>NC_138549.1:157698618-158298618 GCF_964273705.1 Natrix helvetica
ACAAATTGATTACCCGGTAATGCAGAAATGGGCAAAGCTTCCTGATCTTATGGAAGTAACATGAGAACAGATTTGACAATGTGTAAGGGGACATGGGAGTGATATGATTTCTTCCTTTTCCTTTCCTCCTTTTGATTCAGGTTTAATGGGTGTGTGTGTGGGGGGGGGGGAAGGTTATTCAGGAAAGAAAACATTCGAGGCAGAACAGAATAAAGTATTCAGATCTTCCCTTTCCTCATCTCCCCCACGCCAAACAATAAGGCATTACTTTTCAAATGTTGCCCGACACCGAAGATTGTTCCTACGTTGCTTATTGTCAGCTCAGTGGAAATCTGTAAGGAGATTTTCACATCCACAGAGAGATGAATGGCAGGTCGTAGGGCAGCTCCTTGTCGCAGAAGATCAGTGTCAGGAAAGCCATGACCATGTTTGGCACCAACAAGGACATTACTTGACAACCTCAGCAGAAAAAAATCCAGAGGATGGTCAAAGAAGAAGGGTGGGGAAAGCCACTGAATTCTCCTCTTGCTTGTGCCACACAGCCTCAGAAACATCAGCAGGTTTGAATTGTGTATCCCAATTGTCACCTTTGCTGCAGGCTTTGCCACCAATGTTTAGCTAGGTTATTAAAATTCAGAGAACCCGCAACTTTTGGCAGGCAATGGAGGGCTGGAACTAAAGAGAATTATGACCAGCTGGTTCAGGCTGATTGCTGCAAACCAGCTGTTTAAAAAGTTAATTTGATAAAATGCAAGCGACACAGTGGGAGAGGTGGCTTCAGAAAGATAGCTCAGAGGGTACAGTAGCTACAGGAAGAGATCATTATTGATGAGCACTTGATGCTGAGGCCATCCCCTTCCTCCAGAAATGTAAAGGAATACTCCGGCTGACATTCCAGCGAAGCAGGGTTTCTCCATCTCAGCAACTTTAAGATGTGTGGATCAGAGGTGGTATTTTGCAGCTTCTAACCGGTTTGCCCGAATCAGCAGCAGAAATTGCGGGTGGCCCTGCCCACTCGCTCTGGCTCTATGGCAACCCATTTAGGACATTTTTTTTAGGCAAAGCACATGCACGTAAGGCAGAGTGCATGCACGGATGTGCCATGCGTGAGCGAAGCGTGCGCTCACATTTGCGAACCAGTAGCAAAGTAAGTAAATACCAACCCCTGGTGTCCACATGCCTAATGGGGAATTCTAGGAATTGATATCCATACATCTTAAAGTTGCTGAAATGGGTGAACACTGCAGTTGAGAGGGCATTTTCTTTGCTGGTTGAGGAATTCTGGGAGTTGAAGTCCACACATCTTAAAGTTGCTGAGGTTGAGAAACACACCGATAGACAGAAAAGAAACATTCCCTTGTTCTGCTTTTGTGTTTTGGAGCTAGCCTTCCTAAAGGAGTTTCTTGAACAGGGAGGCCATCAGAATTGTAAGCACAACTAGAGAGGAGGAGGAGTTCAGCCCCACTGGGGTCATACGTAAGAGCAAAGTTGGAATATCCAGATGTGAAGCCTTTCAGTAGGAGAAGAAATGGGCATTATTCACTCTTCAGGAAAAGGAGGAGCCACCTTAATTCTCTGTTCTCCTGGAAGTAAATCCCAAGGGGCATTCTTCTTTGGGAGATCAGAGCAGCCTGCAATTATCATCAGACCCAATTGTTGCTTAATTTAGATAACAGTCTTGCTTATGACTGATGCAACTTCTAGTTCCTATTAACCCATATATTTATTTTATTTTGTTTTATTATTTTATTTTATTATTTTATTTTATTTTATTATTTTATTTATTTTATTTTATTTTATTATTTTATTTTATTTTATTTTATTTTATTATTTTATTATTTTATTATTTTATTATTTTATTATTTTATTATTTTATTATTTTATTATTTTATTATTTTATTATTTTATTTTATTTTATTTTATTATTATTTTATTTTATTTTATTTTATTTTATTTTATTTATTTTATTTTATTTTATTTTATTATTTTATTTTATTTTATTTTATTATTTTATTATTTTATTATTTTATTTTATTTTTTATTTTATTTTATTATTATTTTATTTTATTTTATTTTATTTTATATTTTATATTTTATTTTATTTTATATTTTATTTTATTTTATATTTTATATTATTTTATATTTTATTTTATTATTTCATTTTATTATTTCATTTTATTATTTTATTTTATTTTATTTTATTATTTTATTTTATTATTTCATTTTATTTTATTTTATTATTTCATTTTATTATTTCATTTTATTTTATTTTATTATTTTATTTTATTTTATTATTTCATTTTATTTTATTTTATTATTTCATTTTGTTTTACTTTATTTTGTTAGTTAGTTTGTCACTCATGTACAAGATAACAAGAATAAGAATAAACATGAATAAGAACACAGGAAATGGGTACAAATAAATGGGGGCAGTAGGACAGGGACGGTAGGCACACTGGTGCGCTTATGCACATCCCAACTGATCTCTTAGGAATGGGGTGAGATCAACAGTAGACAGTTTAAGGTTAAATCTATGGGGGTTTGAGGATGTAACAACAGTGTCAGGTAGTGCATTCCAGGCATTGACCACCCTTGCTGAATTCGTATTTTCTGCAATCAAGTTTGGAGCGGTTGACCTTGAGTTTGTATCTATTGTTTGCCCATGAATTATTGCAGTTGAAGCTGAAGTAGTCATTGACAGTTAGGATGTTGTAGCAGATAATTTTGTGAACTATGTTTAGGTCAGACTGTAAGCGGTGTAGTTCTAGATTGTCCAAGCCCAAAATTTCAAGCCTGATGGCATAAGGTATAATAGCACCAATGATGATTTGTAAGTCATTCAAATCTTGAGAAAGGTGAAATGATTTAGGTTCCCAACATTTTATTAATTGACTGATTAATAGTATACAGGTAGTCTTCAATTTACAATTATTAGTTTAGGGAGCATTCAAAGTTACAATGACACCGGAAAAAGTGATTTACAACTGGTCCTTGTCCTTATGACCATCATAACAGCTCCACAGTCACATGATCAAACTTTGGGTGTTTGACACAACTCACATATTTATGATGGTTGCAGTGTGCCGAGATCATGCAATCACCATTTGCAACCTTCCCAACTTGTTCAAGTAAAGTCAAGGGGGGAAAGCCAGATTTGCTAAACAATAGCATGATTCACTTAATAAATTCAGTGATTCACTTAATAACCATGGCAAAAAAAGGTTGTAAAATCAGGCATGACTCACTTAACTATTGCTTTGCTTAGCAATGGAAATTCTGGTCTCAATTGTATGTTGAGGACTATCTATAACTATTAAAAATATATGCTGCCAATACAGACTCACAGCATTTCAAATGTTAGGATATATTTTTCAGAATTGACAAGGACATCAGAACTTACATAATTTTGCATTTATTTATTTATTTATTTATTTATTTATTTATTCATTCATTCATTCATTCATTCATTCATTCATTTATTTATTTATTTAGTTAGTTAGTTAGTTAGTTAGTTAGTCCTGTTTATGAAGGGTATATGGGAGGTGGTGACACTTTGAGAGCTGTATGCAGCGAAATTTCATTTTCATGTATGCCAATTAGTGTACATTCAAAGTGATAATAAAGTTAGTCTCAGTCTAAGCTATTTTAAAAGTAATGTCAAGACAGCTAAGTAACCCCAATAGTAACATATATATATTGGTACAGTACATGCTCATGAACTGTAGGCCCTTTATTTGCACATTTTTTTAAAAAAACCCATATAGTCTAAACTTTTGACACAGTTGAAATTTGTACACTTTCAGTTACTTTGATGAGGCCCCCAAGATTAGTTCAGTGCTAGGTGGTAGCTTCTGGAAAACTTGTAATGTCCATAAAAAGTTTTCAATTTGTGCCTCTGCTATAGCCCACCCTGGGCACACATCTTTCTCTTAGCCTTGGACAGTAATAGCAATATCAATAGCACTTAGACTCATATACTGTTTCATAGTGCTTTTACAGCCGTCTCTAAGCTTTTTACAGAGTCAGCCTATTGCCCCCAACAATCTGGGACCTCATTTTACCCACCTCAGAAGGATGGAGGGCTGAGTCAACCTTGAGCCAGTGAGATTTGAACTGCCGAACTGCAGCTAGCAGTCAGCAGAAGTAGCCTGCAATACAGTACTCTAACCACTGCGCCACCTCGGCTCTCTAAAGAAAATAAAGAACAATAATGTTAACCTATCAGCTTGATGGAGATTCCTGTGACAATTAATGCAATGCTTTGTACACTTGAGTAACTGGAAAAATAACTATTTGTGCATCTACTTAAACAGTGTACATAAATGGATAAGGGTGGATACAGTGGCTGTTGCAGCCAAGAACGTGGAGGCCTGGGAGATATGTATGTTAATAAACAATGACTTTTTAAATTTGAGGACTAACCTCATTTATCCATGGGTAAAAATTGGGAATAAGAAAACAGCACAAAAATGACATATTTTTAATCTAATTCCTGATAATTCTAGTGTTTTTAGACTTATGATTTTATTGTAAACCATCCAGAATCACTTTGGATGACATACATTTAATAAATAAATAAAATATTGCTAAAATGATAGTAAGAATAGATAGAAAGGAAGCTCACTAATGTTTGTAGCAAATTTGAATGATAATACATGTATTGAAAGATAACATCAATTCTCCAATGGGCATCTTTGCATCTGTATTGCAACCTGTGATGGTGAACCTATGGCATGCGCTAAGCCATATTTGATGACATGCCAGCCCTCGGCAGCCTTTAGCTCCAGCGTGCATGTGCATGCCGTCCAGCTGATTTTTGGCCTTCTGGAGGGCTGGGGGAGGCCATTTTTGCCCTCCTCAGGCTTCAGGAATGCCTCCGGAGCCTAGAGAGGGTGAAAAACAGGCCCAACTGCCCAACCGGAAGTCTAGAAACAAACTTCCAGTTGACCCGTTGGGCCTGTTTTTTGCGCTCCTCAAGCTCCGGAGGCTTTTCTGAAGCTGGGGGAGGGTGGAAATTGGTCCAACGGGGCAATTCCCAAACTTCCGGTTGGGCCGTTTCCCGAACTTCCGGTTGGGCTGTTGTTTGCCCTCCCCAGGCTTCAGGAAAGCCTCTGGAGCCTGGGGAGGGTGAAAATCCCCCCACATGCAAGGGGGTCGCTTATACATGCATGGTGAGAGGTCGCTCATACATGCATAGGTGGGTGGGCACACACGTGCAATAGCATGCGTGCACACAGTTTTGGCACCCCTCCAGGGAAAGGTTAGCCGTCACTGATATAGACCTTGCTCTTAGTTAATTTTAGTATTGTGGCTTAATTAGTGATGTTTTCTTCCTGGCCTGCATGCATTTCTTTGTTTTGCTTTTTAAATCCTCCCCTTCCTTTCCTTCCAGTTACTTTATCCACTTTATCTATATACTGCTGCATAACTAAACTACAGTCATGTCTGTTTGATTGTTTGTAACCATTAATTGGGCAAAATTATGTACTTTAGGGCAACAATTTTTGAAGCAACATACAGCAAATGGGTTAACTTACAGAATGCTTCCAAAATTTGGGACCCATACCTCCAGTGGGATTGAAATCTGGTGAACCTGTGATCACCTCAGTGATGTCACATTATTGCGGTCAGCTGCAGTCACGTGATCAAAAAGGTGAGGCTTGAATAACATTGCTTTCACCCTTCTTCCCACCCTGCCTCCTTGTCCCACTCTCTTCAAATAGTGCTGAGTTAAAGCAGTATTTGGCAGTGAGGGAGCATCTTCTCTTAGCCGGAGCCAAGATATACATCCAAATAATGTGTGAAAAGTAATTAGGGTTCAATCAGAAGTAGTCATTGACCAGGCTTAAGGAAACTTCTTTTCTTGCTTGCAATTTTATGTCTGTAGTAGATTTTGTTTAGTGGAGTAAATTGGTACTTGATGATGATTCAGTATCATTGTATTTCTTGAATATATTGATTCTGAATGCCTTCACAAAGAAAGTGAGAGTCATTTTTTCTGCATTAGCTTGGGTTGTATCCCATCTTCCTCTGACTTCTCTCAGGAGCATTTAACTGAGTTGTTGTTTTCTAACCAGATTGAAATAGTTCTACATGAATTATTAGGTTCAGAATGAGTAACACATATATTGCAAAATGCTAGAAACTGACTTTCCAATTTCTAGACTTTGTAGTTTGATAGCAGATGTCAAATCTACTCAATACTTGACCTTCTCAAGAAACATGACAGATAGTTCTCTGAAACACTGACCCTGCATGAACTCCATATAAAGATCATTCTGTTTGCTCCATGTTAATAGCAATAGCACTATAGCACTTTTATACTACTTCATAGTGCTTTTACAGCCCTCTCTAAGCAGTTTACAGAGTCAACATATTTTCCCCAACAAATTGGGTCCTCATTTTACCCACCTCAGAAGGATGGAAGGCTAAGTCAACCTTGAGCCGGTGAGATTTGAACTGCCGAACTGCAGCTAGCAGTCAGCAGAAGTAGCCTGCAATACAGTACTCTAACCACTGCAACACCTCGACTCTAAAAAAAAAAAATCAAGTAATTGTTCTAAAAAATATCTTCTAGATATTCTTTTCTTTTTTGTTGCCTTCCAACCAGTTTTTGATTCCTGCAACTACCTGGACTGGTCCCTGTATTTTCTTGGCGAGATTTCAGAAGCAGTTTGCCATTGAATTTATCAGCTGGAGAGAGAATGACAGGCCCACAGTCACCCATCTGTGTTTGCACCTAAAATGGGATTAGAACTCACAGTCTCCCAAATTCTAGCTGTTTCCTTTACCACTAACCAGTTTAGCTCTCGTGTTCTTTCCCGGCAGGATCAGATACATGTCTTTAGTATTGAGTCACTAAATGGGATTTTTGGCTCATGTAAAAAAGGCTTTAGATTCACATCAGCATGGATTTTTAACAATTTCAGATGATGCATCTAGATCCAGCTTTTTGGTGAAGCAAAACTTATTAATACATCTTGCGATGGCTTCTCAAAGTCTTTCTTGGTGATATCAATAGACAGTATCCTATTTTTATTCTTAGATATACTGAGGGACCTAATAAAACCTCTTAACATTGACAGGATGCAGCCTATGGAACATCAGTTCCTCCAGGTGAAGTAATGTATTATAGTATTCTCAAACTGATGAGTGATAAATGAAGAAGGCACTCTCATGTACTTGGTCTCCAGGATGGTTGTCACCCATAAGAACTATGAATATTGACAGATACAGTGTTTGTGTGACTCTTTGGTTAGTTGTAGGAATGAGATCTATTTAAATCAGTCTTCTACAAATGGAAACCAGAATTCCAGCTGGTTCAGATGATAACCTTTCCTAGAAGAAATAATTTTTTTGGCAGCAGATTCTTTCATTAGAAAAAAGAGGGATGGGTAGAATGGAGTCGTGTATATGAGCAAGGCAAAAAGCTTCTTCTGGAAAATTATTGCTTTATTAAGAACAATGTAGATTTTTATTTTTAAAAAGTAGTAAATCAAAAAAAGCATTATCAGTGGAACATTTTTCTCAGTGCCTTTGTAAGAATGCTCTTTGAAAAACATTTTCTTTTTCTTGTACCACCCAGACTGTACTTTGATTATTTAATTTAAATAACAATGCACTATAAAGCGAAAGGCAAAGAAATGTTACTTTTGTTTGGTTTAGATTTTGCTTTTGATCCAACAGTTGTTAGCCCAATGGTGGCATTTCTTTATTCAGCATTTCAATTTATGATTTTTTAAATAAAAAAACAATACTAAGGTACTGGTTACCTGGTAAATTCCACAGCCCCCAGTCCAAATTTCATATGGGGGCTGTTTGTTATTCTTCATCTGAATATATATTGTCTCATACGTGTGAAAAAGAGATGAAATTTTGATCACACAATCATGTTTGCCATCTTGACTCTTTTGATCTACCCTTATGGATACTCCTGAGACGCCAAAAGGAAATCGAACTTCAATGCATCCACACAATGAGGTAATCTTTTTGTGTAAAAGTTACAATGTGTAAATCCCAGCCTCTCACACACCCTTATTAGTAGGAGGAAAATACTAGTAGGCTGGCCCAATTTCAGTTGAAATTAAGGGCTGGTTCACGCATTAAGTAAAAAAAAAAATTAACTTAGTTTGTAGAACAAGTCATTGTAGCTGGGTTTATTTTACTTTTTATCTTTCCTTTTAATTCTATTATTTATTCATTTGTTTGCTTATTTGTTAGATACAGATAATTCTTGTTTAGCACCATTAATTTGCAATTATGATGCGGTGATGAAAACTAACTGTGACCAAAGCTTGAATTTAGGACAGTAAAAGCCTTCAGTGTGAAACTGATTAAGGCCTGGTCAGTTTTAGACAGCAGTTGTAAGATGGCCTGGAGGGCTCTAATCAACTAATTAAGATCACAGAGCTGAGCACCATAACTTGCCATTAGCTCTTTTTAGGCAAGTGCTGCCTGCGTGGTAGAGAAAAGTAGCTCGGGGAGATATGGTTTTTTTAAGCAATTTCTCTGCCCTGTGAGGGGGAGAAAAAGAAAAATCAGTCAGGTCAAAGACAGGACACCGTATGAGAGAACTTTATCTGAATGAGAAGGCAGCAGCCAGCAATCTTTCCAGCATTTCTCTCCTTCTCTCTCTCTCATTCATGTAGTTCCTTAGCGACTATTTTGCCAGAACGAAATGCAGTCACTAAATGAGGACTATCCAGGACCTTCAAGGTATATTTTATCCTTGTTTTGGCCCTCCAGTGGCCAGTGGAGCTGGCAGCAGATTCGAACAGTGAGGAGGTTGGGGAGGAACATGGGCCAGTCCTGGAGTCTTGGGAAGGCTCTGATGAGGGCTCTGTGTCAGAGGCAGAGAGGGGGCCAGGGCCATATGCCAATTATCAGCTGCCTTCAGAGTCAGACATCAGTGAGGCAGACGAACAGCTGGAGCTTGTGCCCAGTATGCACATGCGCAGAGTTGCCAGATGAAGTGAACAGCTAAAGAACAGGGGTCGACTTGGGAATAAGGCCACAGGTGGACGATGAATGGCCCCTCCCAGAGGAAATAAAAGGGGAATGAAAGGGGAGTGGAGTTTGCAAGAGAGGATTAGTTCACTTAATTGGTTCATGACTCTGTGAGACTCCTTGCCACAGCTAAGGTCTGTGACTGTAAATCCTCTTTTGAAAGACTTTGCTGGATGTGAATGAGCAGAATTCACAGTAAATTAATAAAAGGTGTTTTTTTTTTTTTGTCGGGACAAGGTGTTTGCTTAATGCTCTTGGGAAGCCTCGGTCAGAACAGTTATTTAGTTTATACCCACAGTACCAACCATGAACTGAGAGAAAGAAATTGGTCTCACTAGATTATTTGTAGCTCTTAAGTACTACATCAAGCTCATCTACACTGAACTCAGACTGGAAAACATTTTAAAAGAGAAGATGGGGCAACAGAGTGCTCTTGTCCCTAAAGCAAGTTCACTATAGAAATAGAACATATTTATTTCTCTACCATCCAATCATGGTCTTAGTAAATTGGCCATTTAACGTTCAAAGAAGATGGTAAAATGGTTCCCATGCCACCAAGAACTATTACTAAGAAGGTGTGAGGGAATACTAAGGAGCATTTATCAAATATCTCTTGAAAGAATGATAGTTGGGTAGAACAAGGAAAGAAACTTTCAAGGGTAAATCATAACACCCTGCTTTCTATCTTGAAGGACACCATTTGCTTTGGTTCCATGGTGCAGAATGGCTACTGAAATATGTGTTTTTTATTATCTAAGATTTGCTTAAGAGCCTGATTGCTGATGAAAAGCCTCTTGGTAAAAGCAAGAAATAGCTCATTTTCAGACTCCATCACTCAGCCTTGCATTGAGTAAGGCTTTTTAAAAATAATGTTTTTATATGTAACTAATATAATTTCTTTTGTTGAGATCTGGAGATAATTTATTTCTATGATAATGTCCATTAAAACCTCTCCTATGCAGTTTAGTAGACAGGAAGGCTTTCCTATAGATTTCTGTTCTTAGTAAGAGCCACTAATGCAAGCTTCTGACTTATTTTGTATGAGTGAGAGATTAAATCTAAATTGACACATACATGGGGGTAATTTCAGTTGTTTTGCTTTCATAGGAAAGGAACAATGTTTTAAGACATTTTTTATCTTCAAACTCATTTCATCAGAATTCTATAGTAATTGCTACTTATATTTGCCATACACTCGTAATATCTGCTGTGGGAAACATTGTGAAGCAAGGCTTAAGCCTGTTCTCTTCTTCATCCAGAATGCAAGGAGCTTTATACAAATAAAACATTCAACCTGAACATTGTTTGGGAATCCTAAAATGGACACCCTTGCTCACAAAAGGAAAAGTGAGTCCACAGCCTCAGCAAAGTACTCTTTTGGGCTGCTGGGGGTTTGCAAGGGTTCGGGAGAACCTCTAGCTAAGATTCTGTGTAGTTCGGAGAATCCCCAAATCCCACTTCTGGCTGGCCCCACCAACCCCACCCCGTCCTTCCCAAGAGTCCCCACGCAGCCTGTTTTGGATGCAGCCAAGTGCAGGGGGCACATGGAGATCGGGGAGGATGAAAAACGGGCCTACGGGAAGTTCAGGAAGGCCAGAAATGAGCCTGTTTCCAACCTCCAGAGGGCCTCCGGAGAATGGGTAAGCTGTTTTCGCCCTTCCAGAGGCTCAAAGAAAGCCTCCAGAGCCTAGGGAGGGCAAAAACGCCCCCCCCCTGCTATGCTGCAAGAGGTCGACTAGACCACACCCATCATGGCCATTCCCACCCAGCAACTGAGCAGAGAACCCCTTGCTCAAATTTTTGAAGCCCACCTCTGCTCTTCAAAAGGCACCTTGCCCCATAGAAATAATGTTATTTGTTTCCTAAATGACCACATGTCAGTCCTCTGTCCCTGCCACCTTCCCAAGTCCTTAACTCAAACAACTATTTTCCTGAGCTTGTATGGCTACCTGCGCAAACCCAGGAAGAGGCAGAACTCCGCTAGGAGCAATCAACTGGTAGAAATATGGAGTCCATGAGTGATCCAATGTACCCTTCTCCACTGCCTGTTTTTAAGCTCTAGCAACTTAATACATGGGAACCAGAATACTAGGACGTTACCACCAACCAGGCTTCACCCATATCTCATCAAATTCTTAACCCTGATTCTGCTCTTGAAGGTACAGGATTTCTGCCACTATTTTTAAGTGGAGAATCAGTCTGGTAGGAAGTGGTACCATAACTAAGTTCAGCTAAACCAGGGCTGTCAAACCTCTGGCCCACGGGCTGGATGTGTCATGTGCTGGCCATGCCCATGCCTTGTTTAGCGAAGGGGGGAAAGTTCTGATATGTCACGTGATGCTGCCATGACGACGTGAGTTTGACACCCCTGAGCTAAACTGTATGGGGTTATAGTGTTTCATGTTGATTTGGACCTATGGATGAGCAGGACTTCTGATTACGCTGCAGATTATCTTCTATTTGGTGAACCCCTGTAAATGTAGGACCTTCCACATTCATGTAAATAGATCCTGTAGGTCAGTGATGGCTAACCTTTTCCGGACCGAGTGCCCAAAGCGCATGTGCATGTGCAAATGCACGCATCCGCACCCAAATCCCCAAAATGCAATGCAATGCATGCACGCACCACACGCATATGCCCCACCCCCACTCATGCACACATTGCCCCTGCATGCACCCTGCCCCCACACAGCAAAGGCTCCGCATGTGCTCCGCCCCTTGTGCATGCATGGCAGAGACCCAATGACCAGCTGGCCAGCAGGAGGCGCACATGCAAGCGTGGTGGAGCTGAACTAGCTCGTGTGCCCACAGAAAGGGCTTTGTGTGCCACCTATGGCGTGTATGATGGTTTGCCATGAGGGTGACATTTCTTCCACTTTTCAATATTAATAATAAATGAAGAGGATTAAATTAGACTCTCTTCCAGTGGGGGAAAAAAACAATTTCCTTAAAAAACCAATTCTGAGCAAATTGAAAGATGAACATATGTGATGGCATTACATTCCACGCCTTTTTCCTGATTTTGGGATTATATCCTGCAGTTGATGAATATCATCCTTTTCTTGGTGACAATTGGTCCATTGCTAGGAGAAAGTGGCAAGAAGGTGACAAGCAACAGGGAGAAAGCAGAACTATTTAACTCATGTTTTGCATCTGTCTTTACACAAAGGGATAAAACAGTCCAACCTATCAAAAGCAGCACCACAAAATTAGGAACACAAATTGAAATAGGGAAGAAAATGGTAAGTGAGCACCTGTCTACCCTAGATGAGTTCAAATCACCAGGACCGGATGGATTACACCCCAGAGTTCTGAAGGAACTAGCAGACGAGATCTCAGAACCACTGAATTATATCTTTCAGAGATCCTGGAACACCGGGGAACTACCAGAGGACTGGAAAAGAGCTGATGTGGTTCCCATCTTCAAAAAAGGGAAAAAATTAGATCCAGGAAACTACAGACCTATCAGCCTAACCTCAATACCAGGAAAGATTCTGGAAAAAATAATCAAGCAACGAATTTGCGAACACCTAGAAGCAAACAAAGTAATAGCCAAAAGCCAACATGGATTTGTCAAAAACAGATCATGCCAGACTAATCTTATTGCATTCTTTGATAATGTGACAAAATTAGTGGACCAGAGGAATGCCGTTGATATAGTTTACTTGGACTTCAGTAAGGCTTTTGATAAGGTAGACCATAACCTACTACTAGATAAAGTAGAAGAATGTGGGTTAGACAGCATCACCACCAGATGGATTGGTAACTGGCTGACCAACCGCACTCAACGTGTAGTTCTCAATGGAACTGCATCTACATGGAGGGAAGTATGCAGTGGAGTACCCCAAGGCTCTGTTTTAGGCCCAGTACTCTTCAACATCTTCATCAATGATTTGGATGAGGGAATAAATGGGGAACTCATCAAATTTGCAGATGATACCAAGCTGGCAGGAATAGCCAACACTCCAGAAGATAGGCTTAAGATACAGAAGGATCTTGACAAACTTGAACATTGGGCACTATCTAATAAAATGAAATTCAATGGTGAAAAGAGTAAGGTTCTACATTTAGGCAACAAAAACGGAATGCACAGGTACAGTATAGGTGATACCTTACTCAGTAGTAGTAACTGTGAAAGGGATCTTGGAGTCCTAGTGGACAACCATTTAAATATGAGCCAGCAGTGTGCAGCAGCTGCCAAAAAAGCCAACACAGTTCTAGGCTGCATCAACAGAGGGATAGAATCAAGATCACGTGAAGTGTTAATACCACTTTATAATGCCTTGGTAAGGCCACACTTGGAATACTGCATTCAGTTCTGGTCGCCACGATGTAAAAAAGATGTGGAGACTCTAGAAAGAGTGCAGAGAAGAGCAACAAAGATGATTAGGGGACTGGAGACTAAAACATATGAAGAACGGTTGCAGGAACTGGGTATGTTTAGCTTAAGAGAAAGAAGGACTAGGGGAGACATGATAGCATTATTCCAATATCTCAGAGGTTGCCACAAAGAAGAGGGAGTCAAACTATTCTCCAAAGCACCTGAGGGTAGAACAAGAAGCAATGGGTGGAAACTAATCAAGGAGAGAAGCAACTTAGAACTGAGGAGAAATTTCCTGACAGTGAGAACAATTAATCAGTGGAACAGCTTGCCTCCAGAAGTTGTGAATGCCCCAACACTGGAAGTCTTTAAGAAGATGTTGGATAGCTATTTGTCTGAAACGGTATAGGGTTTCCTGCCTAGGCAGGGGGTTGGACTAGAAGACCTCCAAGGTCCCTTCCAACTCTACTATTGTATTGTATTGTATTGTATTCTCTTCACATAGAAATGAAGATCTGACAAGATTAAGAAATACACACCCTTTCTTCTTAATACCTGATTTCATACATGTGAGGCTAGGCTTGGGGTTTACTTGTGCTTGGAATTTTGGGGACCTCTGTGGAGAAAATATCCTTAGCCCTCAGCAAATTCAAACTGGTTCTGGGAATCAGCCTTGGCAAAGGTTGGTTCAAACTAAGCCCTGATCTCCAAATCTCAGACGGATTCCTGTAAAGGGGAAGACTTGATTATCATTGAAAGGAAGTTCTCCAGTGCAGAGGTCACCAACTGGTAGACTGTGGACCACTGGTGGTCCACAAGAAATTTTTGGTGGCCTGTAGAAAAATTATTTGCATTTTTTTTATATTGCACTAAATACTATTTATCTTTTTAAAAATTTCATATTAGTGTTCTGCGAATTTAGTTGTCCCTGAGGTCCAAAAGCTTGGTGACCTTTGATCCTGTGCAACATTAGTTAGCTGTCAAATTGTGAAACAAATTGCATTTGAAATCTGGAAATCTTTGTGTTACATTTGTATATATTAATTTCTCCAATACTGTTCGTTTCTTTTATTTGTTTGTTTGTTGTGTGGTGTGGTGTGGTATAAGCTAAAACTGCTCTTCCCATAGCGGTAGGAACAACAGCAGCAAAACTCTACACACCGCAGTAGTATGGAGATGGCCTCACATATCCCAAAAGGCTCGAGGTTCCATTCATTAGCGTACACTTCACTCTTATTTTAGCATGCTTTAACTGTTAACATTTTTAACCATCTGAAAAGCAATCCTCAAGCATCCTAAATGGGGTTGAAAAGTTATTAGCTCCGTCTCCCCTTGAATGAGTTCTTATGCTTTATCTTTTGCATCCAACTGGGAAGCCACTCTTGGACTTCGAGGACTTGTACGGAATGGGGATAAATGAGCTGGTGGCGATTGATGTGGCTGTCCCACCGGTTTGCAGTGCTGTGCTGTTGTGCTTAATTGGTAAGCATTCTGCATTATACCCTGAGTGCTGAGGGACCTGGGGATCATATATTTTCAGTTTCTTGAACATGATTAGGTTTCTTGTAATTTACATTTTTTGCCACTAAACAGTGATACATTATATTTAGAAAATGAGATGCGCTGAGTGCTAGGAAGATGTGACAATGACAAATCTTAGGAACGTTAATATTGAAAGCCATCATAGTTCAAGTCTCAGTAGTTGTGTTAGAGCTTAGGCAAAAAGCAGATGGGGGGGGGGGGAAGAAAGATATCCTTTGCCTGTCGGTGTGAGTGTGTATGGCGGGGAGAGGAGGAGTACATTTGGATTGTCAAACTGTTTATTGTGGAAATGCCGATTTTTGCTCATTTATTAAAAAGGAAACTACTTTATTATATTGAACAAAGTTCCCCAGGAATTGTACGGCAAATGCCTTTATTTTCTTCAAACACCCTATAAACATGTTGTTTAGGTAAAGGTTCCCCTCGCACATATGTGCTAGCTGTTCCCAACTCTAGGGGGCAGTGCTCATCTCCATTTCAAAGCTGAAGAGCCAGCGCTGTCCAAAGATGTCTCCATGGTCATGTGGCGGCATGACTAAAAGCCCACGGCACACGGAATACTGTTACCTTCCCACCAAAGGTGGTTCCTATTTTTCTAATTGCATTTTTATATGCTTTCGAACTACTAGGTTGGCAGAAGTAGTTGGGACAAGTAATGGGAGCTCACTCTGTTATACGGCACTAGGAATTTGAACCGCCGAACCTTAGCATCTTAGCCACTGAGCCATCGCGTCCCTCTAAAACAGTGTTTCTCAACCTTGGCAACTTGAAGATGAAGTCCAGACATCTTCAAGTTGCCAAGGTTGAGAAACACTGCTCTAAAACATGTTGTTTGCATGGGCATAAGTGGTGACTTATGATGGCTCAGGTGTAGAACTCTGAGCAGGCTGCCCCAGATTGTATTCCATCTTTAAAATCTTGAAAGTGGCTTGGAAGTGGCTTTGGACCACTTTAATCCCAGCCACTGACTTTGCTCTCAACACAATTACTTCACATGGATATTGTGGAGAGCAGTGACGTGCAGTGAGGTTTATGGTTGGTGAGGCTGGTGATGTCATCAGCGCGAGCCGCAGTCCCCTTCATGTTGACTCAGGAAGGTGGGGAATGGGACCATGTGTGCAGGAGGCTGAGACAGCTTCAGCCTCCTGCACAAGTGGACCCATTCCCCGCCTTCCTGACTCCTGAGTCAACATGAAGGGGACCACGGAGTGCGCTTCATGGGACCGTGGTCCCCTTCATGTTGACTCAGGAAGGCGGGGAATGGGACCACGTGTTCAGGAGGGAGGCTGAGGCTAGAGGAGCCTCCTGCACATGTGGTCCCATTCCCAGACCACATGTGCAGAAGGCTCCTCAGCGCCTTTTCCCTTTTTTTTATTTTCATGATGAGAGAAGTGAGGCTCTGCCTCCCCTGACCGCACGTCCCTGGTGGAGAGAGATAAGAAATAAGTATGCCACCTTGAACTCCTAAATGAAGGACTGGATAGCAATCCAATAAATAAATTTTAAAAATCTGGGCCTGTTGAAAATTTACATGAGGAAGGAACCTGAGAATAGCCTTCTTCCCAGTTTTTATTTTATTTTATTTTATTTTATTTTATCTATCTATCTATCATCTATCTATCTATCTATCTATCTATCTATCTATCTATCTATCTATTTATTTATCTATTTATTTATTAGTTTGTCAAACATGTATAAGATAGCAGGTATAAGTATGAACAAAGGAAATGAATACAAATAAATGGGGACAGTAGGACAGGGATGGTAGGCACGCTGGTGCGCTTATGCGCACCCCTTTACGGACCTCTTAGGAATGGGGTGAGGTCCACAGTAGACAGTTTAAGGTTGAAGCTGTAAGGGTTTGAGGATGCAACAATGGAGTCAGGTAGAACATTCCAGGCATTGACCACTCTGTTGCTGAAGTTGTATTTTCTGCAATGAAGTTTGGAGCGGTTTACCTTGAGTTTGTATCAATTGTTTGCCCCTGTATTATTGCAGTTGAAGCTGAAGTAGTCATTGACAGGTAGGACGTTGTAGCAGAGAATTTTGTGTTTGGTCATCTTTGCAACTTTAAATCAGCCACAATGTATCTGTTGCAATTGCTGCTTTTTGAAGGAAATGCTTTCGGTTAGGAATCAGCATTCTGAGTCACACAAATTTAATTGAACTTACTTACAAGATGGTTGTTGTGAAGGAAAATTAGCAGGAGGAGGTCTGCTCGAATTCTTCCGTAGTAACTTTAAGGTGTATGGACTTCAACTGAACTTCCCAGAGTTGAAATCCACACACCTTAAAAGTTACTGAGGTTGAGAAAGATTGACTTAGAGGAAAGGTAGGATATAATGTATATTTAATAACAATTTAATCCACCTATTTTATCTCACAAATGGATGTGAGAATAAAATAAAAATATAAATCATTGACATCTTCTTTGATGAAGGTGTATATTTAGTAAATAAATGCTTATTAATGTGGGGGCAATATCAGTTGATCTAAAAAAAATAAGTCAGATAAAATTTCTTGGTTGCAAGACCAGTAGGAAATCCAAGAACTGTAGATTTACTTGAGGAATTGTGGAAAAAAGAGAGTCGAAAACCACTTGTCATTATTATTTGCAAAAAACCTAACTGGAGATACCCATGAAGTCACAAGGAGTCAAGCTTGATTCACTAGAGTCTTGTTTTTGTTAGCATGCAACTATCTTCCATACAGCATCAATCACGGTAATAATGCCATATTCTTGTAATTAACATCAGCATTAACATTTAAACAAGTGATTATAACCCAAAAATGCATCATGAACTCCCTTAAATGTAAAGGCTTCCTATGTAGAAGTCTACAATTTTACAAATGGTAATGGAAAAATGGGAAAAAAAATATATTAAAGAAATAACTGCAGAGTGAGCACATGCACAGTAATTTTAATTACTATTAATTCAAATTTAGTTTGATTTCCTGGTCCATATACATCTTTTGAAAACAGAAAACATGAGATAAAAACCCCCTTTGGCTTAAATGCACACACACACACACACACACACACACACCAGAGGTGGGTTGCTCCCAGTTCAGCCCGGATCAGCCAAACCAGTAGTAGTGGTGGCGGGAGGCTCTGCCCACTCGCCCGGATATTCTGCACATGCGCAGAAACATTGTATGTGTGTGTGAGAGAGAGAGTGCACGAGCGGACCAGTAGTAAAAAAAATTGGAAACCCACCACTTACACACACACACACACACACACACACACACAAACACATGCATTTCAAAACTTATCTTCATTTACTTGCACTTACTAGTGGCACAAACATTGGCTCTGAAGGAAAACTATCTATCTATCTATCTATCTATCTATCTATCTATCTATCTATCTATCTATCTATCTATCATCTATCATATATTCTTGTAATCTACCAGGCAGCAGAGAAATAGGCAGAGATTCAAAAACAATATACATTTGCAGTCTTCTTAGTGTTTGATGTATGGAAAATAGGACCTTTACAGACAGATCCTCTTTGGGAATAAATTGCCATTAACCTAAAAGGTAGCAGCTGCCTCCTGTGAATTATTTATTCCGGATTGTACATCTTCAGACAACAGGTGAGTGATTTCTCTTGGTGTTCCTCTGCACACAAATAAAAAAAAAACAAAAACAAAATAAAATGTCTATAGAATTTGTAAACATATACAATTTGAAATGTGTTGTTTTGTTGTAAATATTCCCCTCCAAAGCTCAGTTTAGCAGCTTTGGCAAAGTGCAAGCACTCTGTTTATGCTTTACCGTATATATTTCAAGAGTTGATGAAGCTCTTCTAGGGTCTAGAAGCCCAAAATCATCATTGCTTTTACATGTAATATCCCTGGAACTTTATTTTTACTTGTACAAGATAGCAAAATTCCACAATTAAAATCATGGGCCACAACCATAATCCTACAGTCAGTTCCTTCAGACAAATGTCATTAATAAACTCGACAGGATTTACTTTTGTATGAAGTTTACTTCTGTAAGAAGTAAAAACATCAGGATTACATCCAATGTTATGCAAAGGGATTTCTTGGAGTCAAAAGAAAATTCCTTTGCTCTCCTGATCCTCTGGATTTGACTTAGGTCTGCTTTGGAGAACTTCTTAATTCCATGGAAGAGGAATTAGGGGCAGGGTATACAGATAAAATAGTGTTTTTCGACCTTGGCAACTTGAAGATGTGTGGACTTCAACTCCCAGACTGCTGGCTGGGCAATTCTGGGAATTGAAGTCCACACATTTTAAAGTTGCCAAGTTTGAAAAATACTGAAGATTTCTCCTGCCAGTAACAGTTCCACTAGAAGAAAGACACTAAGGAATACAATCTAGTGTACTTCAATTAAATCTCTTCAGCCAGATGAAAAACAACCATTAAATTTGAAACATACCTAGTAAGCAAACATTCCTGCTGGTGGCAACTCATGTTCTTTACATGAGAAGAACCTCTCTGTCTCTTGCTGATTATTTCTCTTTCTTTCTTGATTTCCACAGTGATAATCTGTTCCAACAAGAATAAAACTTGAAAGCCTCATTGTCCCTTCATGAGCATGCCAAAGCAAGAGAGGTCTATCAAATGATTATCCTTGATTTTATAGCCTTCTTTGTTGTGGTCCTTAAGTGAATCCAACATCTCCCCCTCCCTCATTGACTTTATTTGTCAGAAGAAGGCTGGGAAGGTTGCAAATGCTGATCATGTGACCCAGGGATGCTACAGCCATCATAACTAAATCAGTATTACATTACTGAAGAGATGGTGTGATGGTCACAAGTGAGAGAATCGATTGTAACTCACTTTTTCAGTGCCATTATAACTTTGAATGGTCACTAAACATATAGTCATACATCAAGCACTACTTGTATTTGTATATATCATCCAGCTATCATCCACCCACACACCCTTCCATCCGCCCATCCATCCATCCAACCGCCCATCCATCCATCCATCCATCCATCCATCCATCCATCCATCCATCCATCTATTGGAATAATAAATGAATACTGTGTTTACCTAAAGGAAAGATTGAGCCTTTCCCCTTTTACCTCTGTCCAATTATTTGCTTTTAAGATTTGCTTACATTCAGAGAAACTACAGGAAAAGAGGAAGATAGGGTCTCCATCCTTAAACCTCCCCTTAATAGATGGTGTGTATTTGTGTGTGTGTGTGTGTGTGTGTGTGTGTGTGTTATCTTTAATTTATAGCTGATCTGGTTAGAAATCCAGTGTTAATCAGAGAAAGAATTCATGCAAAGCCCAATGATACAATACGAGCCATGGTGACCTATTATCATATATGATGGAAATGTATGAAAGCAAGAAAATACTGGACGAAAATGCAGATGATTAAGCAGCATATAGATTTAAAGCCAGAAATGTTTTTCGTTAGGTACAATACCAGAAAACTATGATAAAGGGACTATATATTTAATGTTACATGCATTGACAGCAGTTAGAATTGTATTTGCACAATAGTGGAAAAAAGAGAACATGCCACCAGACAAAAATATAATTTGGAAAATATTGGATTGTGCAGAGATGGATAGATTGACATTGAAACTAAAAGATAAAGGAAATACAGAGTATGATTTAATGTGGAATAGGTTTCATCAATGGTTAGAGATAAGAGGTAGAAATTAGATGAAGGAAGCATTGTTATGTGTAAATAAAATATGAATGTTGTTTTATAACTATAAGTATGCTAATAGATTTAATAAGATCATAAATACATATGTTTATAATTATTGTATTATTATTATTATTATTATTATTATTATTATTATTATTATTAGTAGTAGTAGTAGTAGTAGTAGTAGTAGTAGTAGCAGCAGCAGCAGCAGCAGCAGCAGCAGCAACAGATCTGTTACAGTTTTCTTCTTCTGTAAAATGAGGTGCCTGGACAACACATAACATTCAAACTTTTTACATATAAAAAAAAGTTGAATTAACATGAGCCTTGGTGGTGTAGTGGTTAGAATGAAATATTGCAAGCCAACTCCGCATTCCCCTGCCAGGAGTTCATTTCTGACCAGCTCCAGGTTGACTCAGCCTTCCATCCTTCCAAGGCTGGTAAAATGAGGACCCAGATTGTTGAGGGCAATATGCTGACTCTGTAAACCACTTAGAGAGGGCTGTAAAGCACTATGAAGCAGAAAAATAGGAACCACCTTTGGTGGGAAGGTAACAGCGTTCCGTGCGCCTTCGGTGTTTAGTCATGCTGGCCACATGACCACGGAGATGTCTTCGGACAGCGCTGGCTCTTTGGCTTTGAAATGGAGATGAGCACTGCCCCCTAGAGTCGGGAATGACTAGCACATATGTGTGAGGCGAACCTTTTCCTTTACTACTCTATTCAAATGTGGAGGAACATATCAAAAACATTCAGTTTGCAGAACCCCTAAACAATTCTCTTCCTCCTGACACTTTTGGTCCCTTTACCGTGATATGATGCCCTGATAATAGCAAGATGGAGTGAGCATATTCCTCCAGTGGGTGATTGGCTGGGAATAATCTCCTTTCTTCATGTACAACAAGGCATAATAGGCTTTTTTCTCTGCATCGTTGTAAATGATCCTGTCAGGAGTCCATGGATGGAAGCTCTCTCACTATGCGCTGACATGCTAAATCATCATGACTTAGCCGGAGCTGCTAGTTTAGAATCTAACATGTCAATATTCAGTAGGCTAAGGTCCCCTTGTAATATGCATTGACACATTACAGACCGTAGCATTCTATCTAGTCCATAAATTATAAATAAACTACAGGCATCTGATTTTAAAAAAAAGAAAAGAAAGAGAGGACAGGCAAACATTGCAGGTACAGCTATTAAAATATGAGCCTGATGTGGGGGCAGTTAGTGGTCTGTACTGTTAAACCTGATATGTGTCATGCTTAACGTTGAACAGCTTTTGCAGGTGTGGAAAGTCTATCTAGCACCAAGGCCATGTCAGAAATGCATCATGAGTCAGAGGTCTGACGCTTCTGTGCATATTTTAATTGTGTGTAATGAATGCAATTTGCATATCATTTCCACATGGAAAGCGTGTTATGGGAGGTGGAAAAGTTGCACCTGTTCTGTGCACCTCTATCCTAAAATGTATATTCCCACAGCCACAGTCTTTTAAAATTCACAATCCATGGGAGAAAAACAAAAGTGCTGTCACCCATAGCTTTGGTTTACTTGACGTGTTGGAATATGAAACTTGTAGCAGAAGTAGTTGAATCCTGAGCCAATTTAGGGCTTTGAAAGTCAACACGGGCATCTTGAGATGGCAATTGACAACCACATAGAATAGATCTTTCCATTCCATTCAGTTCAGAGATCAATTGTGTAATCTCTGAACTTTTTGTTAGTTAGCAGCTTAGTCACTCCATTTTGCTGTGATTGCAACCTCTGCATACGCAGGGATATCTCATGTAGAATGTTATAATCAATAGGATGTAATCATTGCATCAAGGGACAGCCAATAAGATGGATGGATGGATGGATGGATGGACAGATGGACTCCCTTGAGAAAGGAGTGCACCACCCCATCCCTCAAAGCAATTCAAGCACCCACTCCTGCAAGGAAGCATTAACCTCCTTGGACCTCACTTGGACCATGCAACCTCCCAGGAGGCCTTAACCAATCAGGTCCATAATATTGGTGACAGAGCTCATAGCCACAAGGGCCCTATGCCTCGGTTATGTAGGGTGCCTTAGGACTTAAGTCTCTTTCCTATTTCACATCTATATGCAACTCCTGGGTGATATATGGCATAAATATGTATAGTTATATGGAAGGCAGCAGCATCAATAGGTGGATGATAACTTAACTAAACATCTTAATCCCATGCCAAGCAGATGATGCCATTCAGGCATTTGCTGAGTGTCTGGAGACTGTGAAGATCTTGATGGGGAGGGACCAGATGTAACTTAACTCCTCAAGAGGGAGTAACTTTGTGGTTTAGGGCCCCTAGGGTCCACCAATTTGTCATCTTTGTCTCTGGTTGGGGTAACACTCCCTCAGATGCAATTTGGACATCCATCAATCCATTCACCACTGCATGCTCAAGAAACAAGGGAGACTTTTGAACAAAATACATCTTGTGTGTCAATTGTACTCATTCCTGTACTTAAAGGCCTTGCTTACCATCATTCATGTCTTAGGGACTTCTTGTTTGGATTACTGTAATGTAATATTCTACCTGTGGCTGCCCCTGTTCAGAAACTACAATTGGTTCAGACTGCAACAGCAGACACAATTCTGGGTGCCTGGTGGTTCGCCAATGTTACAATATGGAGTGAGCTGTGTTGGCTCTCAATTTCTTTTCTAGGTGCAATTTAACATGTTGGTTATTACTTTTAAGGCCCTAAACAGCCCGGGGCCAGATAACGTATGGGACCTCTGTTGCATGAGCTGCCTTGCCTCCCTTCAAAGGTGTCATTTGATAGGACCCCAGTGGTGTGCCTATTCTATAGCTGCTGGGGCTCTTTGGAGCAGCCTCTCACTTGCGATCCAGAGGATATCTATCTTTTAGTCCTCTAGAAGACCATGAAGATCTGGCTCTTACCCCAGGCAATAATGTTCATGGGAGGTGATGGTGCTGTGATGGGAAGTAGGATACTTCTTTATAAGGGTATCCTTTATTGAATGTATTGTGAGTGGCTGTGGATTACTAGGTAAGCTAGCTATATAAATTCTATAAATAAACAAACAAACAAAGGATTCCCACATGGCTGTTCTTAGCTCCCAAGTCCACTTTCTAATTTACTGAAAGCAAATTCACCTTGTTTGATTTTACTTTCAGCTTGGTCATTTTTGAGCTCAGTCAATAGATTTTGTCCAATACTGCTGACCACTGAAGCTCTGAGTAATCTCCCCAGTCATTTGATATGATGATAGAACACCATGAAATGAGGTGGGACCTTGTGGGACACTATTAAGTCAAAGGCTTAGATAGCAAACCGTTATTTTCCAAGGCTTCATTCCGGGTAGACACAAAAAGAAGGAGGCAAATCACATCTTGAAGATCAACAGGTGCTCAACAAGACCACCAGTGGTATCAAACATTGGTGAGAGATTCAGTATGATAGTTGTTTCACATAGTAGTAAAACAGATACTGATCATTTTGTAGGTTGCAAGGTGCTCTCCCTTTCCTCCACCAAAGCAACAAAGTGAGGTAATAACTTTGAATATGATGGATGGATGGACAGATAGACCCATTCCCATTTGGAAATATAGGTAAAGGATCCCCTCACCCATATATGCTAGTCATTCCTGACTCTAGGGGGTGGTGCTCATCTCCATTTCAAAGCCAAAGAGCACTGTCCTAAGACTCCATGGTCATGTGGCCAGGATTAATGCTGAAAGAGCATGTAACGCTGTTACCTTCCCACCAAAGGTGGTTCCTATTTTTCTACTTGCATTTTTACATGCTTTCAAACTGCTAGGTTGGCAGAAGCTGGGACAAGTAACGGGAGCTCACTCTGTTATGCGAGAGATTCGAACCGCCGAACTGCTGACCTTTCTGATTGACAAACTCAGTGTCTTAGCCACTGAGTCACCATGTCCCATCAGTTTGGAAATGTGCAGTATTCTTAAGATTTCTTGTGTTGTCTTAATCTTTTTTTGGATTTTTCTTTTCCAGACAGTTTACTGGAAATACATGTAGACCTTGTTTCCAGTATTAGGTCATACATAAAGATTGTTTAAAAAACAAAGCAGTCTACACACCATACCCCCACACTGATCAAACCCCCAACTGAAATAGGTCTGACAATTCTAAAACTAAAACTCGTGTTCTTTGAACTGGTAAGGAAAAAAAAATCAGGAATTTTCCAGCCTATCGTAGTCTACAAAATATTAAATCTAACCCTCTTTACTCAGTTACAGAAACTGAACAATTACTGTTATCAAGTAACTCTTAGGACCAGTAGTATAGCTCCACCTTTGGCAATAAGCAGAGGGACGGAGTGGCTCAGTGGCTAAGTTGCCGAACTTGTCAATCAGAATGGTTGGCAGTTTGTAAGTTCGAATACCTAGTGCGGCATAATGTGAGTGAGCTCCCGTTATTTGTCCCAGCTTCTGCCAACCTAGCAGTACAAAAGCATGTAAAAATGCAAGTAGAAAAATAGGAAACATCTTTGGTGGGACGGTAACAGCATTCCATGCGCCTTCGGCAGTTAGTCGGCAACATGACCACGGAGATGTCTTAGGACAGCACTGGCTTTTTGGCTTTGAAACGGAGATGAGCACCATCTCCTAACGTCGGGAACGACTAGCACATATATGCGAGGGGAACCTTTACCTTTACTTTTAATTCAAAACCTGCCTGTTAAAACTCTCAAACAAAGATATACACTTACATAATTGAAATATTAAACACTACATGATAAGAATCGGAGTGAGAGCCTTTGGAAATATTTCTATGTATTATTGGCATTTACACTTGCCTGTGTCAGTATATATACTCTGTGATTCATAAAGATTGCTTCCTCTTCAAGGCAAACACTGTCGTTTTATGCTTTCTTAGATTGTACTGTAATCCAGATCTGAGAAGACCTCTGTCACACTCTTTGTTCATAATTCATATCACCCATCTACCAGTTTCTTAACTACAGGAGGGAGGGAGGGAGGGAGGGAGGGAGGGAGGGGGAGAGCTGACAATGTATAGCCAAGGCAGTGGCATTGAATAGATGGACAATTGGGGGGGAAAGCAGCTCTCATTGGATGATGGAAAATGAATTAAAGCGGAGTTTGGATTCATGCCAATGATAGCACCAGTACCACTTGAAAAGGCTTATAACAGGATTCAGAAATATCCTATTTATCTTCTAACTTAAAGGGGGGGACCAGTTAGTTGGGCTCACTCCCATCTCTGCTGTGTATTCAATGCTCACTTGTGTTGGAGGAGAAAAGGAAAAGTGGGGTGGCTGAGAGAGGATGTTCATGGGGAAAAAAAGAGAGAGAGAGAGAGATAGTTTTGTTTATAATAGGACAGTGTAATGCGTGCAACGTTTGTGGAAAATTCCCCAAACATGTGTGCATGGCAATCTTATCTCAGAATTAATTCACACTTAAGATAAAGAATGTAGCCGAAGATTTGCTTTGCTGAGGCTGTTCTCTCTTGCGAGGCATATTTGTGCCTTTTGTCTGCTGCAATCTATCAAGGACGCATTTGAGACTACAAATTCTTCTAAGAGGAAACAAAGCAGATAGCAGCCTTTAAAGCAGGCTAAAGACCAACAAATGTCAAATTCTGAGGAACATTACTTTGTTTCTCCATTTAACATTAAAGCTGATGGCTTTTTGACAGGTTTATAGCTGACAACTTCCATAGGCAGTCATGCAGCACAATTATGTTTGAGCTAATTTGATGAATCAACTTGATGTTCTATAGTCCCAGTTGGCTTCAATAGCGTATGTGCTCAATTTTTTGCTGGAGGTCAAAAATAAGCTTTGAAATTTGGCTAATCCCATCACATCTGCAAGACTTGTCTGGTGGAATAATCTGCGGACAAGCCGTTATGACTAATACCAGAAATAAGAAGTCAAACGTAGGAATTTCATTAGGTCTATCAATCAGGAATGTGAACGTGAAATCAAATGCAGAATTTTTTTGTTTTGCAAAATAAGTTACACCTTAGGGCAATTACATCATTACTCCTCCTGACAATTGTGATGTAACAGTAACACCGTGTATGTTTACACAGATAATTTTTAAAGTTCTGACTTATTTACAGATTTTCTATGCACCAAGGCAGTAGGGGCTAAATCATGAAAGATACAAAGAAAAGGGAATGCTAGTTGACTCATCCTTCCATCCTTCCAAGTTCGGTAAAATGAGGACCCAAATTGTTGGGGGCAATAGGCTGGTTCTGTCAACCACTTGGAGAGGGCTGTAAAACACTGCAGAACAGTATGTGAGTCTAAGTGATAGCTATTGTTAGTTGTCAAACCTGTAGATAAATTAGGAATGTCTGATTTAATGAAAGGAAGGACTAGGGGTGACATGATAGCGGTGTTCCAATATCTAAGGGGCTGCCACAAAAATGGAAGGGCCAGTCTATTCTCCAAAGCACCTGTAAGCAGGACAAGAAGCAATGGATGGAAACTAATCAAGGAAAGAAGCAACCTAGAACCAAGGAGACATTTCCTGACAGTTAGAACAATTAATCAGTGGAACAACTTGACTCCAGAAGTTCTGAATTGTCCAACACTGGAGGTTTTTAAGAAGAGATTGGACAACGATTTGTCTGAAATGGTATAGGATTTTCTGCCTGAGCAGGGTCCTCCAAGGTCCCTTCCAACTCTGTTATTCTGGATGATGATGATTCCTGCCTGAGAATGGAATTGGGCTAGAAGACCCCCAAGGTCCCTTCCAACTCTGTTATTCTGATGTTCTGGTCTAATATTAGAAAGAACGCCCTTTGGTGTGAAAGCCTTTCTCCTGAAGAGTGGTATTCTACCTTTTACTGAAAGGTACAGGACATGTTTCAGTATTTAGTCCTAGTGTGGAACAGACATTTGAACCAAGCCCATTGCACATATTAAGCTTCACAGATATTCAGATATTTTATTTTCTGTTTTCAGTAAACCACAAGCAGTCCTTTTTCATGGATTGGTAGCTTCTGCTAGCTGAACTCAGCAAAAGCAGACGCTCAAATCAAATAACAAAAAAAGCACATAGGTAGAACAATGTTTTGAGGGACCCCCTTCCTGTTTTATTTTTACACATAATTCTACAAAGGGAAGCTTTCAATTATCAATACATAGATCAAGTCTAGCAAGGTGCTACAGGTGATGGCATTAAACATAGAAAATAGAAAAAGAATCAATGGTGTAACATTCTCATCCCCCCTGTGATCATTTTACAGGAAGTCCAATGAGCCTTCATTACCAAACTCTAGCCTGAAAGGGCTTTGGTTGTCCATTTCATCCCATAATACTTGAACTGACCTTAAAGGGATTACATGCATCTATAGATGTAGCAATGATTTTCTCTCTTTCAACAGCTTAAAATATACCTTCTTTTATTGAGACAGGAAGCAATTCCCAGAGTCTCCCAGTTGATCCTCTTTGTTGTATGTTACAATACAAAGTTGGACAAGGTTCAAAGGCACCAAGCAGCTTTTCCATTGATGAGAGCTGAAATTGCTTCTGTAAAAATGGCTTAGGTGGGGTTCAGTGCAGTAATGGTTTTCCCTTACCTTTGCTACTGGTTTGAATGTACAGAATCATCTGTGCATGGGTAGAGCATCCATGATGATGTCTGGGGGGTGGGGGGGCAGAGCCTTCGACCACCGCCACTACTGGTTCACCTGGCCCGGGGCAGGATACAACCTCTGGTTCAGTGCATTTCAACCAAACCCTTGTGCTCTTGAGATACACGTTCTATTATTGTTTCATCACCTCTTGTTCTCTACTAGCCCTGATCTGGATTACACTCTAGAGGAAAAACGCTTAAGAATGGTTACATCACCTGCCCATTCTGTCTTATTATTTCATACTGCAATTAGTGCTGTGACAGCATTGAGACAGTCACATCAACATGGGGACAAATCGCCCATGTAGTCCAGCATCCAATGCAGCTCCCATTCATCTCAATAGGGTTTTATCCACCTGGAAAATATTTTGTCAACTTTATATATTGTGCTGCAAATTTATTTCTTGTTTATTTCCCATCTCTTATTTTCTTCAGGCACTCAGTTTCTTGTTGATCTCCTATTTTAGGTGCTCATCAGCCTTAAATACATACTTTTTTGCCCTGAATGCTTACCTTTCCCACTAGCAGTGATTTGATTATCAGATTTTTTAAAAAAACATGGGACATCATCCTATTAAGGTAATTCCTTAGGTAAAGTCCAGCCTAGAAGAGTTTTTACCTTAGCAGTGTTGTATGCTTCTTCTTGCCAACATAGTTCCAATGTTCCTATCCTATTCCAAATCGGACATCTACTTCCATCTTTCTGGAATAGAAACTGACTACACAAAAGTTAACAAATACCACAAAAGGATCCCCGTTTGCATGCTTCAGGGAACACCCTGTAATTGCACGTGTGATTCTGGATGTCTAAATGAATGTGCATTGCCATAAATAGTTATTTCAGGTTAACAGATCATTTTACATGTTTTTTGAACTCTTGATCTCTACCTACTGCTGAACTGCAATGTACAGACAGAGGATCGAAGAGTGTAACTTGCGATGAACTAACTTGAACACTTGATAATGAAAGGACAGTTTTAATGGTGATGATGGTGATGATGATGGTACAAGTCATTCTTGCATTGTGTCACTTCACATTACATTAAGGAAATAACACGATAGAATGCTCCCCGTTTAATTAGGATTTCTGCATGCAGAAAGTGAAATATACAGATAAATATAAACACCCATGCTTTTCTTTAAACAAAAGAGAGAAGAGGCATCAGATTTCCAGTAACTAACTTGAGGTATTATGACTGGCCTTGAAAGAAACACACACATGCAAAAAGTAGGAGATAACCAGGCTGAGCCTGAGGGGTCAAACATGTCATCAGTCATGAGTCCACGTGTGCCCACAAGAGATCTAAGTCCAGCCCACATTGAATGCTTTCTTAACTCTAAAAAGAGAATAACAACAAAGGCAATTAGGGGACAGGAGGCTAAAATATATAAGGAACGGTTGCTGGAATTGGGTATGTCTAGTTTAATGAAAAGAAGGACTAGGGGAGACATGATAGCAGTGTTCCAATATCTCAGGGGTTGCCACAAAGAAGAGGGAGTCAAGCTATTCTCCAAAGCACCCGAAGACAAGACAAGAAACAATGGATAAACACTAATAAAGGAGAGAGGTAATGTAAAATTAAGGAGAAATTTCCTGATAGTTGGAACAATTAATCAGTGGAACAAATTGCCTCCTGAAGTTGTGAATGCTCCAACACTGGACATTTTTAAAAAGAGATTGGACAACCATTTGTCTGAAATAGTATAGGGTTTCCTGCCTGAGTTATTCTGGATGATGATGATGATGATGATGATGATGATGATGATGATGATGAATTTCCTCTCTAGAAAAGCCAACCCCTTGGAATGAAGTTCCCCTTGAAATCCAGACGGCCCCCACTTTTTTCTTGTTAAGAAGAGCTATGAAGACCTGACTTTTTACCCATGTCTTTTGTGATGGAAAGGGAGACAGTCCCTCCACCCCCATTTTACTCCATCTGGTCTGTTGTTCTTGGCAACTTTTATCTTTTTAATTTCTTTTCTTGGCTTTATTGTATGTTTTTGTTTGTTTGTTGAGCCTTACTTAGAGTTGTTGGGAATCAAGTGGGATATATTCTGATGATGCTAAGATTTGGGGACAATATTTTAAAAAGAATATACTTTGGTGTGGGGGATCCATATGGGAATGGATCATAAATCAGTCATACTAGTTCCTGGGAAAGGATAAATAGATCCTCCTCTCCCAACTAAATAATGACTAAGTTTCCACTTTGGAAAGCCCTTTAGAAAATGTTCTAATTTTTCTTCTATGAAAGATTAATCAACAGTGATCCCTTTTGAATAATAAAAAAGGGAAGCAAATAAATAAACTCAAAAAGTATTTATGGTTGATGTGATTAACTCAGTATATTTATGCTTGATTCTAACCTTTTCTTAATCTTGCATTATGTTTATTCTTATTTGAAACTGTATTACCCGGTGTTCTTGCAGGCATCACTTTATCATTTTATCTCTCTCAACCTCCATTTGTTATCAACCTTCTGGACTCATGACTCCTGCTCGAAGACCAGGTGGTGGTCGTGGCCAGGAGGGCCTTTGGGTAACTGCAAGTTTTATGCCAGTTATGCCCTTTCCTGGACCAACAATCCCTACAGTCACTCATGCCCTCACTCACAGTCTCATGCCTCACTCACAGTCACTCATGCCCTAGTCACTTCCCGTCTTAACTATTGCAATGTGCTCTACATGGGGCTGCCCTTGAAGATCATCTGAAAGCTCCAGTTGGTGCAAAATGCAGCGTCCCGCATGGTTTTGTACAGACCCTGGTGTGCACATGAATCACCTCTCCTGCGGGAGCTGCATTGGCTGCTGATTTGCTTCTGGGTGGAATTCAAGGTCCTGGTTGTCACCATTAAAGCCCTTCATAGTTTGGGACCAGGATATCTGAGGGACTGTCTCTTGCTGGGCACATCTACCCAACCCATCAGAGCTGGGAGGCACATAATGCTGCAGGCCCCATCCCCGAGGGAGATACATCTGGTGGGACCCAGAAGAAGGGCCTTCTCTGTGGTGGCTCCCTCTCTCTGGAACATCATTCCTCCGGAGGTTAGAATGGCCCCCACTCTAATACCCCACTTCTTCCAGAAGGCACTGAACACCTGGTTCTGCCAGCATGACTGGGGAACCCAAAGCGGGATGGAGCCCATTAAATGGCTCGTGTGATCTGCTGGGCAGGGGGTGACTTTATTATATTATATTTATTTTATTCTTTAAAAATTAGTTTTATTGTTTTAAATGAGGTTTTGTATTCTGAGTCGCCGTGTGTGAATAAACGGCAATATAAATTCAATAAATAAATAAATAAGTAAATACATAGATTAGACACTATTGGAAATTTTCTGTTAAGTTTGATGTATCGGTTCACATGGCATTCATTGAACACTTGATTGCATTAAAATAATAATAATTCACATAAATTGTTGAATTTTTATTATTGAGAGCAATATTTTCTTCTAAACAAGGTTGGAATGGCATCATGCTATATGACTCATGAATGCATAAATAAAGGGTGTGATTTAAATTGATACGAAAATCACTTGGAAGAATATTTGCTGAAGACTAATATTGACAAAGGAACAGGAAATAATATTCTAGTGAAGGGAAATTGATTACTGAAGTTAAAGTCTAAACCCAGCCCAAATCTGTTGCTTTGAATAGTATTATCAGACCTATGTAACTATTCAAAATAGCTTTTGAGTTAAGTTAGTTGCCAGATTGTTTTTTTTCCCCAAATGCATGAAACATTGGCAGTAAGACAGGTTTGATTCTATCACTGTTGTAACGTATGCAAGAGGAGCAAATCAAAACCAATTATGCAAAACATTCTCTATTATGAAATAATTAATTTGATTCCAGGTGTCATGGACTTATGCAACATATGCAAATTTGTCTAAAGCAATTATTTTTCTACTTTTTAAAATTTGTGAATTAAAATCAACTTTAATTTCCAAAATCTCCTTATGCTTGCTTAAAATATATTTTTATAGTTGCTCCCTTTCATGTACACTAGATTCTTTTTTAAAAAAATAAAAAGATAAAACTAAGTTTGAATTTTGTCTTTCTCTTGCTGGCTAAATATTTGTTTCATTAGCAGTATGTTAAAAATGCAGACTGGGGTCCAAATTCTACAAATAGATTCGCTCATTTGTCCTTGGAAAGTAATGAGAATGGCACAAATAACTCAAAGGCAGAATAGGCTTCTGTTATAATCCAGAATCCATATGGTAATGCTGAGTTTCCTGTCTGCCTATGAGCAGATGCAGCAGTGTCTTCAAATTCTTTCCATACCTTCAAAAATACCCACACTATATATGCTTGTGTTGTAGGTCTGGAGTTTATATCTGTCAAATCTGGCTGCACGTGGAAGAAACATGATGCTAAAATATACAGCTAGCATGGGAACTGCGTGAATGTGAAGCCCTGTGTTTGAACTCATCAAAAGACTCCACCATTGGCCAACTGCAAAGCATCTATTTGACACATTCATGCTGTCAGTGATGCTGTCATCCATCAAAATATCAATAGAGGACTTCTCATAAAACGGCTTAACTCAATTTGTCTGAAACTTCCTTCCTTCCTTCCTTCCTTCCTTCCTTCCTTCCTTCCTTCCTTCCTTCCTTCCTTCCTTCCTTCCTTTTATTCTATCCCATCCTATATCTGAGACCCATTAAGTGATTTTCAAACTATGCGTAAAGCATTAGCCAGAAGCACATTAAAGGAACAAATCTCCTGGCATGTATCAACTGTGGAAAGGCAGTTTTTAATCCAACAATTTTGCAGTTAGCATATTGGCCTACATATAGACATAGACATAGAATTCTTTATTGGCCAAGTGTGATTGGACACACAAGGAATTTGTCTTTGGTGCATATGCTCTCAGTGTACATAAAAAGACCAGATACATTAATCAAGAATCATAAGGTAGAACACTAAGTGATAGTCATAGGGTACAAATAAGCAATCAGGAAACAATCAATATCAATATAAATCATAAGGATACAAGCAACAAGTTACAATCATGCAGTCATAAGGGGGAGGAGATGGTGATAGGAACGATGAGAAGACTAATAGTAAATATATATATATATATATATATATATATATATATATATATATATATATATATATATATATATATATATATATATATATATATATATATATATATATATATATATATATATATATATATATATATATATTTGTTTTCGTAGATTTTCACGGGTATAGGTATGCAGGTCTTGGCGTATTCGGGTCTTTGCCCGTGTAACATTGACAATATCTTGGTGACGTTACGACGAGGTCGCGCTCATCATCTTCAGGCTGGTGCCTTTGGCTTTGTGCTTGTACGAACAAAGTGTGATCGGAGCTGCTGTTTTTCTATAAATATAGGTGGGGGTTTGTGGAATGTTGGCTTTGTTGCTTTAAATGGATTGGTTGGCTGTGTTGTCACATCTTGATTGGTTGATGGAATTGATGTTTGGTGAGGGTGATTGGTGATGGTGTCCTGTGTTGTTCTGGGTCCTGTGTTGGTTTTTGTGGCTGGGACTCGTTTATTGACTAGGGCTAGTTTCCAGATGTCTGGTAGGCAGGAGGTATCATCATGTTTATTCATGTTGTGGGGGTGTTTCTCTATTTCGATAGCTTCCATAATTATTCTCACTCACCTCACCGAAATGTTGCCAAGACAATCTCAATCTTACTATATCAATCTCAATATATACGATACTGTTGCATCCAAAATGATTTCCAAATTGTGTACCCAATCCATCAAGACAAGTTCAGCAGATGTGTTTCATCTTGTCTGGATTTCTTAGCTCTCACTCCATCCACAATGATGCTAAACGTTAGCTTAGAAAATCTACTGCATCACATGAATTAGATGAAAATATGAGATAGAGCTGTCATTACAATATTAGTAGCTTCTCAAGGTTTCCTCCCAATAAAAATATGAAAGGTTGGGTTTTCTGTATTGAACAGAACATTAATTCTGTTAACATTTTAAATCCTTCAATAGTACAAAGTAGAAAGGTTCTTTCAGATAAAGGAGAAACTGAAGCATATGTGTTGCTGTGAAGGGGCTTCCAACTCCTATTTTTCCCCATGTCAATATCAAAATACCAACTCAAATGCTCATTTATCCAAAACATGTGCCTTTGTTAGTATAAGTAATCCTTGACTTACAATAGTTCATTTAGTGATGGTTCAAAGTTTTAACGACACTGGAAAAAAGTGACTTGTGAGCATTTTTCACATTGATGACCATTGCTGCATCTTTATGGTTATGTGATCAACTTTCAGATGCTTCATAACTGATTCGTACTTATGATGGTTGCATTGTCTTGGGGTCATGTGATCACCTTTTGTAACCTGACAAAATCAGTGGGGATGCCAGATTCACTTAACAACTGTGTCTCTGCCTTAATGACTGCAGTGATTCACTTAACATCAGTGGCAAGAAAGATCATGAAATGGGTCAAAACTCACTTAAGTAACGTCTCACTTAGAAACAGAAATTTTAGGCTCAATTCTGGTCGTAAGTCAAGGACTATTGACTAACTATCTGTACCTTATAGCTTCCCTGTGAAACCACCAGAAGTTTGAAGTTTGGTGACAGAAGTCCATCTCCCATTTTCTTTGCTAGATATCTGGCCATCTATGTATAATTATGTAAGTGTAAGGTTCTACATTTAGACGAGAAAAACAAAATGCACAGGTACAGTATACATGGTACCTTCCTCAACAGTGGTAACTGTGAGAGGGATCTTGGAGTCCTAGTGGACAACCATTTAAATATGAGCCAGCAGTGTGCAGCAGCTGCCAAAAAAGCCAACATAGTTCTAGGCTGCATCAACAGAGGGATAGAATCAAGATCACGTGAAATGTTAATACCACTTTATAATGGCTTGGTAAGGCCACACTTGGAATACTGCATTCAGTTCTGATCGCCACAATGTAAAAAAGATGTGGATACTCTAGAAAGAGTGCAGAGAAGAGCAACAAAGATGATTAGGGGACTGGAGACTAAAACATATGAAGAAAGGTTGCAGGAACTGGACATGGCTAGTTTAATGAAAAGAAGGACTAGGGGAGACATGATAACAGTGTTCCAATATCTCAGGGGTTGCCACAAGGAAGAGGGAGTCAAACTATTCTCCAAGGCACCTGAGGGTAGAACAAGAAGCAATGGGTGGAAATTAATCAAGGAGAGAAGCAACTTAGAACTGAGGAGAAACTTCCTGACAGTTAGAACAATTAATCAGTGGAACAGCTTGCCTCCAGAAGTTGTGAATGCCCCAACACTGGAAGTCTTTAAGAAGATTTTGAATAGCCATTTGTCTGGAACAGTATAGGGTTTCCTGCCTAGGCAGGGGGGTTGGACTAGAAGACCTCCAAGGTCCCTTCCAACTCTGCTATTGTATTATTGTATATATTTGCATAAAGTGTAGACATTATTTGCACAAATGTTTAACTTAAGCTTCCAAACATTTGAACAACTATACTCTAAAACGTTAGATGCATCCTTAGATCTAAACCACTACACTTTCATGTATCTGCCCTTGAAAAGCACAGTGGCTCAGTGGCTTGATAGATACCAGAGAAGGAGTATGCTGCAGCGGTTTAAGTCTTACCACCGCATGATGGAGCGAGCCCCCATCACTTGCCTCAACTCCTGCCAACCTAGCAGTTCGTAAGCTTGTAAATGCAAATAGATAAATAGGTATCACTTCAGTAAATGCTCAAGGCTCTGTGCCGTGGTGTCGTGTCACATGCTGACCAAATGATTGCAGAATCGTATTAGACAGCACTGGCTCAATGGCTTATAGAAATGGAGATGAGCCCTGCCCCCTGAAGTCAATTATGTCTAGTGGAGTAATACCCACATGGACACCTTTACCTTCAGCTACCTGGTCCAAAGAAGAGGCGTTAGCATGATGATGCTCTCCCTCAACATATTTGATATCTCCGGCCTTTAAACCGAAATCATTTATCTCTGCCTACCTCTCATTCTCAAAATGCACTGTTCAAATCTACTTCATTCTTTTTCAGAGGGACTTGTACCACATACCCCTATAACATGTAATTTAAAAGCACCGGTGGCACAGTGGTTAGAGTGCAGTACTGCAGGCTACTTCTTCTGACTGCCGGCTGCTTGCTATTTGGCAGATCGAATGTCACCTGGCTCAAGGTTGACTCAGCCCTCCATCCTTCCGAGGTGGGTAAAATGAGGAGCCAGATTGTTGGGGTCAATAGGCTGACTCTGTAAACTGCTTAGAGTGGGCTGCAAAGCACTGTGAAGCTGTGTATAAGTCTAAGTGCTATTCTATTATAGTGAAAAGCAGGGATGTGGAAAGACCCCTTTATCACATGTTGAGTTGGATTGGAAAATAAATACTAAACCTTTCTAACATTTCGTAGCCTAATGTAGCCTTTCATAGCCACATTAAACCGTAGCAGTACATTTATATCAACACAGCAGGGAAAATGGGAAAATTTCCTCCCTTCCCCTTGGCACCAATATAGTGTTATTGCTGTGCCAAGAGACATCTACATGAGCTTGGATTAGAATTCTAGAACCCATTTCTTTGAAGTGAGCATGGTGAGTCCTTAAAGCTAATATTCTGGCCTGAGACTTGTGTGTTTTACCAGCCACTTAGCTTTTCATAGACTTATAATCACAGTGCATGGCACATGGAGATATTGTCAGAGTGATACTAATAACCTAGGACAAGAGAGGTAATGAGATGAGGCTATGCAGAATGGAGCAGCATGACTATCAGTAGGCTCCATTAAGTTGTATGGGATAGAGCAAATAGATGAGGTACAGATGAAAGACCAGAAATGACAGAGTTAGGCTTCACACAAATTATTTTCCCCTGGGTGTTTTTTTTTAAACATAAAGAATTGCTATTCACTTCAGTGGAGAAAGGTGTTTTTTTAAAAAAAGTTCTTCCCAACTAGAGCTATGATCATGTTTATTCATTTCTACTTTTGATCGCTGAGAACCCATGTTCCTTTTTTTAAAGAAAAAGAATGTTTCTGTTGCAAATTTTACTCTTCCCAATTTGCTCATTAGCTACGATACTTTTCCACTTTGTTCAGCAATTTCAGATACTCGTGTGTCATATAATGAAGGTAATGGTGTTGTGATGTTTTATAGCCAATCAAATTTAACTATATGCTGACACGGTGAGGGTGAAGTTATCTGGACAATTATAATCATAGCCGGTGAGAAAAATGGGGATGAGTTAGTCAATTATGTTTAATCTGTTTTGCAGTGATTTCTGAAAAATCCCCAACCAGAAGCAACTTTTAGAGTGAGCCAAAATAAAAATGAAAAGTTACCGAAAATCAAGCTTCTCCTTTTTTTTTTTTTTTGGCCAATTTCAATCTGTTGATAAATCTTTGTGTTTATGACAGACAAGACAAATATTATTCTATCATTTTCTCAGAAAAAGAATGAGTAAGGAAGCCATGTGGTTTGTTTCCTATTGGAACCTAGATTTTTTTTTTTTTTTTGCAAAATCTTAAAAAAATAAAGTAAAAATAAAGTTTGCAGAAAGGCTTTTAAGTCTTTAAAAAAACGAACATCGAAGGAAGTCTGTGTAGCAGTTTTGCCAGTTAAGTGCTTGGGTCTATTTTTCAGTTTCATGCTTCATGGAAACTATGAGTATTCGGGCAGTTTTCTTGTTTGTAATTGTTATGAGCATGCTTCTTATACATCTCTTCTCCATTAAACTCTTGGAGATTGTCCTTTATTTCAATCGATTTTAGAGGCCATTGGAGTGACATTAAATTTGGTAGACTAAAGCTACCAAATATTCATCTCTTCAATTCAAGAGCCGAGGTGGCGCAGTGGTTAGAGTGCAATACTGCAGGCTACTTCTGCTGACCGTCAGCTGCCTGCAGTTCGGTAGTTCAAATCCTACCTGCTCAAGGTTGACTCAGCCTTCCATCCTTCTGAGGTGGGCAAAATGAGGACCCAGATTGTTGGGGGCAATGGGCTGACTCTGTAAACCGCTTAGAGTGGGCTGTAAAAGCACTGTGAAGTGGTATATAAGTCTAAGTGCTATGGCTATTATTAAAACTAAATCCAGCTTTAATGCAGAAACTTCCATTTCCAAATGATGCTTTGGCATTTGACATTGGCATATTCTACTGCAGATGTTATGTGAATTTTGCTTACATGTTCAGATCAAACTGAATGCACACAGGCTTCATAAAATAGATATGCCTCTAAAATTAATGTGATAAAATATGTATCTATTAGCAGTATAGATAGGAATGTTCTGACTCGAAGATGCTTCTTGGACTCTAGAATAATCAACCCAATCGCCAGTTGTACAATAATTGAATCTCACAAGACTAGAGGATCTAAAAGAATAATCAATAATAATTTAATTACAGATTGATGGACTTTTGTACTATTTCTGGCTCTATGCTTTGAAAATACTATTTACCTTTTCAATACTATTTAAACTTTAATTTATTATGATTCTAAAGCAGCCATTATATTACATTATATTGTACGACAGCTTCTGTATTCTTGTATTAGGCGATTTAAAAATTTTATACATCCTATTAATTTTGCCATTTCTAAAGCAGATGAAATCTAGCCAATCCTGATGGAATAAAGATTTCCCAGTTTGTTTTAATGCCTGTGAATTTTCAAAGTAGGTAGATAGATGAAATCTTTTTAAATCATTTTTCAAACTACAAATCATCACAATAGTTCCATTGGTGGACAATGATTGGCTTTACTGCTAAAAAAACTAGGTAAACAATACTATGGGCTTTTGCACCTTTTATAACATTTTATTTCATAAAATATATAGATCTAATTTTGCGAGCATTCAATTATTTGTTTGGATATTGCTAACATTTCATTAAAATCCTTTTTCCGGAACATATGAAATTTTATTGTGTTCCCACCAAAGATCAAATATTGGCAATGTATTTGGAATTACTGAATATAGAGCAAAGTTCCTGGAAAATATATGGCACTCTACATCAGGAGTAAATGGACCAGTGCTGGTCCATTCTATGGAGCAGCACTGGGCCACAGCATGCCAGAAACTGGGCCACGCAAACAAGCAAAGCCCCATCCATGAGATGCAAGCGGCATGCAAAACCACGCCCCCTCTGGTCCACCAAAAAACCTCTGTCCATGGAACTGGCTCCCCATGTCCAAAGGTTGGAGGCTGCTGCTCTACATGAAGTACACCTAGATATCCTCATGGAATTTGGACCTAATATTGACAAGGAACACATCATCGCACATTCCATGGGATACCCAATAGGGAGTAATAAGATCATATAGTCAGCTTGATAATATCCCTTTGTCAAATATAATGATGAGCGAGGGTGGTGCAGTGGTTAGAGTGCAGTACTGCAGACGACTTCTGCTGCCTGCAATTTGGCAGTTCAAATCTCACTGGCTCAAGATTGACTCATCCTTCCATCCTTCCAAGGTGGGTAAAATGAGGAGCCAGATTATTGGGGGCAATAGGCTGATTCTGTAAACCGCTGAGAGAGTGCTGTAAAAGCACTGTGAAGTGGTATATAAGTCTAAGTGCTATTGCTATAATCCATCAAATTTATTGTCAAGGAAATGCCCGTATAGAAGAACAAATTTCTGCATTGGCTTCATTTCAGATGGAAGAGAGATCTCTGAGATAACAGTTGTTTCTTCCCCACTCTTGGTAAATGAACAAACAAACACCTTTACAATCTCAATAATTCTCTTTGCACAAAGAAGCTAAAAGATCCAAAGGTGTCAATCTGATCACCTCTGTCAGAGGAAGGGATGTCAATGTTTTGCTCAGGATTAAAAAAAAAACTCTGGCACCAAGTCCACATTCAACCCGTCTCTTGATAGAGTGTGTTCTTTTCTTCACATGTTCACTTTCGCTATTGGAATTGATTGTGGAGAAAGAAAGTGGTTTTCACCAACAAGTAGGGCTGAACTTGACAAAATGAGAGAAGATCCAGGTATGTGAGAGTTATGTTTCTAATAGAGGAAAATATTTGTAGCTCAAGGTTGAACTGTGGGATTTTCGGTGTTCTCTGAGCTTGGTGCTCTCCAAGTTCAGACACCAACAAGGACCTACAATTTTGTTTTAGGCAGCTTTAATTATAAATTAAGATTGTACAATTTAATTATATAATCTTGTAATAAACTTACATGGAAGTAAGTCTTATTGAACATAGGAGATTTTAGCAGATATGTACAGGATACCTTATAAGGTGGTGGCATTTTCCTACTGTTCGTTCCAGACTTTTTGTAGTAAGAAAACTATGCCCTGTGAATACAGTGGTGGTATTCAGTTGCATTGGCCAACAGACATTGGTTTTATATATTTATTCATTTTATATTATTCTTATTTATTTAATATAATTTACAATTACTTGGATGCACCTTCTTATATGATTCCAGATGACTTACCACCTGCAGAGATTAAGACATTCATAAAGCTAAACAAATATTGAAATACTTTAAAGTTTGTGATTGTCTTCCATTAAAAACCCATTCATTAAAAAAAATGTGAGTATTTTTTCAATCCAAGTAAATACACATATAACATAACCTACATATAGCTTAGAGTTGATCAGCTATATGGTCACATGTGCAAGAGCAGTGAAAGCAAAACACCAGCTTTGATTTCAGTTTTAAATACTCAGTGAAAGGAAATTGAAATTGTCAAGATAAATTAAACAGAAAAACATCCTTGAGAAGTCTTCCGAGATGATCTCAAAGGATTAATTTAAGCTTTTCTTAAAGGAAAATGAATTATATCTACTATTCATTCCCACTCTGTGCACTTCTTCCAGGTTGGTGCAAGTTGGTGGCCTTCTCTGAATCCAAATTGTTGGACCATTGTGGGATGATCCGTGAATGATCCAGTGTTTGATGCATTACTTCTTATTTAGAGTTTTTCTTTAAGGAGGCTTGGTGTGAGAGTAGGTGAATCATGGCTAGATCATGATTGCTATAAAAAGTGATGGTGACAACAGTAGGCATGATTTTTGATAGACATCAAAGGTCCATCTAATGCTGAAACTTCTTAATCTTTAATTTAAGTAATAATACACCGTGCAGGCAGACAGATCCTTTTAGTGTTCTGTTGAAAGGCACTGCTACTCAATTCAGTGGAATTTACTATCATAATAAATAAATAGACCTGAGAGATGACTTCATATATTCTCCTTCAAAAAAGGGGAACATTATTATTACTATTTGTGGGTAATCACAGTATAGGACTGGTGGAAATGTAATAATTCAAGTCCTAACCAAAGACCCAAGAATGATTAAGGTGGAACCTAAGAATGTAGGCAGTTATTACAATTGGTCACATAGTCAGCCATATGCTTAGATGGGATTTGGCATTTTTATCCACCTAGGCCTTCTCAATGTCCTTCTCAAAGTCCTCAGCTCCTTCTCAAGGACTTGAAACAGGCAGATGTAGTTTGATAGTGTTGATCACTGGATGTAAGCTGTTCCAAATAAAGCTGCCTTTTGTAATTGATTCATGGTGATGTTGTCAATGTCGATTGTATTCAAATCATGTTCTGGATGCTTTGGAATTTTACCCAAGGTACCTGTTGCTCTTGGTACCATCTTTGCTTTCTTTATCCATAGTCCTCCTGCATCTATTTGCAGATTTTTATTATTTTGTGATTTCCCCTCAGTTCTCCTCATTGTTATTACATGCAGCAAACTCTTCCTGCAGTTATTTATTCATATCATTGTTTCATGAAGACGTATTTGTGGGACTTTTTTCCACATGGAGAAAATGGAGGAAGGAGTCTTTTAAACTCATAGGAACAAGTATATTTAAAATACCGTATCTGTATACCTGCAGTATAAGAAGATATTCAGAATACATCACTTGTATTTTGTGATGACAGGAACTATGAATACAAAACAAAAATGCATTAGGCTACAATTTCCATAAACATCACTCAGCATAGATAATGACCAGAAGATCTGGGATTTGTAGTCTAAAATAACAACAGATTCTCTAATACTCTAATATCAAGTACTCTACTCCCAAGCTAAGATCTTTCTCCTTAGTTTGCTTGCCTCGCATAAAAATCAGATTCTTGTCATGAATTTCTTGGGACAATTTATTATTGTTGTTATTGTGACTGATACTACTTCTGTTTCAGCCAGTAAGTGACTTTTTCTGGACTGCAAAATTCCTTTGAAAGATTATTTTAAAAATGTATTAATAATTAGTTCAAAAAAGAAAAGCTGTCATCCCAGTACAGTATAATGTAGAAGGGAAGATTTAGCAAAAAGCTCAAGGACTAGGGTATTGGAAAATGGGATATTTTTTCCTGGCTTTGAACATTAGTAAAGACCTAATGAAACATAGGCCAAAGTCCACTTAAAATATTTCAGTTCCAGAGTCACTTTGCACAGTGAGATAGGCAATATATAAATTTAATAACAAATAAATACATTTCAGTAGCATTTAGATAGTTGTGAATTTCTTCTAATTTTGCTCTACTTATTCATTAGCTTTTCCTGCACTATTTTTAAAGAAATGTGCTGGCTGCTGAATGTCACATGTAACCTCATGATCTAGAATGATCTATAAAGTCATTTCTTTTCCTCATGAGGCTTTCCATGATCTGTGAAATCTTTCAAGATCATTCTTCTCTAGTTACATGACCCAGTTTGGTTTCTGAACATACAGATTAACAGAGTTGGAAGGGACTACACAACCTTGTAGGTTGTGTAGTCCCAAGCTCCTACAACTTCTGAAGGCAAGCTGTTCCATTGGTTGATTGTTCTTCCTGTCAAAAAATGTCTCCTTATTTCCAGGTTGAATCTCTCCTTGTTCAGTTTCCATCCATTATTCCTTGTCTGGCCTTTGGGTGCTTTGGAAAATAGCTTGACCCCTTCCTCTCTGTGGCAGCCCCTCAAATATTGGAACACTGCTATCATGTCTCCCCTGGACCTTCTCCTCACTAGAATAGCCATGCCCATTCCTGTAACTGATCTTCATATGTTTCATCCTCCACTCTCCTAATCATATTAGTTGCTCTTCTCTGCACTCTTTCTAGAGCCACAGCATGTTTTTTATAGTGTGGTGACCAAAACTGAATGCAGTACTCTAGGTGTGAGGAGCCCAAAATTTTTGTTGGTAAGTGAGACATTTGTTTAAGTGACTTTTGCCTCATTTTACGAACTTTCTTGCCACAGTTGTTAAGTGAACCACTGCAGTTGATAAGTTAGTAACCTGGTTGTTAAGTGAATCTGGCTTCCTCACTGACTTTGCTTGTCAGAAGTTTACAAAATATGATCACATGACCTTGGGACACAACAATGGTCATAAGTATGAACCAGTTGCCAAGCATCTGAATTTTGATCACAAAGTCGTAATGGTCGTAAGTCACTTTTTTCAGTGAATTTTCTTTCAACATAGGAACAGAGCTTTGAGATTAGACTTTTCTGGAATTAAGAGGCACCAATGTTTTATTTTCAATTGAGATCCAGTAATGGAGAACTAAAATCCCAAACAGCACTGCAAATTAAAAAAATTAAAAAGTGTATAGTTATATCCTGCCCTTAGATACAAGTTACACATCTCTTTCCATGTTAACGTGGAAAATGCAAATAAGTCTGATGCAGCCATTTCATTCTGCACATATGTCTCTTTTAAATTTCCCTTCAATTTGATATAAAATAAATAGAACTCTTCCTCGGGTTCCTTGAGGAAAAAGCATGACAAATCATTCACGGGCCAGACTTTATGGTTTTTGCCTTGCTTTAGCTATATGTTTGAGCTGAAGTGGGGTGGGATATAAAATCTAATAAATCCATAGGTAATGAATCAAGTGAGGTTTGGCCACTCTGTTTTGACACTCCTGAATTATGAGGTAGACAAGAAGAATGGACGATGGCTTGACTTACCTTGTCTTTCTAGTGACATGCGGCCTCCTTGTCTTTCCCACACTTCAAGGAAATGTCAAGGGAGAGGCTACAGGCTTACAGAGAGATGTGGGATATATAAAAACACTTTCAGGTGCCTGGCCATGATAAAATAGGCTCAAGGACCACCAACAGACAGTTAAAAGATTCTAAACCACCCTGAGGATGAGTCAGAAAAATAGAAACTTTGCTCGCTGCAGAAGAAAACTTTTTGAGAATTTGGAAGATAAATGTTGAAGCAGTGTAACTGTGAATGTCTGCTTCAAGGACTTATCTCTTCTTCAGTGCGATGTTATGTCTATTCCCAGTAGATACCGAGAAGACACTTCAAGCTGACTCCTTTCCTTTTTCCTTTTTTTTTTTTTTTGGCATGCTAACATTTGATTGGAATATATAGTACATTGTAAGGTCATAAACAAATGATTTCTTTGAAAATTGAAGCTCAAGGAAAGCAGGCTTGTTCCATTGAAGTTAAATAGGTCAACAACTTACCACGTTTGCCTGCTAATGTGCTTGCTATTCAGGCTAATGAAATCTTGAAGATAATTAATATATCTAAGATTGTCAAGGTTGAACGATGCGTTGTTTTCCCTCCCCAAGAGTGCAGATTTTTTTGCATTCTTTGTTCTAGGTGGTTTTATTTAATGCTTCCTTGGGAAAGTAGCTTGGGACATAATAAAAATGAGAATGGGAAAGCAACCATACTTTTCATAGAATACTGTATTTTTTGTACTATAAGATGCAGTGGACTATAAGACACATCTAAATTTTGGGCTCATTTTTTGGGCTCCCAAGCCCTCCATGTGTCACGTTTCTCCCCCCCCCCCAAAAGCACTCTGCAGTGCTCTGCATGGCCCGTTTTCGCCAAAAACACACCCACATTTGGCTTGTAGAGTGCTTTTGGGAGCCTGGGAGGGTGAAAACGTGATGCATGTAGGGCTTGGGAGCCCAAAAATGTCTGTATTCGGTTTACAAGACACACCTAAATTTTCACCCACTTTTTTGGGGGGGAGGGGAAGGTGCATCTTATACTCCGAAAAATATGGTAATCTGTGGTCTGCTTACTTTAGGTTAGTTTGACTCCTTTCAGAATTAAAATCTTAATTTTGAGAGCAAGAAAGTTGAAATTTACTAGAAATCTCTTTTTCCATGTTTGAAAAAATAATCTGATTTACTATATTGTGTGTGGTGGTGGTGGCGGTGGTAATTGGAAGTTTCAGAAAGTCCAAATGAACCTGGGGGTACCAAACTGAGGAAGGCTGTCCTAGACAAAGACATCAAAAAGTCTCCGTTGCTAACCTCAACCAAAAATATCTCACAGTGATTGTCGAGACAATGAGAAGTATGCAGTGGGGTACCCCAAGGCTCTGCCTTGGGCCCAGTATTCTTCAATATCGTTATCAATGGCTTAGATGAGGAGATAGAAGGAGAACACATCAATTTTGCAAATGACACTAAGCTTGCAGGAATAGCCCACCATCCAAAAGCTAGGATCACAACACAGAAGAATCTTGACAGACGTGGACACTGAGCCCTATCTAGCAAAATGAAATTTGGTGGTGAGTAAGGTTTTACATTTAGGCAACAACAATCAATTGCACAGGTATAGGATAGGTACTACCAGGTTCAATAGTACTTACTGTGTGAGGTATCTAGGAATCTTAGTGGAAAATCACTGAAATATGAGCCAGCAGTGTGCTGCAGCTGCCAAAAAAAGCCAACACAGTCCTAGGCTGCATTAACAGAGGGATCACATGAAATGTTAAAACCTTTTTATAATGCCTTGGTAAGGCCACACTTGGAATATTGCATTCCAGTTTTGGTTGCCATGATAGAGCCTCTAGAAAGAATGCGGAGAAAAGCAAAAAGGGCTGATTAAAAGTTGATTAAAACATATGAAGAACAGTTGCAGGAACTTGGAATGTCTAGTTTAATGAAAAGGAGGACTAGGGGAGACATGATAGCAGTGTTCCAATATCTCAGGGGTTGCCACAAAGAAGAGGGAGTCAAGCTATTCTCCAAAGCAACTGAGGGTAGGACAAGAAGCAATGGGTGGAAATTAATCAAGGAAAGAAGCAACTCAGAACTAAGGGGAAATTTCCTGACAGTTAGAATAATTAATCAATGGAACAACTTGCCAACAGAAGTTGTGAATGCTCCAACACTGGAAGTTTTTAAGAATATATTGGATAACCATTTTTCTGAAGTGGTGTAGGATTTCCTGCCTAAGCAGGGGATTGGACTAGAAGACCTCCAAGGTCCTTTCCAACTCTGTTATTCTAATTTGACATTGCTTCATATATAATAGAGCAGAAGCACTGATATACTTAAGAATATTCTGCATGTCTATTGTTGAAGCCAACCAGAGAATAGACAAAGGAAGGATCTTGGTTAGTTAGGGATATTTTAAGGCACTTATTATGTTTGCACTTCAAACTACAATGTTGTGGTTACTCTCTAAAAATGTTCACATTAATATAAGTAAAGTCAGACTTTAGAGAATTTTTAAGACTGGCTCTGCTCAATGATTGAGGATGAGCCAAGGAAGACCAAGCCAAGGAAAATATTCTGGCATTAATTCCTGGTGGTCTAGTGACACTATGTATATCATTTCTTTAAACAGCTTTATCATATGTGTATATTCAGCTCCAAAATGCTTGGGTTTGACTTGAGGAATGGAGCCAAGACTTTGGTTTGGTTTGACATGAGTCTTTCAAACTTCTGGCTTCTCCTCCCTCTTAACAAAAACATTGTCTGGGCTTTTTAAAGAAAAACATCACATACACATACACATGCCAGGTGAAACCTTCCTGCACATTGTAATAAAGTTAGCTACCAATTTCTTTTTTTGCTTGAATTCTGTTCAGCTGTCTGGAATGATTTTCAGAAATTGGCTTCAGTAATCATGGGCATTTTTTAACCTTTCACATAGCTTGAAAGCATAGATTCAGGGTGGTTGTTTCCCCCCCCCCTTCTTTTCTTGAAGTTGTTGGCTTCATTTTGTGGGGGAGAAAAAGCCAAGGATCAAAACATTCTTAAAGTATAGCATTCACCATTGTCAATTTGAAGCAGAAGTTCTGTCAAAAGGAATTGGAAGTTTCACAAGAGCTACCTATCCTCTGATAATCTCTATTTGCTTTAGACAGTTTCCACGCTGCTTCAAATACAATAGAGCAGAAAGTGGAATGAACTCGTTGTACGATATATATCTATATTATATTGCCTCTTATGTGAAAATGTGCACTATTCAGGATATGATTTGTTCATCATAAGTTGTCTTTCAAAAAGACAACCCTCATGCAAACCAATGGGATTCTAAGGAAAACATTTAGCTCTCCCAAAATATATAAATATTGTTTATTCACCTGTATTCCTAGGGTTTGGCATACTTTTCCTCCTTGAAATAATCAAATAGTGTAGACGTGAAAGTTGTGAAAACTTCTTCCTATTCACAGCTAAGGATTTCCAACAAATAGCTGTCAAAGTTCACCCCAAATTCCTGTAACAAATCTGAGAACCAGTCATTACTTTAGATAACTGGTTAGATTGATGTACTGTTTTGACCATTAGAAAGGTTCACTTAATTCTATTAGAGGCATGTAGGGCTTCAAAGGAGTGCTTCACTTTGACAATGTTTTGAGCCAAGCATTCCTTTTGAGGCTGCTTCTGAAACAGTGTAAGCCCTCAACAACCACATAGCTCAGCTGCCATCTTACTTCATTTCATGTCACTCCAGTGGCTTCCTCCAGTACAGGGTTGTCAAACTCCTGGCCCACTGGCCATGCCCACATCCGGTTTAGTGAAGGGATGAAAAAGTCCCGATGTGTCACGTGACGTTGCTTTGACGACGTGAATTTGACACCCTTGCTCTAGTGCTTCAGCATCCTGCAGGGCTTCCAGTGATCTACTGGAAGTCCAGGGGAATCCATGGAATTATTACAAAGCCTCTTGACAAAGTGAAAACCACAGAAAATGGGATCAACTGTGGGTTACTTCTCATGAGAATTAGATATGGCCTAATGAACCTATGGAAGCTCAGGTACCCATCCTCTGAGTTGGTTTTGACTGTTTTACATTTCTTGGAAAAATCACTCATGTCCAGAAATAATTTGATATGTGCCATGTGGACTACTTTTGGAAACTCTTCTGAGTCTACACCTTATTCACCAGATAGTAGATAAAGTGCTGACTCAACTTCAAAGGAATTTCTTTGTTGAAACTGACTGAAAGGTAGTCTAACCTGTGTTAGATACTGTCTTTAAGCGTTAAACATCTAAGCCAGTAGTGGAATTCAAAATCTTTTACTACCGGTTCTGTGGGCGTGGCTTGTAGGCGTGGTGTGTCTTGGTGGGCATGGCTTAGTGGGTGTGGCAGGGGAAAGATACTGCAAAATCCCCATTCCCTCCTGATCAGCTGGGACTTGGGAGGCAGAGAATATATGGGGGCAGGGTCAGTCAGAGATGGTATTTACCGGTTCTCTGAACTACTCAAAATTTTCACTACCAATTTTCCAGAACTGGTCAAAACCTGCTGAATACCACCTCTGATCTAAACCCTTTTCAAGGTTCCCAGAGGATTGCCAGAATCCTCATAAACTTGTCTGACCTTTAAACTTATTTCCCAATGGTTGCACGAACTTTTCACTTGTGGTCTCTTGTCTGTGAGATTACTTCTTTGCCTAGTTTAAGGCTCATCTCTACTTAACTTTCCATCCCGGATCACCTTTTCATAGCATTACAAATTGGTCTCAAACTTTTTAGTCTAAATTGCTGCTTTTTCTACCATGTCCATATCTCTTGCTTCTGCCTGGCTATGATTGCTTCTCTCATTTCATTTGGCAATTGATCTTTTTCTCCAACTGAGTGAGTAACCCACAAGGCAGCTTCAAGTTGCCCACCTTTCTACCAATTTGGAAGGACTTACTGACATATATTCAGGAAACACACATTCTAAATGTTGTAATAAGTAAATAAAAATATTATGTTTTTCCAGCAAATTCTGGGAAAAATATATCTCAAAAAGGGAGCTATTTTTCAGGGCATGAAAATCTATTGCACAAGAGCACACACACACACAATGTAGATCCTAATGAGGGATTCCATATAAAAAACTGAAAGGAAATATTGTAGTGAGCACAACCTCTCTTTATGCTGATTTTAGCAAACACTCACCTAAAAAGTTGAGATGTTTTATATTTATATTATATTAATGAAGGCTGAAGCTCTCTTTGGGTTTTGAATTTCAATGTGGTGGAGAGAATTCGTAAAATATGATACTATACTGTATTGCTGTTAATGTTCCAGCTGAAGGGCACGGAGGTTATAAGAAGTCTAAAATATATTTTTAAAAAATGGATTAAACCCTTGACTCTGCTGAGATCTTTCCTGCTGTTTCCCCCTATCCATAAACAATGTGGTTTTTCTTATTAGCATTTGACTAAATGTGTTACACTTTTCAGGGCTATTTTAGAAAAGTGGCTGATGCAAGAGAGCCTACATCTTAATGGCACCATTCATCAAGATAGTACTTTTGAACATAAAGTATAAAGCTTTTCCACATGGTAATTAATACTCTGCTTTTAATTCAATGGCAGTTCTTTTTTCATGAAGGGAGGGGGGAAACAGATAAAGGGAGCAATTGCCTTCATCCCATTCTAAAACCTTTATGGTTTGGTGTATAATAGCTTTGGGCATTTATTTGCCTATCTCGGGAACAAGAGACAAGGGAGTGTTATAGTTGTAATGTATCCTGAATCCTACCAAGAATTTGACTCTTGAATAACCTTATGGACAAGATGGATAAAAAGGAACTAGAGGTTACGGTAGTTCTGATGGAGTTGCCTCCAAATGATGCTTATAAATAGTTGTACATCTTCCTGAAGAAAAATAACGAATAGCAATAGCACTCAGACTTATATACCACTTTACAGCCCTCCCTAAGCGGTTTACAGAGTCAGCATATATTGCCCCCAACAATTTGAGTCCTCATTTTACCCACCTCAGAAGGATGGAAAGCTGAGTCAACCTTGAGCCTGGTGAGATTCGAACTGCCAAATTGCAGTCAGCCGGCAGTCAGCAGAAGTAGCCTGCAGTACTGCACTCTAACCACCGCGGCACCATGGCTCAGAGGGAATATTGTCCCGCTGAGCTTTATTCTAGGCCCAATGATATTCAAGATTTTTATTAGTGCCCTAAAGCATGGGTGTCAAACACACGGCATCACATTGCCATCACATGACGTATCGTGATGTTTTTCTCCTACGCGGAGTTGGGGTGGGTGTGGCCTGCATGTGACACATCCGGTCCGCAGGTTGCCAGTTTGACATCCCTGCCCTAAAGGATGGAATGGGAGGGATGTTTCTCAAATTCATAAATCACATCACGCTAGAGGACTGATTAACATTTTAGAAGACAAAATCTCAAATTCAGAACGACCAGCATGTGGATTGGCCAGTTCCAACAAGATAATGTTCTATTGTAGCAGTGTAAACATTTGCATTTGGGGAAAGAAAGAAAGAAAGAAAGAAAGAAAGAAAGAAAGAAAGAAAGAAAGAAAGAAAGAAAGAAAGAAAGAAAGAAAGAGAGAAAGAGAGAAAGAGAGAAAGAGAGAGAGAGAGAGGGGGGGGAAGAAAGAAAGAAAGAAAGAAAGAAAGAAAGAAAGAAAGAAAGAAAGAAAGAAAGAAAGAAAGAAAGAATAAATTGGCTGGCCTGACTAGAGAGCAGTACATGAAGGAGCACTAGTGAATTACGAATGAAGGTGAATATATGTATCCCCGGATAATGTTGCAGGGTCCAATCTGGGTCAGTCACCAGTACCAGAAATGTAGTCTTTGAGCTTTCGGACATGTGCTGGAGCCCATCCTCAGGGAACTACTCTCTAGCAAAGTGTGTGCTTTGGACTATTCTGTGTGTTGTATAAATACCACATACAGAATAATCCAAAGCACATCCTCTACTAGAGAGCAGTTCCCAGAGGATGGGCTCCAGTACGTGTCAGAAAACTTGAAGACTAAACCTCTGATACTGGTGACCGACCCTGATCGGATCCTGCCACTAGTGAATCAACTCAGTGGGATCCATTCCATTTGCCAAGAAGAGAAAACCAGCATTATGTCAGTGCAATACTGTTCATGTAATTTGTCTGCTCTTGCTCCCCATCTACCACACCGTGGTTGATGGTGAATCTACAACTGAATATGAACTAATAGGATGATGCAACAACTTAAAAGGCCAATGCAATTTGGAGCTCTGTTTAGAAAACTTGCATATAGCATATGCAAAGTAATTACTCCATTGAGATCTACACTGTTAGATGGCCCTTGCACTGCTGTGTCTAATTCTGGGCATGGACTCAAACCCTGTGAGTTACATTTAAAGGCACTGACTATATTTTGCTTACAAAAGAGAAGACTGGGAGGAAATAGGGTAGCAATCTGCAAATGTATGAAAGGCTGTCTCTATCTGAGGGGATATTGGCCCTTTCCCCTTGAAACCAAGAGCAGAATTAGTACCAACAGATCAAAATTAAAAAGAGATCCATGCTTAGAGGAATTGGTGAAAGCTAGAGCTGTGTAAGCAATGGGCTACCTAGACAAGCCAAAGAGGCTTTCAACCATTCTCACAAAAGACTGAAGAGCCAGGTCATCACAGCCCATTGAAACACCATCAATATAAGGACCATCCTGATCTCTGAAGGAATCTTATTTGAGAGAACAAGAAGTGCAACAGAGAAAGCCTTCTTTTGGGGTCTCAGGAAACAGCATTGTTTAACTGAAGGAACCTAGAATACAGCAGCCAGGCCAGATGAATTTGGCTAGGCAGATACTTTGAAAGAAAAGTGGTCCCTCAAGTAACCAGGCCTGGTGCCATATATTCCATAAAGTATACACTTGGTTCAGAATAATTTTCAAGTTAATCAGCACGTTATGCTTCCAGATGGATAAAATTATCTCTAGATAATTTTGATGGAAATAGAAACATAGGCAGGTTTTGGGATGGTCTAAGAATGGAAATTTGTTCATAATATTCTGATTCTTTCCAACATTCCTATTAAATTCAATGGGGAAAAAACGGGAGAGGGAGAATGTTGCAAAATTCTTATGGTTTGGAATATGTATGTGTGGAATCTTATAAATTGTTTTGTTAAAAAGTGGCTAGAGGATCATGTTTGAATTTTCCATCCTGTACCAACAATGCTCCAATCCCTGGAAACCAAACCTCTGTGTAAAAGATTTTTTTTTTGAGGTAATTCTTCTGATAGATCAAGAAGTGAGATGTTAGAAGAGCAATGGGTAGGCATTGTCATCCAAATGGGGTAGACCAGGCTAAGAAACTAATTCCTTAGTTAGAATTGTGAGGATAATTACTTTTAATTCTGCACCTCTATGTATCTGGTTTGGTTCTGCAACCCAACAAGACAGACACAGACTTCAGAGGATAATTAGAGCTGCAGAAAATACAATTGCTACCAACCTGCCCTCCATTGAGGATCTGTACACTGAACGAGTCAAAAAGAGGGCTATGAAAATATTTACAGACCCCTCACATCCTGGACATAAATTGTTTCAACTCCTACCCTCAAAATGATGCTATAGAGCACTGCACCCTGGAACAACTGGACACAAGAACAGTTTTTGTCACGAATGCCATCACTCTGCTAAACAAATAATTCCCTCATCACTTTCAAACTATTCACTAAGGCTGCATTACTATCACTATTAATCTTCTCATCGTTCCTACCACCCATCTCCTCCCACTTATGACTGTATGACTGTAACTTTATTGCTTGTATCCTTATGATTTATATTCATTTTTCCTAATATGATTTGATGTCTTATTTGTAACCTATGACTATAATTAAGTCTTGTACCTTATGATTCATGATGAATGTATCTTTTCTTCTATGTACACTGAGAGCATATGCACCAAATTCCTTGAGTGTCCAATCACACTTGGCCAATAACGATATTCTATTCTATTCTATTCTATTCTACTCTACTCTACTCTACTCTACTCTACTCTACTCTACTCTACTCTACTCTATTCTTATTGTAACTGTCATAAAAACAGAATCTTACAAGTTTGAATGTACTTTCCCCTCCCACCTTTCATCTTTATGAGAACTAGAGACTGCTAATCCCATCCTTCAAGGCCATTCCCTCTGTTCTCTCTAGCAGAAGAATACAAGTATACAAGTATATAGTTTCTCACCTTAATAAAGCAAGTGTAGAAACACCTCCCACATTTTTTAAGTACCTGAAAATGCAATAGGAAAAATGGAAGTCACTTTCATAAAGAATTGTTTTTTTTTTCTGGAAGCTGGAATTTTTTTTTTGATCAATAACCTTTCATTTGCTAAATTTAAATACCTGTTTTTCTCAGAATAAGGAAAAGATATAGTCATTCAATAGTCTTTGATTTGGAATAAAATATATCATCAGATTTTATCCTTGGACTTAACATGTGGTTGAAGAGCAATGGTGGAGAAGAAAGAGCTCGTAAACTGTGCTTTTAAGGTGGAGTTGGGGATTAAAGGAAAGTGGAAATAAATATATTTATTAAACATATATAAATAAAGTGGAAATAAATATGATTCTGAGTGTGCAATCTAAGAGACAGATATACATCATGACAAGTCCGGGACAGCTGAAAGGTCAGCTGTAACGCTTCTTGCCTGTGTTGGATAAATTATTCAAATTGGATTTTTTTTCTTTCAAAAGTTGTGTTTTCATTTATTTCAGTGTTGATTAATTCAATGCAAAATGGTCTGGAGCAGGGGTGGGATTCAGCTGGTTCGGACCAGTTCGGGCGAAGCGGTAGCTCCAACGATCAGCTGGGGAGAGAACCGGTTCACTTCGATGATCAGGTTGGCCCGCCCACCCTTGTGCTTCACTTACCTATACCCTCTCAGCTGATTCACATGGCAAAGCGGATTGCCATGCCTCAGCTGTGTTACTCCCCAGAAGTAACATGGAAGGTAAGTTTTGTTAAAACTGCTGACACGCGCATGAAGCGCATGATCACTGAACTGGTTGTTAAACCGGCATCCCACCACTGGTCTGGAGATTAAAGAAGTGAGAATATTATTGGTGGCATCATAGACAAACTGATGCTTTTTCCTGGTTCAAACTCAACTACATTGCAAGCTTTCAGGAATCTGTCACAAACTGACGAATGTACTTCTGAATGTACTTTGCCACTATTCCCAAAATGTTGCACCTAGACTTCTTTCAATACATTTATATCAAGTCTGGATTTTGGTCCACCCAAACCAAAAACAGTGAATTTGCTATTGGACCTTCCGATATGTTATTGTTTTCTGTGTTTCATTTTTCATAAGGAAATTCATAACTTCCAGACATTTATTTTTAAAATTAGTGATGACTTTCTTTGAATTATTTGCTTCAAATTGAACTTGAACTAAAGGAGTCCTCAAAATTCAAAGGAAGATGTATTCAAATGGGCATTCTATGGAACTATTGCAGATATAAGACTGTGCCTTATAAATAGATTTAATGACCACCTTGCATAAATTCCCTGAACACCACAACTCAAATGTCCAAGGGCTTTGGCCAATAACTTAGACAAATGTCAACCTTCCTGGTTAAAAGAGTTCACACAACCTCCAATGAAAATTGATTTAGACATAACATCTATATGAATTTTCGAAAGTGAAATTTGCAAGATCAAAACACTGGAAGGTTTTTTTTTCCCCTCCTCCCCAAATATTCACTTTATCTTAAGCCTGTTCAATGTCCAGAATTCTCTTTAAAATATAGCCTTCTCACAAATCCCCTGAGCCTCATTCTGGAACTTATTTCCTAGACTGAAACCCTTGGCAGCGCCCGTAGGCAACAATGAGATCCTATTAAACAAACATGCTGTGAAGAAGCTGACTTGAATTGACGTGAGCCAAATGTTGCTGAGTTTAATACTTAAAGAAGAAAGAAAGAGGACCTTGCTCCTCTCTGGAGACAATCCCTGTCCCTTGCTTAAAAATCCATGGGATGAAAAGAAGAGCTATCAAAATATCAAGGTGCCTGAGAAACCGTCTGGGCATGCGCTGATGGAGTGATGATGGGAGAGGCAACAGAATAAAAGCCTTTCAAAGCTGAGTAAAAAGCTTTGTTCATAAAAGGATTTGGAAGGGAAAGGGAGTTGACTTGATGGCTGGAGACAGCTGTTTCTAAACTCAGGGAACAACAGGACAGAAGGTTATGATTTAAAAGTAAATGAATTTAAATGCATGACTCAGTCATTCCCAAACTGGATGTTATGAGAAGCCAATCTGCTAAATAATTAAATGCTCCCATGAACTTGGGATTCTCCTCTGGGGAATTCCTCTGCTGAAGCTTTGAATGGTCATCATGGCACACATAACCTAGATAAAGAGAAATCCTTCACCCTTCTTCACAACCTTGGAACTTTAGGCTGTCCATTGAAACTAAATGTAGGGTGATCAGGACCGAGAAAAGAAAACCCTTTTCAAATAGCCTATGGGTCAACTGTGGGATTCACTACCAATAGTAGTGAGGCATCCAACATGGAAGGTGATAAAAGAAAACTAGAAAAGTTCTTGTGAATGAGTAGCTATTGATAGTGAGGGTTCCTCCCCCGGGAAGCAGAGGAAGCATTTCTTAAATATAGATTGTTGGGAAGCAACAGCATCCGGGAGTATCATCCTCCAATTCAGACTTATGAACTTCCTAATGCAGCCAGTTGGCTACTGTGTGAAACTGAATGCTACACAAGGCAGTAGGTCACTTAGATTCTGATATTCTCAACTCTTCAAGATAAACCAGACTAGAAAACCAATGCCATGTAATCCAGGATTACTATTATTGTAAAGCTAGGTTAACAGACTCTTGTGTGTCTCAATGCACTGCACCCCCTCCCTTTACTTGTGTGAATTAGGGAGAGGATTGTCTGAGATGTTTATTCAGATTACACTCTTGGTCTAGGCTCAGGTTCCTTTTATCTGATAATTGCTTTATAGCAGGCCTTCCTCCTGAGGTCTTTTCCCCTATCCCCCAAAGATGTGGTACTGTGCGAATAGCTATTTCTGTGCATTAGATGGGATTTTAACAGTGGCTCAAGAGTGTTAAATAAATATCCTTGTGCAGGAGGATGCCTGCATTCATCTCCTTTCATACTAACAAAGTGGCTGACCAGGTCCTTGTCAATGATATGTTTTAGTTTGGTATGAAGTGCGCTCTGGATACATCTCAAAATTGCTTCTCCAAGATAATCACTGGAAGAGCAATTCTCAGAGTAGAACTGTGCTTGGGCATTAAGATCGTATATCCAGCATTCCCAAGCCAATTCCCTTCCCCAGGCCTCCTGAACAGAGAAAACCTATGGATTTATTCCCCATATAGCCTAAGAAATCAGAACCAATTTAGTGTGGTGGTTAAGGTACCATGCTAGAAACCAGAAGACCATGGCTTCTAGTCCCCTTTTAGGGTTGAAAGGTATAAAGCCATCTGGGTGACTTTGGGCCACTCAGTCTCTCTTAGCCCTATGAAGGAGGCAGTGGCAAATTACTTCTGAATTTTTGCTAAGAAAACTGCAGGGATCAGTCCAGCCAATTGCCACGAGTCAACACTGACTCGATGGCACTTTCACACCCACCCTGACATTAAAACTTCAGAAGGGGCATATAAAGAACAATAGGGCACACTGTTCTGAAGAGGGCTGGTTTTTATTTTTACATATCCACTGTTGCTTGGGGTGTACATGATGGACATGTGCTTTCAGTGTAAATTCAGATAAAAACTCAGCTCAGTTACAACTGAGGATAAGGAAAAACCGAAAAGCTGTTTTCAAATTCAACAAGGCTCAATGAACAAAGTAAATCTTGATGTGAGCAAGAAGTATCTCTTCGATGTCAACACTGAAAAGTGTAAATACAGAATCAAATATGAGTTTCCCAGCATACGTACATTTTCAGGATTGCAGTGAATAGGATAAGCCTTGGCTTCACATCTTAATTATCTGACATTATACCCTTAATCGTTGTTTTCTTCCTGAACATTTAAGCATTCAAGGAGTATAATAGCGGTTTATCACAGTACAGTACCTTAGGGATGTTAGCATTGTGACAAATACTTTTTAATTTTCTATTACAAATACTTGCTAATTTTCATAATTTGTATGAAAATCATTTATCAGATGCAGCTAAAACAAATCTCCAGAAAGCTCCAACATTTAAATCATTTCATTGCTGTCTGTTTTGTTTTTTCTTCTTCTCCTGATTTCTCCATCTCCTCATCCCTGTTTCGGCTCCGTTTTCTACCTCCTTGTTTGGTTTAATTGTACTCAGCTACATCTGACCATACTGCCTTTTAATCCGATTGGCTCTGATTACATTGTTTACAAGTCGTGTCAGACATAACATGATGAGATCATTAGCAAAATCATGTGGATTGTGATAGCCAGTTGGATTAATTGGCATTTTGGACAAATGAGATGGAGGACAGAAAAGGAGGGAGGGAAGGAGAGAGAGAGGAAAATGAAGCCAAGAACATCACTACAACCGTGTGGATATGTTTGCAGTCAATCTCCAAATTCAGCTTTTGACATTCATTGAAACCAAATACAAAAGAGATTTTGGCACAATCACAGTTTGTCTGTAATATTATTAATTGCATGAAGGAAACTGTGTTTTGTTTTCTATATTTCAGTAACAAGAGGCAAAGCCAAAGGTGTTTTTTTTTCCAAAAAGCAACTGGACTTTGATTTTTTCTGGAAGATGTTTCACTTCTTATCTAAGAAAACTTCTTCAGTTCATCTTCAGTCAGAACTGAAGAAGCTGCTTGGAGAAGTGAAAGGTCTTCAATGAAAAACAAAATCCAGTTGCCTTTTGAAAAAGCTCCTTTGGGACAACTATGACCTGGACGACTGAGAATCTCCATAGACAGAAGCAAACCCAAGTTCAGTAAAATTTTAATATCTGCCAAATTCTCCAAACTTTTCACCCATAAAAATGTCTTTTTCTAAAACTTTAGTTGAGTGCATTCATAGCAAAGGAAAAGGTAATTTCATGTTTGTGAATAATTTTTAGAAATTATATTTCTAAGGCTTTTCTTATTTTTTCACATGCTACATACAAGTGTTGTTATTGCTTGATCACATTCTATTTGCAACAATGCAGTTCAAATAAGACCATATTGCTGTGTAGAATAATACATTAATCATCATCAGGCATCATTTGGACCTGTACATTCCTTCCAAACTCTGGAAAAATAGAGCAGATATCCTCACAAGAAGGATAAATGTCTTATCTCATAGTTCACCTAGCTTGGAATACATAATGGGATTGCATTGAGAATATGTTATTTATCATTCCTTGTATGGGGCAAAAAGCATTGATGGATGTCTTTTGAACCATGAAAGATTTATGAAGGTTTATACTTCTCAAATGATGTAGAATCAGAGGGGTGGGCTCTCAAACATAAAATGGATTTGCAGTGTAGTAAGTGATTTAATTACAATTGCTAATTAATAATATTTTTGTGAAGAACAGATTAAAATCACTGCACCATTTCACTTTTTAGATGTCAATCAACCATGATCTACCTTTGAATCAAATGGAGACCTATGATATTAAAATGAAAATATAGATGCAATTTATCGCAAGACACATTGCCTCCAGATACATGGGTGGGTAGGTAAGTAGGTAGGTAGGTAGGTAGGTAGATGAGAGAGGGGGGGGAGATGTAAAGGTTCCCCTTGCACATATGTGCTAGTCATTCCCGACTCTAGGGGATGGTGCTCATCTCCGTTTGAAAGCCAAAGAGCCAGCACTGTCCGAAAACATCTCCATGGTCATGTGGCTGGCATGACTAAATGGCAAAGGCGCACAGAATGGTGTTACCTTCCCACTAAAGGTGGTCCCTATTTTTCTACTTGCATTTTTACGTGCTTTCAAACTGCTAGGTTGGCAGAAGCTGGGACAAGTAACGGGAGCTTACTCTGTTACGCAGCGCTAGGGATTCGAACCGCTGGACTGCCGACCTTTCTGATCTACAAGCTCAGCACCCTAGCCACTGAGCCACCACATCCCTTTGTTGTATTTTCATTTCCAAAACATTATAAACTCTTGACTAGGAGAAGACAAGTTGCTGCAGTTTATTGAACTGTGCCACCACCACCACCATCCATGACTATATTCTTAGGATGCCCTAAAGCTACACTGTAAGTCCAGCACTTTGAAAAGAAATCATATCGAGAAAACAAATAGCAATAAATGGCATGAGTATGGCGTATACTTTATATTCCCAAGATAGATAGATGCATAAGAAATTGGATGTTGTACAAATGTAATGCTAGAATATGTTTTATGAGATGCATTTTGCCAATCTGCTTGTGCATTCACAAACAAGCCTACTTTTATGAGATACTTTCAGGAAATACATCTGAGTTTAAAACTGGAGTGGTAAAAAGAGAAAAAGCTTTCAAAAAAAATTTAGTTGGTTAAGATATTTTAAAAGAGTACAGGGTCAACCAAGACAGACCATCTTTATGTCCTGAAAGTTTTTAGAACTTTGATTCTAAACTTTGGTTGTGTTTGCTAGGTTCTTATGGGGGACTTTCCAATCGAAGATACTCCACTCCAAAAAGAGGAGAGATGGTCATAAAAAACTAAAAGCAAGTTGCTTGTTGTAGATGGGGTCTAAATTTGGTTCTGGTGCTGGAAAGATGAAGACTAACGGTTGCCATGTGTGTTGCAAAAATAAATGCAATGTTGTATTTGTGAGGCACTTGGTGCTCTCTGAGCTTGGTTACTTTTCTGCAGACATTTCATTTCCCACCTAGGTAACAGCATGATCATGTTATCTAGTCAGGTAATAAAGTGTCTGCAAGAAAACAGCCAAGTTCAGAGAGCATCAAGGACCCCACAGTTCAACTCTGAGCTACAAAATGTTCTCTTCTATTGGTAATGTTGAATTTCAGTGTGAAAATTTATTTAATTTATTTATTTGCTTGTTTGTCAAACATGTACAAGATAACAAGTATAGATATGAACATAAACACGAACAAAGGAAATAAATACAGATAAATGGGGACAGTAAGATGGGGACGGTAGGCACTCTGGTGCGCTTATGCACGCCCCCTATAAAATATTGTACATTTTATATTCCAATATTTTATTTTCCAGTATAAAATATTGAAACCCAGAGAAAATTCTGCCACAAACCTGCCCTAATTCTGCCTCTGAATTAGGGCAGGTTCATAAGGGCGTTGGCATCTGCTATCAGAAGAGCTATATGTTGTGTAAATTACTTTTTCCTCCCAGATTTTTTCCCCTAAAAAGATCATACCAAGCGGGCAAACTATATACACAATGATTCCAGTTGTTTTAACTTTTTTTCTCATTCAACATCTGGACTGTTTGTCATCTTCAAAGCTCTCCTCTTACAGCTCATTTACATGTTTATTGATCTGCAGAGACCAGGACTGGAAACACGATTCCAGATATGATCTTCCCAATTTCATTGTACTCTTTGCAGTGAGAATTACTTGTTCAACAGTGAGATGGTTATCACCTACCTCATTTGCTAAAGCAAATGTCCTTTATTTCAGCGATAATTTTGCACGTGCGAGAAATTCAGGAGGACGATTCTATTTTCTAAATAGGTTTGTAGTAAGATACCTTTACCCAGGTCTTTTAAAAACCACCTCTCCTGTTCTCCAATACCTACACGGCTCCCCCCCACCTCGCCCTGCAAATTTGCTGTTTGTCGTTTAAGGGCCTTTCCCCTTCTGTGCCAGATGATGACTTCACCCTAATACAGTGATCAAACCATCGTGACAGGGCGACTGACCTATCTCATCTTGTTCAAAGGCTGCCAATATTTGGTGCAAAGCAATAAAGAAAGATTATGTTTACAGATTCCATTGAAGATGACCCGAAGTGCCAGGAACACTTTCAATGAAGTCCTTGTTTCTAATCCCACTTGCTGCTGGGAATGGAATGTTGAATATCATCTTCTGATTGAGACATTTCCATTTACTAGCTGTTGGTTCCACACAGGAGCAGCAACCATGGGCGAAGACGACATCCCCTTATCTCAGTACGTCTGGATGAGCTCTGTCCAGCTTGTTTGTCATTTTACCTGCTTCCTTTTACTCTACTAAGGCATAATTGTTTGCTGATACATTTACTTAGCATCACACAGGAATGAGGAAATGATCCATGGTGAACAGAAATATATCATTTTGATTTATTGTGTGACATTTAAATGTTTTGGAGGTCAGACCTCTGCTAAGGAATAATTCACAGCTGGATGTATGCTTCCTTCAGAGTATACATTTATTGCCAACAGTAATATGCCATTTTTTATATCTACAATTGCTCTTTATGGGGGAATACCGTAATGGAGGAAAGGACGCGGTGGCTCAGTGGCTAAGATGCTGAGCTTGTTGATCAGAAGTTTTGGCAGTTTGGCAGTTCGAATCCCTAGAGCTGAATAATGGAGTGAGCTCCCGTTACTTGTCCTAGCTTCCGCCAACCTAGCAGTTCGAAAGCATGTAAAAATGCAAGTAGAAAAATACAATATAATACAATAATACAATACAATAGAGTCTAGCACATATGTGCAAGGGAAACTTTTATCTTTACCGTACTGCAATGGATAGTTTGCATAAACATTATATCAATTTTTGAAAAATAGCTGCGATTGAAGATTTCTGTGCATGCTTTGTTCTCTTCTCTGGTTGTTGGCTGATTAGCTTTCCCCTAGTGGTTGCTTGGAAGAAACAAATATTGGTAGATGTGCGTTGCTGCTGGTCTTTAAATTAATGGTAGCTTGACACACCTGTGAACAATTATGAGCCACCAAGGGGTTTAAAAGTTTTTTTCTCCTGGGGAAGCAGGAGTTTCAAACCCATTTGAACAAAACAATTCCTTACCCTATCTAGAAAAAATGAAGTACCTAAAACTTAAGTACCATCTCAAACAACACATGATTACATCTATTCATTTTAACAGGCTGAGGTGGGCTTACTCTATAGAACAGGTGTGTCAAACTCATGTCATCATGGCGGCGTCACATGATGTATCAGGATTCCCCCCCCCCCTTTGCTAAACTGGGCATGGGTGTGGCCAGTGCATGATGCATTCAGCCCGCAGGCTGGGAGTTTGACAGCCCTGCTATAGAAGTTTGGAACATGACTTTATTGCAGGGGTGTCCAAACTTGGCAACTTTAAGACTTGTGGACTTCAACTCCCAGAATTCCCCAGCCAGCAGAGATGGCTGGGGAATTCTAGGAGTTGAAGTCCACAAGTCTTAAAGTTGCCAAGTTTGGACACCCCTGCTTTATTGGATCACAAAAGATGATTCCTTTAAATAAAGCCATTTTTTTTCAAACTCTCTTGATTGATTGATTGATTGATTGATTGATTTGACTTTGACAAAAAGCATTAGAATTTCTAAGTGTTAAAAAGCATGAAGGTGAACTCCATTATAGTTCTTATTTGATTTTGTTGAGCTGATTTTCTGATTGGTTCTCACTCTTCTGGATTATTATTTTTTAAATGAATGCAATATTTTTAATGTTGATTTTCAATAGAAATTGTATTTTTAATCTGCTTTTTTTCCCAATAAAGGAGAATATTTGTAGATCAGGGTTGACATGAGGAGTCCTTGATGCTCTCTGAGCTTGTTTGTGTTCTTGCAGACGTTTGATTACCCAAACTATGTAACATCATCAGTGCTAAGATGGAGTGGAGTTTTCTCTGTTTCTATTCTAACATCTTAAATCTGTTTCTAACTATTTTTGTTAGCATTTTTAGTTGAAAATCAGTGAAATTCTTTGCAAATAAATAAATTGAACATAATTTAATTTGAGTTTTAGTGCGTATTTTAAATAAAAATAGGATGCTAAGGAAGTCAAGGATAAGGTAATAAAAGTTTCAAATAAGATATGTTGGTGACCACACAGGTGGAATCCATCCTGCCCTGGCCAATTTGGCAGAAGTCTAATGCACATATTCCTTTACTTTTGCAGTCATTTGTAACTTTATATAAAACTAGATGAGTACATATAACATATGTAGATAGCTGTGATGTCTATGATGATCTATGCATTGAAAATGCACACACACACACACACACACACACACACTCACACAAAGAAGAAGAATAAAAGGATTCAGAGAGTTTTAAAGACCTCTGGGTATTCTGCCAGCACTAGAAAGAACCATGTCTAAATTTCAATCTCTCACCAAGAATATATATATGTATTTGTGTTACAACCTGGCCTAGCTGATAAGGAAGAGAGCCTGTGGCAATTACATCGGCCTAATATGCAATACAGCCCTGGTTTGATTCCCAGTAAGGTATGGCTAGCTGATGAGAGCTAAATAGCTTGAAATGGATCCATACTAGTCTCCCTTTATTTATTTATCAGCACAAATACAACACACACACACACACACGCATACATGCATACATACATACATACATACATACATACATACATACATACATACATACATATTTCCAACCAATGGAGTGTTGGAGAGAAATTGCGTAAAGGGGCTGAGAATCCCATCAGGGCTGTCCTCAAAAAACTAAACAGCATAATAAACAGATTTGATTTGGCAAGGGGAGAAGCCAGCAGAAGAAACATACGTTTGAACATGGCCTGGATCCAATGAAGAATTGGGGATTTTAAAAAATCCTAAGAGATTCCCTCAGTACATCTCTATGGGAGAGGCAATTGTGAAGTGGCTGGGAATGAAGTTAAACACTTTAGTTGTAAGTCCCCTTCACCCTTCCTTCTGGTCTTCAGTTCCTTAGAAGCTTCTTGGATGAGAAGTGAAACACTTTCAAAGGAGGGGAAAAAAACAAGAAATTCCAGTTGCCTTTTGGAAAAAGCACCTTTGGAACAGTGGTGGGATTCAAAAAAAATTACTACCAGTTCTGTGGCAGTAGCTTGGTGGGTGTGGCATGGCTTGATGGGCATGACAGGGGAAGGTTATTGAAAAATTCCCATTCTCTCCCCAACCCACTAACTTGCTTTCCAGCTCATTCTCCTTTGCAGAGCAACAAGAAAAGACCCAGCTGATCAGGATGAGAGGCAGCAATTGACTGACCATCATCTGGGACTCGGAGTCTGGGAAGAAGTGAATAGATTGGGGGCGGGGCCAGTCAGAGGTGGCATTTGCTGATTCTCCCAACTACTCAAAATTTCCACTATCAGTTTGCCAGAACCGCTCAGAATCGGCTGAATACCACCTCTGCTTTAGAAGTTCGTTCCACTTGGTCTCCTACTCTGTTTCTATCTCCATGACATCTAACAAGAGGGTTGAGTTTGACCAGAGAGCATATTCCAGAGTTGAATCACTATCCTTCTAAAGTTTGGATGTGACCAGAGAATAATCATCTAAGTTTTAAAAGATCGGTTGCTTCCTGTGGAACTAATTCACAAAGAAGAAGATTATACTGTGGAATATGGAAAGAGATGCATCTGCTATGCATATATTGGTGTGTGTGTGTGTGTGTGCGTGTGTGTGCGTGTGTAACATAGATTAGAAGCAGCAAATCATCACAGAGGTTTTTCTTTTTCTTATAAATATACTCTTTTTATTTTAGATTGTCATTTTGCTTTAAAGAATGGACAATGCACTGAAAAGGGATCCCTACTCCCAATTTCTTCTTTCCAGTGGGTAGAGAGGAGATTGTCTTCCAGTTGCAGTTTCCACGTGTGCCGTTTGCTCACATGTTAATAAATTTTTCTCATTTGTGAGAGTCACTGAGTAGAAGAAGCAAATTGTTTTACTCAGTAGGTGGTGGAGCAATAATGAAGCATTGTGATTAAGTAGCATTGGAACCTCTTATCTTCCTCACTAAGGGGGAGGTACATTAGTAGTAAAAGTAATTACCTGTGTAGGACATGCTGATTGCATCAAGAGTATCTGCCTTATGATACTATGGGAGACTTCAGAACTTTATGGGTTTTAAGGGAGTTTCATTTGCTGATGGTTTCACATCTTAAATCAATTGCACTGCTTTCTGATTTTACGTAGCGTTGATTTCTAAACTAAAAACTTAGTCGAAAAGGCTTTTTATCTCCCCAAAACTGGTGCATCATAATAGCAACCTTTGAAACACATAGACCAGTGATGGCTAATCTTTTTAGCACCGAGAGCTGAAATGGGAGTGCACACATGGGAGCACCAAAACCCAGAAGGGCAGCTCCCCGGCACTCATGTGCATGCCGGGAAGCTGATCTCCCGGTTTCCAGGGTATGTATGTATGCACGCCGGCCACCTGGTCTTCCGCTTTCTGATGCGCATGCACGACCCAAGATCAGCTGGCCAGCACGCACATGCACACCAAAAATTCAGCTTTCCGGCACGCGCATATGCACCAGGGAGCTGTTCTTATGTGTTTCAGTGCTCCCACACCAGCTGGTCCATGTGCGCACTGGAGCCTGGAAGACCAATGGCCGAAGTCTGGCATGCCCCTAAAGATGGCTCTCTGTGCCACTTCCGGCACACATGCCATAGGTTTGCCATCATGGACATAGACCATTGGAAGCGATGGTTTAACTTTTTTGGTTTCCACGGGTACCTCTCAAGTTTGGGTGCAGTCATTAAATTGTGTCTCCTATAAAAGGCTCAAAAACCATGCAGTGTTTGTGTCCCTGATTTTCTGAAAGTTTTCTCTTCTTCATAAAGAGGCTTCTGGATTTCGGTCTAATTCGAAATATGGTTTAAGGTTTTTCTTTAATTGTATTTTTGGACTAATTCCATGGAAGGAAAATAGCAGAGAGTCCTTGCAATGTTTATTGTTCACCTATTCCTGATTGTATAGTTTCTTTGGCTGCCTCTGTTTCCCAGTCAGAAAAGATTCTTGGAAGAAGATCGTACATGATCTTATCTAGTTGGATGGAATTAAGGCATGAGAAGCCAAGGAGGCTGCATACACCTAAGAGATAATTAAACAGTGAGTCATACACCTCCCTGATTATTTAGGAAAGGACAAGAACCTTACAAACCTCCATAAAAACCCAATTAACATTTCCTTCTTTTTCTCTCTTTGCCAGCCCTGCCTTATATACATAAATGAAAGCAGATTCTTTTCAATGAATCTGGATGGGGAAGAAAAGGCAAAGAGTTTTTTTGGCATTGCACTGGTAAAGTCACACTTGACTTAAGTTTTCTGATGAAACAAAAGAATGTGTTCCATGCAATGTGGTGACCCTCTTTTCAAACAACTAAAGAAAAATAGAAATGGGATGGGATGGGGATGGGATAGCAACTAACAAATACATTCTATGTATTCCTGAGATGAAGTTCAGGAAGATGATTATAAAAAGTATGGGAAATACCACTGATGTTATCTATTTACTATTGGTGTCCTTACATCCCTCTTTTTTTAAAGAATAGAATAGAATTCTTTATTGGCCAAGTGTGATTGGACACGCAAGGAATTTGTCTTTGGTGCATATGCTTTCAGTGTACACAAAGAAAAATAAAATAGAATACATACATCAAGAATCATAAAATGCAACACAGTGATAGTCATAGGTTACTAATAAGCAATCAAATTATACTAGGAAACAAATAAAACAATATAAAATTTAAACATACAAGCAACATGGTTATAGTGATAAGTGGAAAGAGATAGGTACTAGGAAGGAAGAGAAGAATAATAGTAATACAGTCTTAGTAGATAATTTGACAGTGTTGTGGGAATTAGTTGTTTAGCAAAGTGGTGGTATTTGGGGGGGAAAACGTCCTTGTGTCTAGTTGCTGTGATGTGCAGTGCCCTATAGCGTCGTTTTGAGGGTGGAAGTTGAAACAATTTATGTCCAGGATGTGAGGGGTCTGTAGATTCTTTCACAGCCCTCTTTTTGACTCATGCAGTATACAGGTCCTCGGTGGAAGGCAGGTTGGTAGCAATTGTTTTTTCTGCAGTTTTTTTTCCTTATGAGATATCATTTATAGGTAAATGACACTCGCCTAAACTATTCAATACTCTCCATTTTTCCTGACATCATATACTGTATGTTGTAAATTATGGCTTTGAGTGATGTGACATGTTTTACGTGAGTCTTTTTAAGATGACATTCTGCACTTAAATGAACTTTTAAAAAAAATGGATGAGGAAGGTGGGTCTCAGTGTATGTGTGAAGATAAGCCTAGTTTAAGTTCACTTAGTCCTGAAGAGACACGGCCTTTAGTGCAGGCACCTTTAAAATTTCTTTCTCACTTTAATCATCTCTCCGATCTTTTCAGAAAATCATCATAGCAGCAACAGATTTTGGGGGGGAGGGGGAAACAAAACATAAGCTCTAGTTTTTGCCTTTTTGTCTTCTAGACCAGGGGTGTCAAACTCAATTTCATTAAGGGTTGTGTTTGACTTTGGAGAGAGTGGGGTCTGGGATGGGCGTTGCCAGGGTGGACATGGCCAGTGCAATGTCACTTGTGTTGGGGGCACCTGTGGTGACTCAAGTGTTCTGCCAGTGAAAATGGGCTCCCGAGCTCTGTTTTCAGATGCAACAGACTCCTGCAGCCCTCTGCCAGTGAAAATGGAGCATGCGGCCCTCCCAAACTCCGTTTTCACTGGCAGAGGCATTGTTGCTTCCAGGTCAGCTGTGCAGGCTAGATCTAAGCGCCCCGTGGGCCGGATTCAACCCGAGGGCATTGAGTTTGACATCCCTGTTCTGGACCTTCACGTTTCTTGGTGTGTTTGTGTGTGTGTGTATGGGGGCATTTCCATCTCATGAACACATACGTGACCTTTGGCACAGACTTGCTTGAAATCTAGTGCTATAAGAAGTAATGGTCTTTTTCAAGACTTCCTTTAATGAATAATTTGTTTCTTTACCACATACACAGAGCTGGAGAACAATGCAGTAACCCCATCCAGGTTATGATGTAAATAGCATCTGCTATTTGCATCATAACCTGGTTTGTGTGTGTGTGAAAAGGCTCATGGGACAAAGCTACTGCAAATACATCCTTAGTCTACTCAGTAGCAACTAGACTAGAGCAAGGCTTGGAAAAAGTAGCCTTTTCTCTCTGTTAGCAGATGATCACAGTGTTTTCAGAGGCGCACTCAGTTATTTCTGGCAATGTATTAGGGCATATTGATTTGATAATGAGTGGCATATGCACAAATGAAAACAGCAAACTGTCACGGAATTGATTGCCCAGTTCTGCGGTGTTGTCTGTTTTAAGCAGACAAAAGCTTGTCACATTGATCAGCTCTGTTGAATCAACAGGCTTGCAAAGTGGAGGATTCCCCTCCTCCCACCCCCATCTAGGAAACTGGCTTTTGATTTCTAAACTTAGACTGTCAAGGGGGGGGGAGTATTCTGAAAGGGCATTGGGAACAGCATAAAAAGAAACAAACCTTCTTATCTTCTATTCCTCTCTCACCAGGTTGCTTTAATAGTTATTTCCTTAATCCCTATCATAGTCTGTCTCTGTGTGTGTACGTGTGTGTGTGTGCGCGCCCGTGCTTTTGTATATTTGGTAGCCTATGATTAAAATAATATGCAGGTTTATGCTTTGTGTGAGACTTGCATTCAATTTACATTTTAATGTCTACAGGTAGTCCTCGGCTTACAACCACAATTGAGCCCAACATTTCTGTTGTGAAGTGAGACATTTGTTAAGTGAGTTTTGCCCCATTTTACAACCTTTCTTGCCATGGTCATTAAGTGAATCTGAACTTCCCCCGTTGACTTTGCTTGTCAGAAGGTTGCAAAAGGGGATTACGTGACCTTGGGACACTGCAACCGTCATAAATATGAACCAGTTGCCAAGCATTTGAATTTTGATCACATGATTAGGGGAATGCGGCAGAGATTGTAACTATGAAAAATGATCATAAGTCACATATCTCAGTGCTGTTGTAACTTTGAACAGTCACAAAATGAACTGTTGTAAGTTAAGGATGTGTGTACATATGGACTGTATATATGGAAGTAAAAGGTAAAGGTTTCCCTGTCAGTCATGTCTGACTCTAACACACAGTGCTCATCTCCATTGGCCGAGGGAGGCAGCCAATTTCCATGGTCATGGTGGCCAGCCAAAGGTATACAGAACACTGTTATCTTCCCACCAAAGTGGTACCTATTCATCTACTCATATTTGCATGCTTTCAAACTACCAGGTGGGTAGGAGCTGGGGCAAGTAACAGGAGTTCCCCTATTGCATGGCATTCAGATCTCAACCCAGCTGGCAAGCTCATTGTCTTTAACCACTAAGCCATCATGTCCCCATATATGGAAGTAATTGAAAAGGTTTTTTTTAAAGTACAATGTAAAACTGTACAAGTTTGAAGGTAGGGGGGAGTGTCCAGACTGCACACTGCATAGGTGTTACAGGTATCATCTATTCTTATATAATACTTAATATCTTGATCTTGACAATGCAGAGAAAAACATTTCATTTTTGTTTAAGGGGAAGGGAATCTAGCATCTATCTAAATCTGGTTCGTGAACATTTCATAAATACAATTAAATATGTTCCTCGGCAAGAAGAGGTGAATTAGTTGTTTTTGTCCTTGTACGTTTGTTTATTTGGAGGGGGAGAGAAAAGAAAAGATTTGAAAAAAAATGTTTTTGGCATAGAAAAATGAAATGCATGCATGAGAACCCTTCCTAAAATGTCAGTTTGAATTTTGTTCTTAATAAACGTGAAAGGCAGACAGCAACAGGGAAGAAAAACCGGGAAAAGAAACAGACCTTAGACCTTGGACTGTAGAGAAATTTCAAAAGGACAAGTCTTAATTCGAGATGAAATAAAAGACTGAGCAACTGATGTTCATTAGCAGAGAGGGAAACAAATCATTGTCTTGATAGATTGGATAGAAACTGTTAGTGTGATGTGAAATTAAATTACCTGAACAGCATTTGGAAGAAAAAAAAAAAATAAGAGTCCTGATTTGTGAAAACATTTCAGATTTTGAATTCTTTCGAAGTCTGGGAGGCACAGGGTGGATTTCAGCTGCTAAGAGGAATGGCCTGCTGCTAAATTGTTGTTCTGGTGTTCTTTCAAAGTAGTTATAGTGGCAGGACAGCCAAAATCTACAGTAAGAGGAGTTTTGCCAAATGCTGAAATTAGAGAAAGATCGGCCTAGTCAGTTTTGCCTTCTTTCTTCTCTTTTCCTCTTTTTTCCCCTCTCCTAATAGAAACGGGAAAACTAGCTCTCTAGTCAATATTGATAAATTACAGATGATAACAACTCCTAGATAATCTTGACTGGGCTTGGAAGGTAAGGAAGATGAGGCCTGTGTAGGGGTGTCAAACTTGATTTCAGGGTTGTGTTTGACCTCAGGGGGCTGCGGTGGGCATGGCCAGGGTGGCCTTGATGTCACTGATGTTGTGGGGGCGCCTGTAGTGGCCTGACTGCTCTGCTAGCAAAAATGGGCTCCCGAGCTCCGTTTTAGGCCTCAACAGCCTCCTGCAGCCCTCTGCCATCAAAAATGGAGCTCAGGGGGAAGGGCTCCATTTTCACTGGTATAGGGCTCCAGGAGGCCACCGTGGCCGAAAATGGAGTCGGGGAGGGTTGTGTGCGGCCCTTCCATGCTCCGTTTTTACTGGCAGAGGCATCCAGGGCTGTTCCTTTGTTGTTTCTAGGGGCCCCCTGAAGGCCAGATCTAAGCACACCATGGGCCGATTCCAGCCCGCAGGACCTTGAGTTTAACACCCCTGCCCTAGATGAAGATATGAGGATGTCCCTGAGATTTAGGTAAGATTGGAAACTCGAAGAAGCAGAAAATGAAAAGCTTTTAATTCTGTCACTATAAAAATCCCATGGCTGTATCTAGAAAACCAGGAGTTAAGCAGAGCTCCAGTAGTCCCAAAGGTGCTTTTTCAAGAGGCAACTGGACTTTCTGGTTTTTCTTTGAAGACGTTTCGATTTTCATCCTAGAAGCTTCTTCAGCTCTGAAGAAAAAGCATCTTTGACCTGGATGACTGAGAATCTCTATAGACAGAGCTCCAATACGTTGCTGAAATATACCATCAACAGCATGGCTCTGCAGCTTTGTCTATGTAGCCAGATGGTACATCAACAATCACAGGCCGGGTTATTGGGTCTCTCATGTGGTGGGTTAGTTGATGAAGGATGACAGAGGCTCTTTCAAGTTAGAGGGAGCACAATCAGGAGCAAAGAGCAATCTTCTCGTCTTTGTTTAATTGAACAACCCCAGAGATATCAGCAGAATCCAGCACTTTTGTTCAGAAGAATGATGCAAGTTCTTCCTCTTTTTACATATGTTGTACAAAAAGGGGAGAGGGGGAGATGCATCATGACAGCACAAATCATTTGGATGAAAATCCTGCATCCTGAAGAGGCCTCTGTACAACTCTGTGTTCCAGATTCTACAACCTACTTTGATAAAAGTACTTTGGACATCAAATCTTGTCAACTTCTATCCGATCCCTATGGGGCGGGGGGATATTGAGCTAAGAGGTAGTTAAATCTTTTTCTCTCTCTCTTTTTCTCTCCTCTGCTGCATAGCGATTCCTTTCCCAACAATATTAAATTGTGTGAGCATCCTTTCTGAAAACAATAAGTGTAGTCTTGGCACTGTTTATGGATCTGTGCTTTTTACCTGGGTGACTTTTTTCCCCTTTTTTCCTTTTTTTTTTTTTGACATTCTCATGATATAAAGCATAGTGTCTCCCCTAGTTTTCTGTTCTACTCAATTTTTATCAAGAATATTCATAACAATGATACGCACTAGAACAAATGCTTTTGATCAGCCTAAATAGCCCCAAGGCCAAACATTATGTTCCATATGCCAGCTACCAATTAGCCCAGATTCCAAAAATACACAGAAGGAGAGCAGAAAAAGAAATGAGTAAAATAAAATGCTTTGCTTTCATTACTTACAAAATTTCAAGTTTCTAGATCTCATGATTGCGAAAAGGGTCTAAAAAAGAATGTGGTGGACTTTCTGAAAGACTATGAATATGAAGTTGAGAAGTGGTAGCTTGAACTTTGATTGAAAAAAATTACATTTTTTCTCAATTTATGTGTGGTATCTATTTGTTAGGACAATTCTGATTTTATTTCAAAGTGCTATGCTGGAATCCCCTTAGACTGGTTTTTCATGTCATTCTAGTAAATGATACGGCCACCGTAGGTTCTATGATTGTATCACTAGGAGATTTTGATGCAATTACCTTACCTCTATGAACTTGGCGGGACTGTCTTTAATTTAAGGCTCTCTGAATTGTTGATGTACATTTTACATACAAGACTATTAATCATTCTAAGCTGCCAACTCATTTGTCCCTAGGTACAGTTACAAAACACACCCGTACACACACACAAAGCATGACCTAAGGGATGAAAGAGGAGAAAACAAAGAGCAAGAAAGGCCCAAGATAATGCACAAATAATGCTTCCAGGATGTTATTTCTGACTCTGAATGTACAGTTTCCTAAACTCTTTAATACTGACTTCTGACTGACTCCTCAAATGCAAGGTTTTCTTTCAATGCATTTTTTTAATGTCCTTCATGCAAAATCTGGATGAAAGATTGTGTCTTTGGGCAGGGCATAGAAACACTTAATATGTTTTGTTTTGGGTTTTCAAAGCTTTGTTTCATTGATCCCTGACATTATTCTGAAGCATAAGATATTGGGGGGGGATTGGAGGGGGGAAACAAAACACATTTAATGCAGTTATGAAGCCAGTGTTATGGGTTTGCTGTGTCCTTGGACAGCTGTAAAATAAAATAAAAAAATATCTTTCTCCAGTGTATTTGATTAACGTTTGGGTTTAGCATGTTTCCTCTACAAAAACAGGCTTCAATAATGAACTTGGATCCTATCCAGCTTTTATCCCTGAATGCTGATAAACAACCCAAGTCCCCAAAGTAGGCTGCTAGTGATCTACCTATGAGAAACTCGAATCCCCAAATGTTTTCTTACATGTGCAGAGAATAACAAGACAGAGCTCAAGGTTGGTCTATACTGTCATGATGGATGCTGGAATTCTACAGTTATGCCAACTAAAGCAGCAGCCACCAAGTGGCAGTCTGAACTACTGGTGGTCCACAAGAAAGTTTCGGTGGTCCGCAGAAAAATTATTTGCATTTTTTATATTGCACTAAATCAGAGGTCCTCAAACTATGGCCCCTAGGATGGATACGTGCAATAAATGTTTGTGTTGCTGCAAAAATTTTCGGGCACCGAACCGGTAGTAATGGAGTCAGGAACCCGCTGATGGACAGGAGGATAAAACATATGAAAAACGGTTGCAGGAACTGGGTATATCTAGTTTAATTAAAAGAAGGACTAGGGGTGACATGATAGCAGTGTTCCAATATCTCAGGGGCTGCCACAAAGAAGGAGTCGAGCTATTTTCCAAAGCACCTGTGGGCAGGACAAGAAGCAATCGGTGGAAACTAATCAAGGAGCGAAGCAATCTAGAACTGAGGAGAAATTTCCTGACAGTTAGAACAATTAATCAGTGGAACAACTTGCCTTCTGAAGATGTGAATGCTGCAACACTGAAAGTTTTTAAGATGTTGGATAACCATTTGTCTGAAGTGGTGTAAGGTTTCCTGCCTAGGCAAAGGGTTGGACTAGAAGACCTCCAAGGTCCCTTCTAACTCTGTTATTATATTCTTATTCCTATCTGGGTCCTCATTTTACTCACCTTGCAAGGATGGAAGGCTGAGTCAACTTTAAGTCAATCAGAATCGAACTCCTGGCAGTCAGCAGAATTAGCCTGCAATACTGCATTCCAACCAATGCGCCACCCTGGCTTTTCCACTGTAGGATAATACTGTTGCTTCATATTGCCTCGGCCCATATTTGCCGGCATCTGTTTGCTAGTCTCTGGGATGTACAATGGATCAGCAGTGGGATTCACTTACCTTCCCTACCAGTTTGCAAAAGTAGTGCACGTGCATGTGCAAAAGGTCACAGATTAGGTCGGGGCAGGTGGGTAGAGCCTCCCGCAGCCACCGAGACCAGTTCTCTCGAACTGGAGAGAACCGGCTGAATACCACTTCTGCAATGGACCCTCCAGAACTTCTTCATAAAGCCTTGGGGTGAGTTCCAGCAGCCACTACTGCTGGTTTACTCATGGCCGTGCAGCGTGCGCATGCGCAGTACAATAAAAAATGTTCTGCGCATGTGCAGAAGCCAAAGACAAGGAGCCAGGAGAACCGGTTCGGAGGCATGGCAAGCTTGGGTTGCTGCCAGTTCCAGTGACCCAGGCCACCAAACCACTAACGGTTCGGCTGAACGGGTAGGAACCTACCACTGATACAGTCCCTGGAGATGGTTCCACCCACCACAGCAAAAAGCCAGCAAAACTTCCCACCATTTTGAAGCAGGAAATAGGCAAAAAGTGTCGTGCAAGAATCTCCTTTGTCCATCAAAGCATTGTTCATCTTTGCTCACAATAAGGGCGCCCATCCCAGCTCAGTTTCCTTCTCTGGAATGACATCACTGCCCAAACATGAACAGATCAGGAGAGGGTGAGGCTAACCAGGGCTATCCCACTCCAAGAGGCAATACGCTGACGGATGAAGTTGACATAGTGACTGAATTTCAAAAGGAACATTTCAGAGCCTCTCGCAGCGCTCAGTGTGGGAATTCCTGCTTCTCCATAGGGCAGCTATTTGAACAAGTCTCGGTGTTTGGGAAAGGGATGCAACCACATCAAAGAGCAATTTCTTGGAAGCTTGCTTTTTCCCTGGTGCTAATACAAAATTTCATGACCGTGCATATAGCTCTTGGCACGGCCGTTTATAGGCGGAAGCTTTTAGTTGCAAAGGTAAACAGACAACGGCAGATGAATACACTGCTTTTATTGTTATTATTGTGGGAAAGATATTACATGGTGCTTTGCATTGCATTGCTTTCATTTTATTGTTCTGTGGAATTTTCTTTCTCAGCTTATTATCAGAGACTAGCCAGATTCACTGTGGGATGGGTGATAGGCCACTCTGCCCTGAAGGGAGGGGAAAGGATGTTTAAAATGAAAAAAAAGCAAAGGAGAAGAAAACAACAACTACAACTACCGGAATTAGCAAGCTAAGAGACCCAGCTAGGCCAAGGGTGTCAAACTCGATTTCATTGAGGGCCGCATCAGGGTTGTGTTTGACCTTGGGGGTCAGGGTGGGTGTGGCCAAGTTAGGCATGACCAGCTCAATATCACTCATGTCGGGGGTGCCTATGGTGGCCCAAGCTCTGTTTTTGCTGGCAGAGGCACCACAGGCGCCCTGGAAAGTATCACTGTTTCCAGGGCAGCCCTGCGGGCCAGATCTAAGTACCGTGCAGGCCGGATCCGATCCCTGAGCCTTGAGTTTGACAAACCTGAGCTAAGCTGAGAATAGACGCAATTCACATCTAAATGCAATCTAAGACAAAGTTAGTAGATTCCCATATATCAGTGACTGAACTGATCACCGTACTCATATTTGTTAATGTTGTTGTTATTTTAACTACCTTCTTTTCATTTCTGTTCTTTGTATCTTATGTCTTTGACAAAATCCAGAAGGGCTGAGTTTGAGTTTCCGGACCTTTTGGGGGGTTGAGGCAGGGGTGGTTACCTTTCCTACTGGTTTGAAAATGTGTGTGCGACCCGTCCCCTTCTGTGCATGTGCTTTGCTCAAAAATCGTCCCTAAATAGGGCAAAATAGAGCCAGGGCGGGTGAGTGGGCGATTTCCGCTACCAGTTTGGGTGAACTGGATTGAGGGCTCACTAGCGAAAAGGAGGTGGGAACAAAACAAAGAAGTGAAATTATAGCAAAACTAAATGAATGTTTAAAATACTTTAATTTAATTGTTAATATAATCACTTCCCTTGCATTTAATAGAGTGCAGCTTCTGTCACATTAAATTACAGTGTGTCAAAAAATATTGGAGGCAGGTTGAATGGAGTCATTCAACGCTCTGTGCAGATGTTCCATGTATGAAATTAGGAAACAGTGCAGTTCACTTGATTTCTCAGCATATACAGTACTTTCTGTCTTTTAAGCCAATCAGCTTTCCACTATTAGAGGCAGGGCAGAGCAGAGCAGAATAGGAAGAGTTAATAATAATAATAATAATAAATTGAATTTATTAGCCGCTCCCTTTCCAAGTAGGACTCGGGGCGGCGTACAATGGAGCATATAAAACATAGAAAATGTATAAAAAACAAATAGACATACATACATACCAAACACATATACACATACACGGACACGGACACGGAGGAGGTAACAAATTACATCATATAGACAGTTAAAATTAGCATTAAAAAGTTGGAAGAGACCTTGAAGGATTTCTATTTCAACCCCCTGCTCAAGCAGGAAAGCCTATACCATTTCAGGCAAATGGTTGTCCATCTCTTCTTAAAAGATGATTAGGGGACTGGAGACTAAAACATATGAAGAACGGTTGCAGGAACTGGGTATGTCTAGTTTAATGAAAGAAGGACTAGAGGAGACATGATAGCAGTGTTCCAATATCTCAGGTGTTGCCACAAAGAGGAGGGAGTCAAACTATTCTCCAAGGCACCAGAGGGTAGAACAAGAAGCAATGGGTGGAAACTAATCAAGGAGAGAAGCAACCTAGAACTGAGGAGAAACTTCCTGACAGTGAGAACAATTAATCAGTGGAACAGAAGTTGCCTCCAGAAGTTGTGAATGCCCCAACACTGGAAGTCTTTAAGAAGATGTTGGATAGCCATCTGTCTGAAATGGGAAAGGGTTTCCTGCCTAGGCAGGGGGTTGGACTAGAAGACCTCCAAAGTCCCTTCCAACTCTACTATTGTATTGCATTAAAAACCTCCAGTATTGGAGTACCCACAACTTCTGGAGGGAAGTCGTTCCACTGATTAACCGTCAGGAAATTTCTCTTTAGTTCTAGGTTGCTTCTCTCAATGATTAGTTTCCATCCATTGCTTCTTGTCCTGCCTTCAGGTGCTTTGGGGAATAGGTTGACTCCATGTTTTTTGTGGCAACCCTTTAGATATTGGAACACCGCTGTCATGTCACCCCTACTTCTTATTTTCATTAAACTAGGCATACCCGATTCCAGCAACTGTTCTTCATACATTTTAGCCTGCAGTCTCCTAATTGTTGCTCTTCTCTGCAGTCTTCCTAGAGCTGCAACATATTTTTTATATCATGGCAACCAAAACTGGATGCAATGTTCCATTATAAAGTATTAACATTTCATGTGATCTTGATTCTATCACTCTATTAATCTAGCCTAGGATTGCATTGACCTTTTGGGCATTATGAGCCCTCCAAAAGGAAGAGGTGAGGGATTCATAGGGCATCAATTCCTATTCTCCAGGTGCCTGTTCCAACTCCAGAACAAGGTTTCAGGCCTGTGCAGTGGCAAACATGGAGTACGAATTAGGTTATGCATCCATGATCCAGATTGTCCCACTATGGATCTGCATAATTCATGTCTGTAGAGTAATCACTCGGAGTTAATGCATGTGTGAGCAAACTTCATCCAACCCCCTGTAAATTATAAAATATGCAGAAGGACTCTGCTAGAACTGTCAGAAGAAGGAAATGATACTAAAAATAGAAAAGTACATGGAAAAGGGAAGTGTTGAGATGAAGTTTCAAGGATGTACAGAATGATTAGGGAATAAGATTTCTGGAAGGAAGCTCCACACATAAGGAGAACTAATGATTAAATGGATGGAATGAATTCAAGGAGCCAAAAAAACATTCAACCCACACAGATAGCCAAACGGGACAATAAAATAGCAGAGGTCATAACAGTGTACTAGAGTGAAGCTTCTCCAGCTTCCTGTTTAAAGCAGGAAATGTCAGCTATTTAGGGCCAAACTCAGTGGTAATTTCCTGCTACAGCAATAGTTACTATTCTCTCTGTGTGTCTGAAATCTGTTTTGCAGGCATCAGTTTAAAAAGGAAAGACTGCTTCACTCTGTACTTCTGAGTTGATATGCTTCTATTCCAAATGCCAACCTAATCACTAGAGGACAAAAAAAGTGGATAGACGGAACATGTTATTCTTGGGAATTAGTGATTATTCTGTTACCCAAATTCTCTTGGATGTTATACTTTGGATGTTTCCCAACATCCAACCCATGCTATCAAAATTTCACGGCAAGTAAGAATATAGCCTAAACATAACCCTTGCAAAATTATAGAGGCAGGGGCTTCCACATAACTTTTAGATTGCGGATTGTCTACTTCCACTTATATTACCTGAAACTGAAAAAATGAGGACAGTTCGCAAGGTTGTGGCATAGATTTATTCAAGCCTATACACAAGAATCAGATGAACTAAAGTTCAACACTAAATTGGCACCAGAGAAGGAGGAACAGAATTTAGGAGGGGTTTCACTTGTAGGGCTTGTGGGTTCTTCCAAAAGGCAATGTAAAATTATTGTTCTATCTGTTGCTTCTTTTATGTGGGAATGCAACAATTCTAAACCGAAGATGTGCTTACCTCCACCTCCCAGCTTTGCCTGATTTTCTACAGAAACATAGTGACTAATTTTCAATCCTACAGGGAGCTCCAGGAATAAATGAGACTTGAAGCTGTATTTCCCAGGTCCCATTACAGTATTATAATCACCACATTGCACTAACATGATATTTTCTATCTGGGTGGGAGAAAATATTTTCTTCACAAAGTTCTCTCGGCCCGAGCCTTCCAGCAAATGTCACTTTAGCCTTCCTTGCAATTTAAGCAGAACTTGTAGGGCCTTTCCTTATCAATTGGAAATTTCTGGAATAGCCACAAAAGTCAAACAAGTTTACCACCCAATTCCATGAGCTTTATTTCTGAACAATCGTACAGAGGACTGCCATTTCAACAGGCCAAGAAGTTGCTTGTGTAGGCTGGTGTGCTTTGGGGTGAGGATTTGCACATTGATGTTTATAGATGTCTCTCTGTGTTTTTACTTTTCGGCAGATCGAATTCAACAGAAACTGAAATATGCTATTGTACGCATCAAAGTCAGCCTGGTTTTTTTTTTGTGTTTTTTTTTTTTGTTTTTTGCTTGGCTTATGATGAATAATGTTCTTTAAGACTTGTCTGGTGTTCATGAAAAACCTATTACACAGACCAAGAAGGAAGCCAAGAATGAAGAAATGGTTGAGTGGCAGCAATCAATCCCTCCTTTTAAAAGACGGATTGATCTTCCTTTTCTCTCTTGCCATCCCTCCCCCTCTTTTTTTTCCAAAGTAACACTTCATTAAAAGTTTTTCAACATAAATATGCAAAACATTAGGGCAATTATATGTTGTGTGATCCTTTTAGTACTCTGGGTATAGGAACCAGCTTGAGTGGAGAGTTGTGAACGTGGGTGGTAAAACAGCAAGCCTTAATCAAAGCAAAAGGAAAAAAGAAATAGAAGTGGCTGGAATTTTAGTGGGCAGTGCCTGTTAAATAGGAGCTGTAAAATGACATTATGCAGAATATGTTCTCAGTACTAGTCTCCCTGTTAAGATTTATTTGGGAGCGAGATGTATGGCTGAGGGACAGCAGGGGGGTTACTGAAAGAAGTTTAAACATTCCCTTAAAAGGACAAAGGTAAAACAAATATATTCCGATATTAAAATTTCACCGAGCCTGCTTAGAATAAGCAAGCAGGGCCACTTCACATGGGCCGATTTTTTCCACCATTCTCTGTGGCTGCTTAACTCATTTGTAAGCCTTGCCACTTTCCAGGCCCATATTTTCTTTTCCCTCTTAAAAAGTTCTGTCCACCTAGAACTAAAGAGAAACTTCCAGACAGTAAGAACAATCAACCAGTGGAAAACCTTGCCTTCAGAAGTTGTGGGTGTTCCAACACCGGAGGTTTTTAAGAAGGAACTTAGATTTGTCAAAAAAAAAATAATGGGTCTGCTTCTTCAGCAGGGGATTGGACGAGAACCAGTGATGGGCTGCTAGGGATTTGCAAGAGTTCGGGAGAACCCCTAGCTCAGATTCTGTGCAGTTCAGAGAACCCCCCAATCCTACTCCTGGCTGGTTCTGCCCACCCCACCTTGCCCCTCCTGGGAGTCCCCATGTGGCCCGTTTTGGATGCAGGTTAGTACAGGGCATGCATTGAGGGCAAACAAACGGGCCTATTGGAAGTTCGGGAAGGCCGGAAATGGGCTTCCGGAGCCTGGGGAGGCTGTTTTCGCCCTCCTGGAGGCTTGAGAAAAGCTTCCGGAGCCTGGGAAGGGCAAAAATGCCCCCCCCCCCCCGGCATAATGCAGGAGGCCAAATAGGCGAGGTCCACCATGGCCATTCCCATCCAGCAACCGGGCAGAGAACCCCTTGCTAAAACTTTTGAAGCCCACCCCTGACTAGAACACATCCAAGATCCCTTCCAACTCTGTTATTCTGTTTAGATCTGTTTCCGTGTGCCTTGAGCTCCCATTCCATCACCATCCTTTGTTCATTTCACCTCTGTTTCTCTAACCCTCCTCTGATTTTGTCCATTCTTTCTCACAGCGTCTTTCTTACAACTTCTTTCCTCAAAACCACTGGAGGAAGACCAATGTAGCATTTTGAAAACAGATGAGTCCATTCTGACGCTTTCTGACTACGTTCAGCCTGTAATAGCATTTTTCTTAAGTGGGTTCATATGTTAGGGCAGTGATGGCGAACCTATGGCATGCGTGCCACAAGTGGCACGCGGAGCCATTTGTCAGGGCACGTGACTTCCGGGTTGCTCGGAGGGTCGTTTTAAGTGTTCCGAAGGCTTCAGGGACCGTCCGGAGGCTTCCCTGACGTCTTCGGAGTGCTTAAAACCACCCTCCGAGCAAACCGGAAGTGACTTCCGGTTTGCTTGGGGGGGTGGTTTTAAGCGTTCCGAAGGCTTCAGAGAAGCCTCCGGAGGGCCTCTAGGGGTGGGGTGGGGGAGGCTGTTTTCGCCCTCCCCAGGCTCCTATAAAGCCTCTGGAGCCTGGGGAGGGCGAAAAAAGCATGTAAAAATGGGGGGGTCGCTCCTTGTGCGCACATGCGCACTGGGGGGGGTCGCACGTTGCATTATGGGTGCGGCACGCCCGCACACGACCCCCCTGCGCTCCCCCCCTTGTGGCCCGCGAGCCAAAAAAGGTTCGCCATCGCTGTGTTAGGGGAATATAGTTTGCACAAATTTACAGCAGAAGCTGATGGTAGATAGTTCCGACAGGTTGAATAGTAATACTTTTTATTCAAGTATTTTCCCTTTCTTAAAAATTTTATTTTTAAAAAACCTATAATAACCTGAAGTACTATAGGAAGAACAGAACTGTTCTAACATAAGTTTCATTTCTCATGTAACTATTGCTCAATTGTAGAAATAAATGGCAAAAATCTAGATTTGTGTCATAAGCAATGAATTCCCTGTTTAGATCTCTTTATATTCTATCACCAAAACTAACTTGCAACAATTTATTGATTCTTACATTTTATGTCTAAAATGTGACATTTGATATATATTTTTAAAATAGCATTGTTTCAACATTTGTGATTTAAAAAAAACACTAGATAGCTTGGTGGATTTTTGGTGGGGCCTACATTACTGGCTCAACTCGGTGGCTCAGTGTCTAAGATGCTGAGCTTGTCGATCAGAAAGGTCGGCAGTTCAATGGTTTGAATCCCTAGCACTGCTTAACGGAGTGAGCTCCCATTACTTGTCCCAGCTTCTGCCAACCTAGCAGTTTGAAAGCACATAAAAATGCAAGTAGAAAAATAGGAACCACCTTTGGTAGGATGGTAACAGTGTTATGTGCTCCTTTGGCATTTAGTCATACTAGCCACATGACCACGGAGACGTCTTCGGACAGCACTGGCTCTTTGGCTTTGAAACACAGGTGAGTACTACCCCCTAGAGTCAGGAACAACTAACACATATGTGCAAGGAGAACCTTTACTTTTACCTTTATGTTACTGGACAAGTCTTAAAAATTGAAGAAATAAGTAACTGCAAAAAACTGCATCCATTCTGATAATTTTGTTTTGACTATTCACTTGACCCAGATGTAAAAGAGAAGGCATAAATTGGGTATAGATAGCCCTCAACTTACAAAAGTTTGTATAGTGACCATTCAAAGTTACAATGGCACTAAAAAGTGACTTATGACTTTTTTTCACTCTTGTGAAGGGTGAAGGGTGTAGCATTCCCATGGTCACATGATCAGACTCGTATTTTTGATGGTTACAGTGTCCCGGGGTCATGGGATCCCCTTTTGCGACCTTCTGACAAACAAAATCAATGGGGAAGATTCACTTAACAACCATATTATTAACCCAACAGATGCAGCGATTCACTTAACAACTGTGGGAAAAAATGTTGTAAAATGGAGCAAAACCCACTTAACAACTGTCTCCCTTAGCAACAGGAATTTGGGACTCAATTGTGGTCATATGTTGAGGATTACCTGTACCTTTTAACATTCAGATGGGTCTGAATTCTAAGCTTTGGATGACTTCACCAACAACTTGAAAATCAGGGAATGAGATTAAAATACGTAGCTTCCAAGGAGCCATGGTGGTGCAGTGGTTGGAATGTAGTATTGCAGTCTCGCTCATTGCTTACTGCTAGTAGTTCGATTCTCACCAGTTCATGGTTGATTCAGGCTTCCACCCTTCCAAGGTTGGTAAAATGAGGACCCAGATTGTTGAGGACAGTATGTTGACTCTGTAAGCCACTTACAGAGGGGCTGTAAAGCACTATGAAGTGGTGTATAAGTCTAAGTGCTATTGCTATTTCAAGGTATTTCTTTGTAAATCTTTCTCACTTTCTACTCTCAGCAGAGCTTCTTTTCAAGGAGTGCCCTGTGACTTGACATGCTCATTCAGAAAATAGACTGAGGATCTAGAGGTTGTCCCCTCCTCTCCTGGCCTAGGCCTAGTTGTCCACCAGAATGTGTAGTGGAAACAACTCTGCATTTAGTCAACACAGAACCTTTCCATATTCACCTGGGAGAGAATTCCTCTTCCATTATCTTAAGGTAAAGTAACTGACATTGGATAGAAAGTAAAGCCTTTTTCTCCTTAGCAGAAACAATGTGGTTTGCTTATGAAAAGCATAATGGGCTTTCATTCAAAGGCACCATATGGCTGCTTATGTGATTTCTCCACAGAAATTGCTGTAGCAGTAACTAAACAAATGACACTGTGGTGTAATATAATGCCTGTCAAGAGTGCCAATAAAATGATGTTTTATTCCTCTGCTCTCTTTTCCTCACTATGTCTACTTAGCACAATTGCAAGCCATGCAGTAGAATTATCTGTGGGATAGAAATGCTTCAGCTTCCAGGATAATTTCTAACATTTGCAGCTTCAACAAAAGTTCTTTACAATACAATAGTAGAGTTGGAAGGGACCTTGGAGGTCTTCTAGTCCAACCCCCTGCCCAGGCAGGTAACCCTATACCGTTTCAGACAGATGGCTATCCAACATCTTCTTAAAGACTTCCAGTGTTGGGGCATTCACAACTTCTGGAGGCAAGGTTTGGATGTTGGTCTGAAGGCTTTATTTATTCAGATCTTTTCAAGGAGACATCCTTCAGGTGTGGCTACCTACCTCGCTCCACAGAAGTAACTGTGAGAGGGATCTTGAAGTCCTAATGGACAAATAAGAGCCAGCAGTGTCCTGCCACCACCAAAAATGTCAATACAGTCCTAGGCTGCATTAACAGAGGGGTAGAATCAAGGTCAGGTGAGGTATTAAAACAACTTTGCATTGCCTTGGAGGAATTTCCCGACAGAAACAATTAATCAATGGAACAACTTGTCTCCAGAAGTTGTGGGTACTCCAGTACTGGAAGTTTTTAAGAAAAGATTGGACAACCATTTGCTTGAGCAGGGGGTTGCACTAGAACAGGGGTGTCCAAACTTGGGAACTTTAAGACTTGTGGACTTCAACTCCCAGAATTCCCCAGCCAGCATGGCTGGCTGGGGAATTCTGGGAGTTGAAGTCCACAAGTCTTAAAGTTCCCAAGTTTGGACACCCCTGCACTAGAAGAACTCCCTTCCAACTCTGTTATTCTGTGTTGGGACTCCCATTACCAGGATTCATTCATTCATTCATTCATTCATCTATTTTAACTACTTACATGCAATGAACTCTAGATGGAACAGCAGGAGGAACCATGACAGTAACAGTACGCCCCCCAAAAAAATCACAATTATTTTTTTTCAATTTTTTTCACATAAACCATATAAATCTGAAGAGTGGGGAAAAGAAACTCTGTGCACATCATGGCATTGGGGAACTGATACATTCACATAAGTATTTTTAATACTTATTGTTTTAATGCATATTGGCTAGCATGCCACATGCACAGTTAAAGTCTTTTTTTCCTATGTAATGCAAATTAAGATCTCATACTTTTACCTACATCTCAGCAATTGAGAGAGAGGGAGGGAGAGAGGGAGGGAGAGAGGGAGGGAGAGAGGGAGAGGAGGAGGAGGAGGAGGAGGAGGAGGAGGAGGAGGAGGAGGAGGAGAAGATGAAGAAGAAGGAGAAGAAGGAGAAGAAGAAGAAGAAGAAGAAGAAGAAGAAGAAGAAGAAGAAGAAGAAGAAGAAGAAGAAGAAGAAGAAGAAGAAGAAGAAGAAGAAGAAGAAAACAGACAGACAGACTGACAGACTGACAGACTGACTGACAGACCAACAATGTACTATGGAGTCATAAGGAGTAGCCCTGAAGGAAAGGCAAAAGACCTGCTACAATGTACTATGGAGTCATAAGGAGTAGCCCTGAAGGAAAGGCAAAAGACCTGCTACCAAGGCATCAATCAGATAAGCAGAGCTTGACACCATCCCAAGGAACTAATGTGAGAAAGCATCTCAGACACACTTTACCTAGTTCACACGGAGGTAAAGTGAGGGAGAGTGAAGCTTCTGCTACTCTACTTGTTACAATAAAAGTAGTCCTGACCTTTATGGCATTGGTTTCTTAGTCTGATCTACCTTGTCCAGCTGACATGTACTGACTAAAAGTGAAAGTGACAAGATTGCTAATCTCTAGTTACCCTCCTGATCTCCATGAGTGCAAGGCATATATTCCGTGAGTGGCAAGTCTAGTTCCCATGCTAAAATGGAAAAATGGTAATAAATGGCTTTTAAATCTTAAAATGTTTACAATATCTGTTTTTCCTAATTTATTACTGGAGATTATTGGTAATTATATATAGTTGTATACTACCCAGAGATGCATTGGTTGAGTTGGGTCACCATATACATGTAATAAATAAATAGATAAATAAGCAAGCAAGCAGTTATTGCTATCTCTACAAACAGATAAATCAAGATCATGTGAAGTGTTAATACCACTTTACAATGCCTTGGTAAGGCCACACTTGGAATATTGCATCCAGGTTTGATCATCATGATATAAAAAAAAATGTTGAGACTCTAGAAAGCATGCAGAGAAGAGCAACAAAGATGATTAGGAGACTGAAGACTAAAGCATATAAAGAACAGTTTCCCGAATCGGGTATGTCTAGTTTAATGAAAAGAAGGACTAGGGGTGACATGATATCTAAAAGGTTGCCACAAAGAAGAAAGAGTCAAGCTATTCTCCAAAGCACCTGAGGGCAGGATAAGAAGCAATGGATGGAAATTAATCAAGGAGAGAAGCCACCTAGAACTAAGGAGACATTTATTGACAGTTATAACAATTAATCATTAGAACAATTTGCCTCCAGAAGTTGTGAATGCTCCAATGCTGGAAGTTTTTACAAAGAGATTGGACAACCATTTGTCTGAAATGGTATTGGGTTCCTGCTTTAATGGGGTTGGACTAGAAGACCTCTAAGGTCCCGTCCAACTCTGTTATTCCTTTATATTATAAATATTTGGTATGCTTCTCCTGATGTCAACTTATAGCATATAACTCATTCTTTATTTCATCAACCCTGTACATGTGCAGGTATATTTTGATGAGCAAAGCATGCATCTAAATTCAGAAACAAAATAATCACCTACCAACTTTACCTAGTCAGAAATAAGAGTATTGGCTCAATGGAGGAGGTATAGTCCAAAATAAATTGTCTGTCAGAATGATCCACGAAGGAAAAAGCAAGGGGACAAGTGAAGAAACGTGCATCATGATGATATAAATTTTATAAATGAAGTAAAATTAATGGCACAGGGGCTCAGTTGCATCCTTTGCATGATAATGCTATAACACAGGTACAGTCATTTTGACATCATTGTGGTTTGTTACAGATGTCATGTCAGATACAATCTTTTTAGTTTGGGGTTAATTAATAATAAATGTGCAATCTCTTTCTATGCACCAATCTACCCTTTGCAATATTGTTGAATCATTTGGTATCCTTACTGCAAAAATTGACTTTCAGATAGGTTGGGATCTTCTCGTCTAAGGTGCAACAGATTGTTCTAATTTATTTTGCAGCTGGGTCAGGATTTATTGCAGATTTATTGTGCCTGAAAAGTACATACAGGCCAGCTTCTATATATTTATACTTATCTATATACTGAACATTATTTTCTGGTTATTTATATCCAATAAATATTATTCCCTGCAGGTGTCAGTAATATAACTTACACGGCAGGACCTGTAGGTTTGTTTTATATCTATCTGCCTGTCCGGATGTTCTTAAAAATTATTGTTTTCTGGAGATAATGGTGATGCAGCACTTGGATTATTCACATAGATGTGATCCAGAGTTGCTGATCAGTAATTTCTGTTGTGCTCTTACTAGCAAAAAGCATATATTTTGATGTTTGCGGAATTGGACAAAAGGAAACTTCCTGATATATCAACAGCAAGGTGTTCAGAACTGGCAAACTTGCTCTAATTGTCAAGTAACAATTAAGAGAAGCTGGTTCATATGAAGTAGGGTGGTGCAAAAAGATGTGATATCTAACATAACAAGTGTAGTGTTGCTGTCAAACAACATCTTCTCAAAGGAGGCTGTTCAGAAATGGAGTAAATCAGACATCTAGAAAGATGCCCTGGGTTATAGACGTCCAACCAATATCTCCCAAGTAGGCATCGGTAGGTCATAAGTAGGTCGTGAGATATCAGTAGGCCATCCGTTCAACAAGTCTTTCTTCCAATACCGTAAAAGAGAATATGTGTAGTTCGGGATTGAGCTGTGGAGTCCTTGGTGCTTGCTGAGCTTGGTTGTTTGTTTGCAGATCTTCCATTACTGAATTAGATGATGATTTCCTGAGTACCTGATATTTTCCCCATAAGATAAGTTCAATGAAAGCTACATGCGGAAGTACTATTTTAAATTGGGCTGATCTGGAGACAGAGACAAAATGCAGCAAGCTATCACTGATGAACCCATACTGAACATTTGTCGAGAAATAGGTTTTATGGCTATTTCTTCCAACCTTTAAATTTTGCCTGTGTTTCTGAATAACACATTATATATTTACACCTACGTAAGGTTTTATTTGGAATCAAACTCAAGAGAAATTTGATTTAGATATAATCCTCTGCTTTTATATTTTAATCTTTTAAGAGGTCTGCCATGGTTCCATACACTATCCCACTCACTTTCTATTTGTTGGACAAATGGTTCGTTTTAATTTTAAAATAACCAACGTTTTGGTAATGTGTTTGCTCCATCAACATTTTATTCTTTTCACCTTCTGTTACATTAACAATTTGAGGAGCCTCTACCACAGCCAAGGTTTCGAGCGGATCCTAGATTCATGCAGGCCCAAATTGATGACATAGCATAAAGTTCAGCAGAACTTCAAAAGTTGGGTTTCCTGAGAACATTTCTATTTATTTATTTATTTATTTATTTTTACACTTTTCAAATTCTTGGAAGGGTGTTATATAAAAGAAACACCAGAATAAACTTGTTTTCTGCCATTCAGAATGCAGGCTGTGGAATGAGGGGTTTAGTTACAGAGAGATAAATTCTGAATGAATGTAAAAAAACAAGTCTAAGAACAGTTTGATAGAGGTACAGTTATTTAGAGAAGTCTTAGGTGCTACATGATTGCATGTGTTCAGCTTGATGCTGGCCAACCATCTACCATGTTTTCCTGAAAATAAGACAGGGTCTTAGTTTCTTTTGACCCCCAAAATAAGCACTTGGCCTTATTTTCGGGAAGGTCTTATTATTTTTGAGGTGCAGGAGGTGGCGAGTGTGGTCACCTCGTGGCTGCTGCTGTGTTGCAATATTTTTGGGGAGGGCTTATTTTCAGGGGAGGACTTATTTTAGTGCATGCGCTTAAAAAACCCAATTGGGCTTATTATCCAGGGAAGTCTTATTTTCAGGGAAACAGGGTTTCGGGGGAATTTTAATTTAGATTCTTGCACTGTGCAGGGTTTAGACTTATTTATGTAAACGGCTGCTTCTAATTCTGTTAGATGCTGTTATCTTTTAGGCAGCAAAACAATGAGATTTATTCCTTTAGAAATTCAAATGAAGATTTGGAAAGATATGCATCTGTCTCTGTTTCAGTTAAGCAAATCCCTGGATTAGTCTTCCCTTGAAACTGAGCAAAAGTTCAAGAGCATTATTATTGTCCTTCCTGGAATACTGCTACTTTAAATCTCTGTGTATCTAACCACAATGACATGACTTGGCAGAGTTTCTCTGCATCCAATATGAGTAAAATTGCATTCTAAAATTCATCACACAGCCCTGTAGGGCTAAGTAAAAAAATAAATAAATCAAATTTTGTTAGAATTCTAATTCTTACAAAGCAGGGGACCATGAAGCTTTTAGGAAAGACCTCAATCATTTTGATTTGGAAAAGTCATCTTCTGCCTAGCCTGAGACAATACGAAATGGGCTCCGCTGTGATTGCAGTCCTGTTGACTCTGAATCATGAATGCAATGCAGATAAAAAAAGCTTTCCACTTTAAAATGTCATTCCCATCCTATGTCTATGGGGAGATTCTCATCCAGGTCATTGTTGCCTCAAAAGACAACTGGACTGTGTTTTCTTTGAGAAAGAAGAAGAAGGAAGTTTCGCTTCTTATCCCAGAAGCTTCATCAGTTGAAAACACAGTTCACTTGACTTTGGGGGTGAAAACACTTTTGATATTCCCTTCGTATGAAAAGAGGGAACAACTTGTTTTTCACCTCTTGAGATCACCTGAAGGAAGAACCACAGAAATAAATTTCCATGGTAGGAAGAAATACCTTTAGGGCAGCGGTTCTCAAATAGTGGGGCGCGCCCCCCTGGGGGGGCGCAAGGCTCCGTAAAGGGGGGCGCGAAGGCTCCCTTTCCATCTGGGTGCAACTGCGGCGGCGTGGGCGAGGCATAATATATCCCGGCTTGAAGTGGCAGCGCTGGGGACTGCTCAGAGACTCATCAGAGCCGCGGGCTGGAGCTGTGCAAGAAGCCTGCTCGGGCGGGGGTGGGAGGGAGGGAAGCATGGCTGTCCCAGGCTTCCCTCCCTCCCCCCCCCAGCCCAAGCAGACTTTTTGCACAGCTCCAGCCCGCGGCTCTGATGAGTCTCTGAGCAGTCCCCAGCGCTGCCACTTCAAGCCGGGATATATTCTGCCATGCCCTCGGCGGTGTCTTTATGCAGGTAGCTCGCCTCCCCGCCAGCAGCTCCACCGCCAACATTCCGTCTGGAAGCGGAAGCGCAACAGCCGCTGTTGGGGAAGGGACAAAGGGGCGGCGGTCGCCCGATCTTGCCACCGCCACCCCTTCGCCCCTGGTAACGGCGACTGTTGTGCTGCTGCTTCCAGCTGGGATGCTGGAGGAGCTGCTGGCAGGGAGGGAGGGAAGAAAGGGAGGAGGGAGTAAGGATAGACAAGCAAGAGGGAAAGAGGAAAGAAGGCAAGCAGGCAGGAAGGAGGCAGAAGGAAGGAGGGAAGAATGGAACTGGAAGGGAGGCAGGGAAGGAGGGAGGGAGAAAGGAAGGATAGGAGGATAGGGAAAGGGGAAAGAAGGCAGGCAGGCAGGGGGAAAGAGGAAGGAGGGAACTGGAAGGGAGGCAGGAAGGAAGGGAAGGAGGAAGGGAGGGTGGAAGGAAGGATAGACAAGTAAGAGGGAAAGAGGAAAGAAAGCATGTGACTACGGTGGGAGACGAGGAAAGACCGGTGTGCTATGTTATGCAGAGGTGTACTTATAACAATTTTATAGACAAATTATACTATTTACAGTCGCGCGGGGTGGGGGGTGCGAAATGTTTTCTTCTTCCTAGTGGGGGCATGACAGAAAATAATTGAGAAGCACTGCTTTAGGGGGAAAAAAATAACAACATTCCAAAAATAGTGGTGTAAGGACTAGATCATAATCATAGTCCAGGGGTGTCCAAACTTGGGAACTTTAAGACTTGTGGACTTCACCCACCTGCCCTAGCCTATCCTTTATTTCCTACTTTCTATCTCAACTCAATCGCATGGCACAGCTGATTTCCCCCCTTCGCTGTTCTGCTTACCGTTGCTGACTTGGAAGGTAAGCAGCTGAACTTCTAAGTGCTCCATTTTCAATGCTGCGTACAAAGCGTGCGCTCACTGAACCAGTTGTTAAACCAACAGCATCCTACCACCGATCATAGTGTCTAACAATATTTGATTCAAAATATTCCCAATTGAGGAGATTCCTGGGGTGAAAATTTATCTCCGGCCTGTATTACAATGCCCCTTTTAGCTGTCAAGATCCAATACTTGCTGCCCACAACTAATTAATTTTTACTAATCCTAGATAGAATGATAGTGGAGCAGGAACAAGGATGTCAGAATCCAACAGGATTCAGAAGACTCAGGAAAAGAAGGTGCTATATAAAACAAAGCACAAAAATACGTAAAATCCACCAATGTTTCTGTTGTGTTTTGTTATTATTAAAACTGTATGTGGAGATGAGAAACCTTTAAAAAACGGCTAAGGAAGACGAGTTTCAATTTCTGTTTAAAGAATGGGCCAAATTTCTTTTCCTTGTTTTGTGGAAGTTTACATCAAATTCATTTTCATGAACCTAAATTATTAACATTTAAACTATCAACCAAACAGGATCCAAAGATTTTGATGAAATCAGGGACAATTGCTTCAAGCTCTTCCCCTTTCATATGTTTATTGGGATTTTGTACAGATATACAAAAGGGGCAAAGCTTACAACACAACAGTGCAACACTACTTCATTGCCTGCCGTGCACCCCTCTTCACACAACTATACAACCTATTTTGGCGAGAGAGAGAGAGAGAGAGAGAGAGAGAGAGAGAGAGAGAGAGAGAGAGAGAGAGAGAGAGAGAGAGAGAGATATTTACAGAAGCTTTCATTAGAATAATTCTTAATTACTCTATATTTATTCTAATAGCATAAACAAATTATTCTCCATCTTGGCAACTTTAAGTTGTGCAGAGTTCAACTCCCAGAATTCCTCAGTTCCCATAGGGATTTCTGGGATTTGAGGTCCATACATTTTAAAGTTGCAATGGTTGAGAAACATTGGTGTAGACACAGAGATCACAGTCTTTCCATACCAATCATACCCCATTATAGGTTTGCAGACTATATTGCTTCTCAGTGGCTTTATGACTTAAATCTGATTAAAATTCTTTTTAATTAAACCTGGATTTTATGGCATACATTTGGAAGTGTATGTTGGTTGGCCCTCACCATTACAATTCATAGTTTTGATTGCTGTCTCAGATATTTTTCCCATTTGATGGACACCTATTTATGCTCTCATTTGTTCAATGTTCCAGTTAATGTGTGCAAAAACACCTCACTGGTTTACTAGGTAGCCACAGTTGGATTTGGTATACAGTCAGTGTGATACTTGCATCTTGATGTTAGATGCTGGTTTGTAAACCATGTGAATTATGCTGTGTTATTCCAATGAATTTTTGTCCCTTCTGCAGACTCCTATGATCTTAGTCTTCCTTTGACATTTGCAGTAGCTGCCCTTCTATCAAGCCCTGTGAGGTTGTAAACTCATAAAACAAGATTTCTGGAATTAACATCATTCACAACAGAGTAATACAACAGAATCGTGAAAAACACCAAAGCAATTCTTTAGATCAATTTATTTGTGGTGTGATTAAGGTAGAGTTACTCTGAGTTTCCTTCTAACTTGGATTAAGGAATCTTCTGCAATGGTCCAATTCCCTCTTATAATGGTCTTGCTCTGTTCTTCATGTTCCTTCCCAGGCTCTGTTAGCTATTCCATCATATTTTCTGCCCATGAATTGTACCTGTCAAAAAGTTTCTTCTGGCTACTGGCTATGCCTAAGTGGACTGTAGAGTGATGTCTTACAATGTGGCCACTTAATGAGAAGTGGACAGCCTATGTTGGTTCATGAAGGAATTTCAAAGGAACACTTTGCTCACAGAACCATCAAACTTCTGAAACTCGAGTGATACATGTATCGGGCTCATACATTCTGCCACAACAACGTTTTCACATCAGAGAATTTCAAGCTGAATGACAGCCATTCTCAGCTAATTCTCTCTCTCATTCATAACTTTAAAAAGAAGTGGCAAATTTTGCAGATATATAACCATTACATGCCAACCAGAGCAAAATTCTCCAGCTGGATTTTGCTCTAACCCGAGTGTGATTAGTTACAGTTTTGTTGTTGCTCCTCTAAGAGTAATGACAACTTCCTTTTATGTAGGTCATAATTATAAATATTAAAATTTATCTGTTTGATACTTCCAGGTGACAGGCTAGATCCCTTCTCTTTGTTAAGTCAGCAAGAACAGGTGACTACTAGCCTCTGCCCTCTATTATAATATTTATAACTTTGCAAATGATTTCCAGAAAATTAGCTTGATTAGCACTGTGGTATATATATTTGTATGTACTTTGGACAACTGTTATGTTCAGGCTAGCATATGATTAAAAACTTCCATATCATTAGAAGCCAATGCAATCCTAGGCTGCATCAACAGAGGAATAGTATCAAGATCACATGAAATATTAGTACTGCTATACATCGTTTTAGTAAGACCGCACTTGGAATACTGCATCCAGTTTTGGTCACCTCTATACAAAAAAGTTTTAGAGGCTCTAGAAAAAAAGCCAGACAAGAGTAACAAAGATGATAAGGGGGCTGTAGGTGAAAGCATATGATTGGTTGCAGGAACTGGTTGTGTCTAATCCAACAAAGAGAAGGACTAGGGACGGCATGATAGCAGTCTTCCAATATTTGAGGGGCTATCAAAAAGAAAAGGGGGGCAACCTGTTCTGCCCAAGAAGCAACAAATAAAAACTTATCAGAGATCTAATTAGAACTAAGGAGGAGTTTCCTGACAGTGAGAACAATTAATCGGTGGAACAACTTGCCTCCAGAACTTGTGGGTACTTCATCACTGAAAGTATTTAAGAAGAGTTTCAACAGCTGTTTTTACAGAATGGTATAGGGTCTCCTGCTTGAGTTTAGACTAGAAGACTTTCAAGGTCTCTTCCAATTCTGTTATTCAATTATTCTTATTTTCAATAGTGAGTGAGGAAAATCAAGGAGGCAATGGCTGTAACCTATATTGGATCCCAACTTGGGTTGGCTTTCCATTTCTGACAATATAGCTACAAGTCTAATCTGAGACTCAAATTTCATCTTTTATTTCTTTTTTTTAATGTAGTGCAATGTTTTTCAGTCTGGTCTGCTTCCAGATGTGTGGACTTCAATTCTCAGAATTCCCCAGCCAATGTGGGCATGGCTAGGAATTCTGGTAAATGAAGTCACACATCTGGTAATTCCTCAAGCTGCAAAACAATACTGAATGAATAACCATCAGATCTGCATAAAGCCAATTCTAGGATTTATCCCCAGCATCTAGAGATATGGCTTGGAAGGGAGTTTGTCTGTAATCCATGGAAAGCAATTGCCAGTAAATGTAGATAATGTATGGTTATAAGAGCCAGTACATGGAAGCTTCTATATATCACTAAATTATTGGAAGGGTATGATGCTGGGGGGGGGGGGATGCTACAATACTGCTATTTTTTCTGGGCATCGATTCAATATATTTAACCTTTTAACAACATAAAACAGATTGAAGAGTTGTTCTGGAACTCACAACCTATAAACTGTGCAGACTAGAGTCGCCACGAGCATTGGAGCCCAGACACAATACGCTACAGATGATGAAAGCAGACACTTGTGATGAGACATATGCAATATTCACTTGTCTGGGAAGGAGGTTTTGTACAGTGAAAATTGAAATGAAAATGAATACGAGAGAGCAGTTTGTCTCCTTTAAAAAAAATTTAATGGAAAACTAAATTGTCCAAATGTTTTGGCTTCCTACTCTAATGGACGAGGAATTAAAAGAAAAAAAATAAGCTTAATGGTTCATTGAAATGCACACATGCATACAACACACACACACACACACACACACACATACACACACAAAACCCAAGAATTCAGGATTGTAACAAACACTGCAAATGTACTTCTTATAAATATACGATTTTAATGTCAGTGATTCCGGTAGATTTTTATACAGGTAGTCAGTACTTAATACTTGTTCAGTGCAGAGATGGACTTCAAACATTTTAGCAAGGGGTTCTCTGCCTGATTGCTGGCATGGTCGTCGTGGGCATAGCCTAGTCAGCCTCCTGCGACTCAGCAGGGGCAGCGTTTTTGCCCTCCCTGGGCTCTGGAGGATTTCCTTGAACCTCTGAGAGGACGAAAACAGCCTCCTCTGGAGGCCAGAAACTTCTGGTAGGCCAGTTTTTTGCCCTCCCCAAGCCTCCATGCATGCCCTTCAGTAACATGTGGTCAGGTGAGGCAGGGGAGGCACAGCTTCACCACTGTCATCATGAAAACAAAAAAAAATGTAAAAGGAAAAAGGCGAGAGCTGAGGTCAGGCTGAGCTAGTTGCTGCCTCACCGTGGATGACTCTGCTTAACTGTTTAAAAAAGCCTCTAAAAAAGCGCCCTCTACTATGAGGCAGGAGAACTGCATGCCTCCTCTAGTCTAGATGTTTTATGATCACTCAAGCAGAATTAAGCAAAGGTTAAAAGCCTAAAAATTCCTGACGTAGGCGAGGCACGCAGTTCTCCTGCCTCATAGTAGAGGATGCAAAGGAGAAAAACAAATGCTGTCGCTTTAAATCGGAACTGAGCATGCCTGGCTGTGGAATTCTGGGAGTTGAAGTCCACAAGTCTAAAAAATTTGAAACCCACCACTGTGTCAGTGCCTCACCAGCCATAAACCTCACCGCATGTCACTGATGCCCTGCACTTACCGGCATCCAATATGGGCCATGTGGGGACTCCTGAGAGGGGCAGGGTAGGCAGAGCCAAGCAGTAGTGGGATTTAGGGGCTCTCTGAACTGCACAGAATCTTAGCTAGAGGTTCTTGCAAACCCCCGGCAGCCCTCTCCTGGTTCAGTGACTATTCAAAATTACATCCTAATGTAATGAGGAGGTTTGCAACTGGTACTCCTAGATGCAGCCCTCACAGTGTCCTAATGATGACACGATCATGATTCAAACTCTTGGCAACTGACTCACCATTAAGAGGGTTACAGCATGTTGCAGTCACATGATCCACATTTGTGACTTTCACTGCCAGTTTGTTGCTGTTGTTCAATTGCGTTCCAAATACCATGCAGAATTAAATCATTGTTCAAGGCAAAGTTATCCTTAAAGCTCCAATTTAATAAGACAGGCACGTTGGCATTATGCTATGAAATTTCAACTCTAATGTACATCCTGTGGGTTCACCCAGTTGAAAGTTCATGATCTATCCCCACACCCCACAATTCATCACATGTTCCAATCATCATCTTCCACGCTGGCATCTAGACCCCTCTGCTTCTAGTCAGGTGTTGAGGTGCGGAGACAAAAGACGACCTTGAGCTTCTAGGAAGAATCAAAACAAGACATTCCACAATCCTACTCCTTTCTATCCACCCCTCCCAACTGCTACACTAATGAAACACATAGGAAATTATAAGAAAGTGTGGCAAGCCAAAGATTCTTAAAGGAACCTCTGCAGGCCTGACAGCTATCCGAGTTTTTGTAATCCCATGGGCCTTGGTATGCCAGACCCCTATGTCGTCCACTGTCTCCCAGGGTTGGCCCAAATTCATGTTCCTTGCGTTGACGAGCATAGTCCATGGGGAAGCTGGTAAGAGGTTGCAAAGAGAAAATCATGCAGCGCACACTTAACGATCACATTGCTTAATGGTAGAATTGCCAGTCTCAATTACCACTCAATTAAATGAGGATTATGTGTATCCAACAATGGGAAAAATAATACGTATTTACACTTGGATGACTCTTCCAAAAATTCATCCTATTAAGAAAAAAAGTATTTACAGACCAGTCAGTATGAAACCTAAACGCATCTCTAGTTCTGCTTGTGAGAATCTGTGGCTGGTTGAAAAATGTCTTACAAAACATCACCCTGAGGAGGAATTTCCACACATACAAAAATGTAAACTATGGATAATTACTTAAATTTCATACGAGTATTATGTCTAAAATGAAGAGACTGTCAATTCAAAATGCATGAAGTAATTATGCATAGAATAATTATGGACCTTTGGCCAGTAGTGGGTTCATATGAGTGCATTCATCATTGGCGTGGAATTGATGCACAACGCTTTGCATTTTCCCGTAAAAAGAGCATAGTTGTTCAGTTTATACACTATATAAATCTTTTGCACACATTGTAACCTGACTATGGCATATCCTCACACTAGTGAATGGGAAGAGGGAGAACTTTGTTGTGCCTTACATCAGGGAGACAAGTTTCATTGGAAAATATAACAGGAGTTATGAGTAACTTTAAAGAAATGGCAAGCTAAATAGAAATCCAGATTAATTTAGATGCATAATTGAATTTGTCCCTTGATAAATGGAGATGGAATTAGGGTGAATAATGTTATGCAAGAACTCTGGTATTTTGAGAGAAATTCTGTGCTCCAGATCTCAAAGATTCACTGGTGATGTCTAGTTTGTGAATTCACTCTCAATTCTTGCTAATTTCTGCCAATTCTCTTTTCTGCCAAATCTCTTTTCCTGTTTCTTTTGGAGATGTTTTGCGGTTGGGATGGAGGGCCACAATGAGGGATCAGTAAAGATTGGCATCCTTCCTTCTTTCTTTAGCACAAGTGGAACTTGACTGTGTGCAAATTCAAATCTTATTTATTGCCTTCAATGTTGCTTAGTTTAATCATAGACATTAAACTTCAGATTATGAATATGGGACTGCTATGCTTTTATACAAAGAGAAAAATGTGGCTGATTTCTATACTCTACAAAGGTTAAAGGGAGGAGGAGGAGGAAGAAGGAGGAGGAGGAGGAGGAGGAGGAGGAGGAGGAGGAGGAGGAGGAGGAGGAGGAGGAGGAGGAGGAGGAGGAGTCGCAACTGCAGATAATCAGTTAAAAATTAATAATTTTTCTACCTTATTACTGGCTATTCATAAAGCCTTGGAGACCCAGTTTTATGTGGCCCAGAGTATGTGAAGGGCCCCTTTTCCTTGGCTTTATTGACCAAATTCACTAACATTTTTTTTTCTCAGCTGCCATATTTTTTTTTTTTATTATATTGTAACTGTTTTTAATTATTATTTTTATTATTCACCACCAAGAATCACTTATCTGGGATGTTGGGGGATATAGAAATTGAATGAATGAATGAATGAATGAATGAATGAATGAATGAATGAATGAATGAATGAATGAATGAATGAATGAATGAATTCACCCAATGTTATCCTGGCAATGCTTCCTAATGAGTAGCTTATCCAATAGTTCAGGGGTGTCCAAACTTTGGAACTTTAAGACTTGTGGACTTCAACTCCCAGAATTCCCCAGCCAGCTGGGGAATTCTGGGAGTTGAAGTCCACAAGTCTTAAAGTTCCAAAGTTTGGACACCCCTGCAATAGTTAGATGCAGAGGTGGAATTTAGGCCTGGGTCACAGAACCGGCAGCAACCCAGACTGGCCACATCCCTGAACCGGTTCCCCAGTTGCCGCTGCCTCTGCCAGCATGTTGTTTAGTAGTGTGCAAGTGTTCACAGTTCACTGTACATTTTTCTGCGCATGCACAAAGAACAATTTGCATTGAACTGTGCACGCACGCACGCACGCGCGAAGCGAACCAGTAGTAAAACTGGGAGCAACCCACCTCTGGTTAGATGGTACCATTTTAATAAATAAAAGAATTTTTATCCATTTTTAGACTTCTACCAAAGGACAAGCTAACGTCAGGTCTCTTTAAAGAAACTGCTCCCAAGCTTTTATCTCCAAGCATGGTGGTTTATTGCATCATTTTAAAGTGAATGAAGATAGCTTTGACACTAAGCTGAATCCATCATATACTTACTATGTCTCCTCCTCCAAACATTCCAAATATTTCTGTAAAGATAGATATGGAACAATAGGCCATATTTTGATGGTCAGACAGAGCCTTCTTTAGCCTGTTTGCAAGCTTTTCTTATTGCCTTATTAATCCTGCAACATTTGTATCTCTGCAGATATTTTGTTCTATCGGCATCACTGACTGAATTCTGATTTTAAAGTCCTTTTCTTCCTTTCATTTGTTTACTTATGCATTTAAGGAAATATGACCAATTGGACTTCAGAGAAGAGACAGGACAGTGCAGTCACTTGGTTAAGATTTAAACAGATGGACTTTACTTAACTTCAAATAATGTATGAACAGCTTGGTTGGTTCCACCGTCAATACTTGCCAACACTGGCACTAAATATATTGCCAAGCTTGTCTGGGTGATAGAGATTTTCCTAGACTAGACCTGTTCCTCCATCTATATTTCAGGAAGTGAGCCATGGTGGCACAGTGGTTACAGTGCAGTACTGCAGGCTACTTCTGCTGATCAATGGCTGCCTGTAGTTTGGCAGATCAAATCTTACCAGGCTCAAGATTGACTCAGCCTTCCATCCTTCCGAGGTTGGTAAAATGAGGACCCAGATTGTTTGGGGCAATATGCTGACTCTGTAAACCGCTTAGAGAGGGCTATAAAGCACTGTAAAGCAGTATATAAGTCTATGTGCTAAGTGTTGGACACTGCTACACTTTGATTAGCAGCTCCATCACCGAATCTGCACAATGGTATCCACAAGAATCAACCTTTCAAGCACCTTTATTGGATCCCCTCCTTAGTCTTGCCAAGAACTACTGGCTTCTCTATGGTACTCTGCAGTAATGGCTTCTCTGAGTGATAGGAAGGTCCACCCTCTATTTCTGGGAGCCAGTGGGAAAGTGGTTTGTAGAGGCAGCAAAACCAGAGGTGCCCATTCAGATAGTTCCCACTGAAGGCATGTGGCCAAATTCAGAACCAAATAGTATCTAACTGTCCTTTGAGCCTACAAGGCTATATCAACCCTGACATCTGCTTGAAATAGTCCATTAGGTTTTCTTGGCAAGATTTTGGGGAGTGATTCGCCCCTGCCTTCTTCCTAGAGTTGAGAGAAAGAGACTTCGTTTCCTAAGGCAAGACTAGAACTCTCAGTCTCCTGGTTTCCAATTCAATGCATTTGACCACTGTACCAAACTGATTCTCACATACATTTTTACCACTCTGCAAATGTTTTAGGTATTCTAATAATGGATGTGATAAAGTTACATCAGGCTTACCTCAAACCTGCATCAAATGAACTGAACTTCAACCCTGTCAAGTTCTCTTTCAGTCAGTTTCTCATTTTTCCCAAAGGCAAGTTTGTTTTGACCTCATTTTCTCTGGGTTGAAAAAGAATGTAGCTTCTTGTACATTTATCCTAATAGACATATGTTTTTTTTGTGCACTTTTCCTAGCTTATGCTGCTTTTGTAAGCAATTTTGCCCTAATATAATGTGTATTTTCCCTTGTGATTTTTAGTGCACTTTTCCCTATCAAGCCCCTAGGCATTCTTATAGTGGGTGCCTTTAATCTCATGCATTGCTTGGAAGAGAACTCAATCAGCTTCCCAGAAAAAGTCAAACATCTTCTTTGGTGTAAACCTCAAAGAGATGCTTCACTCTTCCAGAAATCCTACCAAAGTGCTCCCTCAACATGCTTCTGAGAAATGAAATATTACCCTGCATCTAATTAGTAAAACAGAATGGCTCCTTCCCTTAATCATGTATCAGCAAGACTTATATGTTATTGCAGTTGAATCCTTTTTTTATATAGTAATGACAGCTTTTGTTTGTCCGGAGTGCAATCTGTTAGTAAGATGGAGTGTTTACTTCAGGTGGATTGGATAGGGCTGCCATATCTTTCCCAGATGATTTCTAGAAGAAAGCAAAGAGTTGGGATTCTCTGCCTTTCTTTGCTTCCAATTAGCACTTGTCAAGAGTTTTGAAGCCCACATATGATAACCCTAGGATGGCCAGTTCTGTTGAAGTGCATGCAGTGGTGGGATTCAGCCAGTGCACACCACTTCGGGAGAACTGGTTGTTAACTTTCTGAGCAGTTTGGTGAACTGGTTATTGGAAGAAATCATTACGGCAGAGAACCGGTTGTTACATTATTTGAATCCCACCACGGAGTGCATGGATGTGACAATAAAAGCACTTAGAAGTAGAAGCAGTGCCTCCGTGCTTCTCGGTTTCATTGTGATGAACATGCATTGTCATTTGGGTGATTAAGAGCCTCCTGAAATCTGGAAAAGATAATAAGGAGCAACTTCGAGATTTTGTTCTCTGAGAAATGCACACTTTTTTTTTGACTCGGGGTGAACTGCAAAATGGAAGCCATTTTGTGAGTAGACAGCCCCTCAACACAGCCATCTTCTGAAAGTAACAACGAGAGCTTTCAAAATGTGCTCACTAACTCCATAAAAGTGTCTATTGCTGCTTTGGACTTTCTTCTGCTCTATAAAAAGTGCAGGAGAGTGAGTCAGGGCGAGCCTGGTATATTTTACTAAGTCAGTGGACAAGACTGGCTGCACACACAACCATACACAAATGTCAGCTTAATTTTATTTCAACTCAGTAATGGGAGATCATCCTCAACTGTATTGTAAAGCAACTCCAGGCTATTCTATATGCACTCAGAATTTACTAGTTTAAGGTAACTTTTCACACTTCTTCCTGGTTTGGCTGGCTTTACAGTTCATCATATATGTTAACTATTCTCTCTGTGTGGGAAGAATGTTTTAGCATTGGATTTTGGACACTCTCTACTTTATATTTTTCTGCTTTATACAGGAAAATTGGCAATTTCTGCAAGCACATTCTCAGCACAAGAGATGTTTGAGCATTATATTGATTACTCCAAATACAGTATAGACATATACCTAATTACAGAATATGGTAATGCTCTCCAGAAAGATCAAGAGGTAATGACCCTATACAAAAATATGTAGACTGAATAGAAAGGAGGGATATCTTCAATTAAATATAATTCAGTACCGTGTCATATGTCCTGCTCTCACCTTGTATCCCTTTATATTAACACACACACATGGTAGGAATACTAGAAAGAAGATTTGCTGCAAAACTAACAGGCCAAAAGGTTGAATTAAAGGCATGGTTTGCCATGAACTACATTATCTTAATTCCCAGTCTGACTAAATTTTGAATGTAATTTAAAATAGATTGTCACAAAAGGATTAAGTCTGCATAATTCAGTTAACCAAGGAAAGTTTTAGAAACAAGGGTATACAAGGTGGCCAATTTTCATTTCAATGAGGCACTTTGCATCATAGAGGCAGCTCATGTCACATCATTAAATTACTGAGATGATGCAGTTTGCAGTGAGTCACCTCAAGTCAACAAAAACCTTCTTCCAGCATTATGGTGCTTGTGTGGAAGTCTCTTTCTGCCACTTCAGGAAACTTATGGAACTCTTGGGAGAGGCGACAACCACAGCAAGTAAAATGAAGCAACGCAACTGTTCTCTTTGCTTTAGAAGAAGGATGGATTTCATAATTCTCCACAACATGGCATCAAAGGGTTAAACTTCACTTGAAGCATCATCAAAGTGAAAGACCCTTTTAAAGCTGCTCACTGCCCCACCTAAAAATAAAGCTCCCAGGAACCATCTATGCTGCTCGGTATTGCGACACTATCCAAATCTTATTGCCATATCGCAGATTAGGTTAAATATTGGTTTGAATGGAGAAAATCTGAGCATGGATTTCCAGTTATTTGCTGAGTTAGCTGTATGTCCTCAAGGCAACTATTCTGCCTCAGCCAAGTTGCTGTAATGGTAACATGGAATCATTCCTGCTGTGAAATCCTTGGACTAGAGAAAAATGTGCAAATAATAAATTATCATCTCTTAAGACTAAGTTAGCAGCCAAGGCATTAGGCTTCTTCTGTTCCTCCCATAAATATAGCATATAGTAGTTCTGGAATCCTTCTTTGCTTTGCTTCGTTCATCTCCACACGGTTGTCACCACCTCATTACTTACTAGGCTTTATAGCTCTTACACCACTGGAAATACTAGCCTAAATTAACCTTGATACTGTCATGACTTTTATATCAGGCCAAACATACTTTGCTTCTGACCCAGAGGCCAGGAGTTGCCAATCAGTCAGTTACATCAATTTCCTTCCTAACATTTTGGACAGATTTAGCCAATGTTAAGGAAGGGTGCAGCCTTTTTCATTTTGGTCTAGATGAGTGTTCCTCACTTTGGCTACTTGAAGATGTGTGGACTTCAATTCCCAGAATTCCCCAGCCAGCAGGGGAATTTGAAATGATAGCAGCGAAAGAAAAGCAAGATCTGAGCCAAAAGGCGCAAAAGTTACATATTGAAAGTTTCCCCAAATCCCTCCCCCCCAGGGACCTAGGCTGAATGTCCAATCCCTGTGCCACATAGCATCATGTGGGGCACATTTTCAGGTGTTTTTGTCCATCTGGAGTTCCAGGACGGTTGGCCTTGACTGGCTATAAACAACTCCATTCAGCTGCCCAGTAATTTTTGAGAGCAATCCTGTCGCGTGCTGTGCTGGCTGGGAAATTCTGGGAGTTGAAGTCCATGCATCTTCAAGCTGCCAAGATAGAGAAGCACTGATCTAGATCACAGTTTCAAACCAGCATTGAACTGGCTCGTTGCCAAGCATCTTACACAAACTAAGAGATATTTATGTGTTGGTGGACTTCAGTGATGGGTTCCGGATCCCGTCACAACTGGTACAGTGCGATGGGGCCGGGCACCCACCATGTGCACATGTGCTGTGCACACATGTGCACTCACTGCCCACAATGCTCCAGCTGCTCGGTGGAGTATCATGCAGGCCTTGTGCACTGGGTGGAGGTGTGCAAATGGCCCAGCTGGGTCAAATACAGCTCAAGAATATGGCCAGGTGGGTGGGTGCTCTGAAGCACCGTACAGAAACTATGCCAGCTGCTCTCAGCAGGCACCGGTACACCCGTACCAGGGGCATACTGCCCGCAACCCACCACTGGTGGACTTACCGCCTGTTTAATCAAAGCCACAATGGAAGTGAAGGAAGTGCTTAACTAAAAAGGTGGTCAACCAGCCTGTCAAGCTGTCTTTTCTTTTTTTTTGCGCTGCGCAATAAATGCTGCAATCTGAACCTTTCTGGCCAAAGTCCAAAGAATGGCAATTCAATAGATACACCCCTTCCAACATCTGCTTTTGTTCACAAAACAGAGTGCTCCTGCGACTCTCTTCCAATCAGAATAGATTTCACGTCTTTTCTTTGCTGTTCTGAACACCTGTGTTTCAGACTTATAGCATCAATAATTTAAAAAGCAAAAACCTTTGTGAAAGTTGGCTTTAAAGAAATAGCAGAAATGTGGCCTTGGCCCAACCAACCATAACCTATTTCCCAATAAAGAAGCTCAGTTCATAATGAAACAATCCATGCAATTTTTACATATTTGTCAGCAACGATTAATAAAAAATAATAATAATCCTGTGCTGCATTTGCTTCCGTACGAGGCACTGGTGATCAGGAGAAACAACTACTCAGAATCGTTCTACAATACAGCTGTGACTTGACAATTCTAGTTAAAAAGAAGGATGATGTTTCATACAGCCCTCGGGGAAAGGCTCAGTAAAAAGACTAGGTTTGGAGTAATTTGCAGAATACTAGAAATGTTGTAGCAATGATGTCAGGTTGAGGTTTTCACACTTGGGGAGGTGAAACCACACATTCCCCTCAAACTATGTTTTGAAGTCCCTGACATTACCTGGAAGCCCATAATATAATCATGCTGTGAAGGTAAGCAGACCGGTAGGGTCTGCCCTGCGCCTCGATGAAAAATCCTCTTTTTACTATATTTTCTCATCTGAACAGGAATCATACATTCTCAGCCTTCCCAGGTACGCCAGACAGAAAATATGACAAGATGAGCTAATAGCAATAGCACTTAGACTTATATATTGTGTCACAGTGCTTTACAGACCTCTCTAAATGGTTTACAGAGTCAGCATATTGCCCGTCTCCCCCCAAAACCCCTGGGTCCTCATTTTACTGACCTTGGAAGAATGGAAGACTAAGTCAAACTTGAGCCGGTGAGATTCGAACCACCAAATTGCAGTCAGACGACAGTCAGCAGAAGTAGTCTGCAATACTGCATTCTAACCACTGCACCACCATGGCTCGTAATAGTATGTTATTGTAAATCTACATTAACAGAATTATGCCAGTCTGAAAGGACACGTCATCCATTGCCTTTTTAAAGCACCAGATCCATTAGGGTGGACCCTTCTTAAGTTTGTTCCTCTGACTGTGAAGTCACTGGGGGTTCCTCCTTTTCTTATTGGATGGTTTCCTAAGCAGCATCTCTTCTCCTCATCCCTCAAGATTATTTCCACGTACCGTTAATGCACCCACACACTCAAGAGACAAGCAATAGGATCTGGAAAGGAGAGTAAGCAAAATCTTCCAAAAGAAGAGAGAATGAATATAGGAATATCATTTAGATTGGGTCAACAATTATTTTGTAAACTCAAAATAGAAGTAGCCATGATTTGGTTAACGCTATAAAGAAGAGAAATTTAAGTGTTTAATGAAAATACAGAGATGGAAATGGGATGAGAAAGATTACTATGTAAAGAATACTATTTAAACAGGGGGAAAGGATAAATTTAGTTAGGGGAAAGAGCCACTAACTATTTCATACATGCGTGGGTGGGTTCCGGATCCTGTTGCAACCGGTACAATTGCAACGCGGCCCGGCATCCACCACATGAATGCGCACAACACGCGCACGCAGGCGCACAGTGCATTCATGCACCTTTACCTTTTGTGATGCCTCTGCGAGCCTCCGTGATGCTCCAGTCCCTCAGTGGAGTGTCACGCTGGTGTTGAAGAGCCCAAATACAGGTAAGGAGCCTCGGCGGACGGGTGGGCCCTCCGGAGCACTGTACTGGAAGGTATCCGGTGCTCCGGGCAGGCACCGCTACGCCCGTACCGGAGCATACCGCCTGCAACCCACCACTGATGCAAAGCAATAACATGTTTCATTGCAGGATCTGACCTCAGGCATTATAGTTTAGTCAACAAATTATGATTAAGCAAATCTTGGTTAAGCTGGAAATTTTAACAATCGGGAAGGAAACAAGAGATTAAATTTCTACAATGCCTTCTTCATCAAGTTCAATAGAAGGACTTTTAGTTCAGGACTCTTTTGTGAAGCAGAAAAGTTATAGTAGTAAGGCCATCAAGCCTGTGAAATGGGCTGGGCTGAAGGAGAGTGATTGGCCTACAAGACACCCAATCAGCTTTCATGCCTAAAGAGAGACTAGAACTTACAGTCTTCTGGTTTCCTAGATCAGCACCTTAACCACTATGCTAAACTGGCACTAATACCGAAGACTTCTCAAGTGGGGCCCTCCAGATATGATGAACTACAAAAGCAAGAAAAGGAGGAATGAGAACCGCCATTTTGTGAAATACTTCTCTAAGAATATTCACTTGCTGTTTTTGGGAGAAAGGATGAGGGACTATTAGAGAATATACTGTAGAGATGACATAATACATATGCATTACTGTCACCAACTAAAAGGGTACCGAGTGGGAAAAAGAAAATTGGATTTTGGATTTTTCTTCATGTTCTCTGCATTTGTTTGGAGATTATGAAAATGCAGCAGCAATGAAATAGTTAGCTCAATAACTGTAAAAAATATATATCAGAAGTTGTATTGGCAATGTTTCCTCCTCCTTTTTTTCCCCCAGAGCAAACTTTGAGATAGATTGTATATATTTTTTAAAAATCACAAACTTCAATAACAAGGAGTGAAATTGTAGAACTCCAAAAAGATGCTATTAAAAGGAATTTCAAAACTGACAAACAGGGAGGGAAAAAAGAGCATATACTTTTACAACAGGGGTGGGAAAAAAAGTAACAAATTTTGAGAAATCGCATTAGTGTATCATTCCCAGTACATAAGCCATTAGAGGGAAAAACCTAAATTACACCTTGTAACAAAGTAAAAATGTTTTCAATGTTTAAAGGTAATTTTGTATTACTTCTACTGTTACTTAAACTCTTATCTCTTATAAATATCTAAAGACAGGGCCCCAGTGTTATTACCTATGTCTTAGGAAAGAGCAACAATTTCAACTCCATTCAGCTACATTTCTATTTTGCCAAGTGCTATCAAGCAGAGGGTTGCATAATTTGTGATCTAAGTGAAATAGATATTTTTTTCACGCTGCACATTTATCACTCTCCTGTGGGCCTCGCTACTGACAATCAAATCATAAAAGATGCTTGAAATTGTCATGATGCACTTATTTGCTCATGATCTTTGATACAAATAGTTTCTGCTACCAAAAAAAAAAAAAAAAGGAACGAAAGTAAAAAAAAGACCCAGCATCCCCCCTTCTCAAGACTTTTTTGGCTGTCATTCTGAGTGTGCCTTAAAGCTATAGGATGCTTTTATTGTGGTTGGTTTATTTTGTTATTATTACAATTACCCTGAAGTTAAAGCGCATCTCATCTCGATGCCTTTATCTTCAGCCATACCAAAGACAGCCCTGTGAGGTAAAAGTTGAATACTTCTATTTAGGCTGAAAGTGTATGGGCTGGGAACAATCTCCATTATCTGGAAGGAAAGCTAGCAATTCTGCTGAAGTTAAAAATCCATGTTTGATTACCTCTAAAGTAACAATAACCCCAAACTATTTGGGGGGATATTTTTTTACTAAACCGCTATCTTTGGGCAAAAGAATTCCAAAAACTGATTGTATACTGTTTCAGGTATTTCTAGATCATCCATGTTCTTTCTTTTGGATTAAATAGAAACCAATAGGTCTAATCATATTGCGTGTGCCAACTGCTCATCAATGCAAGTATCATTGTGCATCATACAACTATTTTGTTTGTTTGTTTATTTATTTATTTATTTATTTATTTATTTATTTATTTATTTATTTATTTATTTATTTATTTATTTATTTGGATTTCTAAACCGCCCCCTCTCCCAAAAAGGGACTCGGGGCGGTGTTAATGCATTCTATAGGTAATAACCATTATTTGTATGTCTCTGGTCTTACTGTCCACTTATATTCTCTCCAATCTGAAGGTTAATATGTAAAATCATCTTTCCGCAGAACTATGCTCCATGCTTTTGATGAAATGTGGGTCACCTGTAGCTTGTTTTTAAGTTTTGCACAGGAGCCGTTGTTGTTTTAATTGATTTCTTTTATTTACTGACATTGCAATGTAAAGCACAGTATTTTCCATGCAGTTTGGCTACTCAATTCAAAGACCATTTGATTGGGAAACTTCCAGTAGTAAGCTTTCCCTCCATCATTTGGATGGTCAAGGGGAATATGTAATGAGGTGACCCAAATTCACAGCCAGATTGCACTCTCAACTCAGTTATTGCCTTCAGAAAGATTTTTTAAAAGGCTTACGTTGACATGCTCTGTCCTTCATTTGCCCCCTGCCCCAGCATCCCAATCCAAAAATCTATGATGTAGCGGGTTCTAGAACCTAGTTACTAGAAGCAGAAAGTAGAGAAAGAAACCTTGACTTGTGTTGTTCTGACAAAGCAAAACCTATAAATGCATGTTTGGACAGCCAGTTTGGTTTAGCAGTTAAGGCACCAGTCTAGAAATTGGGAGACTGTGAGTTCTAGTTGTACCTTAAGCACAATGCCAGCTGGGCCAGGCATTCTCCTTCAGTCCAACTTATCTCAAAGTGTTTCACTGATTAGGGGACTGTAGACTAAAACATATAAAGAATGGTTGCAGAAACTGAGTATGTCTAGTTTATTGAAAAGAAAGTCTTAGAACTAAGGAGAAAGTTCCTGACAGTTAAAACAATCAGTGGAATGACTTGTTTGCAGAAGTTGTGGGTGCTGGATGTTTTTAACAAGAGATTGGACAACCATTTGTCTGAAATGATAGAGGGTCTCCTGCTTGAGCAGGGGTTAGATTAGAAGACCTCCAAGGTCCCTTCCAACTTTATTATTCTGCTGTGGGAATAAAGATAGAAAGCATGAGCTTTGTGTTCACCACCTTGAGTTGTACAAAACGAAGCGATATGGAAATAAAACATATACATGTTATGCTCCTTGCACACGCAGATAATTTTTAAATGTTCCACTGCTATTACTGCTCTTTATGAAATGCATTAATACTCAAACCAGGCAGACACTCACACTCACAAACACACAGACTCATTCTGAGGAAGAAAGGAAGTATGTTTACACCTATACAAATGTGCACACACATTTTTCCAGGTTTTTCATTTTTTTTTCTCCCTCCCTTTCCCTTCCCCCCCCTCCCATTATGAGTTGATATGTTGGCTTAAAACTGATTATCTCTCAGGCTATGATGAAGAACAGTAGCACAAGGTAAAAAATACAGCATCTCTGACCTGATCCAGAGCAAGCTGCTGGAAATTTATTTGGAGGGATAAGGGAGAAATATATTAGTTAGTGAAATGGAGCTTGCTGCTGAGTGCACAAAGGTGAATTTATTTGTCAGAAGTTTGAAAGAGGTTTATGCAATGGAGTATTATTGAACCAGGCTATTAGCAGAGTGAATTGCTACTATGACACACCATTAAATTGTTTTTAGTATCCACAAAGGTATCATTTTGCTGCAGACATAGTTAGTAACCAAGTTATATATTTACTGGATGGCAACAGATCTTAGGGAAAAATAGTGCGTTTGGTTAAAAGTTGAACATCCCTAAACAAATGAGGAAAAAAGTTGCTACAGACATTGTTTTATGAAGACTGTAATTCCCAGTTCCTCAAGACAATAGCGAGCAGTTGGGTACTGGGGTGCTTTTGCTGCAATGCTCTGATTTTGTTTTATTTATTCTTTCATTTATTTAGAAGATTTATATGGCTGCCCATCAGGACAGCTTACAACAACCATAAAACCAATAAATAAAACAATCATAAAAACAATAAAACAAACAAAGACAAATAGGAATAAGTTTTCTAGCGTTTCTTATTGTGAAGCAATATGATGAGGGTTTCTTGCATACCACACTAAATTATACCAAATTATTGCATTTGTAGACCTTTATCTGCAGTTCCAATTTGTTAAAAACAATATTTTGTAGCTCTCCAGCTGATAGAAGAAACTAAATCAACACCTATGATGATGGCGGTACGTGTGGCATTTAAAAGGTAAAGGTAAAGTTTCTCCTCGCACATGTGTGCTAGATGTTCCCAACTCTAGGGGGCAGTGCTCATCTCCATTTCAAAGCCAATGAACCAGCGCTGTCCAAAGTCGTCTCCATGGTCATGTGGCCGACATAACTAAACACAGAAGGCTCACGGAACGCTGTTACCTTCCCACCAAAGGTGGTTCCTATTTTCCTACTTGCATTTTTACATGCTTTTGAACTGCTAGATTAGCAGAAGCAGGGACAAAGAGCTCCATCCTTTACGCAGTGCTTGGGATTCAAACAGCCGAACTGCCGACCTTTCTGATCGACAAGCTCAGCATCTCAGCCACTGCATCCCTATGTGGCATTTAACCTGGTCTTAAAAAAACTAAGCAAGGTGGATCCTGACTAATACTTGTATACAAAGCCACCAGGACATTCTGAGACTGAATGCCAGATTGAGAAATGAAAAAGAATCGGGGGGGGGGGGGGATGACAGATCATTTCTGTGTTGTGCAATAGTCCAAGAGAAACCAGATTCTGTCCTATAAAAAAATCAGTTTGTGCAACTAGATTAAGTCATTCACATACTGCAATTTCACTATGTACGTTTCTTTGCTGTTTCACTCTGGAAGTCTCCATGCGGCAGCTTTTATTTTTATTTCATTTAATTGTAAATGGAAGACCAGTTCATAATTGATGAAAGACTTAATACAAGCGCACAGCTCCCTGTGACTGATCTGCCTGATTAGAACGGCACTGTTCAAATGCTGTGGAAGAAGATTGGTTAGAAGGTTATGGAAAGATGAAGTTCAATATATCTTAAAGGCAACAGATTTGTAAAGGTCTTCCAGAATCAAAAAAGAGGACCAAGTTTTCCCACCAAGAGTCATGTAAGGCTGATTAAGCTAAAGCATAATCTGTTCCAAAGTCCACCAGTGAATTTCCCTGGGTGAAAGTGGGCTTGAACCTGGATATTTCAGGTCCTAGTTCAGTCCTAGTTCAGTCACCTCACTACGCTGACTGCTTGAAGCAGTTCCCTTTCTCTCACACCAGTAGCTCTGGTTCACAGTGGTTGGAATGCAGTATTCCAGGCTAATTCTGCCCACAGCCAGGAGTTCGATCTTGATGGGCTCAAGGTTGACTGAACCTTCTATCCTTCCGAGGTCAGTAAAATGAAGACCCAGATTGTTGGGGGAAATATCCTGTTATTGTAAGACACCCAGAGAGTGGTATAAAGCACTATGGGGCAGAATATAACTCGAAAGTGCTATTGCTATAAATATTGACCTTGATCACTTTTTAAACCAATCCTGGGTGTGGTTGATTACATGGCCTTTGCTAATTATGTGACAAAATAATATCTATTTGAAAGACGGATGCTACCAGTTTGCTACCCATTTTGAAAGATTGTGACTTCTTGGAGCCCAGTGGGTTTTTTAAGCTTCTTTGTTCAGATACTTCAAACTATCTATCTATCCCAAGCTTCCTATAAGGAAGAAGACTTCTTGAAAAGCATCCTTCCGTCATAGGAAATTTAACTTGATAAAGATTGTTGCCTGATAAAAACCTACTTCATTCTACATTCCATTGCTTTCTTGATTGATCAAACTCCACCTTCAGCTCCTCTGTCTTCTCAATTTTTCTACCATGTGAGATTTCATTCTCAAGCATCCTTCGAAAGCATGTGTCCTTTGCCATTACGTTAACATTCTTGGCTTCACAACCTCCTCTCAGTTTATAAAAGAGGAGGATCCTTTTCCCCACTATCTGTTTTAGGCCCACCCTTTCTTTTCAAAGCTGCTGCTAAAACATTCCCAGAAGTATAATTAATCATATTTTTCTGCTTATCATGAAGAACCCAATGACATATGCCACTTGCCATATGCAAAAACTTACATTATTTTCAGTGGATTGATATATTTTAATTGTGTGCTTATGTTGTACTTATGTTCCTCTTAGCTAATGTAAGGTGGCTCAGTGGCTAAGACGCTGAGCTTGTCGATCAGAAAGGTTGGCAGTTCAGTGGTTCAAATCCCTAGCACTGTGTAACAGAGTGAGCTCCTGTTACTTGTCCCAGCTTCTGCCAACCTAGCAGTTTGAAAGCATGTAAAAATGCAAATATAAAAATAGGGACCACCTTTGGTGGGAAGGTAATAGCGTTCTGTGCACCTTTGGCATTTAGTCATGCCAGCCACATGAGCATGGAAATGTCTTCAGACGTCGCTGGCTCTTTGGCTTTGAAACAGATGAGCTAGGGTCAGGAACGACAAGCACGTATGTGCGAGGAGAACCTTTATCTTTACCTAATGTAAATAGCACTCTCTCTCTCTGTGTGTGTGTGTGTGTATCTCATTCTCTCTCTTGTGTTTGGTGTTTTACTTGACACAAAATTATATATGCAGTAGGTTGACCTGAGGAAGAATAAGTGGTCCTGAATCACCCAGGGAAATTTCTGACTCAGAGAAGGCCTGAAACTGGACTCACCAGTCTAAATTTAACACAATAACCATTATACCATTTTTTTTCAGGACTGGTGATGAGAAACAGTCTCCATTATATCAGTTGTATTACTTAAAAGTGCAGCATAGGTTATGTGGCAGGGCCAGCTGTATTTATTTACCATTGCTTACTGCCTTCTGTCTGAGATGGCTGCCTTGCTTAATTAATAGCCCTACAAACAACAAATCTTCTTTCTCCTTCTCTTTTAGCCTTCAGACTGCAACCATCAAACTGTTGACTAATCACTAGCCAAGCCAATCATTGGCTTCTGACTGGGGCTGCAAGTTTTCATTCATTTAATTAGTAGATCAGTCAACTAATGAGCAGTTGATTAATCAGGAGGTGGAATTTTATTCTGCCATGGAAGATTTCAAGCAGCAGTATCACGAGTTATCTGCCATTTGTTACTCCTTGATATAACATGATTTTAAAATAAAATGAAGCACCACATTTCAAATAAGGGTAGAAATAGTGAATTCTCATTACTGAATGGTATGCTGCCTCTTCACATATGTTTTCAGTGTCTCAAAGGGGGACTCCATCTTGATAAGATTCAAATGGATGCACCAGTTCAATCTTTTTACTACTGGTTCTGTGGGCGTGGCTTGGGTATGTGTGGTATAGCTTGGGGGGAGTGGCTTGGTGGGCGTGGCAGGGAAAGGTTACTGTAAAATCTCCATTTCCACCCCACTCCAAGGGAAGGATACTGTAAAATCCCCATTTCCACTCCACTCCAAGAGAAGGATATTGTAAAATCTCCATTTCCACCCCACTCCAAGGGAAGGATACTGTAAAATCCCCATTCCCTCCCCACTCCAAGGGAAGGATACTGTAAAATCCCCATTCCCTCCCCACTCCAGGGGAAGAATACTGTAAAATCTCCATTTCCACTCCACTCCAAGAGAAGGATACTGTAAAATCCCCATTCCCTCTCCACTCCAGGGGAAGGATACTGTAAAATCTCTATTTCCACCCCAGTCCAAGGGAAGGATATTGTAAAATCTCTATTCCCTCTCCACACCAGGTGAAGGTTATTGCAAAATCCCCATTCCCTCCCCACTCCAGGGGAAGGATACTGTAAAATCTCCATTCCCTCCTCACTCTGGGTGAAGGGTAATTCAAAATCCCCATTCCCTCCTGATCAACTAGGATTTACGAGGCAGAGAATAGATGGGGGCGGGGCCAGTCAGAGGTGGCATTTACCGGTTCTCTGAACTATTCAAAGTTTCCACTACCAGTTCTTTAGAACTGGTCCAAATCTGCTGAATACCACCTCTGGGATGCCCCCTTAAAACAATAGAACAGAACAGTCATATCTATAGAGACTTTGCTCTTGAGTATATTGGCTGTTTAGAAGAAGAAGAAAAAGGAGTTAAAATAAATACACAGCAAAAGAAGTGCAGTCCAATTCTTTAAATGCTTACTTCTGATTAATCCTGCTCAATCCCTAAGGGGTCTATCCCTAAGAAAGAACACAGCCTTACTTACATCCACCCAAACAAATGTGTTCAATCTAAATCTGGTGCTATATTTTAATTTGAAAACCTTATAACACCACGAGATTCAATCACAAGCCTTTAATTTAATCATATTTCTGCAACTTACTGGAAATAGGGAGGGGGGTTGGAAGAAAATTGCCGAAATTAACATTTTAATTTGGCTGCACTAAAGTGCAGAAGGAGCTTTAAGGCGAGATTTGTTAAAGAGGGGGTGGGAGCCAGAATGAAATATATGTATGTAGATATACATATTAGATTAAATGCTTTAGAACATAAATCAGTGAAAGAAAAGTAATAAATAATACACACTGGAAATGTGATAATGTTTATTAAGAAGCAACAGCCTTGTCATCTTCATTTTCTTCTTCACTGATTTTCCTCTCAAAGGGTATGCTCATTTGGGACTCCCTGCAATTTAGCCTGAGGCCACTCTCTCTAATTCTTGGTTTAAAAAAAAAATACCTGCTTTGCAGAAGTAAGTTGAAAGCAGTACAACTGTATACACTGAAGGCCTTTGCATTAAGCTCCTTAAAGAAAACATTGTGAATCTTTAAAAAAAATGTTATTATGGAAACTTTGAGATAGGTATTTTCGAGGAATGGAAAGACTGAAGACAATAGGGAAGTATATATCTAAAGACTGGAGAACAATTCCTACATTGCTCATATTGTATTCTTTCCTCCCCGACTTACGACCGGGGAATTCCCCCTGTTGTCAGCCAGCAACAGCCATGCTGCGCCTTAGCCAATCAGGCGCGGCATGGCTGAAGGCGGGCTGACTTGCGCTCCTGATTGGTTCCTTGGCCTGACAGCTCTTCGTATAAATAGCTGTCAGGCTAAGGAAAGGGGCTTCTCTCCTGTATTGCTTGCCGTTGTTTAAATCGCAATAAAATAGTGTTGGACGTTCCACAGTTGTCAAGTCTCATCTTTCCCCACACTTCTTCACTGGCGACGAAGGTGGGATCGTGCTGAGGCGACGACCCTGACGGAACCCGACCTCTGTTACTCAGCCGCTTGAGTTTAGCTCCCCGAGCCGCACAACTCCAAGCCGCTATGTCTTCGCTTCCCCCGTTCGCTCCCTTCGGCACCGACGGAGAGGGATGGACGGGGTTTTTGGAGCGTTTTGAATGCTTCCTGCGAGCCAACGGGAAGCGGGGTATTCCGATGGAGGAGAAGTGCAGCTTCTTCCTCAGTAGCTGCGGAACCCCTATGTTCAACGCCGCCCGGGCGTTGGCAGCCCCTGTGCCAGTCCACGACCTAGACTGGGACACGCTGATGGCCAAGCTGAAGGGACATTACGCCCCGACCCCATCGAAGATCACCAGGCGATACGCTTTCCGTCAGTGCGTCCAGAAGCCGCACGAAGACGTCAGCCAGTTCCTCCAGTCCTTGCGGACCACAGCCATTCCCTGCGAGTTCCCTGACTTGGAGGACAATCTGGTTGAACAATTCGTCAGCGGCATCAGGGACCGACGGCTGAGGAGGCGTCTCCTGGCCCGACCAGAAATCACCCTGTCAGAGGCGGTCGCTGATGCACGGGCGGCGGAGTTGTCGGAGCAATCTGTTGCTGAGATGGACCGCCACCCGTTTCAATCTTCCCCAGCGCAAACCTGCCTCATCGATCAGCTGGTGCCCATCCCGAGCCCGGCTGAGGAAGAGGAAGAACTTGTGGCTCGCCTGGCAGAACTGCAAAGGCGCCGCAATCCGCGACCTCCACGCCAGACTGTGACAGCCTGCCTTGGCTGCGGTGGCAGCCACGACCGGTCAGCCTGCCCATTCCGGGCATCCATCTGCCGCCGGTGCTCGAAAAAAGGGCACCTGGCCCAAGTTTGCCGTGCTGTGTTACCACCACCACCATCCCAGGGAGCCACAGGCCAGCAGATGACAGCCGGACCGCAGCAGCAGCCCCGCCGCCAGCCGCGCTCGAAGGCCAGCTGTTACACCGTGGAGCCAGGCCCTGCAGCAGCCGCCCCTGCAGAGGCGATCTACCAGGCCTCCGCAGGTGCGGACAGAATCAAGGCGGCAGTCCTCATTGAGGGCACGCCTTGTGTAATGGAGGTGGACTCCGGCTCGTCCCGCTCCTTAATCGCCTGGGCTGACTTTCAGAAACTGTGCCCCGGCGTCCTAAAACGCCAGCTGTCTGCTAGCCCCGTGGCCTTAAGGGACTATCAGGGGTCACTTATCCCAACCCTGGGCTGCCATACAGTCAGGGTTGAATACGGGGGGTTTTCGGGGTGCCTGCCAATCCTAGTGGTTGAAAAGCCCCTCCCCGCTCTATTGGGGCTAGATTGGTTCCCCGCCCTTGGTCTCTCCGTGCAGGGGGTGCACTCCATCTCAGACACACCCCCTGACGTAGCTGCTGTCATCTCCGCCTACGCGGACGTCTTTGACGGCCAGCTGGGACTATACAAGGGCACCCCCATCTCTCTTAACTTAGATCCCCAGGTTGCTCCCATTAGGCTGAAGGCCCGCAGGGTGCCTTTTGCCTTAAGGGCCAAAGTTGATGAGGAGATTGACCGCTTGTTGGCGCAGGGCGTACTGGAGCCTGTTGACTACTCGCGTTGGGAGACCCCAATAGTGGTCCCTGTGAAGGCCGACGGTTCCATACGCCTCTGCGCCGATTTTAAGTCAACCATCAATTTGGCCCTTCAGGCAAACCCCTATCCAGTCCCTGTCGTACAGCACCTGCTCCACTCCTTGGGGCAGGGCTGTATTTTTGCGAAACTGGATATGGCGCAGGCCTACCAGCAGCTCCCGGTGGATGACGAAGCGGCGGCTGCGCAGACTATCGTCACCCACCGAGGGGCTTTCCGTTGCCGCCTCCTCCAATTTGGCGTTTCCGTGGCCCCGGGGATCTTCCAGAGCCTCATGGAGCGTTTGCTCCATGGGCTCCCTGGCGTTGTACCCTATTTCGACGATGTCCTGATCGCTGCATCCAGCCGCTCAGGACTCCTCGAAGTACTGGGGAAGGTCCTCGACCGTTTTAGGGGCGCGGGTCTCAAATTAAAGCGCAGCAAATGTTCATTTGCTGTGCCTAAAGTGGATTTCCTCGGTTTCTCCATAGATGCCCACGGAATCCACCCCACCCCTGCAAAAGTCGCGGCCATCAAGAACGCCCCCACCCCCGCCACTAAGGCGGAGCTGCAGTCGTTCTTGGGGCTTTTAAATTTCTACGCGCCATTTTTGCCACACAAGGCGTCACTAGCCGAGCCGCTGCATCGGTTGCTCGACCGATCGGCGGCCTGGCGCTGGGGCAGCCGCGAAGCGCATGCGTTCGCGGCTGTCAAAGACATGCTGACGTCAGAGGCAGTCCTAGTCCAATATAGTGACAGGATGCCCCTGACTCTAGCGTGTGACGCCTCCCCCGTGGGTTTGGGGGCTGTCCTGAGCCACGTCCTTCCCAACGGCTCAGAAGCCCCCATAGCTTTTTATTCCCGGACACTCTCTCCAGCGGAGAGGAACTACAGCCAGATCGACAAGGAGGCTCTGGCTGCCGTGTCCGGGGTTAAAAAGTTCCACGAATACCTCTACGGACGGCATTTCACGCTCTTCACTGACCACAAGCCGCTCCTTGGGCTTCTGGCCGGTGACCGTCCGACCCCTCCCATTCTGTCACCCCGGATGACGCGTTGGGTGGAGTTCCTAGCGGCATACTCGTATGCCCTGGTCTACCGCCCTGGCAAGCAGCTAGGGCATGCTGATGCCCTCAGCCGCTGCCCCTTGCCCGTCTCCAACCCACAGACAGTGCCTTGCCTGTCTGTTTTGGCCATTGCAGACCTCGCCTTGCCGCTCTCTGCGGGCGATGTGGCGGCAGCGTCTCTGGCCGACCCCACCCTCTCCCAGGTGATGACCTGGGTTCTGCGGGGGGTGGCCTGGGGGGCCGGTGCCCGACGGCCACCGCCCCTACAAGGCCAGGCAGCTAGAGCTGTCCCTTCACAGTGGGTGCCTCCTGTGGGGGGACAGGGTGATCATTCCACCCACTCTGCGTGACCAGGTGCTGTCTCGCCTCCATGAGGGCCACCCTGGCATAGCGCGCATGAAGGCATTGGCGCGCAGCTATGTCTGGTGGCCCCATCTGGACGACGAGATAGCTACCTGGGTTGCCAGGTGCTCGACCTGCCAGGTCTCCCGTCCAGCGCCTCCGGCGGCCCCGCCGCGGGAGTGGGAGATTCCCCGGGGCCCATGGTCACGCCTCCACCTGGACTTCGCCGGGCCTTTCCGAGGTCAGGTTTTCCTGGTTGTGGTGGACGCTTACTCGCGCTGGGTGGAGCTCATCATCATGACCTCCACCACAGCCGAGGCCACTGTCCGAGCACTGACGCGCCTGTTTGCCACCCACGGCTTGCCGGACGTCGTTGTGTCGGACAATGGTCCTCAGTTTGCGTCCACCGTGTTCCAGGGCTTCCTGGCCACCCAAGGCATCAGGCATGCCCTCGTCGCTCCATATCATCCGGCCAGCAATGGCCGGGCGGAACGCGCTGTCCGCTCGGCCAAAGACGCCCTTGGCCGAATGGACAAGGGCGACTGGCCCACGAGGGTGGCTGCTTACCTCCTGGTTCAGCATTCCACCCCGTGTCCCTTGTCCGGCAAAACCCCAGCTGAGCTGCTGATGGGCCGGCGCCTGCGGACCACCTTAGATAGGTTGCACCCAACCTATTCTGAGGCACAGCCGAGCAACCTGGGACCCCCACCTCGTTCCTTCCGTGAGGGCGATCCAGTATGGGCAAGGGCTTTCTCCGGGGAGTTGAAGTGGGTGCCTGCCACCGTCACTTTTGTAACCGGCCCCTGCTCTTACAGGGTCCGGACCGCCGACGGTGCAGACTGGCGCCGCCACGTGGATCAATTAAGGCGCCGCGAACCTTTGGATCCACACAACAACCCCGCAGGGTCGGCCTCGCCAATTCCACCCGAGGCCCTGGGGTTGGTGCCGCACCCGATTCCCCAGCCGTGGCAGTCGCCCAAGCCGCAAGAAGTTTCGCCAGAGACTGTTCCAGGCGCCTTCCGCCTTCCACAGCCCTCCATCGTTCCAGCCCCGGTTGGGCTACCAGCTCCGCCATTGCTACCGACTCTGGCCTTTCCTCAATCAGGCCAGCCTGTCCCTCGCAACAATTCAAAGTTCCCTGACTCAAACCCGCCAGCGGCCGCGCCACCCCGGCCCTGCCTACCTGTTCCTGAGTCTCCGCCTCCTCCTCCGGCTGGGGTAGGCCTTCAAGATGGCGCCCGGAGCTCCACTCCCTTCAGGGAGGAGCTCCCACGGACACCACCTCCTTCTCCGACGGTCTGCCCAGTTCTGCGGCGTTCTGGGCGTGTCCGTCGCCGCCCAGCCTATCTTAGCGACTACGCATGCTCCACTGCTACGCATGCGTACTCGCTGGGGGGGAAGGAGTATTGTATTCTTTCCTCCCCGACTTACGACCGGGGAATTCCCCCTGTTGTCAGCCAGCAACAGCCATGCTGCGCCTTAGCCAATCAGGCGCGGCATGGCTGAAGGCGGGCTGACTTGCGCTCCTGATTGGTTCCTTGGCCTGACAGCTCTTCGTATAAATAGCTGTCAGGCTAAGGAAAGGGGCTTCTCTCCTGTATTGCTTGCCGTTGTTTAAATCGCAATAAAATAGTGTTGGACGTTCCACAGTTGTCAAGTCTCATCTTTCCCCACACTTCTTCAGCTCAGTCTGAATTTTAATCTACGGAAGCCTTCCCCAGTCAGGTCTTATCCAAATATGTTGTGCTGCAGTTCCTAGAAGGCTGGAATGTCAGCCACCATATTTGCAAGTGTTGGAAGAAGTGTCCTTCTGGCTTCAGTTCCAAGTGGGGAAAAAGACACTGGAAACATGGAGGCTGTTTTGAAAGATGGTTTTAATGGTGGACAGGACCACATGGCTTGAGTTCCTGAGCAGAAAAGGGGGATCACATGCCTCAAAGATGTTGAAGAAGAAAAAAACGGAAAGGTCTTGCTGAGAGTCCCTGAGCTTTTTATACCCTCTGTTCGGCCCCACCCCACAGTTTCCAGTTCCTGTGCAAGAAATGCATCCAGATTGGTTGTCAGGCTGCCAGGGGTCTTAGCTAATTTAGCTAACTTCGTAGGCTGTCTGTCTTTGGTGTCCCAAGCTTGGTTGAATTCCCAGATCCCATGTGGTGAGTTTCTATTGCAGATGGATCTGCCTGAAGAAGGTACATCTTTGTTATGTAGAAGAAACTGGCTCAGGCCTTTAATGGCCCATTGACAAAGGTGGGGGCTATTAAGAGTGAGTCTATTTCCTGCCTAAAACATGTTTCTCCATTTCTTATCCAGGGAAATATAATATTCTGCCTTTTCAAGATTTCCCGGGGAATTTCATTTTTTTGGAGAGGGGTGAGTTTTAACTTCCTACAATGGCATTAGGATAGGGACAATTAGTCTACAATTCTTCTTCTTGAGATTGGGTACAGTCTTGAAGGAATGCTAAGAACATAAAGAGTATCCAGATTGGGTCAGTGTTTCTCAACCTTGTCAAGTTTAAGATGGGTGGACTTAAACATGTTGGCTGGGAAATTCTGGGGTCTGACGTCCATCCATCTTAAACTTGAGAAGGTTGGGATAAAAACATTTTTGGTCTCAATTGCGCAGAAGTCAGTCTGAAGTCTCTTGGAAAAATGGCATTGGAGGAAATAATATTTCTGAACCTGAAGACAAAAACATTTGAAAATCCTGTAATTTAAGTGTGCAATATATATTTTTATCTGTATTACGTGATATGTGTGATATCCCTAATCGTAGTATGGATTAATGTACAATTCTGTCTCAAATTCTGTATAGTGGAAGTGTATACTATATAGATGTTCCCATCATACTGGTTTATAAGTATACTCGTTTGCATTTCATCTAGATATAGGGTGATTTTAACATATTGAAAGCATTTATAGTTCCATCAAAATCATAGCCTTGGTATAAACCTTGGTAAAATATTCAACAGTGTGAAACATTAGTTAAAATCTGTTTTTGCAAAGTTATCCTGAACCTTGTATGTTTGATGGACAGTCAGTAACTCTTATTTTTCTATAGCTTAATACCAAAAGTGCTATCACTAATATCCCTGATAGCATTTCATGATTGAGTTTCTAGAATCTCTGAAAATGACGGTTCCATACTTTATCCTCCATGGAATAATCAATGAGATTTGAGGGCAGGAGGGACTCGGTGGCTCGGTGGCTAAGATGCTGAGCTTATCGATCAGAAGGTTGGTAGTTCAGTGGTTCAAATCCCCAGCCCCACGTAATGGAGTGAGCTTCCATTACTTGTCCCAGCTTCTGCCAACCTAGCAGTTCAAAAGCACATTAAAAAATGCAAATAGAAAAATAGGGACCACTTTGGTGGGAAGGTAGCAGCACTCCATGCACCTTTGGTGTTTAGTCATGCCAGCCACATGGTCATGGAGATGTGTTCCAACAGCGCTGGCTCTTCGGCTTAGAAACAGAGATGAGCACTGCCCCTAGAGCCAGAAACGACTAGCGTGCATATACGAGGGAACCTTTACCTTTATTTTACCAAGAAGATATGACGTGCCCTGATTAAGCCTCTACCCTTTGATATCATTCAAGCATGTAGGGTTTACCCCTTTCCTAGTTCAGCATTCTTTTGGGTATAATTTACATACTACCACATATAAGCACTGCTGTATAAGTCTTGGAAAAAGTTTGCACCTCTCCACTTAACTCCAGTCAAACTAACAAAAAGAATAGGCCAATTGCCTAAAAGATGTCTTGACTGGAGTTAATATTCATGATTTGGGGTGTGGTGGTGAGAAAGAAAATGTTATTTCAAAAATTGGAAAGTTTGAGTAAGTAACAGTTATTTCATGCCCCATAGTTCTTAATATTTGCTACCTCTTAATAATTGCTATATCTGCCTTTGGACTCTTTTTCTGTTTTAAAAATATTCAAAGAATGACACTCCATGGGATACATTTTGATTGTTTATTTTTATACTTGTCTAAGTAGAAAGAAATGAGTGAGTGAGAGGGAGAGGGAGAGAGGGAGGGAAGGAAAGAAATTTGGTAATAGTATTTTTCTGGATGGAAATTCTATTGTTTGCCAGTGACTTCTATTTGAAGTGTGCAGTATGTCCCAACAGGATTAAATAGTTTCTTTCTTTCTTTTTTAATATTAAAGTTATTAATATTTCATAGGGTTGTTTTGAACAAAACCTTAAAAGTAGATCATATTTCAACTTCCCCTCTCTTTTTTAAAAAAGTTTTATCTAGGGCAATATCATTAAATTATTCTTGAATTAGGGAAATTAAAGGAGATTAAGCAGTTGTATAATGTTAAGGCTAATGATAAAAATTCTGAAATGTAGACTGTTGTTAGCAGCTTTAACTAGTAGAACTAAGGTTGAATTCTTCTGAGAACATTTTGAATGAGAAGTATAAATTAAATACAAATTAAAGAGCACTGTCATTTGTAGATCTAAGCAGTTGCCTGTTTGAATGTTTCAGCCGTAACTTTTTAGTGCCAGTTTGAGAAGAGGGTCATAGAATGTTGATAGATCATATTTTTAAAAATGTGCATATTATTAACACTTTAATTACAATAATTTATCTTCTCCTGATAGACAGGCATCTGAGAAATGTGTATTTGTTAATATCACTGGCAAGGTTTTAAAATGCATCTATTAGAGAGACACAGAATTGTAAAAAGGGATGTTACAACATCTGTGGTTTAAGTGCTGATGTACTGAAGTTATTTAGAAATAATAATTATTACTATTGACATAAACGGGTTAGTGATGGTTGGTGTTTCCAAGAGACAAAGTAATTAAAGGATATGCTTTGAAGTATAGTACCTGCCAAACTTCATTAACAACAAAAAAAATATGAGCGCATTTCAAACAAATCTGAAATTATTTAAAATCACGGTCTTAATAATCTTTCATTAAAACGAATGAATTAATTAGCATAACTATTGCATGCATGTAACAAGAGATGCACAAATCTCTTTTTGTTGTATCACCTTATTTTTACTCTCAAGATATTTTAAATATTTCTCATCAAGAAGCCTCCTGCAATCTTATCACATTTCACACGCACTTTTATTTAAAGCCATGTATGTGTTGTTCTCTTTCCCTTGCATTTTATCCCATTCTGAGTGAGAATAGGAAGCTTCAAAGGCAGCCTCTTGATGGTGTAGGAAGTTAGCACCCACTCTTCTCCTAGAAGAATGAAATATTCTGTTGTTAGTTAATTATGAAGTCGTGTCCGACCCATCGTGACCCCATGGACAACGTTCCTCCAGGCCTTCCTGTCCTCTACCATCCTCTGGAGTCCATTTAAGCTCACAATGACTGCTTAGATGACTCCATCCAGCCACCCCCTTCTTCTTTTGCCCTCCATCGTTTCCAGCATCATTCCCAGGATTCCAGTGAGTCCTTCCTTCTCATTAGGTGGCCAAAGTATTTAAGTTTCATCTTCAGGATCTGGCCTTCTAAAGAGAAGTCAGGGTTGATCTCCTCTAGGACTGACTGGTTTGATTGCCTTGCAGTCCAAGGGACTCACAGGAGTCTTCTCCAGCACCATAGTTCAAAGGCCTCAATTCTTTGGCACTCAGCCTTTCTTATGGTCCAACTTTTATTGCCATACATTGCAACTGGGAAAACCATAGCCGTGACTATACGCACTTTTGTTGGCAGGGTGATGTCTCTGCTTTTTAGTATGCTATCTTGATTTGCCATAGCTTTCCACTCTAGAAAATATTAAAAAGGCAGAATATTATACTTCCCTGGTTGAGAAATGGAGAAACATGCTTTTGTACAGGAAACAGACTCACTCTTAATAGCTCCCACCCTCCTCAATAGCCCACAGAAGATGTCAGCACTTAAGAGATAAAGAGATAGCTAGGTCTATTCATAGGCAAATGTCTTCATCCAAGATCCAACAAAGGTAGGATTAGTCCTCTACCCATCTAGCAACAGAACTCACCACATGGCACCTGGGGATATTACATTACCCAGCAAGATTCAACCAAGCTTGGGACTCAAGACACTACAAAGTTACTCCTGCATGGCCCAATGGGAGTCTGACAACCAATCAGAATACATTTCTTACACAGGAACAGGAAGCTCCAAGGCAGGGCCCAAGAGAGGATACAAATCTCTCTCTCTCTCTCTCTCCCACCCATGTGCTTTTTCTTTGCCCAGGACAAAAAAAACCCATGTGGTCCTGTCCACCATTAAACCATCTTTCCAAGCAGTCTCCCTGTTTCCAGTGCCTTTCTTCCCACTTGTAACTGAACCCAGATGGACATTTCTTCCAACAATTGGGTGTTCCTTTTAACAAACAATAATTCTGTGGAAGCTTAAAATGAAATCGACCATGTATCAGCTTAAATCAGGTCCGTATCACCACCCCATGCATTCATTTCAAGACATTTTCTGTAAGTTGGAAAAGAAAAGAAATTCATGTGCTGTTATACAGGCATTTCCCTAATCGGCACAGTTTGCAATACCACTTTTCTGCATGTAACTGCTTTTAATGCCTTTGTACTCGACTTTCTCTGATATATGGTGCTTTTGTATGAAATGTTGAGCCAAGAATGATGGATACAGCTGTCAGGGCCATAATGGTGCCATTATTGGCAGATCATCCCATTCGCTCAAAGAGAATGCATGGCAGGATGTTTGTTTTTTACACTGGTGTGTGTCTGTGTGTGTGTGTGAGAGAGAGAGAGAGAGAGAGTGAGAAAGAGAGAGAGTGAGTGAGAGAGAGAGAGAGAGAGAACTTCACAAACCTGCAACAACTAAAAAAAATGCCTATGAATTGTCTCGCATTTCTAATTTGATCAAAGATTCAAGGCAAGCAAGAAGCAAAAAAGAAAGTAGAATTGTAAAATTAGGAGTTAGTTGTGGACATCATATCCACTAACAGTTGGAAAAGACAGTTTGGCTTACTGTTGCCCATTTTTTTTTTCCTTTTTCCTTGCCACAACACAATCCAGTTATACAAAATATTTTATATTTACAGAATTCCTCTACTTGATATATGATGCATTAGGTTCCTTTGCGCATACAAATAGCATAAGAATATGTGTGAGTTTTTTTTAATATAATGTTGACTGAAACCAATAGGGGCAAATTTTCCCAAATCGTGGCTTTTCATTTAATCTTGTTGAAGGTAAGTAAAAAAAAAGTAAAAGAAATTCAATTCGGTTTTTAAAACGCAGAGAAAAGCTTGCTGAAACTTTCTTTTCCCCAACAAGTGGACAAGATGAATCTATGTCCACTGGCTCTTTTATATGCAAATTTCATTTTTTTCCTATTCTGCAGCTTCACTAACTTTGCACACAATCATCAAGATGAATCTCCCATGAGGTATGGTGGGTTGTCTACATATTCTCAGTCATGCAGGTCATGGTTGTTCCCAGGGGTGGGCTTCAAAAATTTCAACAACAGGTTCTCTGCCTGGTTGATGAGTGGGCGTAGCCATGGTGGGCGTGGCCTAGTCAGCCTCCTGCACCACGGGGGGGGGGGGTGTTTTCGCCTTCTCCAGGCCCTGGAGGCTTCTCTCTAGCCTCTGGGAGGGTGAAAACACCCCCCCCTGGATTTCGGAGGCCTTCAGGGAGGCCTGTTTTTCCACCTTCCTGAGTCTCCATGCAGACCCTGCACTTACCTCACATCCAAAATGGGCTGCATGGAGACTCCTGGGAAGGGAGTGGTGGATGGGGCCAGCTAGGGGTGGGATTTGAAAGTTTTCCAAGCCAGCCATAACATTAGCTATGGCTTCTTCCCAACCTGGGGGAACCCATAGCAGCGCACCCCTGCTTGTCCCACAGGTGTTTTTTCAAGAGTCAACTGGACTTTCTTTGTTTTTTTCTTGAAGATGTTTCATTTCTCATCTAAGAAGCTTCTTCAGTTCTGTCAGAAAAGGCACCTTTGGATAGAGGTGGGTTGTTTCGGTTTTGGTTTACAAATCAGAGAAGTAGGGCACGGGATGGCTTTGTTGGGATGAAAGGGTTACAAGAGTGGCTTTGTCCAATCTACGATGATCCACCTCCAGAAACTCCAACCCACAGAAAACTGTACCAGTTTGCTGCCAACTTTCCTCTGCTTCACCAATGATCAGCTCTTGACAGAGGTGAGAAATGGCTGGCAGTGACAGAGGGCACTTTGCAGGGATGCTGTTCTTCACCATCTTTCTGCTTCCCTACCAAGACTTCAGCTGTGGCAGGCTGAGAACTTATACTGCATGCTCTTCTTTTCATTGCCGAATGAAAGGAGCCTGAGGGATCATTAGTACCCTTCCATCACTTCCTCATTAGTTCTTAGATAGTGTTTTAATGACAGCTTGAGAGGCTCAGCATCCTGGCCTCTTACTATTTATGATCCCCACAGTGCTAATGTGCACTTAATGAGAAATTCTTGTCTTGCTTGTAAATCCTGTAGCCGGCATTCAATTTATTGACAGATGTTTGCTTGGGCCTCTTTAAAATTACTTCATAAATCTTCTAGGATAAAAGGCCTCAAGTTTGGTTATTAAGACAGGTCCTTGTTGACAGTTTCATATTTAACTGTTTAGAACTCAACTGTCAGAGCTTTTTTTTTTCTTTTTTTTTTAAAAAGGAGTTGCGCAGCAGATCGCTTGCATTTTAGGGGCCTGCTGTACTCCATGAATGCTCAACCTTATTTTGAAGGGGGTTGTGCGCCCATTCATTAATTTTTCTGTGACCTCATTGTGCACAAGCAACACTCATTTAACATATCAATATGTCAGCTGTGACTAAGTGTTTATGCTGATATGAGCTGAGGGCTGAGCAACTGTTACACACCCAGATCTTCTGGACAGAACGCTGATGCAACTTGAAAGCTGAGTTAGCACTTTGTGCCAGAAACCACCAGGCATTTCCTAAGGAATACAGAATCTGCTGCCATCTTAAAAGGCCAAGGAACTGATGGAAAGAACGCATTTCATTAGATACATGTAAGTGGGAAGACAGTTCAGGAAAACATCCAATGTCAACATCGCTGGGCATTTCCTAAGGTCAGTCCTCCAGCACATCTCCCCATCATCTTTGTATCATCCATTTATACTCCAAAGCACCTGTAGGGGAAGACAAAAAGCAAGGATGGGAACTAATCAAGGAGAGAAGCAACCTAGAACTAAGGAAGGTTTTCCTGACAGTGAGAACAATGAATCAGTGGAACAACTTGCCTCCAGAAGTTGTGAATATTTGTATGTATTATTAGTTTGTCAAACATGTGCAAGATAGCAGGTATAAATATAAACATTGACACAAATGAAAGAAATGAATAAAAATAAATGGGGACAGTAGGACAGGGATGATAGGTACGCTGGTGCGTTTATGCACGCCTCCTTTACGGTCCACTTAGGAATGGGGTGAGGTCCATAGTAGATAGTTGTGAGGGTTAGAGGATGTAACAACAGAGTCAGGTAGAGCATTCCAGGTGTTAACCACTCTGTTGCTGAAGTCATATTTTCTGCAATCGATTGGAATGGTTTACTTTGAGTTCATATCGATTGTTTGTCTGTGTATTATTGAAGTTGAAGCTGAAGTCGTTGACAGGTAAGACATTGTAACAGACAATTTTGTGTATTGTGCTTAGATCATACCGCTGGCAGCGCAGTTCCAGATTGTCCAAGCCCAAAATTTCGAGCTTTGTGAGTAGAGGAGTGGAGTGCTCTTTTCTTGAAGTACCTCTGGACCCGCTCAATCGTATTATCCACACCGATATACAGTGTGGGTTCCAGGCAGACAAGCTGTATTCCAGAATTGGTCTGGCAAAGGTTTTGTATGCTCTATTTAGCAGTACATAATTGATGCTCTAATACTGGATGTTTTTAAGAACCATTTGTCTGAAATGGTATAGAGTTTCCTGCTTGAGCAGGGGTTGTACTAGAAGACCTTCAAAATCACTTCCAGCTCTGTTATTCTGTTATCCTCTGAAGTCATTGCTCTGTCTTTCTTCTTGATTTCCCTACCTCTTCATAGTGACCTGAAACAAGTCAATACTGGTGGGAGAATTCTGATGCATGACTCAAAAAAATGCAGTCAATATCTTCTCTGATCCCTGACTGTCACAGTGCAACAGTAACAAATTAGCCCAATAGTGAAGCAAGCACCGCTTATCTGTTCTGATTCAAAATTTTGCTGTAATGATGTATTTTTTTTAAAAAAAAATCTGAGATGCTGAATAGAAAGATTAATCCTCTTATGCATCAGTACACAAAATGCAATCAGCAATAGGATATCAGATTAGGTGATTAGATGGGTAATTGGAGGGCCATAGTTATAGATGAAAGAAAGGCAAAGAAGCCGTACACTTTCTTTGTCATGTGCATGAATATGCATGGGTGTAGCCGAGAGTCAAACAATACCTACTACTACTCTTTTAAAGATTCAGTTTCTATGGAATTGGGCAGCTGGTTAAAAGATGAAGTCCTTCAGTTCTAATGTTCTTAAGCTGCTTTCCCAAAGCAGTTTTGTATATCCATAGACAAAATATGAGGAAGTATTTTACTAAGAAATCTTTGAAATTGTGTACAAAGGGATGCCACTGCTTCTAAGCATTTTTCCTGGAATTGGATAAAAATGATATCCTCCCAACAGGTTTGTACACCTAATATACCTAATGCAGCAGCCTCCTATTTTTCCCACAACTGTCATGTGGGCCCACAGTGCTCTACAGCACACTCTGGGGGTTTACAATCTCAGCATATTGCCCCCAACCTTCTGGGTCCTCGTTTTGCCAACCTTGGAAGGATGGAAGGCTGAGTCAACGTTCAGCGCTCAGGATTGAACTCCTGGCAGGGGGCAGAGTTTGCCTGCAATCCAGCATTCTAACCACTGCGCCACCAGAACTCCTCACAATGTCTAATCCAGCTCCTTAACCACTATACCAAATTGATTTAAAGTCTCTCAACTTCTCAACAGTTCTGGGCAAAGAATCCCATTAGATTAAACTAAGAAGTCATACCATATTACAATTTGGAACCTAAGACATTTCCTTGAAGTAGATAATACACTTTTCAATGTTTTGTCACTTGTGATACACTCTCAACATTATTAGGCACAGGACTGTCCTTCTCATTATCTACCTTGTGATATTTTTCAATCTGCATTCAAAGCCTACCTTCTACCACTAAATTCTGGTAGATATGCTTTCACAAACAGAGGTAGAATTAAAAATGATTTTTTTTTAAACCAAGAAAGAAAATGTGGTATGATTCTGAAAGCTTACAGTTCTTTGAAGAGAAAGTTGTCTTCAAGTTGTCTTTATGCCTATCTAAATACAGGACTTTTGTATTCTTTTTTTCCATCCTTTTATTTTTTTTATTGGTAAGCTTATTAATCTTGTCTCCATGTTGCACCTTTACTGCATATAGTGTATTTTTAAACATTCATTAGTTGGTAAACTAAAATGAATAAAAATAGAGAACCCATCCTTTAGCCTAATCCTTCCTGTGGTCTAACATTAAAATAATGTTAGACCCCACCAATGTGTGATACTAATGCAATTCAGGAGCAAGTTAACACTGTGTTTTGTTTCCGGACAGATTTGTTATTTTTGCTCATCTATGTGTTATTATTTGTGATTACTTTCCAAATAATAATTGCAATTATTTACGAGTGGGAGCTTGATGGTGGCTTTTAGAATCTTAATAGCCTTCTTAATGGTATTCAGGATTGTGATCCAAAAATATTGCCATTCTAACTGTTTAGGACAACGCTGCTGGGGCCTGTCATCTTTTTCAGAGACTGATCTGAAAGGACATGGGATTTGAGATGGCTGCCAGAAAATTGGCTGAATCCAGATCGTGATTAAACTCATGACATCAGCCAAATTGTAACAGCATTCACTCCACTTAAGTCCTTCACAAAAGATTCAGATCAGACATTGGAAGATAATAAGCATCTCAGCTAAAATAAATAAATAAATGTGGTTTTGCGTCCGTGCGTGCTTACTTGTAGCGTCACGTCATATTACATTGCTTGACTTATGTCACATCACATTTTGTTAGTTATCTTGCATCTTATGCTGACATAAGGGATTGCTTTGTTGTTCCTGTTGTTCTCCAAGATATTTGCTTGTGTTGTTTGAGATCTCGTTCATTTTGTCAAGTTGCTGATTGGAATAGATTTTAGAGATGAAAAAAAGTGAACGGTTTAAGCAAATCTAACTCATGACTGACACAGCTATAACCGAAGATAACAGGTTTCTGTATGCATTTCTTATTGAGTATTGATGCAAATAAAGTCCATTAAAGCAACTCTGGATCACGATGCAGGCTGGCTACCTATGCACATGTCAATTCATATTGCAGCTACTAAAATACATGAAATTCCTTCTAAAACGACCCACAATGTCAGCTAAGTCCATGTAACCATCAGGGAGGGGCATGTTACCTTATAGCAGTGTTGCCTTATCTAATGTTTTCTCATAGCTGTTTTTCTTAACTTTGACAACTTTAAGATATGCGAACTTCAACTCCCAGGATTCTCAGTTAGGCATGCTGACTGGGGAATCCTGGGAGCTGTAGCCTACATTTCTTAAAGTTGCTGAGGTTGAGAAACACTGCCATATAATGATAAATATTATCATTCTTCTTTGTCTATCCCACTTTTGTGCATCCTATAAAAATGCTTCAATGCAATGCCTCACTGCAATGACATAGAATGAAAGCATCAAGTCATTGGTGTAAGTACATCTTCCCTTGTACCTTTTTAAAGAAACCTGGAATTTGTCCATTCAGCTAGACATGTTTTCACTTGCTTTACGAATTTGTGATGCTGTCTGTCCTTGCTTGGAAGGAAATGAAGCTATGTGGATTTGTGATGGTGGATCTTTAGAAAGTTGTGTTTTGTTATTGTTCCACAAGCCTGAGGCATATCTGGAGATGAAGCATCAATGAAAAAGAGAGATCTTAAAACTGGTGACTTAATGCATCCTCCTTTTTTTTTAAAAAAAAAAATGACACTATACAAAAGAGGAGATGATTGCTTATTTTCATTCATATGTATATGTGCGTGTGTGTGTGTATGTGTGTGTGTATGTTTGTTTGTTTGTATGTATGTATGTATGTATGTCGTGGTGGTTGGATCTTTGTCAGAGTTTGCAACCACAATCACATCCAGAAAGCACACACAGGTAACCGATTCAGCAGGATTCCTTAACTTCTTTTTATATATAATGTAACACATGTACAATACCAAAAGGCAAGTTTTCCAATGTGGTAGTAAATACAAGCAAACACAGGCAGAAGAAGAGAACAGTTTCAGTTCAGAGCAGCAGATCAGTTTAGAGCTCAGCACAGACTCAGAGCTGCAGAGCTAAACCATGCCCAGGTGCCAAACTGTTTCAGCTCCCATTGGCTAACCTTATTACTAAGCCCTATTCCAGTTCATGAATATATCTACAGCGACAATCTGCAACTTGAAGATAACAAGGAAGGTGTTCTGTTAGAACTCCTCGACTACACAGAGGATATATACCTTAGAACCGTTGATCTATAATAGTTATTTTTAAATTTGGGTACCAAATATTATTTACCTAAATGTACCAATAACATCCATGCCTAGATGTCTTAGCAATCTTAGACACCCTTGCAAGTCCTAGGATCTTAAAGGGAGTGATTGAAACAAGCCTAATAATTGCATTTTAGAAGAACTTTTAAAAAAATCTGAATGAGTGTTGGTATCAGTTACCATAAAAGAAAAAAAAACAAATCTTGGAAAATCAATGGGTCTAAAAATCTAAAACATCCATCTTATGACTTGATGTAATTAGTGTGTCATAAAGGTATCATTTCATGTCTATTGGACTGGTGTAAAAAATAAAGGTTCTTTAACTCATATGTTTTGGGTTTCTTTGGCTGTAGTTTTGAGCCTATGTTAATACAACTTTGGAAAAATATGTAATTGTTGAAGATTAACATGTTAAACTAATTAATTAGAACCAGAGATAGTATTCAACAGGTTCTGTCCAGTTCTGGAGAACCAGTAGCGGAAATTTTGAGTAGTTTGGAGAACTGGTAAATACCACCTCTGATTGCCTTCGCCCCCATCTATTCTCTGCCTCCCGAGTCCCAGCTGATCAGGAAGAAATGGGGATTTTACAGTAACCTTCCCCTGGAGTGGGGAGAGAATGGAGATTTTACAGTATCCTTCCCTTGCCATGCCCACCAGGCCATGCCCACAGAACCGGCAGTAAAAAAATTAAATTCCACCACTGATTAGAAAAATTGTTCAGTGGAATGAGTAGCCTCCAGAACTTGCGGGTACTCCAACACTGGAGGCTTTTAAGAAGAGATTGGACAACCATTTATTGGGTTTCCTGCTTGAGAAGGGGGTTGGACTAGAAGATCTCCAAAGTCCTTCCCAACTCTGTTATTCTGTTAATGTCAACTGGGCCAGGCCTGTGAATAGACAATCCAAGGACTACTGAAATTCTGTTTTATTGTTAAAGGCTATAATGACCAACTCTTGAATGTTTGAGAATTCCTCTGCTCTTCTTATGCCAAACCTAATCACGGCAAGTATATTTTGAGGTTTTTTTTTTCTTCCTCTATTCTTTCCCAGGACTGTATTTATTTAATGGTTTTTAATTTTTTTTCTTCAGTATTACCTCCATACTCCTCTATAACTGTATTCCTAAAATATGGAGTTGATTGATTGGATTTGGAGGCCACCCAATTCCATAAGATGTATATTTTTGTTTTATGAATAACTTTGGCTTCACTGAGCCGAAAATGTAAAATAGACAATCTCATGCAAATGGAACAAAATCTTTCCTCCTGATAGGAAGGAATACATTCATGATATGAATCACTTATCTATTTATGAAAAGTCTTTATGTTCTATAGATGAGAAGATGAAGCAATATGTTTTCATATAGTCTCAATTTCATGATAAGCTTAAGGACTGAATAAATTCTGTATTGATAGAACATTTTCCTTTCCTTCCTTCCTTCCTTCCTTCCTTCCTTCCTTCCTTCCTTCCTTCCTTCCTTCCTTCCTTCCTTCCTTCCATTCACTCTCTCTCTCTCTCTCCTTCCTTCCTTCCATTCACTCTCTCTCTCTCTCTCTTTCTTACTTACTTTCTTTCTTTCCCACCAATGTATTTGTAATCTTTTCTTGCATATAAACAGTACCGGGATTTTTTTTCTCCTACTGTAGTTTTTTTTTTTTAATATACATTTTTTAAAAAATACTCATTTCTACAAATATATATATTAAAAATGTATAAGAAATTTATCTAGTTCATTTTGTGTTAAGAATGTATATACATTTGCATATAGATAGATAGATAGATAGATTATAGATAGATGATAGATGATAGATAGATGATAGATGATAGATAGATAGATAGATAGATAGATAGATGATAGATAGATAGATAGATAGATAGATAGATAGATAGATAGATAGATAGATAGATAGATAGATAGATAGAGTGACACAGTGGTTAGAATGCAGAATTGTTGGCTAATTCTTCCCACTGCCCGCAGTTTGATTCTCACCGGATTAAGGTTGATTCAGCCTTCCATATTTCCGAGATTAGTAAAATGAGGACCCAGATTTTGGGGGGCAATATTTTTTTTTGACTCTGTTAATCATTTAGGGTGGGCTGTAAAACACTATGAAGTAGCATATAAGTCTATGTGCTATTGCTGTGTGTGTGCGTGTGTGTGTGTATGTGTGTATCTTAACAGATTAACAGAGTTGGAAGGGACATTGTAGGTCATCTAGTCCATGTAGTCCGTCCCCTGCTCAAGCCTACACCATTTCTGACAAGAATCTATTCTTCAAAGTCTCAAGTGATGAAACTCCCACAACTTCTGAATGCAAACTGTTCCATTGGTTGATTGTTACCAGTGTTCAGAAAATTTCATACATACATACGTGTGTGTGTGCGTGCGCGTGTGTGTGTGTGCGCACGCGCAATATATCAAGTATGGTTCAAAAGAAATGAAGTAAAATACAATAAAATGAGACATTTGTGAAGTGACTTTTGTCCCATTTTATGAATTTTCTTGTCACATTTGTTAAATGGATCCCTGCAGTTGTTAAGTTAACAACATAGCTTTTAAGTGAATCTCTCTTCCCCGTTGACTTTGCTGACCAGAAGGCCGCAAGAGATGTTCATATGACCCCAAGGTACTGCAAAGGTTAGAAATATGACAGTGTCCAAATTTGTCCACATTTGTCTAAAACAGTGTCTAAAGTTTGATCATATGATCATGGGGATACCACAAGTGTGAAAAACGGTCCTAAGTCACCTTTTTCAGTACCATTGTAACTCTGGGCAGTCACTAAATGAACTGTTGTAAGTCGAGGACTTCATGTACATTGCCCGTTATTTCATAGCAAATCAGCCATTTTCAGCAGTTTATTATGTTTCTTTTTATTTCTCAAAACTCGTGCAGCGTTAAGGCTCTGTTAAGATTAATCTACCAAGTTTGCCATAAATCACTTAAAAAAAAACCTATCCAAACCCGGCCAAACCTTTCTATCATACACCCTTTAGTATGTTAACATGGACTAAAAGAATAATTATCAAAAGAATAATTATCCCCCACCATTAAAAGATTGCCTACCCCTGATACAGAGGATAATTGTTTCTTTATGGACTACTTTGGTGTGTATTCATCTATTCCTGGCACAAAGTTCTATTTCCATACTGCACTTAATGGACGTGAGGACTTTTCTCCTCTTCTGTGGAAAGCTAGCCATAAACTTTCAACCTTTGCGTTTTTCTTTTTTTTCTTTTTTTGGTTTTTCTTTTTCTTTTTCACAGGAACAGCATCTGTTTCAAACTGAACACTGATTGTGCATGCCAGAAAACCTGGGCTCAGCTGTATCCTCAGGAAACAGAATAAGAGAAGAGATTTTGCCCCAGGTGCTTCGGTTCATGCTGTGTTCCAAGTTTCACTCAGAGAGAAGTTTCCTTTATTTTCGTTTTTTCCCCTTTCCTTTTCCCCATTCTGCTCATGCAGTTTATTAATTCATAGAGATCATTGGGGGGGGGGGGGATCTGAATATAAACAAAACAGAGAAGTATCCACGCACAGAGATTTTTTTGGCTCCAAATTCGGTTTTTGAAGTTTTCTCAGAGCTGAATTAGATTTCAGGCGAGCTCGCTTGGATGGGCAGGATGCCATTTTACCTAACCTGAATGCCAATAGGGCATGGCTGAGGCTCAGGATCATATGTGGCTCAAGTGAAGGACTGCCCAAACGTTTGTCAGCCTCAGATCAAACTTCTCCTTTGAGGGACACATTAGGGACTTCCACCCCAAAACTGTACAAGCTCAAGACCAAAGTAGAGTTAACCAAAATTATTTTCCAGATATGTATTTACATCCCCATTGTTTCATACATGATATGTATTTATGTCCCCATTGTTTCATTATAAAAATTATAATTAAGTGAAAATTTTGGAGGTCCCCCTTGGGTAGCCTGAGGGGCTTTGGGGGAGCAACATGTGAGACTCAGGTTGTACACTCACACAACAGAAAGTGAAGAAAATGAATGGCTTGAATCAACAAATCCTTACAGTATGTCAACTCCATGTTTGCTGGGGGCATATTGAAAGTTTCTCTTCTTTGGCATTTAGCCTAGCTAGCTGATAGCATCCAGATAAACTTGACATTTCTCAAAAAAAAAAAAAAGCAAGAATCATACCTAGTTAGTACTTGGATAAGGGATTTCCTGGAAACCTTCAGGCTGTAAACTGGATTGAATAGTTGACAGGAGGAGGCTGTGGCAATTCACTTCTGTAGCATTGCCAAGGAAATTGTGTGGACATGGAAATGTTGCCTTTAGTTTTTTCTTCTTTGACAATAATGAGAAAGTGGTAATGATTATGCAGAGGTGGTACTCAGCCAGTTCTGATAGGTTCTGGAGAACCAGTAGCAGAAATTTTGAGTAGTTCAGCGAACCGGCAAATAGGCTGCCCCGCCCCTGCTGCCTCCCAGCTGATCTTCTTTTGTTGCCCTGAACAGGAGAACGGAGCTGGAAAGCAGTAAATGGGGTGGGGAGGGAATGAGAATTTTGCAGTATCCTTCCCCTGCCACGCCCACAAAGCCATACCCACAGAACTGGTAGTTAAAAAAAAATGAATCTCACCACTGTGATTATGTGATATCTTTATGTGGTATGCCCTGAACAAGTGGGATCTTACCAGTTTAAGAACCGGTTTGCTGAGCAGGTGCTTCACAATCCACTCTGGTGCGCGACTTAGCTAAGAAGATAAAGGTAGATAAAGTGTAATGGAAGCAAACTGGTTTCCTCCCGGCTCATCTTCAGAGCTACCAGTTTGCCTGAACCAGCTTGAATTGGTAGAATCCCACCCTTGGTCCTGAAGTTTAGGGAAGGAAGGGCTTGAGTTTTTAACTGGGAATTATTAAAGCCCCGTCCCTTCACCAAAATGGCTGTGCAGAGCCTGTAGAAGGCTTTCAGAGAGCTCCGGGGGGCTGGGGAGGGGGGAAATGAGTGAAAAACGGGCTGCTTTTTGCTCACTTTTGCCCCCCCCCCAGCCCTCAGGAGTACTCTATAATTTTCTTTTACAAAAAACGGACCTGTTTTTGCCTTTTTGGGGGGGCACCCCCCAGGAGCACTCTGCAAGCCCCCTAAGGCTATTCATGCCTTTTTTGGGGAAAAAACAGGCCTGTTTTCATGAAAAACAGGCCATTTTTGGGAGGTTTGCAGAGTGCAAAACCCTTTTTTAAATTAAATTTGCCACTTCAAAACCTTGGTGTGTCTTATACTCCAATGCATCTTATACTTCAAAAAATATGGTATTATTATTATAGCATAATAATAGCATATACTTTGAACTTTGTGGCATGATAGCAAAAAAAAAAAAAAAAAAAAGTCAAGATAGTGTCCATCACAGGGTAATCAAAATGTCACCTTCTTTGGGGTTGCACATGTGCAGCACATTTTTAAAAACCCTCAGAAAGGCTTTGACTACTAAACTTTCCTGCACCCCTGCCGTCATCGGTCATAGTTTACAAGCCGTTCTCAATACACCCACACAACCAGCTAAGCCAAGCCGAGCAAGCCATGATGCAGCCTAACATGATATGTATGGATAATCACAGTGTCGACTGACATGAATTTGGGAGGCCTTCCAACCCGTGTGCTTCCCAGCAATCACATGTTTCCAAAAATGGCTGCTACCTTCGGAGCGCCTCTCTAACGTTCCTTCCCTTCTCTGAGCAAAGCCTCTGGAACAGGCTCGTGACACTGTCCTGGTCAGATTTTTCCACTTACGGGGGCGAGGGGGGTGGGTGGGGGGAAACCACAACAAACCCAGACTTGATTTCCTGTTCAGTTGAACCATACATCACTGAGGTTCCCATCTGTGCCATTTGTCTGTGACAGAATGACAGGTGTCATTTATCACAGGCGCTTGTGGAAGCTGTGGGAAGAAGGATTGAAATTTTTTCTGGAAGCAGTCAGTGTCTAAAAGCTGCCAGATCATTAAAAAAAAAAGGGGGCTTTCCAAAGAAAGCTGTGTGTGTAATGTGATTGCACTTACCATCCACGACAGGCTGAGAGAAAGAAGAAACAGTTTTAAAAGATCGAGTGAGCCAAAGTTTTTGCCAAGGGCATTTAAAAAAAAGAAAGAAAGAAAGAAAGAAAGAAAGAAAAAGACTCTGCAGCAAATGCTGAAGTCTTGTTGTTTGTTGGTTCTCCCCCTCCTTTTTTTTAAGGGTGGGAGAATTCTCTTTCGATCTGTACATGACATATACACCTTCGAGACATTTCAGCCGTATTAGCAGCGAGGAAACCCAAACAGGAAGTTCTTTTAACAACATTTTTTTTTCTCACATCGCATATTATTTAGGGCACTGTAACAGACTTTTCTGGGCATGCATTTCTTTGGAGCATAATGACTTGAAAACTGCATAGCGAGAAGCTAACAGGAACAGGAAAACCTATTTGGTCTGCAGCTGAAACGCCTAATAAATCAAAGGGCAGAACGGAGACCTAGTACAAGGCCCCTTTTCAAAGAGTCGTTTACAACATCCTGTTTGCATAAGGAGTTTTACCAACACCCCCCCCTCTCCTCCAACATCTTAATTTCACTACCTTCCGTTATGCTTTTTTTGGGGGGTGGGGGGAGGTGAAAGCTTCTAAATTCAGGGCAGCAGATTTAAATAAAATAAAAATAAAGCCTACTTTTCAACTTGCGCAACAAGTCGACTGTTGTTAAAAGGTTCATTTGCAGTAGACACATTTTAATATGTTTCGGTTTTAATATTTTCAAAGTCTCTGGAAAGGGCCACAAGGTTGGAGTGTGGCCTCTTGCAAGAGACTTATGTGGTGTCAAGCCTGCTGCATAAAAGGAGCACAGCAGAAGCGTTGGCTTGCTGCTCAGCCTCAGAGCAAAAGCTGTTCTGGTTTGTTGCCTTGTGATAATTTGCCCCTGATTTATCCATCGCTTTGAACCAGAGGAGAAGTCCTTATAAAACAATGACCGCAGCAGAAGGAAAGCCGAAATTTCAAGCAGCCCTAAAAAAAAAAAAAAGCAATGAGAACGTAATGTACAAGTCCCCAGATTTCATTGGGGGGGGGGGGAAATCACCGCAATTTTCTAAAATTTAAAGCACAAGGAAAAAGAGTTTTATAATATCTGTATGTCTGTACAGTAGCTAGAAAGCTTTTTTAAAGCCTGTTTGTTCATACTGTACGAGGAGGAATTTGAACTAACTAAACTTTTTTTTTTGCAAAAATAACCCCCAAACATCCAGTTCTCTGCTGCATAACAGCCTTTGGGGAGGGGAGGAGTCATCTTGTCTTGACCTCAGCAGATAAAAAAATATTTTGTAAATAATTCCTGGATGCAGATAACACAATTGCTATCTGGTTGGTCTTTGAACTATCTTGAACTATTTATTGGTGGCTTTGTACGTAGCCTCATTTATTTAGAGCAGTGTTTCTCAAACTTGGCGACTTTAAGTCCTGTGGACTTCAACTCCCAGAATTCCCCAGCCAGCTATGCTGGCTGGGGGATTCTGGGAGTTGAAGTCCACAGGACTTAAAGTCGCCAAGTTTGAGAAACACTGATTTAGAGGAATTCCTTCTCTTCTCCCACCACCCTCACCCCCCGCCCCACCTCCTTTCCTAAAGCTCATTCTCATTGATTTCAGAGAGCAATTATTTATCTTTTGCAAAGTTAAAATAGCAAATAGAATAGAATAGTAGAATAGAACAGAACAGAATAGAATTCTTTATTGGCCAAGGGTGATTGGACACACAAGGCATTTGTCTTTGGTGCATGTGCTCTCAGTGTACATAAAAAGACAAGATACTGTACATTCATCAAGAATCATAAGATACAACACATAATGATAGTCATAGGGTACAAATAAGCAATCAGGAAACAATCAAATGTCAAATATTCTAAAGTAGTTATTTCATCTTCTTTCATCTTGAAAAAAAAGAACAATCAGATTTTGGATGGAGGACAACTAGGAAACTTTGGAGGAATTAGAATTACAGAACTTTAGGTAAAGGTTCGCCTGGCACATATGTGCTAGTCATTCCCAACTCTAGGGGGCGGTGCTCATCTCCGTTTCAAAGCTGAAGACACAGTGCTGTCCGAAGACGTCTCCGTGGTCATGTGGCCGGCATGACTAAATGCTGAAGGCACACGGAACACTGTTACCTTCCCACCAAAGGTGGTTTCTATTTTTCTACTTGCATTTTTACATGCTTTCGAACTGCTTTGGCAGAAGCTGGGACAAGTAACGGGAGCTCACAACGTTACACGGCGCTAGGGATTCAAAGCGCCGAACTGCCGACCTTTCTGATCGACAAGCTCAGCGTCTTAGCCACTGAGCTACCATGTCCCTTAACCTGGGCCCTTAACTACTAGACAAACTGGCTCTCAATTGCAAAACACACATACAGAACTTTAACACACATTAAATGTTGGCATACAGCAAGCCGGTTGTTTGATCCAGGTACTTATGGAAGGGATTAGAGATACCAATTAATTGTAAAAAGTGATGATGCTAGGTGATGTAATCATTACACATTTTCTCATGGGCACTCATTTATGTGCAGACTTTTCTCCAAGTATTGCAAGCCTGGGCATTGTTTTTCTTCGCCAACATAATTGAGTCTTTTATTGAAATACAAGTTTGATTCCTGGGATTTGAAAAAGAGAGAGGGAGGGAGGGAGAGAGAGAGAGAGAGAGAGCAGACATGAATTTAAAGCAAAAAGAATCACGCGCTGACGCTATTGTCTTTAAGCAGAAGATTGTCAAATGTGCTACACTAAAGTTAAGATAGCTGCTTTCCTCTGGCACTTTCTTTATAGACATCTGGAACCTTGGTCTCAATGTTTTCTTTTGTAAGTAGACAGGGTCGAGATAATGCTTTAAATGTCATCTCCCCAGTGCCAGGTAGACATTCCTGTTGCCAATCTTTTACACTGGAAGAAAGCAAAATGAAATGAAGCCTCAATTCCTTAGAAATGATTTGATAACAGTTTTCATTGGGGAGGGGAGGGGGTGCTGTAGCAGGAGCCACCCTGTTACTCGCAGCAAACTGCACCTGTACTACGTACGGTTTGTCTTGGTTTGAAGGCTTACCTGTGATGTATTTCCCATGGGCCTCCAGGAGGGGGTGGGGGAGAGATATGGAAAACTGATGAATCGTTATAGGCCAGTAAATCTCAAGGGAAACAACAGATGGCAAAATGCATTGAAGTCTAGATTTCTGTCCAGTCCTGGGCATTGCAGTTGGAAATTTATTTTTCAGTCAAATGATTATTGGTGCTGTGAGGTACAAACTGGCCTCTTTATTTCTGAAAGTCTTCCCATTTGATCATATATGGAACGTGGTTTCTCCAAAAGTTTCACTGATATATAAGCATTTTCTATCATAGATCTAAAATGCCTTATATTTCTCACTCCAAACTACAAAAATCTTTCCAGGCATCATATCTGTTCTAAATAACACATGACTACATTTTTTTTCCCTTTCCTCTCCTCTCCTTTCCTTTCCTTTCCTTTTCTTTCCTTCTTTCTTTTCCTTTTCCTTTTTTCTTTTCCATTTTTCCTTTCCTTTTTATTTTTTATTTTATTTCCTGATAATTACCCCCTGCTGACTGCTTCAGACACTTTATTTCTCCAGATATGTAAATAGAAAAATTGCTTAGATTCATAATATCCAGGATTAATACAGTTTAAACATGAGAAAGTGTTCATTTCCATAAATCCAGGGGAAGGATTCAATTTACTTAACTGAGATAATTTCAACATTGGTTACTGAGGACTAGCAACCTGGTTTGCTTGTTTGTGACAGAGAGCTCTATTTTCTTAGTCATCACATGGGGAAGTTTTTTGAATTTCCTAATAAAAACTCAAGTTTACATAGGAGAAAGGTAGTAGCTAAGATTCTTGGATGTTTGCAATGCATTTCTCACTGAAAAAACAAGCTTCTTCCAGTTTAAATATCTGCATGAAAAATGACTTGCCTCATCAGCATGTTCTGTTAAAGAAAACCATTTCCTCTATATATTTTATTTTAGTTTCTAGTAAAAGTGCCCAGAATATTTTTGGTGTAAGTTTTTCAGGTCATTTAGACCCACTTTTTTTCCTATATCCATATTGCTGGTGCGTTTCTTTTTTTAAAATTAAAACCTCAGCCAAAAAAAATCAAATTTAAATATGTATTTAAAGTCACATTTTCTTTCAAAATCTATACTTCTAAATGGATTTTATCTAAACACATCTTTCAAAGTGAGAACTGATTCGCAAAGCTTAAGAGAGATGCAAATTCTGAAGAACAACGATACTCTAATTTGCATTTTATTCTGGGAAGTGTGGAAATCATGTTTCATTTCAAAGTGTGGATAGTATAAAAAAAATCTAGTGCAGCTCTGCCTTGTTTCCCTCCAAACGTACATGAATGCACTCACTCACATACATATTCACACACACAAACATACTGATTAACTGCTAGTCGACGCGTCATTAGATTAATTTTTCCCTGCAGAAGCCAATCCAAAATGTTGGATTGAGAATAATTCAGAGGTTTTTTTTTAATCTGATGCATCTGATCTTTGTTTGCTCTGATTTCACTAATGCAACTGCACTTTGCTTGTCCTGATTTCATTTAACGTAGTGATTATTTACGTGGGAGCTAATGTCTCAGTTTGGAGCCATGCAAATCTGCACACAGTTTTTTTTTTCAATAATAGCCTTTAAACATACCTTTCCCCCTCCTTTAATGTTACCGTTATTCTTTCAAAAACCCTATCGGGTTTATGTGGCAAACTTAATAAATCTTGGATGTTTATCTAATTATATAAATATTTTGCTTTTATTTCTGGAAGCAAAGGCCATTCTTCTGAAGGGAAAAATGACATACAGGCAGCTTTCTGCTAAGCTTGCAAGAGAATGGAACATAAATATGTCCCTGTACAACTTGGAAAAAAACATCAGGCTTAAAGCAATTGAAACCATTAACTCTGAATAAAGGCTTCAATTTGGAGCAGTTGGCATTCCACGTTTTAGTATGATTCTGCTTAAAATTTTGTCCTACATCTGAACAGATCCAAACTCAAATCCCTTCTCATCGTTGGGAGACTGCTGTCCAATGACAACTGAATACCGTAATCAATTATTCGGGAGGACTTAGAGCCGAGGGAGTCTACTGTGCCACAGACGTCCGGATGTGAATCCCTTGTTGTGAAATGGGGGCCTGGGAGACAGTTGGGCCTGCTGATAGTATACCTGGCTCCTCGCTATACATCAGCGGCCCTGCCTGAACTCCTCGAGCTGATCGCATCGGTGGCGGTTGAGACCCCCAAACTTTTAGTGATGGGGGATTTTAACCTGCCATCGATGGGAGAAGCATCAGAGGGGGTTCGGGAGTTCATGGCTTCCATGACAGCCATGGACCTGACTCAAATGATTCAGGGCCCGACACACGAGGGAGGACACACTCTGGACCTTGTTTTTGTCTCTGGCCAGTGGCTGAGTGATCTGGGAGGAGGGGACTTAACCATCACTCCCCTGTCATGGTCAGATCACTCACTCCTCCGTCTTGACTTCCCTGGTGCTACCTCCCGCTGCGGGGAGGCGGAACCGGAAAGTTCCAGATGGTTCCGCCCCAGGCGCCTGATGGAACCTGATAGGTTCCAGACGGAGCTTGGGCCACCTCCTGTAACCTTGACCCGCCCCCGGGTAGAGGACCTGGTAGTTGCGTGGAATAATGCAACTACCGGGGCCTTGAACCGGGTGGCGCCTTTGCGGCCTCTCCGGCGGCAACGATCCACCCTAGCCCCTTGGTTTACCGAGGAGCTAAGGGTGATGAAGTGCCGCAAGAGACGTCTAGAGAGTCGTTGGAGATCCTCTCGCTCCGAATTTGATCGAACACAGGCACGAGCCCATTTAAGGACGTACCTTGTGGCATTGAGAGTGGCCAAACGCCAATATTGTGCCACTCTCATTGCATCCGCGGAGAACCGCCCTGCCGCCCTGTTTCGGGTGTCCCGCTCCCTCTTGTTTCAGAGGCCGCGGAAGGCCCCCCTACAGGGCAGGGCAGAGGAATTTGGTAAATATCTGCAGGATAAAATCGCTCAAATCCGGAGAGATTGGGTTCCTGTCAGTGATCCAATGGAGATGTCCATGGCGAGTCTTGAGGTATCGATCTGGGAGGAGTTTGACTTGGTTGCCATCGAGGATTTGGACAGATTGCGTGGACGACTGCGACCCACCACATGTTTATTGGACCCGTGCCCCTCCTGGCTTGTACTGGCATCCTGGGAGGTTACACGAGACTGGCTCCTGGGCCTAGTGAATGCTTCGCTGAGCGAGGGGTCTCTCCCGGCCGCCTTGAAAGAGGCGGTGGTGAGACCCTTGCTCAAGAAGCCTTCCCTGGACCCTTTGGAGCTGGCCAATTATCGTCCTGTCTCCAACCTTCCCTTTTTGGCGAAGGTTGTAGAGAGTGTGGTGGCCTACCAGTTTCCACGACATCTGGAGGAAAATGATTATCTAGACCCGCGCCAGTCCGGCTTCCGCCCTGGTCACAGCACGGAGACGGCCTTGGTCGCGTTGGTGGATGATCTCTGGAGGGCCAGAGACAGAGGTTGTTCCTCTATCCTGGTCCTATTAGACCTCTCGGCGGCTTTTGATACCATCGACCATGGTATCCTGCTGCGCCGGCTGGAGGGGCTGGGGGTCCGGGGCACCGTTTTGCGGTGGTTCGGCTCCTACCTTTCTGACCGGACGCAGCGTGTGTTGGCAGGAGAAGAGAGGTCGACCCTACGCCCCCTTACTTGTGGGGTGCCACAGGGGTCGGTCCTCTCGCCACTCCTCTTCAACACATATATGAAGCCGCTGGGTGAGATCATCTGTGGTTTCGGGGTGGGATACCATCTGTACGCTGATGATACTCAGCTGTACTTTTCCACCCCGAACCACCCCAACGAGGCCATCGAAGTGATGTCCCGGTGTGTGGAAGCCGTACGGATCTGGATGGATGACAACCGACTCAAGCTCAACCCCTCCAAGACGGAGTGGCTGTGGGTACCAGCTCCCCAGTTCAGCCAATTAATTCCATCATTGGCCATTGGGGGCATTCAACTTGCCCCCGTGGAGCGGGCGCGCAATTTGGGCGTCCTCCTGGATGCCCGGCTGTCCATGGATGACCAAGTGACAGCCGTGGCAAGGGGGGCGTTCCACCAGGTTCGCCTGGTGCGTCAATTGCGCCCCCTACTGGACCGGGACGCCTTACGCACAGTCACTCATGCGCTGGTGATGTCTCGCTTGGACTACTGTAACACTCTCTACATGGGGCTTCCCTTGAAATGCACCCGGAGGCTACAGTTGGTCCAGAACGCAGCCGCGCAGGTAATTATGGGGAGTACTAGGTACTCCCATGTGACACCGTTCCTGCGCGAGCTGCACTGGCTTCCTGTGGTCTATCGGGTGCGTTTCAAGGTTTTGATAATAATCTTTAAAGTGCTCCATGGCTCAGGACCTAGTTACTTGCGGGATCGTATTCTGCCCCATACATCCCTGCGACCTATCCGCTCGCACAGAGAGGGCCTCCTCCAGGTGCCGTCCACAAGACAGTGTCGGGGGGCGGCGCCTAGGAGTAGAGCCTTCTCTGTGGCGGGCCCAGCCCTGTGGAATGACCTCCCTCCAGATATTAGGAATACCTCTGACCTCCGCTCCTTTCGTATTAAGCTTAAGACCCACCTATTCCAAGCAGCTGGCCTGGCTCAACTTTGATCTAACCATATCACTCCTGACGGGCTTTTACTGGGTATTTTAATTATATTTAATTTAATTATCTAGGGGTTTTTAAAGACTGTATTTTAATTGTTTTATTTATCAGCCGACCTCCTCCTTGTGTATGTCTCGGTATATGTCTCTGTTATATGTTTGTTTTGTCCATATTTATTTCATATGTTTCATTGTACGCCGTCCCGAGTCCTTCGGGAGAGGGTGCGGCTAAGAAATAAATATTTATTATTATTATTATTATTATTATTATTATTATTATTATTATTATTATTATTATTATTAATTTCACAGGATTGTGTAATAAGGAAAAAATTAAGTAAGGAATGATGTGTATATTGCCTTCAGCCAACTTGCTTTATTTCTGATACCAACTAAATTAATGCATGCAAAGTATTTGCCTTCTCCTTTTGATAGCTTATTCCCTCTTTTTATTTTATGACGCATATGTGTTCATGTGGGACTGTCAATCCATGGCTGAGCTTTGTATCTCTACACATGAAGGAGCTAGTCACTTATTCTGGAGTTTGTTTGTTTTTTCTTCTAAAGACTGCTAAAGACTGCAGTTTTTGGGGTATCCCTGAGAAAGTCATGAGTTATGCTCTGACGGTTGAAGAGACTACAATGCCCAGAAGCTCTATCCAAATAGCTAATGGTAAGGATTGCTGGAAGTTGTAGTAGCAGTGTTAAGCAGGGCCATACATTTCCCACTTACTCTGTAAGACATCACATTATTAAAGACAATATCTGTATCACACTTGAGAGATACTTCCACAACATTCTTCTCTAAATCTGTGGAATTTGAGCAACAACGTTAGAAAAATTAAAACCTACTTCATTAAAATAGATTTAATCACTTAAAATAAACATCACCTTATAAGAGATGTAGTGGCACAGTGGTTAGAGTGCACTACTGCAGGCTCAGATCACTGGCTGCCAGCAATTTGGCAATTTGAATCTCACCAGGCTCAAAGTTGACTCAGCCTTCCATCCTTCTGAAGTTGGTAAAATGAGGACCTGGATTGTTGGGGTCAATAAGCTGACTCTGTAAACTGCTTAGAAAGGGTTGTAAAGCACTGTAAAGTGGTATATAAGTCTTAAGTGCTATTGCTGTTGCTATTTTGGAATAGAAAAGATAGATATATGATTTTTTGCAATATGTGTGTATGTGTGTATACACACAAAATGCTGTATAAATCTATGCATATGTAGATACACACCCACACCCACACACACTTACATATTAGGCTGGCATTTTTCTAAGAAGAGGAATTTTATGGGATTTTTTTTTTTTTAAAGTTGGAAATTTCATGACTCTAAATTTATATGCAGAATTTTTCCCTGGTCTTATTGTATGTTTTTCCAACAGGTTTTTGATGAAGCTTAGATAGTTTGAATTCATGGTATGGGTTTTATTTATTTCCTATCTGACTTGAATTAGTTTTCTGTTAGGTATTCAGGTTTGCTTTTCTATTCCAGTAAGAGAGGAAATAGAGAGGGTTACTATGCCAAGCCTTTGTTATTTACAGTATAGATAATGCTTCCTGTGTATACATGCTGTTCTCCAAAGAAAAAAAACAAGCTTCCATTTTAATTTTCACTACTCTGCAAGATCGTTAATAGTTACACAATAATATATAATATTTGCATAGATTTTGCATGTGTTTGTATGTGTACATGGAACTCACATATGAATAAAACGTAACTAATATGTAGGGAATAGGGAAATAACTTTTTGTAAAAAAAAAGGTGCTTTTTTAAAAAAATAATCTCTATGTTAATAGTGGGACGGGGTGGTTCAGTAGCTATGAAGGTGAACTTGTTAATCAGTAAGATCAGCAGTTCAGTGGTTTGAATCCCTAGCGCCGTGTAACAGCGAGCTCCTATGTGTTTAGTCATGCCGGCCACATGACCATGGAGACGTCTTACGACAGCGCTGGTTCTTCAGCTTTGAAATGCAGATGAGCACTGACCCCTAGAGTCAGGGACAACTAGCACATATGTGAGAGGGGAACCTTTACCTTTACCTAGGTTAATATCACTTTTGATTTATTGCTTCTGTCCCATGCAGTATTTTCATTTTAAAATCTTGCTTTTTGTACAAAAACATCTTCCCATATCATTTCCGCTCCCCCACCCCCAACTCAGTGTTGAAGACTAGAAGAAACGCATCTATAGGCACACAAAATCATCCAGTTTATTTGGGAGATCTGAATTAACATCTTGAAGCTCACAATCTAACCTTAAACTTTTCTACTTCTTTCACTCGCACATACGTTGCAGGATTGTTGTGAAGCCACAAGAGGGAAAACCAGCTATATAGATCCTTAAATTAACTGGTGGGAAGAGAGTAACCAAAGCAGTAAAATAAATGAACACAATTCAGATTTAAAATACTTCATTTCCCATTCATATTTCAAAATAACTGTGTAAAGATTGGGGGAGAACCTCCATTCTTAACTGTGGATCAATTCATATGATCTGCATAGCATAACACAGACTCTGGTAAGGCAAAGATAAAGGCAGGATGGAATAGATTAGATCACCCATTACTTATAGATTGGCTTTTTAGACTATACCATTGCTTTGGTCTACACTATTTGGAAAATGGCAGAGAGATAAGAAATGTCTTCATCTTCTAATGGCAGACAATATCAATCATTCTTCCCACAGAAATGAACCAAAATGAGGTTCACCTTCACTGTCACTACAATTTTGACCAAAAGCTGTATTGTTAGTTAAAAAAAAAGCATCAGAAACTTATACAAGAGCTTTATAAAAGGGAATAGATTCTAAATATTACAGTAGACCATATATGTATTGATATGAATATAGCAATAGCACTTAGACTTACATACCGCTTCACAATGCTTTACAGCCTTCTCTAAGCGGTTTACAGAGTCAACCTATTGCCCCCAACAATCTGGGTCCTCATTTTACCTACCTCGGAAGGATGGAAGGCTGAGTCTACCTTGAGCCGGTCAGAATTGAACTCCTGCCAGTAGGCAGAGTCAACCTGCAATACTGCATTCTAACCATTGTGCCACCACAGCTCAAATATATTAAAACAAATGGACACAGGAGGCAAAACTCCAAGTCTTCATTTTCCAGCCCACCTATCAGGTTAGCCTCTATGAAGTACTGTAGTAGTGCTTCTAATAGTAAATGATCCTAAACGTTGTAAATTGTAAAAAAGAGAGAAAAATTGTAAAAAAATGAAAAGGAAAGAGTGATAAGGAGCAAGAGAAAGAATTCTAGGAATAAAAAAAATGAAACATTTTCTTTAATAAAGCCTCCTGGGATATTTCTTTTTTTTTAAAGGTATCTAAAACTTAGAAAGAGGAAAGTCAGGCTCACCTCCCCCCCTTCTCTTCTGCCAATTTTACTGCAGTTTTTGCTCTGCCAAAATCTGACGCATTTCAAAATTCATGCACAGCTAGTTCATTTTTGACAATTTGGAGCCCCTTCCCCCCTCTGTACAGTCGTATAGTGCAGTATTTATAATGTTTCAGAAAGCATCTCTTTGATTGCATTATTTCTTTGTCTGACCTATGCTTTTAGATAAAAGTATTTTTACACACCGGTACCCACATGCCAACCACTGGACATAGGTGAGGAGAGAAAAATGGAATTCTTTTCTTGTTGCAGATTAAATACGAAGAACAATTTTAGGGGGGAAAAAAACTAGCTAAATGCAGACGTCAGAGTTCTGTTAATGGTTTTGGCTCTCCAGGAAGAAGGCACAATGACTGGAGTCAGCATAATCCAGGGTCAGTGGAAACATATGTCAAGTGTTGGAATGGGACAGACTTGCTTAAGATGGGAACTGCAGCCACCCGGAATGATTTTATTCTTATCCCTTTGTATCTTGACATATTATGTACTATCCAAGCCTTTGAGGTTTCAGTACCTCTAATTGCACTGGTTTTGTTGCAATCACTTCCAGCGCTTTAACTAGAGTATTATTTAGATATCTTTGGTTAGTAGTTTCAAAAAGAAGGATGCTTACAAATTCTGCTTTGTTCCTCTTTAAATTCCCAATTCCGAAAAGGGAGGAAGGGAGGAAGGAGGGAGGGAAGGAAGGCTTCAGATACTGAGTGGAGCACATTAAAATGAACTTGAAAAACATAATTGAGAGGGTATAATATTACTGTTCAAGAACCTGAACTTCCCCTCAGCAAACTGGTAGTAAACCGGTTAGGAACCCACTACTTAAGATAGACAGAGCGGCATTACCTTTTATTACTCCATTGGGCAAATAATTTCTCCAAGCTCTTGCCACCTTACTCCATTGGTGGAACCATTTTGATTGTCAAAAAAAAAAGAGAGAGTCTCTGATGACAGTGATCAGCAAGCTATTTTCAACCCATTTTTTAAACAGGTTTTTTTCCCTGGTTGTCTTCTTTCCCCCCCAGAAATCCAGCAAATGAAATTAACGAGGTATGACAAAAGCAGCGAAAATTGTCTGCTGCTGCTTCTTTGGTCACACAATTGTGGAACACACCTCAGGGGTTAAAATAGTAATTCAGACATGCAGGTGTGAGTGAATGAGCCATCTAATAAATAATTAAGAATTAATTTCCCACCACATTTTATCTTTCCTTTTATTTATTTTTTTCTATACTCCTTCTCTCTCTTCTTCTTCTACGTTTTTCTTGGATATTTTGTCAGTTTCTCTGAAATTACGTAATCAAGCAACATAACCAAAGCCCAATGCTACAAAGCACAAAAGGGCTTTTCCTGGTGGAATGTGATGTCCTGTAGCTTGTCCCTGCATTAAAAAAAAACCCAGCATATTTAATGGGTGGTAGCTATAGTTCAGCTAGTTTGCTTCTGAAATGACTAAAGCCGTTCAGACATGCTGCAGATCCTTCCATTTCTGAGCAACAGAAATCTTTGTTTAATACATCTCCAATATAATATATTTGCAATTTTGTGTCATGTAAAATTGTCACAGGACAAGACATGAACCAGTGTAAGCCACTAATACATGGTGCGATGCAGTGCTTGTGTTTTACCTTGTCAAGTTTCAGATATACATTTTTTTAATATTTTTAAAAATTTAGCTAACGAAAGGAAGGAGCTTTTTCCTCCCCACAGGCAGAGATCTACTTTTGAATGAAAGGCCTGCTCACTCTCTTGGAAACTGACAGGTGCCCCTATTTGCTGACAATCAAAATTAAATTTGCATTGAAGGAAAGGTGGTGGTAGGCTACTCTGTGGCTACTCTGCCTTCCAGGACTTCCTTATTTTTAATGCTCGAAGGAAGGAAGTAATGTGGTTAACTATTTGCCTGGGGCATGAAAGATTCAGCTCCTGGCACACAATTAAAATGGTATTTTGCCCAATTGGGCAAGTAATGGGATCAGCAAAAGTTAAGGAGTATCTTGTGCCTCGAATCTGTTCCACTGGAGGAATAAATCGGCAAGGGAGTTAATTTGCTTGATGATTGACTCAGAGATGCTGTATTGCTTCTGCAGATTGTCCTCTCCACTATTCAGGAAAGTTGGAAAGTGTTTGTCTGAATTGGGCTTACCCTGTTACGAAGGGTCCTTGGTGCTCTTTGAGCTTAGTTGCTTTCTTGCAGACTGTTCACAACCCAGCTAGGTAACATCACCCACTTTAATCAAAGCAATAAGGACTTGGAAAGTTTTTACCTGCTACTAGCCAAATAAGTTTGCAGATTGCCTAGATGGTTCAATGAAGTTGAATCCAGAAAGTTTGATCCTATTAGTCCCCTTAGATTTCCCAGCAACTACCCGCTACTTGGAAGGATGGTTTTAATGGTGGACAGGACCACATGGCTTGAGCCCTGAACAGAAAAGGTGATCACATGCTTCAATGTTGGTGGGGAAGAAGAGAAGGGGCGATGGAGGGGCTTGCTAGGCTTTTTATAACCTGTTCAGTCCCACCTCTCTGTTTCCTGTTCCTGTGTCAGAAATGTATTCTGATTGGTTGTCAGACTCACATGGGCCCATGCAGGGGCAACTCTCTAGGCTGAGTCCAGGTTTGGTTGAATTCTCAGAGTTCTCAGATGCCATGTGGTCAGTTGAGTAAAGGCTTATATTATCATGCCTTCATTCCCATCCCCCTGGAGCTGAAGGGGAGAACTCTTTATTATGTAAAGGGACTGGCTTGGCCTTCTTAATGGCCCATTGACAAAGTGGGTGGAGGCAGGAAGCTACAGGGAGCTACTCTCAATTTAAAACATGTTTCTTCCTTTTCACATCCAGGGAAATTTAATATTCTGCCTTTTCAATATTTCCTAGATTTTCTGGGAGAGGGCTGGGTGATAACTTCCTACACAGCTTTGTACTACAGGGGAGCATCTGGGATCAAATATTTGGGACATCACAGGAGGCCTTCCAGATGGATTTTAGAGCATGAAGAGGCAAGAGGAAGCAGCATGTGTGGAGTAAACACAATCAGACATGTTGCCATCTACAGAGAGGAAAAGCCATTAATCCTAGATCTTAATTCTAGAATCTCAAATAACTTAAAAACTCTTATTAAGTGGGATTGCTGGTGATGGATTCCATGAGATCATAATGAATGAGTACTTCGCCTAACATCTTGCTCAGATGAGGCCCAAGTCACAAAGATTGTGACAGGGATGAAGAGAAAGAAGGAACAGTTAATTTTTATTTTTATTTTGCAGGATAGAAACATGTCCCTCGTGTCCCTCAAGGCAGCAGGCATAGTCTTTCAAAATTCTTCCAAATGTTATTTAGGACTTTGCAATCCTCCTTTTGGCTGTCATTTTAAAATGGAGGCCCCCCATATGGGCAAAACCGAGATGGCAAGAGTTGTGTGAGGATCCTAAGTATTATTTGGTCCTTGAGGTCAAACCTCCAAGTGATTTAAGATTTAAACCAAGTGGTTGAGGTTTAAACCTCTAAGTGGCCTCAATGACTCCCAGAAAGCGTGCTAATGACCAGATGACTGCAAGGAATATAAATCCTTCCATCCTCCATCATTCAGTCCGAACTGAAGAAGCTTCTTGGGTGAGAAGAAAAACATCTTCAAGGAAAAACATAATCCAGTTACTTTTTTTGGAGGGGGGAGCACTTTTGGGATATTTATTGGATTATATAGTCTAAATGTTGTGTTATCCAATTACTGTAGCAAGAGCTAGCCAAAAAGAGGAACTTCAAGGTATTCTGATCATTTTGAAATACCGTTCCCATATATGTCAAGATCAATAAGATGGTATATAACTATGTATTCCAGGATGAAGATATGCAAGTTGTAAGCCAACATGAAGGAAAAACATTGCATATAGAAAAACAGCCCTTCCTGGAAAGTAGATATTAGCCAAATCTGGATCAGGCCCACCACCAGAAGTGGTGAACACTCCAATTTTCCAACCATCTCCTTTGTTCAGAAGAATTTCATGCATCTCCTGCCGTCATCACACTGTTGACTCCTGAGTCTCCTTTATCTATTCCTTGGACTAACACACACACACAGAAACACACACTTGGACTTACAATACACAGACAAAAAAGTTTTCTAGGCCGGAGTATGGACAGAAGTTATAACAAAGTATCACAACAAAGTAAAAATGGTAGCCACAATGTTGTGATGGAAGATGCACCTAGCAGAATTTTGATCCCAATGGCCTCCATCTTTTTGACCCTAGTCTACAGATACTCCTCTGCCAAGGTGCAGCAGAATGATTGCATAGCAGGTTCTACAGTACAATGGTTTATAAGTAAAGCAGTGCACAAAGGCAACCACAACGCCAGTTGAAAAAACAATATGTTTTCTGAAATTTAAAGTAAATGTGTGTTCCTAACTATGCACTGTCCAAATACAGCCGTGATCTGTCATCATTTATGAAGCTAAAATAAAACTTCAGGTCATTAGTCTAGGAACATCTCTGAAATGATTCAATTACAACATCCTTCCTCTTCCCTCCCTCCACCAGTCTTTTAACACATTTATCAAATTGACTAAGAACTGTTGGGGGGTGGGGGTGGAGAAGACTGCAAGGATATTTTTGTCTGGCATTAATGCTCACAGGCCAGTAAAGAAGTGTGTGGCTCATCTTGATAGCTGAGTAAACTTAGCAATAGTCTTTTGCCCTTTGAAGCCAGCAATTTCTCTCCCCTCTCCTCCCCCCCCCCCACTTTGTTCATGTATCCTGATGAGGATCCCTCTGATAAATGAGAGTAACCTTTTCGTCTTTGTCCCTTTGGCTTCATACCTGCATGCTTTTAAAGGTAGTTGTAAGTCTGAACATAGGTCTCTATAGAAGACTTTTAATCTTTCTTTCTTTCTTTCTTTCTTTCTTTCTTTCTTTCTTTCTTTCTCTCTCTCTCTCTCACTCTTTTTCTCATTCTGTTTCTTCCTCTGTCTTCTTTCACTCTCTCTCTCAGTCTCTTTCCCTTTCTTTATCTTGCTCCCTCTCTTTCTCTCTCCCTTTCTTTCTCTCTCTTTCCTTCATTTCTTCATTTCTTTCTTTCTCACTCTTTCTTTCTCATACTGCTTCTTCCTCTGTCTTCTTTCAATCTCTCTTTCTCAGCTTCTTTCCCTTTCTTTCTCTCCCTCTCTTTCCTTCTTTCTTTCTTTCTTTCTTTCTTTCTTTCTTTCTTTCCTTCTTTCTCGCTCTTCTTTTTTCTCTTTCTCATTCTGTTTCTTTCTCACTCTTTCTCATTCTGTTTCTTCCTCTGTTTCTTTCACTCTCTCTTTCTCAGCCTCTTTCCCTCCCCCCTCCTTTCTCTCTCTTTCTCTCATCTGCTTACCATGTTGGGATAAAAGAGGCTGTGACTAAAAGATGAGCATTTCATAGCAAGAAGGTCGAAACCATTGGTGTTTGAGAAAAAGCAATGGCACAATTCTGAGAAAAAGCAGATTGTCAATACTATAATTAGAGAATGGGGGTAGGGAGTTCAATATCTGGAAAGGTGATTAAGGAAAAAGTGGGGCATATAATACAGCTGAATAAATAAATAGATTAAAAATACCTCTCTCACACCTATCATTTTGCAGATCTTTGCAAAACCTAGAACCCTTTTAAACTCTCTTACTGAGAAATAGAATGGGGAGAAATTAAAGGGGCAGAGGCTTAACTTAACAGACAATCCACATACGTAGGCATCCACCCTGCTATAATTATGCAACTTGGATTTCAGACACTGAGGCTCATCTCTTACTTAAATGTATCTGTGTACTTTAATAGGGAACATTTAGCTATGTTTTTATTAATGCAGAAACATTAAAGCACCAAGCTGGAATGTGAAAGCCTTAAAGGCCTGTTTCAAACAAAACCTGTCATAAAATGTGCTCTGAAGCGTGTCCCCTTTAAGAGATTCAAGAATTAAATGTTCCCGTATGTGAATTTTATTTTGTACAGCACATTTGCTTTATGGCTACAATTAAGTTAGATGTGCCGATAACAATGTCTGCTTTCCATTTTAGATCGCGCATTTCAGACAGTGTGCATTGTTTTATTATCTAATCCACATGCTTTTAATTGCAATTATGGTCCCTTATGAGTCCCCTGGGAGGGCATGATTGCAATTAAAAATGTAATTTAAATGTTAATTAATTACATTCATTTTCTAAACTGGGAAAATTTCATTTATTATTTTCATGTGTTGTGCACTTATCCTAAATGCATTACCTTCTGAATGTCCCCCCTCCCAAATTAAGTGTTATGTTTATAAAACAGGGTGTTTAATACCCTTTAAAATTTTGTTAGACTGTTTATACAAATGATTAATTTAAATTAATTGAATCTTAGCTCTGTGTGAAATCTATACGTGCAACAAAGAACTGAAGGAAGATACACCTTCGTAGTTTCCCAATGTTCTTTGGCTATAAGGCACCAAATAGTTAGCCAGAATTGCTATTAGTAAGTACGTTCGGATGAGAACTTCTTAAGAAAAGAAAGAGGTACTCCAGAATCTGTTTTGCAGCAAATCCATGAAGATATTTAGATTACAAGCCTCCCTGAGTCACATAAAATGGGTCACAAAAGCAAAGCTCACCTTCTTAGGTATATAATTGAAGTCAGCACCACCAATTTCAATCTGTTATTGCATCCTTTTTTCCCAACCTTCACATGAATTCACTTAGTCACATCGAAGGAGCCATGCTGACTCTGGATAAAAATCCAAACACAAGTCCATATGACCGATAGCTTTTTGGGGCCAACTGAAAATATATAACTGCAAGCTTAAGGGTTTTCCTCAGAACTCTTCCTCCTGCAAAGTTTAATGCCCTATAACCCTTGCTATTTTGGGCTTGTTATTTTGAATTTTTGAGTTTGCGACTGATATTTTATGATAAGTAATCATTTTGGAACAGAACAGCTTTCCTCCTTAGCGCAGTGTTTCTCAACCTTAGCAACATTAACCTGTGTGGACTTCAACTTCCAGAATTCTTTAGCCAATATGCTGGAGAACTATTAGTTATCTATATTGGATGGGGAAGTTCCTGAGGAGTCAACGCCACAAATTATCAATCTATTATTGCACCCTATGACATATTTTCCCAGTTTTCCCACCAACTAAATTAGTAACATGAATGGAGCCGTGTTGAACTGTGGTTAAAAAGCCAATCACAGGTCTTTACAAAGTGATAGAATATTAAAATAAATAAAGTATAGGCTATGACTCAGACTCTTTTCATTTCAGATACAGTAGAACAGACCAAAATAGCTTTGCTTGTATTTGGCCCAGCCTTTTTTTCTTCTGTAGATAGACATATATGTTATTTCTTCTCACATTGTAACCACCATCCTAAATAAGCAAATTGACATCTTAGCTCTTCTAACTCTCATCTTAACATCTGAGATGAGCACATTGGCCAGCCCATTCATTCAAGTCAAAATACAAATGTACTGGAACCTGGCCAGATTGTTTCAAAAAGGAAAAACAATCAACCAGAATAGAGTTGGAAGGGACCTTGGAGGTCTTCTAGTTCAGCCCCCTGCACAAGCAGGAGATCTTATACCATTTCAGACAAGTGACTGTCCAGTCTCTTCTTAAAAAGTCCCAGTGATGAAACGCTTGCAATTTCTGAAGGCGAGCTGTTCCAATGGTTAATTGTCCTCACTGTTAGGACGTTTCTCCTTAATTCCAAGTTGCTTCTCTCCTTGATTAGTTTCCATCTATTGTTTCTCGTCCTGTCTTCTGGTGCTTTGATGTCTCCCCTAGTCCTTCTTTTCATTAAACTAGACATACCCAATTCCAGCAACTATTCTTTATATGTTTTAGCCTCAAGTCCCCTAATCATTTTGTTGCTCTTCTCTGCACTCTTTCTTGAGTCTCGACATCTTTTTTCCCCCACCAAAACTCTCTTCCAAATGTGGTCTTACTAAGGCATTATAAAGTGATAGTGGTCTCTTGCTAATTCAACCTTGACAAAGCTTGGATGTAATCCAATAACATGGATCACAACTTAGATTTTCCCTTCTAAAATTTGGACATTTTTAAAAATTCAAATTCTGAGTTTGATGGATTGATTCAGTGTCAAATAGATTCCATTACTTTTCTTTTCTTTTCTTTTCTTTTCTTTTCTTTTCTTTTCTTTTCTTTTCTTTTCTTTTCTTTTCTTTTCTTTTCTTTCTTTCTTTCTTTCTTTCTTTCTTTCTTTCTTTCTTTCTTTTCTTTTTTACAAAATTTCCCTTGCTGAGACTAATATATATGCATTTTAAAATAAATACAGATCTTGGAACTTGTATTGTAAATAATTTTTATAACAGAAGATATTTACAAGTCAATTCAATCAGATGTTGAATTAAAGTCATTTGTATTTTGCACAGCAGCAGTATATAATGTTGAATTCACTTACCTGCAATATCCATCATTCTTACTGCAATCACCTGACTTCGTGGAATGCAAATTAGAAACTGCAAGCTTTGTGTTTTTATAATGATGTTCAAATTTCAGGACATAATTTATGTAATCATATACAATCATATGTTAAACATTAATGGTGTAGACCAAAATCCGCTGTTAAAATATGAAGGTTGGTTTTTTAAAATAAAATTCCATACAGATCTCTCTTCAACAAATTTATAAAGTTCTCCATCTTTAGAAAAGTGTAATTTTAGAGAAGTATGGTAAATAATAAATTTTTCACCAATAAAGATTCTACAATTCACCTGTTCATATCTGTATCGGTTCATATAATGAAAACTATGGAGTCAGCAGATTTCCAATCATAAAACTCCTACTGGTAAACATATTTGCTTGACAAACCACAACATGTTTCATCAGAAGAAATTAATTGGGCATGGTGTGTCTGTACTTTTCATAGCTGACGTGCAGCAACTGTCTGTCATTGTTCCTATACATTTCATCTGCAAGACCTCAATTTCTAAAATTCCTTAAATTAAAATCAGATAATGTAACAATTAATCAAACAACACTTTCAGCACCCTTAGTTTAAATGAATCCAGTTAATTGAAACCAAAAGTCGTCCTTTGTGTAAAGTTTTCATATTCAGTTCATTGATGAGTCCAATAAATGTACATATAGCACAGTGGTGGGTTGCGAATCCTACTGGTACGGTTGGAATGGGCCCAGTGGCGTCCAACATGGACGTGTGCAGCATGCACATGCGTCTTACCGCCTCCGCGAGTCCCCGCATTGCACAGGCGCTGTACGCGCCATGAGTGGAAGTGGAAGTACGGAAGCCTTAAAAGACAGGTAAGGAGCTCGGGCAGGCGGGCGAGCAGGCGGGCCCTCCGAAATACCGGAATGGTATCCAGAGCTCCGGGCAGGCTCTGGTATTCCCCTACCAGGGCGTACCTCCTACAACCCACCACTGATATAGCAGGATAAGGACTACTGGCAAGTGGAAATTTGCAATTGAAATCAGAAGGATTTTTTAAAAAATATCAAGTACACCTGAAAATGATTCTTCACCTCCTTACAATTTAATAATGCCTATTTATTAATTCAATTTACTTTATTCAGGGTAATTAGAAGTATCACTATATTTTAGCCCAAGCATCTCTTAAATGCTTACCGTTCCCTCAGGGGTGGGGTTCTACTGGTTTGGACCAGTTTGGGCGAACCAGTAGTTCAGACTATCAGTCAGCTGGAAATGGGCCTGCCCCAGAGGTGGGTTCCTACCTACTCAGCTGAGTAGGTAGTAACTCGGCCTGCCATGCCCCCGAACCGGTTTTATCGTCAGTGGCACTGTCTTGATTTTCGGTGCTACACATGCACTGAATAATCTTCATTGCAAAAAAAAATTTTTCCTTTTCTAAAATTGTGCACATGCACAGACCTTTTTAAGTGCAAATGTGCGTGCACGCAGAATGCACGTTTGGCGCGCGTGCGCAAGTGAAGCGAGCAAAATTCCTTGCAAGCAGAACCGGCAGTAATGCTGGCAGGAACCCACACCTGGCCTGCCCATCCGCCCCTGTGCTATACTCACCAATATTTCCTTTTCTGAAGCCCAGCTGATTGGCGGCGCAGAGTGGAGCGCCATGCCTCGGCTGTTTTCCTCGCCAGTAGTAATGCTGAAGGTGAGCTTTCTGTAAATTGCATAACGGATGTGCAGTGAAGCACACGCTCAGCGAACCGGTTGTTAAACCGGTAGGATTCCACCCCTGCATTCCCTTATAGGTTTAAACGAAGCAGTTAATGAGGAATGCATGGCATTGTCTTACAATCTATTCTTTTGAGGCTCCTGAATAATTAAGGTCTGCATGATATTGAAGGAGATAAGTCTGAGCCCTACACAGGGTCAAGAGTTTGAGGAAAATGTAAGAAATCTAAAATCAATTCTGCGAAAGGCATCGGGAGAACAGCTTTCTGCTTCCCATCTCATGTAGCCCAGAGACAGGAATTCTCACTGCAAAGCATTGGCTGGGGAGGGGGGCATTTTCTTGGAGTGGGGGAGAGATGGTTCTGTGGGTTTTTTTTGGGGGGGGAGGAGAGAAGTTAAAGGGAGTCACTGCCAAAGCTTAGAGACCCAGTTCTGCTCTTTCTTCTCATTACTGTTGCATTGCCCTTTGCTAGGTCTCTGAGTGTCTCACTCTCTTCAGTCATAAGCCCTAAGAAAGGGATTAAATAAATGAGCAAGGAGAAACGGGGTCTCTCGGAAACAATTAGTTCAAGGACCCCCACCCCCAAATCCAAAACTAAAGAATCTCTCCTGAGGAAAGAAGTTTTAGCCTGACATAGCCAGCTGTCAGGCAACCAGCTGTTGCGAGGTCTTATTTTGTCCTCCTTCCATTCAGATCACTGCATTTGAATTGCTGCTGGGACATCAAAACAATTATAACTACTGATAACTTGGATGGCTATTAAGGAGAAAACAATGATGCTGAATTAATTACTCCTTGGCTTTTAAGGATGGCATGAAATGTTCTACATTTTGTGTGACTCCATTATTTCTATAAATTAACCTCACTCACCTTCCATTTCTTCTGCAACCTGGCATTGCAATTACCTGAGTCAATCCATCGTTCAGTACAATACTTGTCCCAGCAGATGAGCTAGAAAAAGTGGCAGCTGTGAGTTCAGAGGGTCTTCCAGAACTTGCCTATCTTACTATATGTATCTGGTTCCTTACATTTCACACAGATACAGCCTGTCTATTATCCTGAATTATCAGGGAGGCATTTGCTAGTTTCTTATGACTATTAGTATTAGAATCAGAATAGAGCTGGAAGGGACTTTGGAGGTCTTCTAGACCAGCCCCCTGCTCAAGCAGGGGATACTATATCATTTCAGACAAGTGACAATCCAGTCTCTTCTTAAAAGCGTCTCGTGATGAAGCACCCACAACTTCTAAAGTCAAGCTGTTCCACTGGTTTATTGTTCTTATTGTCAGGAAAGTTCTGCTTAATTCTAGGTTGGTTCTCTCCTTGATTAGTTTCCATCCATTGCTTCTTCTCAACTTCTGATACTTTGGAAGATGATAGATAGATGATAGATAGATAGATAGATAGATAGATGATAGATAGATAGATAGATAGATAGATAGATAGATAGATAGATAGATAGATGTAGACATGGATGCTATACACAAAACAGAGAAAGCATTAGTAAAGCAAAAACAAATTACAGAAATATTACTCCTACCCTTGTTTTTGTCAAGTAATTACCATGTCCAGTTTTGGCTTAAATAATGTAATCCCCACCCCTACTCATGTTTGTCTGATCGTACCCTTTTTTGGGAAGCCATGTTCTGCTTAATTATTGAACCAATTGTTGTCACATCTCAAGTCTGAGAAAATAGAGAGTTTTTTCTGTATTTTGAGATACCTGCTCTGAAGCTCATGGATCTGTTTCACAGACTTATTAACCTTTCAGATGAATGGGTAGTTCATCATACAAACCAGCCCGTAACTCTGTGATAGCTTCTCCAATGAATCAGCCTGTAGCCCTTCCGGTCCTAATGGTAGCTTAAACCACTGTCATGTCTTTCCAAGAAAGAGAAAAAAAAAGAAAAAGAAAATGGACAGCTTAGATTAACTTCAATTGTACGGACACATAGAACTTCAAAAGAAGTAAATTATCTCATCTCGTAAATTATTATTACTCAGCTAATATTAATTCACTCCCTCTAAGCTTTTTTAAACTACTTCCTTAATATAATAGTCCACCACCAACCTGTAATTCGTAGCAATCTATCATCTGTTTCTCCCTTAAGTCTTCACCTCTTCTGCAGATGCTTCATGCAAGGATTAAGCACTGATTTAACCCTAACTTGGTTCTCCCATACCTTCTCATCTCTTACCTTCACACGGGTATTATTATTTTTCCAGGGCATTTGTTGGGTTTTTTTAACAGATGTTTTATCATTGGGGTGGGAACTTTAAAAAAAACAGGCAAATATAGTGAGAATATCAGTGTTGGACATGGCTGGCTCAGGAATTCTGGGAAATGAAGCCCACAGTCATAAAGTTGGCATAGTTGTTCACCCACACTCTTCGTCATTGGCATTGATGCCAATATCCAAGTGCTTTGAAATTTAGGAATCACAGATAGTCTTTGACTTACAATAGTTCCTTTATTAACCATTCAGAGTAACAACCAGTTTGGGACGGTTCACCTGAACCGGTAATAAAAGATCCTACCAATTTGCCCGAACTGGTAGTAAAAAAATGCAAGAAATTGCACGGCACATCGGATTGTTGGAACTTTTTAAAAAAAAACTTTTTAAAGCATTTTTTAAATACTGGTTCAGGTGAACCGGTACCGGTAGTAAAAAACAATGCTTAAAAAAGTTTTTTTTAAAAGTTTGGGTGAACCGGTAATTCTGACGATCAGTTGTGCGGAAATCAGCTGTGCCACGTGATTTATATTTGCTAGAAAGTTTTCTGCTTTTTAAAAGTATTTTTTTACTACCTGCTCACCCGAACCGGTAGTTAAAAAATTGTTTATTTTTTTTTTTAAGTTCAGCACAATCAGCTGTGCGGCAATCAGTTGTGCTGTGCGATTCATATTCGCTAGAAAGCAGGAAATCCTGCTTTGTAGCAAATTTAAATCAAGTGGCACAGCTGTTCCCCCCCCCCCGCTGTTCTACTTACCTTTGCAGACTAAGAAAAGGCTTCTTAATCCTCCTTTTTCAGTGCTGCGTGGTAGCACCTGTGGTGCGCATACGCGCAAAACAAACCGGTAACGAAGCGAACCGGTAGTAGACTTCAGAGCATTTCACCCCTGGTTGCAACAGTACTGAAACAGTGAGTTATGACCGTTTTTCACAGTTATGACCTTTGCAGCCTCCCAATGGTGAAAATTCAGAGGCTTAGCAAATGTTAGGAATGTAAGCTAACAGTTGGGTTAGCAATATGTAAACCAGGATGGTAGTACTGTAGCTTTAAGTACTGCTGTAATGTGATTGGTTGCTGTTACCTCAAGCAGCCATAAGAGGGAGCCAGAATGACTGTTAGCTCTCTGTTTGTTAGACGCTGATCGGTGTATTGTGAGGTACTGTGTTTTTGCTACTGTTAGCTACTTTGTGTGCTGAACAGATTATATAATACTGGACTGTGTTCGAAGGAACATTCCTTAACTGAGAACATTGATAACTGACTGACTGAACTGTGTATGACTTGGACTGTAAATTGAACTCTGAATACCTCTATATATCCACATAGTAAACTACTATATTTTATACTATTCAGTATCCCTGTATGCTGGTTTTTGCGTGTTCTTGCATACCACTCTTATTACAGTTCTCTGCACACTCGCTCTCCTAACGGGGAGCTTACTTACTTAACAGTTCATGCTTATGACCACGTTGCTGTGTCCCAAGATCGAGTGAGCCCCTTTTGCGACCTTCTGACAAGCACAGTCAATGGGGAAACCAGATTCACTTAACAACCGAGTTACTAACTTATTACCTACAATGATTCACTTAACAACCGAGGCAAGAAAAGTGGTAAAAATGGGACAAAACTCACTTAACAGATGTCTCCCTGAGCAGCAGAAATTTGGGGGTTCTATTGTGGTTGCAGGTCGATAGGCTAGCTGTATTTTCTTCATAACATTTACATTCCATAGCTGAATGCATGAGCATTAAAATCACGCAGGAATAGTGCCCCAAAAGTGTGAAGCAAAGGTGAAGTTTAGAGAAGCTGATTGAATCCCATAGATTTGTTTTTCAACATTGCAGTAGCGGTATAAAAGGGCTAGCCTATCACCAGACAGCACAAGGTGTCTACCCTCAGACAGGCAGCCAATTTGGGTTATATTTTTGTTTAAAAAAATAGAAGGTTGTTGATTATTTAATTGATTCTTGAAGTATTTTTAGTTTCAAATGGGGGAGAAGACTTTATGAGTTTTTCCGGCTCGACTGCTAACATAATGTGATTGGGTTCAGTACTCTACATGAATGTTGATTTAGGAAAAGGGAGAGCAGCCCCATCTTCAGATCCATTTCAGGCAACAGTGTATCTCCAGGAGCAAAAGCAATCCAGGAAGGTCCGATATGAGAACACTTGCATCCCACTGTCATTAAAGAGGTTACAGCAGTGACGTTCGAAAGGACCCTTCCTCTCAGTGCAAAAAAAAAAAAAGAGCCCAGGGTCATTTTTCAGCTGTATCCTTATAAAGAGCTGTGCGTTTAACTCCCATTGTCTACAAACAGTGGTCCTACACTTCACTTGTCTCGATCGAGATTGACAAACTGGTTGCCCTCAACAGCTTCATCAATCCCAATTGCTATTGACTGCATTGAAGAGCGGCAGTGATTGCCTCCAAAAGAGGATCTGGCTTGAACATTACCAGCCGCAGTGGGTTGCAGCAGTGATTTATGTGAGGTCTCCTCTGAGATAAATACGGCTTAGGTGGAACAAAGGCATATTGGCTCTTCATTTGCAATGAGCCATAACCATACAAAGATGCCTTTTTCTGAGTATCTGACCTCGCTGTATTTTTATGCTTAAGTTTTCACCTCCAGAAATTTTAAACCTTTCTCTTGAAATCCCAAGAAGGAGGGTAGACCCAATAGATGATGTTACCTAGTTAGGTAATGACTTGGGCCTTCCTGCTTGTATGTTTCAGACTTTAATTTGCAACCAAATCTCCTAATGTTCCCAAAATCAGTTCTCTCTTCTGCTTATCAAACCATAACATTTCCTTCCAGTGATGCAACTTTATTAAAACAGATGAGCCAACCTGTTTGCTAAATGTTGGGAGGATGTTCAACCTAATGATCCTTTTCTTTCCTTACATCTTTCCCCCATAGATTATTGTGGTTTGAGATCAGTTTCAGATGCTGCATTACAAACATAAAGATGCATTTACTGATTTTTTTAAAAAATAAAGATCCTGCCCCAAGCAGGATTAGACTAGATAAACCGTTGATATAGTTTACTTGGACTTCAGTAAGGCATTTGATAAGGTAGACCATAACCTACTACTAGATAAAGTAAAAGAATGTGGGTTGGATAGCATCACCACCAGATGGATTCGTAACTGGCTGACCAACCGCACTCAACGTGTAGTTCTCAATGGAACTGCATCTACATGCAGGGAAGTATGCAGTGGAGTACCCCAAGGCTCTGTTTTAGGCCCAGTACTCTTCAACATCTTCATCAATGATTTGGATGAGGGAATAAATGGGGAACTCATCAAATTTGCAGATGACACCAAGCTGGCAGGAATAGCCAACACTCCAGAAGATAGGCTTAAGATACAGAAGGATCTTGACAAACTTGAACATTGGGCACTATCTAATAAAATGAAATTCAATGGTGAAAAGAGTACGGTTCTACATTTAGGCAACAAAAACGGAATGCACAGGTACAGTATAGGTGGTACCGTGCTCAATAGTAGTAACTGTGAGAGGGATCTTGGAGTCCTAGTGGACAACCATTTAAATATGAGCCAGCAGTGTGCAGCAGCTGCCAAAAAAGCCAACACAGTTCTAGGCTGCATCAACAGAGGGATAGAATCAAGATCACGTGAAGTGTTAATACCACTTTATAATGCCTTGGTAAGGCCACACTTGGAATACTGCATTCAGTTCTGGTCGCCACGATGTAAAAAAGATGTGGAGACTCTAGAAAGAGTGCAGAGAAGAGCAACAAAGATGATTAGGGGACTGGAGACTAAAACATATGAAGAACGGTTGCAGGAACTAGGTATGTCTAGCTTAAGAGAAAGAAGGACTAGGGGAGACATGATAGCAGTGTTCCAATATCTCAGGGGTTGCCACAAAGAAGAGGGAGTCAAGCTATTCTCCAAGGCACCTGAGGACAGAACAAGAAGCAATGGGTGGAAACTAATCAAGGAGAGAAGCAACTTAGAACTGAGGAGAAACTTCCTGACAGTTAGAACAATTAATCAGTGGAACAGCTTGCCTCCAGAAGTTGTGAATGCCCCAACACTGGAAGTCTTTAAGAAGATGTTGGATAGCCATTTGTCTGGAACGGTATAGGGTTTCCTGCCTAGGCAGGGGGTTGGACTAGAAGACCTCCAAGGTCCCTTCCAACTCTACTATTGTATTGTAACTTTGAGGTTCCTTCCAATTGTATGGATTCTATGGAGTCCTTCGTGCTCTCTGAGTTTGGCTGTTTGCCTGCAGAGGTTTCATTACCCAACTAGGTAACATCATCAGTGCTCATTGAGTTGCAGACATTGAGTTATGTAAGAGTCATGGTGGTGCAGTGGCTAGAATGCAGTATTGCAGGGTAACTCACTGCTCACTGCCAGAAGTTCGATCCGAACTAGTCACGGTTGACTCAGCCTCCCATCCTTCCAACATTGGTAAATTGAGGAACTATTGGGGGCAATATTCTGACTCTGTAAACTGCTTAGAGAGGGCTGTAAAGCACTATGAAGCAGTATATAAGTATAGATGCTATTGCTATTTCCTTCTATTGGAGCTATGATTCTATGTTAACACGCTAAGCCAAAAACAGACAGGTTATACTATGCCTTAGCAAGTGTTTCCATCCAGCCATTGCCTGCTTAAAATCAAGACACAGTAACATTTGCCAGTTGTATTTCTTGCCTATATCTTGAGATTATACCTTTTTTTATATATAATAAGATGTTCATGTCAAAGAGGCATGTACTTGCATCGTTTTGTTTTCCTATTGAGGACAAAAGCACACCTTTTCTTCACATTTTCTTCTTTAAAAAAAATATTTTGGTTTCATGACATCTTTCAAATATTTCTTTCCCAGCTCATCTCAAACCCCACCCCACGCCACCCCCCTTTTATCTCCTGAAAGCTCACCCCCCTTTTATCTCCTTTTATCCCCCCACCCCCCTTTTATCTCCTGAAAGCTTGCAATATTTTTTCTCTACAGGGAACAGGATTTAGAAATGCTCCAAAGAGTGGTGGTTACCACTGGTTCACCCCCTGGGCACCCACTTCACACTCCTTCCGCTTGTGCGCCCGGCCTTTCATGCATGCGTTTTGCTTGGACATGCACCTTCCACGCATGTGCCTGGCCTCAAAAATGTACCAAAATAGGATGGCATAGAGCTGGGGGGGGGGGAAGGTGAGCCCACCCGCGATTTCCACTACCAGTTTGGGCAAACCAATCTGAAGTGGCTGAATACCACCTTTGGCTCCAAACCTACCAGCTACCTTTAGCTGATCTCAAACATCTTTTGAAAACAAAAATTGTTTACTAGTAGAGTGACGGGAGATCTATCTGTTCTCTGTTCTTATTAGTTGAATGGTTGTCCTATCTTATGGTTAGCAAATTGTTAGATTTGATTGTGTCTGGAATCTAATTTTATTGCAATAGAGTTCTGAGATATTTGAATAAGCGAGGTAAACTGAGCTGGCTGCATTCTGAACACCTTGAATAAGTCTCTTCGATATGCAATGGAGTATCAGAACATTTAGGAAGAGGAACTGCTCTATTGTGTACGAAAATGTATGCAGGAAATCTTCATAGATATGGTTTGTTTTCTGAAAACAGTTTCTTGATGCTACATACAAAAAGGGTCATTTCTGAACACATACTGTATATTGCATCTTAACAGAAGGCTATAAGGTGATCCAAACTGTTTTACCCTTTGAGAAAGAGCCCTGCTTTTTTCAAGACATGGGAAGGCAGATAAGAGAAGCAAAATTGTTTTTTTTTTTAAAGTCTCAAGTTTGAACATGTTTAGAGTGAGGACAAAGCTTCTTCTGAATAGGATATTGATGGCCTCGTTTTATGCTCCATGTTTTGATATTGTGGTATCAAAATGATAGCTGCAAGATCTTTGATTGGCTGTGAACATTTGACATTTTTTTAATGGTGCTACCATAGGAAAAATATGTCCTCAAATGAAAGGATGCTTTGGTGTACTCATAGCTTCTTCAATACCATAACAGCCAATCAGGGGCGAGTTCTGGCTGCGGCTACTGCTGGTTTGCTCAGGGATACATGCATGTGGAGTGCAACAAAAATTACTCTGTGCATGCACAGAAGGCAAAGACAAGATGGGGTGCCTATGGTGCCGCCAAGAGAAATGGTTTGGGGGCATGGCGGGCTTGGGTCGCTGCCGGTTCCAATGACCTAGGCCGCCAAGTTACTACCAGTTTGGCTGAACTGATCCAAATCAGTAGGAACCCACCTCTGCAGCCAATCTTGGCAATTTTGTTCCTAGGAAAATACAACCAAAGATATTTGAGATAACCTATTTTGCTTTCTAACAACCAAGTCAACACGGGGCAATTATAATTACAGTTTCATCAAACTTAAATATCATAAGGTTTTATCTGTTCCAAAGGAAAAATATTGTTGACGGTCTTCATAACAAACAAGGAGGAAAAGGTCTGCCTGTTTTATATGTATCCTGGCTCTTTTTATCCATATTTTAAAGGCAGATCTTATTTCAGAGCAGGTATTGATCGTATATAGGTTAGGCCTCTTGGTTCCATTTCTCATTTGTGATACTATAACATGTTATCATTTCATGTTATAATAAGCGAGGTGACTGGGCTTTGGGCAAGCCAGTTGTCTGGAGATTTGATTAAATAGCTTGATGGTCTTTAGTTCTGCAGCAGCGAACAGTTGGCTGCTATTTTCTTTACCTTTTATCCAAGAATAACTGTGTGATGAGTTCTGGAAGTGAAGAGTATCATTTTGTCAGATGTGGTTCAGAACTAACCGGGTGGTCCTTAACAAAGCAGAGGAGAGGTTTTTAATTTTTTTTAACACCCTACAGAATCCTCTCAAAGTGTCTGTATAAATTTGAAAACAGCTGTGGTTTTCTGCGGTGCATTTTGCTTGAACAGTCTGTTTTGAGGCAGGAGGACAGGAAATGGTGAAAGGTGTGGGGGAAAGAGGAGAGATAGGAAATGTCTCTCTGAATGCTCGCCTATTCATTCTGGAGGTTTACAAAGGATATAAAGATGGATATAGGGAAGTGAAGCATGAATTTAGTGTCACGGTACAGTATTTCTTCCTCCCCCCCCTTTTTTTTAATGTAAAACAGTCTTTCAAGCTGTGATTAAAAGCAGGAAGACAGCAAAGGGAAAGAACTACTGTAACCTTTTCTCTTAACCGTTGTTCTTCCTGTTCTCCATCATAACAATGTTTAAAGAACTCAGAATCAGACCCTATTAAGTTTAAATCATAACCATAACAATTGAGAGCAGAGGTGAAATTCAGCCGGTTCTGACAGGTTCTGGAGAACTGGTAGCGGAAATTTTGAGTAGTTCGGAGAACTGGCAAATACAACCTCTGGCTGGCCACAGAGTGGGGTGGGAATGGAGATTTTTGCAATATCCTTCCCCTGCCACACCCACCAAGCCACATCCACAGAACCGGTAGTAAAAAAAAAATGAATTTCACCACTGATTGAGAGCCACATTTAAGATCATCTGTGAAAACACAGGGGTATTTTGTTTAGGAAGGCTGCCATTATCCTTTGGGATAGCAATAAAATTTATATACCAATTTACAGTGCTTTACAGCCCTTTCTAAGAGCCATGGTGGGGCAGTGGTTAGAATGCAGTACTGCAGGTTACTTTTGCTGACTGCCGGCTGACTGAAATTTGGCATATCGAATCTCACCAGGCTCAAGACTGACTCAGCCTTCCATTCTTCTGAGGTGGGTAAAATGAGGACCCAGATTGTTGGGGGGCAATATGCTGACTCTGTAAAACACTTAGAAGTACTGTGAAGCAGTATATAAGTCTAAGTGCTATTGCTATTACAGAGTCAATGTATTGCCCCCAACAATCTGGGTCCTCATTTTACCAACCTCAGAAGGATGGAAGGCTGAGTCAACTTTGAACCGGTGAGGATAGAACTGCTGGCAGTCAGCAGAACTAGCCTGCAATACTGCATTCTAACCACTGTGCCACAATGGCTATGTTTTTCTTCTGAAAGCAGCTCAATCCGTTGTAGGCCAGCCATGCACAATAACTTTTTCTTGTTTGTCATATACCTATCCACCAAAAATACTTGGCCACATCATCCATAAAAATCATTTGTGGCACGCTGAAAATATAAAAGTACAAAGCACAAAACAATCCAACAATTTTTTTCCAACTTGGTTGCCTGACAATGTTTTTGACTTATCACAGTTGATCAGATCTCAGATTGCGTATAGAACTATCCTATGTATATCCATAAAGCACATTTAAAAAAAAACTGTGGATGTTCCAAGGCATTCAGATGTTATGATAGTGAAACCGCCTGTTTTGGGGGTCTTGGGGGGGAGGCTTTTGACAAAGCCAATATTTGGACCAAATAATTTTGGTACCCATTAATTATTGGAAGTTGGGGCATACATACCCCTGATAGTTTTTACAGAAAGATCTTGAGACATGATCATTTGTTTAATAACTATTTGAAGTTAAGACAGTGCTGAAAAATTATTTAGGGCTGGTCCTTGCAGTTACCATCAGTATCCCTGTCATCATGTGATCAAGATTTGGGCGCTTGGCTACTAATATGTATTTACAATGGTTGAAGCATTCTGGGGTTACATGAGTGTCATTTGCAACCTTCCCAGCTGGTTTCCAACAAACAAAATCAATGGTGAAAGCTGGATTCACTTAATGGCCATATTAATTCACTTAATAACCATAACAATTTGCTTAATGACTATGTCAAAATAGGTGATAAATTCAGGTGTGGCTCACTTAATGACCACACATTTGGGAACAGGGATTCCTGTCCCAATTGTAGTCATAAATCAAGGTGAAGGATTTCAGTTGTTCTAATTCTTGACCTTGAGATCACACATTTCAGAATGAATATGGAAATCTTAGAAGGTCTCATCATTGCAGAAGAAATCATAATGCATCAGCCAAAAAATTCTTTGTGCTGAAAAATTGGATGCCTATTGAAAAAGACTATCAGAAGAGATCAACATCAGGGCATGTCCCCAAAATAATTGGAAATCCTTAGTGGGTGGAAAAGACATATTTTTCTTTGTTTTCTGGCTATATTTTAACACTTGGTTATGCAAGATGCATGCCTTTAATAGTGATACAGTTGTATTCACACAACAGATCTTACTTGGTTACTGAATTCCCCCTTTTCTGTGTTTGTGAAGTGTGTTGAATCACAGGAGAACTAAACGACAAGAATCACATGGCATTGTAAACCATAAAGAAATAATACAATACAATACAATACAATACAATACAATACAATACAAAAGCAGAGTTGGAAGGGACCTTGGAGGTCTTCTAGTCCAACCCCCTGCCTATGCAGGAAACCCTATACCGTTTCAGGCAAATGATTATCCAACATCTTCTTAAAGACTTCCAGTGTTGGGGCATTCACAACTTCTGGAGGCAAGCTGTTCCACTGATTAATTGTTCGAACTGTCAGGAAGTTTCTCCTCAGTTCTAAGTTGCTTCTCTCCTTGATTAGTTTCCACTATATAATAATAAATAAATAAAACCTGGTTAAAACTAAACAAGATTACAATGTGGCAGCAAGATTGCAACTGAACTGGTTAAGTGTGTTGTGTAAACACAGCAACAGAAGTATCAAGTTTCACAGAATAAAAGGGTGATAGTTTACCACAGAGCCTTCCTCAAATAGGCAGCAAGTGTTTAACCCTGATTTCTGCAATGATCTTCAGGTTTTGGCCCTGGGGGGGGGGGAAGAGTTTTTCTGCTCTCCTGCCAAAACTTTATGGAAGAATGCCAGCTGGTCTGCCCATCCCTAATGAGGATCCTAATTAATATGTGTAAATGAATATTCTCTCTGAAAACTCATGTGTGTGTTATGTCTGGTCAGCAAGAGGATGCTGAAATTTGAATGCCAATTGTTTTAAAGAGTTCAACTATCTGGTGATAGGGCCACAGTTGTACACATTCATTTTCTGAAATCATAAATGGTGTACAAGAACTAAACACATGCATTTTTATGCTACTCACACCAGTGGTCGGTTTCCATTTTTTTTTACTACGCATGCGTAGAAGCATCTGGGTGGGTGGGCGGAGCCCCCCATCACCACCACTACCAGTGTCCATGATCTGGGCCGAACCAGGAGCAACCCATCTCTTACTCACACTCTGGTATAGGTAGATGCTTTGTATTTTTGTTGCAACAATCTTTTTTTTTTTCTTCCTTCCTTCCTTCCTTCCTTCCTTCCTTCCTTCCTTTCTTTCTTTCTTTCTTTCCTACTATTTCAGGCCAAAAAGTTTGGGAAAATTTAATCTGTCAAATCTCAATATGCGCAAATAATTTATAATAATCTTTGGTTCCTTAGCACTTTTGATTGTAATTTGCACATTTTTGCAGTTAGATTTATTTCCCTTTTTCTCTTTTCTTTGGAGGCAAATTAAGTTTTATTGTTAATTGTTGATGGCATGTTTATATGCTCCCACAATTAAATAATACCCCAAAAAGGTTTTTAAAAAGGTTTGGGAAAATTTAATCCATCAAACCTCAATATGTACAAAAAAAATTATGTCCATGGTAGATTAAATTTTCTCTTTGTTTCTTTTCTTTGGGGATGAAGTAGGTTATATGATTAATTGTTGATGGCACGCCTATATTCTTCTACAATTAACTTAAAACCTGCCACCAGGGTGTCTATAGGAGGCTCAACAAAAAGTCAATGTGATTGATCCCTTCCACTCTTTATGAACAAGATGGTTATGGATGCCATCTTGACTTTTTTGACCCTCTTGAACACAGCCTTTCCTAGAGGGATTCTTTATGTAACCATCTTTATAGTGCCAACATCTTGGGTTAAGAGTCTAAATCTGTAGTCATCTATGCTTCAACTGGCAACCCTGTGGGTAAAATAACACCATACGCAAAACTGGCCATAACAAATTCCTATCAAAAATCAGAAGACAATCTGTGTTACTAGAGAAGGTCTCAAAAAGAAGTAGACATGCATACTGTATGTTTAATCCTGCAATTTTCATGTATGTTTCACTTTAATGCATGGCTATGCAACATTTCTTTTGGGAGGTGGGGAATAAAAATTGGGAGGAGAGAATGAATACAACTGAGTGCAGGTAGATTCGTTTGTGTTGAATTGGTGTTCCTTTATTCACAAACTTTAAGAATTATAGAATATAGAATAACAGAGTTGAAAGGGACCTTATCGGTCATCTAGTCTAACCCCCTGCTCAAGACCCTATACCATTTCTGACAAGTGGCTGTCCGGTCTCTTTTTGAAAGCCTCCAGTAATGAAGCATTATTAATTATCAGTGTCTGAAACCCTGAAGAATTGGATCATAACATGCAGAGATTCAAGAGCACTTTATATAATCTGCAGAATCAAACCTGTGTCTTTGTGCTTGGATCTGTGCTTGCATTTCTATGTCTTTGTGTTTGGATTATTGAAGAGGTGCTATAATTTTATATAATCTTCTTTGTGGTGCCAATATCTTGGAGGAAGAGTCTGAATCTGTAGTCATGGTCAGTGATGGGATACATTTTTTTTTACTACTGGTTCTGTGGGCGTGGCTTTGTGGGTGTGGCCTGGCTTGGTGGGTGTGGCTTGGTGGGTGTGGCAGGGGAAGGATACTGCAAAATCCCCATTTCCTTCAGATCAGCTGGGACTCTGGAGGCAGAAAATAGATGGGGGTGCGGCCAGTCAGAGGTGGTATTTACCAGTTCTCTGAACTACTCAAAATTTCCACTACCAGTTCTCCAGAACTGGCCAGAACCTGCTGAATACTACCTCTGGTCATGGTGCCATAAATTTAAGTTCTCAGATATGGAGAGAGAGCTCTCAATCAAATTAAGGAGGAGCAAACTGATGCAAACTGATACAAACTGATACTTCTCAATCTTATTTTTCCATTTATACATCAGATGCCTGATACCTTCATTCTTTCTCCTTGTTTATTTTTTAAAGATCTTTGTTTTATCCTTTACACTGCCAAGAGTTGGAAATGCACCCTCAAACTCAAACACCTACGTGATGCTATCTCAGTTTCCTTCCATTCATCCTAAAAATCCATCTTTTCTAAAAAGCTTTTGATGGAACTCCTGGAAAGCCATATATAGTTTTGCCCTAAATTACTGTAGATTTGTACCATTCCCTGCTGATCTCTGTTGTATTATCCTGCATTAATACGTCTTTTGAGCAAACATTTACCCTTTTGTAGTCTCTGGGCTGGTTCATACGTCATGTCAATGATAAACCCCAAACAAACCAACTACTGGGTGCTTAGCATTATGTATGACCCAAACCCATTCAATTCCTTGCATAAGGAAGGTGGCAGATACATTAATGACAATTGCACTAACTTTCCTATATTCTGAATGAAAGAGGCGAAGCATTGAAGTTCCCTTCAGTGGTACAATCTTACCAAAGTTGTACATCTCAGTACCGCTGATTGTATAAACTGGTGTTCATGTACAGTTTTTACCAGGTTTCATTACCACTAGAGAAACCTTTCCTGAGTAAAGATACAGGCAGCCTTTCTCTCCCCTGGTGTAAATAACCAGGGAGTCTTTGGCAGAAATTTCTGCTTCTGATGTTTTTTAGCTACTGACTTTTGTACTTAAGCCAAGACTAGAAATAAGCAGAGGAACACACGGAGAGGAAGGAGGGAGGGAAGGAAGGAGGGAGAGAGGGAGGGAGGGAGGGAGGAAGGAAGGAAGGAAGGAAGGGAGGGAGGGAGGGAGGAAGGAAGGAGTGTAAAGACTTAGTTCATGATCCTGTCTTCAAATTAGTAGTTCTTACTCACAAAATCTAGAGCAGTTTTCATTTGTTTCTTGTTAGGCTTCATCTATATCGCATTATTCTATGTACGTTGATAACAAGAATATACTAAGCTAGGAGGAATAGTCAACACGTTAGAACATAGGCTCAAAATCCCATTTTGTTCTATTTTAGTTTTTTCAAATGTGTATTTGTTTGTATGACCATTTGAAAAAAATAAGACTGAATGCACATCGTAGACCCAGGGCTGTGGAAAGAAGTGATACAAAAAATGTGGTTTGAAGAATGTTGGCATGGAATCGATTTTCCAAATCAGATTGTTAATTTGGATTGAATCAGATGCATTTGAATTTTTCCAATTATCCAATAGCACAATGTTCATACCCCCAAAAGACTTTCCTTCTGATATGAGTTTATTTTTGGGGGGGAGTTGGCTCAAACTGGATTGTTTTAACAACTACAGCTGAAGCAAAGATGGTTCTGAGAAATTCAGCAGCCATTGTTTGGCAACATTTTTAGCCTTTTTACTCTAGGCAAAAGCAAATTAGGACTAGACTGATAAAATAAAATCATTGGATGGATAAAGACAACAGCCATAAAGTGGTACCAAACAGATTGAATAGTAGAGTGGGTACCAGGAGCACCTCTTCTTGAACAATGTTCCAAAATTGAGTGCACCTCCAAAACTCAGATACTTAGATCTGCAAAATATTCTCATGATCCTGGATAGCAGCTCGGTGGCCTAGAAGTGAAGATGCTTGCCTCGCCCTCGAGAGGCTGAGAATTCAATCCTAGGCAGCAACAGATGATTCTCAATTGGGATGCAAAGAGTAAATATCTGCTGTGAAATCTGCATAGGCATCAGGAAGGGCATCCGGCCAGTAAACACTCAGTTCCATTCAGTTGCCTGATTCCACTTTGATAAAAAGGAATTGCAGGGTCATTTCTTTTTATCTTGACTGAAGATTTACCTTGATGGAAGATTTTAAAACATGGTCTAGTCTTGTCTAGGTGAGGATTAGTAAACTGTTGCTCACATGGGATCACTAAGATAACCCATTTAGGAATCTCTACCACTTTGCCATTGTGTCACTGAAATTTGATGACGAAATCATTGATGTATACAGTAGCATTAACTTTCTTTATCTTTTTTTTTTCAAAAAGAAATGCTGGGAGCCAGAGCAAATATACTTTGACTCCTTTTTATATTCCTAATCCCCCAATAGTTCTCCAAGTGGCCTAAAATCACTCCACTTAAGTTATTTTGCCAAGACAATTTTGAGCCACTTTTCAGATTTGAGGGGATGATGATGATTGATTGATTGGTTGGTTGGTTGGATTTAGGTGCCACACTCCAATTGACTGAGGGCAAGTCACAAGTTATCAATATCAGATAAAAACACACTGCAGAATAGACAAAATAGATAGATTCTGACCATTCAGGTTAGATTTAAAGATGGAAATGATATCACCTCCCAGACATTTTTATACAAAATTCCTGTCTTTTAGAAATGGGGGGGGGGGAATCACACACACACACACACAGACACACACACACAGACACACACAAAAGATCAGAAAATAATTCTATAGTCCAGGTATCTCCACATCTTCTGCTCTTGCACTACTTCTTTGAGTTGTATTCACGCCTCTCCCTCCCACTCCGTAGGTGGGCAAACAGTTCATTCCAATTATATAGTGCCAGCCATCTCGATGGTGGGCACAGTGTTTGTCCTTATCCCTCCAAATACAATATCGAAAAAGTTCTGCAAAAAAACATCAGTCCAAACTGAACCTAAATTCATGGGTTGGACCATATATTAATATATGCTAACACAGTGACATTAAAAGAAAGCTGTGATCATCCCTTGTCATTGACCAATGCTAATGTAGTTGAGTGTAAAACACGAAGGGCCCCAGATTGCCTAATCTTGGAAATTGAATGAATATTATAGCAATAGCTATGGCAATAGCACTTAGGCTTATATACCGCTTCATAGTGCTTTTACAGCCCTCTCTAAGCGGTTTACAGAGTCAGCCTATTGCCCCCAACAATCTGGGTCCTCATTTTACCCACCTCAGGCTGGTGTCCATTTTGATGGTGTCCAACCGCTGTGTTCTATGGCAGCCTGGTTTCCTCTGACCGCTAACCGTGAAAGGTAGTTGGAGCTTTCAATAAGTACCAGTGCCTTGAGTATAGGCTAGGAAAAATCTACAGGTATGCACTTTTTGCCCAGCTGTGGTTATGTTGAAGGCATAACTCACTAACCTTGAGTTATGTCAACTGAAGATTAGTGAGTGCATGATTTGATTAATGTTTTGGGTTCTTCCAGATCTCTTGTGCTGAACCAGGTAGTGCAGTCTTATGCATGGCTCCTCAGATCTAAACAATGACTAGACTTTCTTCCCAATCAGTCCATACAGCATCGAAGCCTTCATCTATTAGTTCCAGTGCAGCAGTAAGCAAAACATATTTTCCTTGCCAAAAAGAATAACCCACTCCATCATTTCCATCTTTCAACACAGCACCCTCTTTCCAGGAAAAGCTCTCCTCTTGGCAATAATTTGTTCATTTCTTCCTAATTTTGTTTGGCACTTACACTGAAAAAAATATATAACCTTCTGCAATTGAAACTATTCTTTCAGTATCTGAATCCCATTAGACCTTTTTTCCATATGCAAACAAAATCTTGGAAGGGGTACATTGCCAGGAGATTTTGCAATTTGGTTTTCAGACTAGAGGGGTTCACATTATTTGGCAGAAATTTTTATCTCTTGGATGTCTACTCACGGTATACCTCCAAGCACATTGCTTTGCCATCCTTAATTGCTATCTCACAATGACTTCTAGCATTGCTTTAGAAATGGATTGTTCCAGATTGTATCTACATCCAATATTTGCAAGCATGGAAAATGTAATTCTTTTTGCCAAAATAGGTGTAAGAGAAAAGGTTGTGTAAGCAAAAAGGCATTGATGGACACAAGATGGGACCTAGAAAAACATGAGTTTGGAAGCCAGAACATGAAGATTGGAGACTGGTCCAGAAATGCTGTCAAAATCAAACCATTGTCAATAATTAGTTGCATTAGAAATCAAATGTAGACCTTATGGAAGTATAACACCTTTCTACCAATAGGTGAGACCACCATTTCATTGGATCTGTAAATTATATAAAAACTGAATTTGAGGATATATGCTACCTATAGAAAATAGATGGAAAATGAAATGATAAAGTTGGTTTATTTCTGAAGGGACAAATAATGATATTGTTTATGTGTTAAGAAGAAAATTAAGTCTAAGATGGAAAATATGGGGGGGGGAATAATACGGTTAAAATTGGAAATGGAAATATAATGTAAAATTAATTATGCATATGAGAGAATGTTAAAGGGGAAAAACCAGGCAACACTTTGTTTACAACAGAATTTTAAATTTGTAACAAAAAAAATTAAAAACTTCTTTTCAATTGGATCTATACTGATGAGAATTAAATGGAAAATATGGGATTTTTGTTTTTTATCATTAAATTTATATTGCTGCCTATTCACCCATGGCGACTCAAGGTGGCTTACAGAATATAAAAATCCACATCTAAAAATAGTAAAACTGATCTAAAAATCAAATAAATTAATGTAAAGAATCACACACACCCCACCTCCCACCCCAGTGACAGCCAATCACACGAGCCATTTAATGGGCTCCATCCCTCTCTGGGTTTCCCAGGCCTGCTGGCAGAACCAGGTGTTCAGCGCCTTCGAGCAGAGTATTAGAGTGGGGGCTTTAATCTCTGGGGGAATTATGTTCCAGAGAGAGGGAGCCACCATGGAGAAGGCCCTTCTTCTGGTTCCCACCAGGTGTATCTCCCTTGGGGATGGGATCCACAACATTCCCTGTCTCCCCAATGATGGCCTATGTTGTGCCCAGTGCATTCCTCAAAGCCACCATCAAGAAAAGCACATTTATTATAAGCTTTTCTGGCAATGTCTGCATGGTTCAGTTGTTACAAGTATTGAAAGGTTCTATACCATTAATCTTTCACACAAATGCAAATATTCTGAGATGTTTAGCTTCAAGGAAAGGAATAAACTGAACTGTGTAGACTTAGAATACCATTTTGGAAGTTATTCTCAAGGGTTTGATCAGTGTGGTTTGCTTTGCAGTTGGGGGAAAAAAATAAGAACGCTTTTTCACTTATAGCAATAATTAAATCCAAATAGCAGGGGCTTTTCTGCTCAACCATAGCAGGGTTCCAATATCTCAGGGGCTGCCACAAAGAAGAGGGAGTCAAACTATTCTCCAAAGCACCTGCAAGCAATGGTGGAAACTAATCAAGCAGAGAAGCAACTTAGAACTAAAGAGAAATTTCCTGACAGTTAGAACAATTAATTAGTGGAACAACTTGCCTCCAGAAGTTGTGAATGCTCCAAAGCTGGAAGTTTTCAAGAAGTTGTTGGATAACTATTTGTCTGAAGTGGTGGAGGGTTTCCTGCCTAAGCAAGGGGTTGGATTAGAAGACCTCCAAGGTCCCTTCCAACTCTGTTTATTCTATTTTATTCTATTCTAAATCTTGGCTTTTGGAGAAAAAAATATCCCCATTTTGTTGCCTAGCTAGCCTCCTTTACTTTAAGTTTATATTGCAACAGTAAACCAGGAAGAATTCTTGACAGCTACTTAATTATAAGGAAACACCATTCTCCTAAGAATGTTCCGAGGAATGTGATACCCATATGCAGAATGAAGAAGCATCAGCATCTTTGCATTGGTTTGGAAAAACTGAAGCAAAGGGAGGGGTAGAAAGGTCATAATTGCCAGTTTCTTGGTGGCTGTTCAATGTTTTCCTGCACTTTAAGACTAATGAATAATCATCATAAAATATGAGCTTTCATAGCAGACAACTTTCTTCAACAGACACATCACTGGAAATAAGGAAAGCAAATGTTTTCTATGGATTTGGTCCCAGATCCAATTCTTGGCACTGCTCATAAAGTTCTTAGGTCATATTTCTGGGGAGCGACATGCATTATCCCCACTTTAGAACTGGACTATTTAGATCAGACACTATTAAGTAATTATCTAATGGCTCGATTTGCTATAATGGAGCTTTCTTATCACATAAAGGTTTGAGTGCTTGCCAGAGTATAAAGAAGGAAACAAGCTAAATAAACAAAATGACTAGGAAATTGTGCGTTTTTAGTCTTTCAAATGGCATAGAATGTTTTGCTTATATATTGCGCTTCCAAGTTTTTGGAATAATGCAAGCAGTGTATAAAAAGCATTGAAATGGAAAAAATGTAAATATACAAACATAGGGGGGGGAGACCCAATTTCGCCTAAATAAATTGAAGGAGGACAAGGTGATACTTGAAATAAATGTCCATAATATGGGCAGAATTGAAGTCATGTTAAGAGATGCTAATGCTAAAAATAACCCAAACTATTTGTCATTTACACACATGTATGATCCAGAGACAAAGAGCCATTCTTTGCATTTTACAAAAACAAAATTGTACCATTCCAAACTGTCGGAGTCTCTCGAAACAAAAGAGATTGTGTGTTTAGCAAGCTCTTCAGTATTCATGACGACTTGCCACTTGCAGTGGGCGAGAGGAAAACAATACTCAGAAGACTTTCATAAGTGACATGCAATGGTAAGATTGATAGATGATGTAGCGTCTAATGCTTGCGCAGCCCAACAAAAACGTCACATTGGGTCGATTGACTAAACATTAGCCCTGTTTTAATCCTTCCAGTGCTACTTTCCTAAAGTGTAGAACTGGAAGAAGGTAGGAGGGAAAGCAAGTAAAACTAGGAAAAGAGAGCAAGAAAGCTTGCCCTGCACCCTCTCCCCCAAAGGATTAAATCCCTTGTTCTCTTTGGTGACAAAGGACAATATTGCTATGGAAAGTTTAACACAAGTGTTCAAAGCAAGTGTATTCAGCTCAAGTGAGTGTGGTTTGGTTATTCGTATTAAATAGTGCTGTTGCAAATGTTCAGCACTAAGTGTTTTGCTATAGACTTCTTTTCTTCTTCAGTACACAGCTTTCACTCGCCATGTTAAAAGTGGTGGTGGTGGTGGCGAGGTGGAGGAGAATCTGTAGCAGCAACAAAAGACAAAAAAAAAAGATAATTTCACCTTCTTCTGCCCTTTTGGGAGCACCAACATCTCATTGCCTGCTCTTGGAAATAGGAAATAATTCCAGAGAATTACCATTTTTTGGAGTATAAGATGCACTGGAATATAAGACGCACCAAGATTTTGAAGAAGCAAATTAAAAAAAAGGTTTTGCACTCTGAAGATCTCCCAAAACGGCCCGTTTTTCACGAAAACGGGCCCATTTTTTGTCAAACAAAGGGCATGCATAGTCTTTAGGAGGTTTGTAGAGTGCTCCTGCGGGTGGGGGGGGGAAGTGAACAAAAAACAGCCTTTTTTACTCATTTCTGCCCTCCCTAGCCCTCCAAAGCACTCTGGAATTCTCCTAAAGGTTTATGCATGGCCATTTTGGTAAAGGGGTGGGGTTTTGGGTGGCCAAAATGCTGTATTCAGTGTATAAGAGGCACCCAGATTTTCACCCTCTTTTTGAGGGAAAAGGGTGCATCTTATACTCCGAAAAATACGGTATGTAAAAATAGAAGTGTTTATATAAGGTAAAGGTTCCCCTTGAATATATATGCTAGTCATTTCCGACTCTAGGAGGCGGTGCTCATCTCCGTTTCAAAGCCAAAGAGCCAGCGCTGTCTGAAGATGTCTCCGTGGTCATATGGCAGGCATGACTAAATACTGAAGGCTGATGGAATGCTGTTACTTTCCCGCCAAAGGTGGTCCCTATATTTCTACTTGCATTTTTACATGTTTTCTAACTGCTAGGTTGGCAGAAGCTCGGAGCCATATTTGCTGGCACACCAGTCATCAGGTCCTTCAAGAATGCACATGCTGGCCAGCTAGTTTTCGGCCTTCCAGAGGGCTGGGGGAGCTTGTTTTCACTCTCCCCAGGCTTCCGTAAAGCTCTTGGAGGCTGGAAAGGGTGAAAAATGGCCCCAACAGGCCAACCAGAAGTTCAGAAATGATCCATTTCTGGAGAGCCTCTGGAGGCCCGCGGGAGGCCGTTTTTGCCCTCCCCAGGCTTTAGGAAAGCCTCCAGAGCCTTGGGGATTATGCACATATGTGAAGGTGGGCTGGGAGGACTGAATCGGTGTTGGCACGCATGTGAGTACAATAGCGTGTGCACGCACAATTTTGGCATGTGAAAGAAAAAGGTTCACTGCCCTATAATGCCTTCTGTTAGTCTTGATTCCCCTCCCTGCAAACTAATACCAGTCGTTTACAATGTTTTGTAAATTCTACAACATTGCATTTTTGTTACGTGCCTAAGTCATCTCTGGAAGCGAATGGCATCTGAGCAAATAAAAAATGACGATAACCCAAGAGAATAGGTGGAAATATTGAAAAAAATCCTAGAAAGTCTGTTCTGCATTCTCACCATTATTGCACCCCAGCCTTAGAGGCATATCAAGCACACTTTCTCCCCAGAGAAAATCAAATCTATTTATATTAGAATGGGTGACCCTTTGGTCAATGTTAAATATGTTGCTTTAGCACAGGACACCAACTTTAATCAGACCATTTCCACAATTCTCCCCCACCCCATTATTACAGGTTTCATTACAGCTCTAAAGTGGGGGCAGAGCATATGGAACTCAAGAGGTTTGAAGAAACCATAAAATAGGGTTAACCATTAACATTCTATTTTATAGACAACCATTAAAGACAGATGTTCTTGGTGTCTGTGCACCCCAGCTGAACTTTTGTTCTGTGCTTATCGGGGCCCAGGTCATGTCATTTTCATAGGAGACCTTCTGATCCTTTCAAATAAATCTATTGTCTCCCATTTTCACATGGCTGGACATTCATACTGAAGTATAGGTACCGATCTTTCCCAAGAAAGTGTCCTGTTTTCAAATGCATTTTCTCTTGAATTATACATTTCTAGGCATATTTGATTCTAGAAAGACATTTAATATGTACTTTGATGCTTTCTGAGCCAGGAAAGCATGAATTTCCAAGAATGTCTGCATTTTGATCTATCATCTACGTATGTATGTAATCTACGTCTTTCTGTCTGTCTGTCTGTCTGTCTGTCTGTCTTTCTTTCTTTCTTTCTTTCTTTCTTTCTTTCTTTCTTTCTTTCTTTCTTGCTTGCTTGCTTGCTTGCTTGCTTGCTTGCTTGCTTGCTTGCTTGCTTGCTTGCTTGCTTGCTTGCTTGCCTGCCTGCCTGCCTGCCTGCCTGCCTACCTACCTAGCTAACTACCTACCTACCTACCTACCTACCTACCTACCTACCTACCTACCTACATACATACATACATACATACATACATACATACCTATCTACCAATAGGTCAACCCAATGAGCCAACTGAGCAACATACAATTCACCAATACGTATTTGTGATTAAAACAATACAAATTTAAAAACAAAATCACACATTATCATGACATAAGAACAGGTGAACCCTCAAGGTGAATAAAACCAATTCATCCTCTGGAGGAGTCATGATTCATCATAAATTGATGAAACAGCCAAGTTTGCATAATTTCCTGAAGGCCAAGAAGAAAAGGACTGCTCCAATGTTTGGGGGGCGGATCCCATTCCATATGAGGGGACAGTGATTGAGAAAGCTTGCTTCTATAGCCCCTGTTGAGAGGACACATGAGGAGTCCATCCAACTAGATCCTATTAAATGAATACATGTTACTGGCAAAAAAAGGTCTGAAAGATACCCAGGATCTTGAATTCCAGCTGGAAGTTAGCTACTAGCATAGTTCTCAAAGTAGAAACGTTACATGGGTATCACAAGGACACACATCATTACACTAGCTTCTGCATTCTAGACAGGTTGTAGCTTCCACATGCTTTTCAAGGGAAGCCCAATGATGAGTACCTTGCACTACAAAACAGTGCTCCACACTCCTAACTCCACAGCTGAGCTACCATAATCTGTTGGAATTCATTCTTACAATGTATTTCTGTGTAACAACTACAATAGTATTCATCCAATAGATGGCAGTATTTACAAGTTTGGATCTATGGTATATACTCTATGCTCTTTGCTCTAAATAGAGTTTCCTGTTTCCTATTACAGTAAAATGGTTCAGCAGTAAAGCACATGGTGACTGTACTCTTTGTTTGCTCTGTGTGGTGCTTTATATAAAGAGAATTGTAACGTAATCAGTGATATTGAAAACCATAGAGAATCGAGCAGGATAAAGTGGATCGCACTACCTTTATTTCAGTTTTGGTGGAGAGGAATGCAAGAGGAATTCAGACTAAACATGGGCCTAAAACTTGACTGAAATGTGTTCAAAAAATCTATTTCCTTCAGGGCCCATTGCAGCTGCAGCCCAACCTCTTTCTCTATCACCTTCCCCTAAAGGGGGAGATTGGAGACAGGATAATTGGCCAATGCCGGTTTCTTGAGGATAGGATGCATAACCATTTCTTTTAGAGCCATGATGCTCCATCAGTCAAGTATACATTCATAATTGTCCTGACTAAGCTCCTTTACCTTTACCTTTACCTTTATTTCGATTTTTATACCGCCCCCTCTCCCCAAAGGGACTCGGGGCGGTGTACAGTCAAATAAAACAGATAAAATGGAATACAAACATACAAACATAAAAAACATAGAAGAGGAGGCAATACGACACTGTACAAAGTAAAGTAGATAAAACAATATTTCAACAATCCTAAAAAATACCCAATTAAAATTACCCAGTTAAAATATATCTGCCAGGAGGTATAATAAGGTTATGAATGGTCCAGGCCGGCTAAAGTTTTCGTCGAAAGGAGGGAAAGTCGGTGGTGGTTCTGATATCGGGGGAGAGGTCATTCCAGAGGGTTGGGCCCATCACAGAGAAGGCTCTACTCCTAGGTGCCGCCCATTGGCATTGCTTAGTGGACGGCACCCAGAGGAGTCCTTCCCTGTGAGAGCGAATCGGTCGCAGGGAAGTGTGTGGTAGGATGCGATCCCGCATCCTTGTCATCTGTCTGCGTGTTTTTTACCAAGAAGGGCAGGGATCCAGACTGCAAGTGGCTGGGTTGACGATACAACAGGTCCCCTGAACTTCCTCAAGTTTCATAGGCTAAGGTTTTTTCCCAAATAATGAAAATCTCAGCCATCTCCTCTGCCCAGCTTACATACAGCTCAGAAAAAAAAAGAATGACTTTTTCCTCTAGGTGTGGCTAATTTTGAAGGTGACTTGGAAGATGCAACTGGTGCAAAGTGTGGCAGCCAGAATATAATCAGAGTAAACCCAGTAGCCTATGGTAATAGCCATACTATAATTATTACATTGGCTGCCAATAAACTCTAGGCCCAATGCCAAGGGCTATTATTACCTATTTCTCCTGTGAAATAAATTTTGGAAGCAAATTAATATACTAATCCTAGAAATATAAATGGCTAATTTTTTTCCTCTAGTTAAAGTGAACATCTATTCACACCCTTTGATTCTCAACGAGTATCAAACTTCAGTGTCAATTTATCTCATTGATGAGTTGAGGCAGGAGCTCTTTCAAAATACTGTAAAAAGGACCTCCAGAATATGACTCAAAAGGCCTTTGAGAGTTGGTTAGGAGATCCACCAACTGTATCATACTTACCAATTTCAACAGTTGTGCAATATGTGCCTAAAATGTAGCATTCCAACCTGGCCAGACTAAATTTGTCTTAGGGTTCGGTGGTAACCAAGGGGAATGATTAACGGTCATAATTTAGCACTGGCAAAGCAATTTAGTCAGGTGTTTCTTGCTGTTGAGGTGGAGGGTAAACCCATCCTCAGCTTGGTGGATGGGTGGGGAGAGAGAGAGAAATTATCAGAATAGCAGAGTTGAAAGGGATCTTGGAGGTTTTCCAGTCCAACCTCCTGTACAGTCGGGAAACTCTATACCATTTCAGACAATCTGTTCTTAGAAACCTCCATTGTTGGAGCATCCACAACTTCTGGAGGCAAGTGTGTCCACTCACTATTTATTCTTTTCAGAAAATTTCTCCTTAGTTCTAGGTTGGTTCTCTCCTTGATTAGCTTCCATCCATTGTGTCTCGTTCTACCTTCAGATGCTTTGGAGAATAGTTTGAATTCCTCTTCAGATATTAGAAAACTGACGTCATGTCAACCAGGGCCCTTCTTTTCATTAAACTAGACATAACCGCATTGGGCTTCAAAAATTTCAGCAACGGGTTCTCTGCACGGTTGCTGGGTGGGCGTGGCCTAGTCGGCCTCCTGCACCATGGCCGGGGTGGGGGTGCTTTTTGCCTTCCCCAGGCTCTGGAGGTTTTCCTTGAGCTTCTGGGAGGGCAAAAACTGCCTTCCCTGGGCTCCAGGCCTGTTCCTGGCTTCCGGAATTTCCAGGAGGCCCGTTTTCTCTCCTGCCTGAGCCTCCGATCGGGCTTTGCACTTACCTTCCATCCAAAATGGGCCACATGGAGACTCCTGGGAGAGGTGGAGCAGGGTGGGAAGGGTGGGGCCAGCCACGGGTGGGATTTGGAGGTTCTCCGAACCAGCCATAACATTAGCTACAGGTTCTTCCGAACCCAGGCGAACCTGTAGAAGCCCACCCCTGCATAACCCAATTCCCGCAACTTCTCTGCACTCTTTGGAGAAGAGATACAGCTTATAAAGTACTGGGACACAGATGCCTATATTTGGCCTCAGGGTCCAAATTGTTTGGCCAAACGCAAACTAAGTTTCCCATTCCCATTTGACAAATGTTGCGGATCTCAGGCCAAAGTTTTGCTGCTGCAGTGAATGAGTCCACGGCAGTCTTCCCTGCACACTGGGGTGACGACTCCAGAGTCGCCTTTTTTTAATTAAGGTTCTGTATTGTAACTAGTCAATGTACATTATTGGGAGAATGAATGTCAATGCCAGTGCTTTTTCTTCCTCTCCTTTATCTTTGTCAACGATTCAAAGACATGATTTATGGTTAGTCTCCGTCTTTCAGGATCATCCATCAAGCGCTGGTTTCACTACAGGGTTCCAAGTTGTAAATCATGCAGAAAGGCTGTCACTCATCTTGATTAACCCTTTCAGAACAGAGCACCCGCCAGAAAGGAAAGGTGGCCAAGGGAAGGTAGAGCTCTTTTTTCTTCCTTTGTAGGGCAAAGAACAAAACAAAGCATAATGCCCAATAATAACCGCAGCTCATGGAATTGACAGAACTCCAGCTGTCTCAGCAATTCATCCCTTTATGCCATCCAATAATTAGCATGAGGGACAAACAAAAGTTAACCCTAGTTAGGAGTGCTCTTTGCTGTCTGTTTATATTCTAGTGGCTTGCCTATCCGTGTTGGTGGGGATGGTCCTAGAGATTCTAGCAACCTGGAATTAAGGAATTAACCTTAATTAAGGAGAAACTTCCTAACAGTGAGAACAATTAACCAGCTTGCCATCAGAAATTGAGGGTGCTTCATCACTGGAGGTTTTTAAGAAGAGACTGAACAGCACAGGTGCTATTCAGCAGGTTCTGACCAGTTCTGGAGAACCAGTAGAGGAAATTTTGAGTAGTTCAGACAACCGGTAAATACCACCTCTGACTGGCCCCGCCCTCATCTAGTCACTGCCTCCCATGTCCCAGTTGATCAGGAGGAAATGGGGATTTTGCAGTAACCTTCCCCTGCCACGCCCACCAAGCCATGCCCACCAAGCCATATCAAACCCACCAAGCCACGCGGTAGTAAATTTTTTTGAATCCCACCACTGTTGGACAGCCATTTGTCTGAAATGGTATAGTATTTCCTGCTTGAGGTGGGGGTTGGACTAGAAGACCATGAAGATCCCTTCCAGCTCTTATCTGATTGATTGATTGATTGATTGATTGATTGATTCTTTAGATGGGCTATTTGCTGTTGGGTTCTTTGGCAGTTTCTTAATTGGGGTACTGTTTACTTGATTGCTGGTCTGATGTTAACCTTGGAGTTAATCTATGGTGATCTTGGTGCTGATTGCTAGTGAAGAGGTGTTTGAGTGATTTTGTTCATTTTTGGGCTGGATGAGAGTCTTTTTGCATAGTCTATAGATTTTGTTAATGTCTATGTGTCTGTTGATGGTTGAGTTGTCAGAGTGCCAAGCTTCTCTAAATTCCCTGTTTTTTTTTAACTTAGCTTGCTCAAGGATGGTCACATTTTCCCCATTGAAACTATGGTTAAATCTGTCTATACGTTGTGAAATTAAAGAATTTTCATCATGTTTTATGAATGCTCTTTGGTGTTTGTGGATGCATTCTGCCAGTCTTATGCCTGTTTCTCCTACATAGTGGTCCTACATAAGGAACATTTTCCAATGTAAGTGCATTAATTCTGTCCATAAAGAGTATAGTTTAGCAAAGTTTATTTGCTAAAACAGGATCACAAACAAATGCCGCATGGCTTATCCTGTGTGGTCTTGCCTCAGCGTTACGACACACAAATTTTTTATGTATGCAGATTGACAGACATCAAAAGGTGACCATCCAGGACCACCACCCCCACATGCAGGAACACCTATATACACCTGTGTATACTGGCACTTCATGCCACTCAATATGATTCATGTTTATCTGGGCCACAGCCAGTTTTGCTAAGTTCAAAGGAATATCTTTGCAAAAAAAAAAAAAAAGGTTGCAATTAACTTGCCGTTCCCACCTCCAGAAATGAGGGGAACAAAGCGGAGTGGACCCCAAAGCACAGCCGTTGCAATACCCACTCCTCAGACACGATTTAAAACAAAACGAAACTGCGAAATTTCTCTGAACATACAAAACTGGGGCAGTGATTTTTTTCTCTCTCCCAGAGATAGAATCCAGGAAATCAGCAGGTATGAAAAATGCCACTTTCTGTTTTCTCTTGCAAGCTCAGCCTGTGTGTATGTTTTTAATAAGTGCCAATTATAGATGTGAAAAACAGGGTTTTGCTTGAAAAATCAAATAGAGGCCAGTTCTGACTGTAACCTTACTGTGACTAAGGAACAAGTGCAAAAGTCCATTAGCAGCTACTATTTCAGGCCTTATAAATTAGCAGGTTTTTTTTTTCCCTTCTCTCTCTCCACCTCTTTTTATTTTTGTGGACAGGAAGACATCAAAAAAATGAAATGTGTAAGCATCATGGGAAACACTAATATACCACTGTGCCTGCCCCCTCTGAAAAGCTGTGGACAAACACTGACAGATATTGGGCCAAGTTGGCTAATCATCCTCCCACCTCTGTCTTTGCTGCTGTGGATCAACATTTCCCATTCCTTTCTCATTTTTCAAAACGTTTTCTATTTCCTCTTGACTAACATAAGTGTGGAAGATTGGCAGTGAAGAAAAAACAAAACAAGCGCAAGTGAGATTATAAATGTTCTTTCTGCTTCTTTTAACTACCATTTTGAGAGGTCTGTGGAGATTCTCAGTCATCCAGGTAGTCCCAAAGATGCCTTTTCAAAAGGCAACTGGTCTTTCTTTGTTTTTTCCTTGAAGACATTTCGCTTCTCACCCCAGAAGTTTCTTCAGTTCTGTAGGGACAAAAATGTCATTTTAGCAGTTCTAAGGAGGTTCCACACCCATTTGCCTTATTTAGGTGATCCTGAGGGTACAGATAAACTTTAAATTAGCCACAATGATGCTCAGAGAGCGTGCTAATGACAAAGTGACTGCAAGGAATATAAATCCTTCCATCCTCCACCATTCAGTCAGAACTGAAGAAGCTTCTTGGATAAGAAGCGAAATGTCTTCAAGCAGAAACAAAGAAAATCCAGTTGCCTCTTGAAATTAGTATCTTTGGAAATATTATTTTGATAGCAAGTTAATGTGGTGTTTTTGAATCCATGTTTGTGATGCTGTTTTGGCTTATCTTGAATTATCCTAAATTCTGAAACTGATTTGCAGATTCTGAAAGTAGTGATGAAATATGTGGAGGCTGGGTGGGAAAATGCATTTAGAGAGTTTCTTAGGGGAAAATATTACATTATAATTATATTTCCACTTATCTGGAAATAAGCTTCATTGGTATAAGCTCCATTCTTTACTTTCAAGAAGGAACCTTCATCTTCCAAAGCAATTTTTGAATGAAAAAGAAACTATAATCTCTCCAAAGCCTAGCTTACAAGAAGAGCTAATACTGAATTGGTGCAGGCTGGTATACAGGACCTTACTGATTATTCTTAGCAATGGATGTTGCAACTAACAAATCCAGATGGCCCTATCTGCAGACATCAAGAGCCAAAAATTTCTCAGGGTGGAGATGCCAGTTATGTGAACAATTGACCTCAAGGTAGAGGAATGCAGAGCAAAAATTAAACCAGAGACGTGGTGAGAGGAAGAAGCACTGGATTTATACTACAGTCCATGTAAAAATGGAATTGAATTTTCATGTTGGCAGAGGGCAAAACACTATTTTAGTTTTCCCTTCCTAGTATGCAAGCTAGATTCTTATCTGGCCTGCCACGTTGCATGTCAGAAAGCCATGTGCCAATCATGAGCTAGAATTTTTGTCAAGCTGTGCTGAGTCACACTCCAGGAAGCTGTGCCAGTAACCTGGCACAATTTGTGTTTTTCTTTCTGAAAAGATAGATATTGATTTTGGGCCAGGGGACACATGACATTTTATCGTAAGGAGAAATAAGCATTTTTGGCCAGGGAGCACATATGTTTTGCTTTGTAGCAGCCAACCTGTTTATTTTTTTTAAAAAAGAAACAAACAAAAATCCAATCCATAGGCATTCTTGAAGCCTGAATCGTCATCATGTTACTTACACCATGAGTTATATATAAACCAAAACCTTTTTCTGAGCAACCCAGAATCTGAAGCCAAGATGTCATGATAGCAGAAAGCATGGCCCAAACTATTGGGGTTTGTTAACTACATGACTAGCAAAAGGAAACAACGGGACTTGTTTGAGGAATATGTGCTAAGAATAATGCACTTATCATTCTAATTTAAGTATGGGCAAAAGGCCTCTAATAGAAATCTCTTTCATTGCGGTAATAGGGTATAGCAATTACATTATGGTAGTAACAATGCCTATGTGTCACTTTCTGGGGCTATAGACACCATTACATATTTCTACGTGTGCTTTAACCCAGACAGACAAATTCTATGTCTACAGACAGTTGAGGGATCTTGGAGTCTTAGTGGACAACCAGCTAAGTATGAGCCAGCAGTGTGCAGCGGCAGCCAAAAAAGTCAATGCAATCCTAAATTGCATTAACAGAGGGATACAATCAAGATCAAGTGATGTACTAATACCATTCAATAAAGCCCTAGTAAGACCACACCTATAATACTGCATCCAGTTTTGATCGTCACACTATGAAAAAGATGTTGAGACTCTAGAAAAAGTGCAGAAGAGAGCAACCAGGATAATTAGGGGACTGGAGACTAAAACATGAAGAATGGTTACAAGAACTGGGCATGGCTAGTCTAGTGAAGAGAAGGACCAGGGGAGACATGATAGCAGTGTTCCAATATTTGAGGGGCTGCCACAGAGAGGAAAGGAGTCAAGCTATTTTCCAAAGCACCTGAGAATAATGGATGGAAACCGACCAAGGAGAGATTCAATCTAGAAATGAGGAGGAACTTTCTGACAGTGAGAACAATAAAACAGTGGAACAGAAGTTGCCCTCATCATTTGAGACTTTCAAGAGGAGTTGGACTGCCATTCGTCAGAAATGTTGTAGGGTCTCCTGCTTGAGTGGGGGGTTGGACTAGATGATCTATAAGGTTCCTTCCAGCTCTGTTAATCTGTTAAAGAACATTCAAATGTTTGCAAGATAAGGCAAAACAAAAGAATCACAATCACTCTGTCCATGAACCATAAGAAATCATTTTAGCAGACAACCTAGGAAGATTTAGGAAGAGAAACAAAACTTCACGAACTGAATCTTGTACCATGAACTGAACGAGCCTTGAACAAGCTGATCTTGGGTGGAAAGCTTCATTCTTCAGACATCTTGCTTGTTTATCTCTTGACCTTTGGGCTACAGATCAGCAGCTTGATGTCTCCGGAGAGGAGCATGTGTGAAGACACCCGAAGGCACAAAGACAACATGCCCTTCATAATGAACTAATGAGACTATCTACTCAGCCATCCTTATGGATCAGAAAAATAAACAATTGGCTTTCCTGGGACTGGGAAGATATATCTAAATTGTGACAATTCAATTGTGACTGCAATTTTGCCTGGGTGTCTATTTCCCCTCCCACTTTTGTGTATCATAAGCTTTCCTTCACGTTGCTGCTTGGGAGCTTGGCAGGCCTGTTCCACTATCACTGCAACCTGTCAGAAGAACAAATGGCACCTCAGGGAACGTGGCCTGATAATGTTTGGTTTGGTGTGGCTTGGTTGTATGCATGCACTTTACGCTTTTTTTTCCTAAAAGGGAAAGAAAACCCTAATCTATGTTTATAAATTGCTAAAGGAACGTATACTCCACCCCTCTGTTCTACCGCTATGACTATCTGTAGCCTTTGACTTCTTCTTCTTCCCATCTCGATATTTTAACATTGAGTCCCCTAATTCCAGGTGACTACCAGATACGAGGTCAATGGATTAACATGCTCATTCAAAATGATTTATTCTGTTTTTTTCTCTTTCTCCCCCACACCCCCTGCTTTTCTGCCACGTACAGATGGGTGACTCTCTTGACTAGGTCAGAATGAATGGCCAATATTACAGATTCTAAGCATATCAGCCTTTGTGTAGAGAGATTAGTTTCCTATAAAGAGGGCTCTGTGAGCCCAGCGAATAAAAATAGCTTCTGAAAGATCCAGTAGAAGAGTAGAAAGAAATATCTTCCCTGAAATGTCATCAGAAATAGGAATAAGGAGTTATGCATCTGAAGGGATTAAAGGATGCATCAAGATCTACTTTGTCCTTATTGTGAGAGCAGTAAGATATTGTCTATCCCAAATACAGTTGCAAATTAAGGCTGATTTTATTCCATCCTAAATTCTTCTATCCAGCTGGGATTAAAATAAGAGGGGGGAGGAAATACTGTGCTACTAAAATAAGATTGGGAATAAGTTGCAGCCCATCACCTTGTAACATCTTAATTAAAGTGTCTTTCTCTGATATAAAGTTGACTCTAAGGCACTCATCTTTAATTTGGATATTTTAAACAATATGTGGGAATTCAGTAGATTTGAATGATATTTAATTAACTATTCCTGAACTGGATATGTTCATTTTAAAGATGAAAGCTAGAAGACCTTTTTTGGGATGAAACTGGGTTAGTAAACTTGCATGATTTATTGTTTAATCGATTGATCTATATTTACAACAGTTTTTATGCTATCCAATCAGAAGATTCTGGATAGGGTACAAAAACAATAACATAAAAGAGGACCAAGGCTCCAGCAAATTAAACTTGAGTAGAATCAAAATTGATCAAATTTTGAATCAAAATTTGATCAAATCAAAACTGGAGGGATTGTTGTAGTAGGAAAATTGTACAAGTGATACTACTGGAGGAAAGAATGGATAATATAAAACTCAGCCTGAGGTTAAATTAAAATAGTAAAATGACCATATTTTACAGGATCTGACAAAAATCTCAAAAGAGTCCAATGTGCTTTGTATGAAGCCGCATAATAATTCAAATAAGAAAATTAAAATCTCCCAAAATTTTTGCATTTTCACAAAAGGTAATCATATAATTGGGCAATTTTACAAGGGATCAAATTATTATTTGTGGAATTGTGGAATTCCACAATGTTTCATAAAACTGTAGAAATATGATATTTGGTGGTTTTGCAAGGTTGGCACCGTTTTTCATGCATGCGTGTTTTTCCAGAACAGAAATTTAGATATATTTTCTTTTATACATCTTTGCATAAGACATCCCACAAGCTATGCAGCTACAAATAATTTATGGACTGCTATAGTTCAGTCGTGGTGTACTTTTTTTTCAGAAAAAGAAAAGATAATTTTGTGGGCAAAGAACACAATTTGATACCAGTACACAGACATTCTAATGCAACATTTTTTAAAAAAATGAATTCATTTCTTTAAAATATTGTCTATTGGTTTCTTAACACATTTTTTTTGCTAAGATCAGTGTGATAATCCTACAAATATAATGCAAATGCAATAGAAGCCACAATGTAAGCAAATGCTATAACTCGCCAATCAGTACAAGCATCTAAAACGATGGTCAAACTGATGGTTGCAGTCTGATGGATATTTCATAACCCTTACTGTTTCATTGTATTAGAATTGTACATTATTTCAGAGTCTATTTCAGGGGTCCCCAGCCTCCAGGCTGCATCAAAACTGAATGCAGTATTCCAAGTGTGGCCTACCAAGGCATTATAAAGTGGTATTAACACTTCATGTGATCTTGATTCTATCCTTCTGTTGACGCAGCCTAAAACTGTGTTGGATTTTTTGGCAGCTGCTGCACACTGTTGGCTCATATTTAAATGATTGTCCACTTGGACTCCAAGATCCCTCTCACAGTTACTATTATTGAGCATAGTAGCACATATACTGTACCTGTGTGTTTCGTTTTTGTTGCCTAAATGTAGAATCTTACTTTTCTTAGGATGTTTCAAAGAGTTGCAGACAACTATTCTGTGGATTCCTCTTCATTCTCCAAAGCAGATTTTTGGAAATGAATCCAAAGTACTGCATACCCTATCTAATAGATATTAAAAACTTGGATTAATGTGTTTCTTATTTATTATTTAGTTGTAGCATAGTGATATAGAGAGAAGCACTTCTATAGATGTTTTGATCTCAGCCATATATAGTTTTCAAAGTGAACCCCAGGGTTTTAAATTGGTCTCAGAATAGGTAGGTACATGCATACAAATGTGCAAGTTTTGAGAAGATTGTACATACAAGGGAAAATACAAGTTGTTAGTTGAAGTTGCATACCAAAGAAGTGAAGATTTTCTTCCATTGGTTGATGATAAGGATGCCTGCAGATGTCAAAATTTGACAGGCTGAACTAACCAATGAATAGATGTGAAACTTAAGATCAGATACATAATTGATCTGTATAATACCTTCAAGACCAAATCTTAGACTTACACCATCTCTTCTTTTACCTGTGTCAGCTCTGATTTATCTCTTTACCACTTTTATTTTTTTTCCCCCTGTCAGTTTGCACTTATACTTAAACGGGGAAACTATGGTTTGCATTTGCCCTTCAAATCAGAACTGATTTGATCACAGTGTACATTTCTGCTTCAGAGGGTAAGTGTGAGCTAATGTAAGTGAGGCAGGGGCTGGTGTAATAGCAGAAGATAGTTTATGAAAGGAACAGGGACAGTGAGTGAGTGGGTGGGTGACTAAGTGTGAGTGAGTATGCAATAACCTTTAATAAGGCTTCTTTATACATTAATCCAATAATATATGAATAATGCAAGTCAGTAAGCCTGATGAGTTGATTTTCAGTCAGGGGCTGCTACCTCAGTGTAATCAACTTGAAATGATACGACTGTGTAAAGTTTGCCACAGAGCTGAGTTACCTAGGCTATCTACCTCCACAAATAAGTTTGAACTGATATACTCTCTATAGAACTTCTAAAGCTTTTCTCTTCTGAATGAATGTGTAATTTAGTTGTTGCAGTTTCTCCCTACTAAATAGAGTCACCGATCCATGTTGTGTTGGGACTTTTGACCTTGAAAGTGCTTGTGTCTAGCTATTCCCCCAGTATGTATTACTATAACTGTTCTGGGTCTCGAAGTCCCCACTTCCCAGCTACGTTCTGTGGGAGGCTCTGTGTGAAGTCTGCCTGCTCCACAACTGCTTTATCTCTTTTCACATCAAAACCATGTGGATATTATACTGCAGAATCATCAATCAAGTGAACTGCGGTCAAGAGCCTGTCCTGGCATTGCTCCTTCCAACCTGCCACTGTAGATCCAAGGGCACGTACTTTGAGGCAGTGTGATGGAATACACACCTACAGGGCCAGTGGGGGAGAGTCTTAACAAGACAGAGCCTTCCCAGAAAGAGGTGCCAATTAAGAGACTGTGCAGTCCCAAGCTGGATGGGAATGGGGGAAGAGGTGCAGAGTAATCTCTCTTACCTCGTAGGTAAGCAAATTATAGCTTTAGCTTGGCAAGGTTGATATCAAGCCCAAGCGAAATTCAGTCAAGCCCAAGTGAAATTCAGTCAACTTGCATACACCTAATGGACAGAATCTTGCCAAACTAAAGCTATAACTTTTTAACCTACTAAATATATCCTAAGGTGTGGCAACCCGGAACTTCATCCCTTCTCCTCCATCCATTTTGGGACCACACAGTCTCTCATTCTGGGTCTCTCTCTTGGTTCCAAAACTCCTGATTCTCCAGGTGCACATTCCATCAAAGGCAGTCAGAAGAGAGGACACTGCGGGCACAGTTTTCCTGATGATGCAACAATGGGGTAGTGCAAGGAATGGGTTCCTTCTGGAGTGAGTTGATATGGTAGATTTTTCATATTGCCATAACACAATAAATTGCTTTGCTGGGTCAATAACTTGTCATGTGTCTCTGAAAGAGCCAAGAGACCATCTCCAATGCCCCATGTTAGTCTAGCATAATTGGTGGACAAGTTTATGGTTTGCTTCCATTTGATCCTTTTACCGTCTGCCGATTAGTTTCCTCCCAGATATGTTCAGACAGTAATTTCCAGAAATCCAGCCAAGTTGGGGAAGAACATTTTAAATTTTGCATGATATTCTTATTCCCATTCCATAGAATTCTAATGTAGCACTCACACATACCACAACATGTGCAAAACTCCTAAATGGTATCTACAGCCACCCTCCCACCCACATTAAATAAAATAATTAGAAATGGCTGAAATTTCACCTAATTACCAAATTGCATTGGCATTTACCATGCCTATATAAAATCTTACAAGATTTTGATGGAGCACACCAAAATCTCAGAGGGCTGTGGATGAGTACCTGTTTCTTGTATCTTGAGTGACTCAATGAGATCTTAGTGAAGTTTATATAACCGCTGAGATGAAATTGCCAAATCTCTTAATTTGACAAGACAAAAAGAATGAAGGGGAGATTGCCTAGGGGTTTTTAAAAAATTGCCTACCTTGACTTCGATACGCATCCTGAAGAAGTTGTGTGATCCAATTGCAGATGAATGTTAGAAGAAATTCCCAATGGGGAATGGGGCAAAAATAATTTGAGAGTGGAATGAAGGAAGGTAATGAACATGATGGACATGCTCAAGAAGAAGATGGAAAGGTATTTAATTTGGATTATAGGTAGTCCTTGATTTATGAACATGTTTAGCATTTAACATTTGTTTGAAGTCACAAAGTAACTTATAACCGTCCCTCAAACTTAAATAGCAATAGCATTTAGATTTATATATGGCTTTACAGTGTTTTACAGTTAATACAATACAATACAATAGTAGAGCTGGAAGGGACCTTGGAGGTCTTCTAGTCCAACCCCCTGCCTAGGCAGGAAACCCTATACCGTTCCAGACAAATGGCTATCCAACATCTTCTTAAAGACTTCCAGTGTTGGGGCAGTCACAACTTCTGGAGGCAAGCTGTTCCACTGATTAATTGTTCTAACTGTCAGGAAGTTTCTCCTCAGTTCTAAGTTGCTTCTCTCCTTGATTAGTTTCCACCCATTGCTTCTTGTTCTGTCCACAGGTGCCTTGGAGAATAGCTTGACTCCCTCTTCTTTGTGGCAACCCCTGAGATATTGGAACACTGCTATCATGTCTCCTTTTTAAGAACTTAAAAAGTTCTTTTTAAGCGGTTTACAGAGTGAGCCTTTTGCCCCTTACAATCTGGCTCCTCATTTTACCCACCTCAGAAGGATGGAAGGATGAGTCAACCTTGAGCCTGGTGAGCTTTGAACTGCCAAATTGCAGGCAGCCGGCAATCAGCAGAAATAGCCTGCAGTACTGCACTCTAACCACTGCGCCACCACGACTCTTAAATCATTGCAGCATCCCCATGGTCCTGTAATCTAAATTCAGGTGCTTGACAACTGGCATGATGTGTGGGCATAACTCACTTAACAACCCTTAACAAAAGCAATTCTGGTCCCAATTTTAGTTGTAAATCAAGGTCTACCTAGTATTTCAATTTAGATTCATGAACTAAGCAGGGGGTTGGACTCAATAATCTAACTGTCCCTTTCCAATGCTATGACTTTCTTAAATCTTTATCGAGCAATATATTTTTTTCTGTATCTACTCTTTCTCTATCAAGATTTTCATTCTAGCATCTTTAAGCGTGCTGGGGGAAAAAAATAGGAGGTGTGAGTGACTTTGTCTTATCATTAAACACTGGTAGAGCCTTCCTATCGCAAAACAGTCCTTACGAGCTTGTTTACTCACTCTATATTTCCAGTTGGTGCAGAAGGTTTACTAAAGCAGTTCATTACTGATTTATTTATGATGTATTTAGATAGCAAATATGGTTCTGTCAGCAGTTGCTGGCTAAACATTTGTTGACAGACATTAATAGCATATGGTATAGCAATGAAATTATGATCTTGCAAGAGCCTTATTCTTCTTTCTATACTTTTTTGGGCCTTCTGCTTCCATATTTTTATTTTATTTTATTGTTGCCAATGAAAAAGAAAGCTTCTAGTGGTTGGGGAGTGGTGGTAGAGAGAGAGCCATACATTTCTGTTTTGTTTTCTTTGGGTAACTTTTAGGGTTTTGTTGGTGATGACATTAAAATCTTCTGTGCCTGTTTAGCTGTTCAATTTAATGGAAGACAAATTCTCCCAAAGGTTTAATTTACTCTCGCAAACTGAAATCAGTTCATTCACACCATGGGAAATGGTCTTAATTTTCCCAGCCTTCAGTCTACATCAAGCATATAATTCATTTCTCCGCTCTTCAGTAGTTCCCTCATTAGAAAACAAAGTTTTTTTTCCCTGATATTTAAATGTTACATACTTTAAGATGAGAAATCGCTCCTCTCCTCTTTTTTTTCTGCTCTGTCCTCTAAAGTGCATGACTGCCTCTCTTTGACAAAGCACATTAAGAAAGAATCATGCACACACACACACATACACCCCTTTAATTGGCTCTTTTCTATAGCAATGGCAGTTTTAGCCAGTGTCAAGCAAAGGCATAGAGAAAAGTGTGATTATTCACAGGAGGAAAGAGAGCAGGTGGCATCTCAGAGGTGAGAGTATCTTGGGTGGTTGGCATCACGGAGCAAACCGGAGATATTTTGGGCTGCTCACTGTGCATTTTCAGCTTGTGGAATGAGGGAGAGAATATAGGCAAGGTGAGTGAAATTTAAAAAGACCGAATGTGTTAAACTACATCTGCTCTACGGGAGCAAAAACGGTAATGGTTATTGAGATGAGCAGGGCAGCCTGCTGGTTTTGTTTTCACCGATGCCCATGGAAGAGCTAAAAAGAGGAGATCAGACCCCATTTACTGGGGGTATTCACTGAATAGAATTCACTCCTTTGCTGTTCAATGCTGGAATCTATCCCCAGCCTAACACTGGGGACTGAATGATTGTGGCATATGTCCCAGTCACATTCCTTGTCAATGGCAAAGTAAAGAGAGCAAAACTAAGTGCCAAGATGTCCTGCTCCCAAAAATATGCCACATGTTCTAATAATATGTGAGATGGGGAGCAATTGTGCCAACTACCCCATATTGATGACATATGTGCCAACAAGTCCAAGCTCCAAGTGTTGTCGATGTAAAAAAAATGACAAATGTCTTCAGGATGGAAGCTCTAATGCACAATTTATACAAAGGCCCTTCCAGGGATGTAAAGAGATTAGTGGGTGCAGATCTGCTCCTCTTGTGATGTTGATAGGAAGGCTAAGATGATTTTCTAAACAGAGATCTATTTATTTATTTTTTGGTATTCTTTTCACATTGACCATTTTTTCCCAAAGTGGAACTGTTGTCTTCAGGATGAGCCCTCTCTATGTGGTGGATATGGCAACTTTAAGCACGACTCTTTGTTGTTGTTGTTAGTTGCAAAGTCATGTGCAACCCATTGTGATCCCATGGACAACGTTTCTCCAGGCCTTCTTGTCCTCTACCATCCTCTGGAGTCCATTTAAGCTCACGGCTACTGCTTCGGTGACTCCATCCAGACACCTCATTCTCTGTTGTCCCCTTCTTCTTTTGCCCTCAATCTTTCTCAGCATTAGGCTCTTCTCCAGTGAGTCCTTCCTTCTCATTAGGTGGCCAAAGTATTTGAGTTTCATCTTCAGGATCTGGCCTTCTAAAGAGCATCCAGGGTTGATCAGAGTTGATCAGCAGCAGCTCTAGAGTTTCATAAAAGTGTAACAAATGTTAAGAAAGTTGGTTAATTTTTTAACGAATGAAAATTTTCATGCTAGGATTGGAAAGGGACAGTTGGGAAGTGTTTAAATAACTTTTATTTGATTTATTTGTAATTGATTTCGGTGGGTTGTTGGTAGGGTGTGTTGCTCTGACTCAAGTACTGGCTTCAATTGTTTTGGAATTTTTTTCACAATTCAATGAGCTTTCCTCCCATCCTCAGGGATGGAAAGACAAGGTGCTTATTTTGAATTTCTTTTTAACACTTCTGTTCTGGAAGCGGGCAAAACTTTTATCCAAGTTCCCTTTGAATGTCTTGATCATTTCTTCCTGAAAGCTCTAAATTTAGAAATGGCTATGGAGCAAAGGGATGTTCAAGAGGGCCTCAATGATGAAAGCTTGTGTCATTTGAATAAAAGCCTTCAACCTGCAAATGCTACAGCACCAGAGAGTCCCATTGTCAGATTGGAGGGCACCGTTGCTTGATTGATTGGTTGAAGAGCCCAGATTGCATTACTTTTTCAGTCTCCTGTTCTATGAGGATCAGTATACCTGGGCCACGGTGGCTCAGTGGCTAAGATGCTAAACTTGTCGATCAGAAAGTTAGGCAGTTTGGCAGTTCAAGTAGAAAAATAGGGACCACCTTTGGTGGGATTCCGCGCACCTTCGGCATTTAGTCATGCCAGCCACATAACCATGGAGACATCTTCGGACAGTGCTGGCTCTTCAGCTTTGAAATGGAGATGAGCACCACCCCCTAGAGTTGGGAATGACTAGCACATGTGTGCGAGGGGAACCTTTACCTTTACCGTGTGTGTGTGTTTGTGTGTGTGTGTGTATTTATTCCACCAGGTGTTTCAACTATGTGAGAGTGCAAAGCTTACAATTGTCCCTTTCTCTTTTGGGAATGAAGGATGGTATGCATTTGTTTTTCAAAAATAAACTTAGATGCAAAATATTAAGACTATATAAGACTGTATTAAGACTATATATATATATATATATATATATATATATATATATATATATATATATATATATATATATATATATATATATATATATATATATATACACATACACATACATACATACATACATACATACACATATATACACATATATACACATATATTTTAAAAAATGCTAAGTGGTAGCCAATTGAAATGGTAAGACAGCCAGTCAACTACACAGGAAAGGAAAGATTTGTAAGATCTTGGAATGGGTGGGAGAAGAGGATACATCTATGTGTGGTGAAAGAGAAATCCTGTTTTGATAGTAAAATTATTGCCTAGAAAATATGTGTCTTAGGATCAAGCTAGACAAAGGGCTAACTCACAGCATGTTGCAATTGTGTATAAATCATAAATAGGTACTGGGGTGGAAACAGATTTCGGTCAAGACCGTGATTTGTATGCAGAACTAACCCTTTCTGTTCAGTTCTCAGAAAAATGGGGAAAATAATATTTCCCTACATTTGTTATTAGACCAAGAAATCACATTGGCATTCTCAGGATGCTGGTGCCAATTTGGAAAAATGGGGAGATGTTGTCCGTGTTCTTACTTTGAGAATGATTCCAGAACATTGCCTGACCGAATTTTTATTTTATTTATTATTTTTTTATGTTATCCTCCCCCCTATATAAATTTCTTTGGCTAATCTTAAAAGACTATGCAGGGTTAGTCCTGGTTAATGCTATGATGAGAGGAACCAGGAAATCCCAAAGCTATTTAACCAAAGAAGGCCAGAATGACCAACTTTGTGTCCATGAAATCCACTAGAGTCTGTGCATTGTATATTATTTTATTTATTTATTTAATCAAGCATGTATAAGATAAAAGATATACGTACAGACATGATTATGAATACATGAAATAAATACACATACAAGGGAATATTAGGACAGTGATGGTAGGCATGCTGGTGTGCTTATGCACACCCCTTAAAGACCTCTTAGGAATGGGGTGAGGTTGACACTAGGCAGTCGAAGGTTAAAGTTTTGGGGTTTGGGGGAAGAAACCACAGAGTCAGATAGTGCATTCCTGGCATTGACCACTCTATTGCTGAAGTAGCATTTTCTGCAAACAAGTTGAGCGGTTTACTTTAAGTTTGTATCTATTGTGTGCTCCTGTGTTGTTGTCGTTGAAGCTGAAGTATTCATAGACAGGTAGGACATTGTAGCAGATAATTTTATGTACTACACTTAGGTCGGATAGAAGACGGCAAAGTTCTAAGTTGTCTAAGCCCAAAATTTCAAGTCTGGTGGCATAAGGTATGCTGTTACGATCAGAAGAGTGAGCAGAAGAGTGGAGTTTGCTTATAACATAGCAAGTTTGCTTATAACATAGGAGGGGGGGGGGAAACAAAGATGAAGGTGAGTGAATCAATTTCTATCAGAGAAAGCTGAAGAGATAACAATAAAGAGAAGACTAAAGAGAGAGATGATAGCAAGCTCAAATGGCTGAATTTCTCTCTCTCTCTTCCTCCCTCCCCTCCCCTCTCTCTCACACACACGGTCTAAGGAACAGTAATAGAACTGATGGTTAGAAATAAAAAGGAAGCAGATTTTGGAAAATCTTGCCTTGGGAAGTGGTGGGTTCTCCTCTCTGGAGAGATATACAAGGCAGCTGGATAGACATCTGTCAGAGATGCAATAATTTAACAATGGTGAACATATGTTTCTCCAGATGTTGTGCCACAGTTTCCCAGCTCTGCTGCCAGCTTGCCCAATTGTTAAGGATTGGTTCTTCAACCTGCTGGAGTTATATCTTGCATTTAATATTAGCCAGGAGTTGGAATATATTATCTCCTGAACTCCTTCTCACTTCAAAACTCTATGAGTTTATGATTAATTTCTGTCTATGACAGATTCCACTCCTGGCAATAGTAAAATGCATATAGTTAGACAGATTGGAGACAGACCCCCTATAATTTGGTTTGGCAGAATTGCAATTGCCTCTAATGTGTGAACAATCCTATGTGGGGGATTTGGGGGAAGACTTTTTTTTTTGTTTTGATTACAGAGTTTTCTATTAGGACTTAGAGTCAAAACTCCTTGGCCTTTTCAAGGGGATTCTCATTTGCAGTATCCCATCTGCAGAAGTTGTAAATGTGCTGTAAAGAGGTTTTCTTGCAAACTATCTTAATGTATTCATTAGCACCCTGTGAAGATGTCTCTCTTTTATTTTATTTTTCAAGAGGTCACCACCTGAAGATTCTTATCATATTTTGTTACCACTCTTCTGCTTTTGCTAATTCCATGGCTGGATTCAAAGCCTGCTTGCTGTTGGTTATGATTTTGGTTGTACTTTGTTCTTCTTGACTGCATTTCAGCCTCTACATTTGCATGCCACCTCGATAGGTGTAAAATACCTGTAAAACAATCCAATGAATTAAATTGTGTGTGTGTGTGTGTGTGTGTGTGTGTGTGTGTGTGTTCCAGCATAACTCTGGAATGCCTCGAGCAATTTCAACCAAACTTCGTTACACAGATGATTTACTCTCTTGGAAAAAAATACTGTGGGGGTAAGACACCCCAAACACCCCTCGGGGTGTGTGTTCTGTTAAGATACAGCCTGTTGTGCCTTAAAATGGCTTCTACTGTACAGCACAGTAGAGTTGCCATGGTAACAGCTTCACAGTGCTCCACAAGGGGGCTCCCTCTGTTAAGGGAGAAAATCCAACATTGCAAATTATGTTTGGTCCGGACATTTTTTCCCTATAAATAAATACCCGGGCAACGCCAGGTTATCAGCTAGTTTCAAATAAATTAGTACAAAGACTCTAGCAAGTTATTCAATGAGCATTTCAGACATTTGCAGAATCTGTTCCACCAATGACTACCACAAGGTAAACAAGCAAAACAATCTTTGTTCCTTTGAGGAAACAGCAATATGCAGCTTGTTCTCCAGGTACAGGAAAGAGGCAGGAATTAAATCAGTGATTGCAATGTTACTTTGGTACTCTTGGTACAAGTTCAGAATTTAATCTATAGAATGATGTCTCTGCTCCTATTTAGAATCTGTGGTGTTGATCTTAGAAGCATTCAATATGTATGGGAAAGGGTTCCTCTACACCTTGCATTTGTATTAGCTAGATTTTAATTTTGCAGATTTCCAGTGCAAAATCCTGCAGGAATTTTCTACACTTAACGCACCAGCAGGATTATGTTGAAGTTTGTAAGGGCTTTGACTCCCTCTAGAAACAAAGCTAATAAAAAACATGCCTCAATTAGAAAGAATACATTGAGTCCTCCTTTTTTCCTTCTCTCGACATTCTCATGACCTATTTCTGGATTTCCAATAGATATAGTACAGTAATTATCTTTAAATAAATAATGTGATTAGGGACTGGTGAGTAATGTTCCTCCCCCCCTTGGTACCGTTAAATTTGGCTGAAATTCAGCCCAATTTTAGTCTATATTTCTTGGCGTGTTTCACTACTAGAGGTAGTAGTCCTGCTTCAAATTATGGATTATCTCTTCCAAAACAAAGCTTGGAATATTGGAGTAAGTCTTCGTGCCTCCTTTTCTTTTCAGGGTGCAGCTCTTGGTGGATTTAAGCCAGAATGCCCAGATAAGAGATGATGCATAAAGTAACTGAAAGGGCCTTGTGTAGCATGCAGAACCTGGATCATATTTAAGACAAAATCTTTTTTATTTGATTACCATCCTGCCATTGGCTTCCTTTAATTTGTTGGATGTTGCTTATACTTTCTGCATCACTTTCTTATTACTTTCCACCCAACTCTTTAGAAGTTCCTTTCATTCGTCCCGGCCACCCGCTGAGCGCTGATGTGGACCCCAAAACAGTTGATCTGGCCTGCAGGGCCGGCCTGAAACAATGAAGGACCGCCCCGTGATGTCTCTGCCAGTGAAAATGGAGCTTGGGAGGTCCATGCGTGGCCTCCCCAAACTCTATTTTTGCTGGCAGAGGGCTTCAGGAGGTTGTCACGGTTGAAAACGGAGCCTCAACAAGTGATGTCGAGCTGTCCACGCCCACCCTATCCACGCCCATCCTGTCCACGCCCACCCTGGCCCCTCGAGGTCAAACACATGCCAGAAAGTGGCCCTCAATGACATCGAGTTTGACGCCCCTGCTCTAGGATATAAATGATGCTATCATAGATATAAGGATGGCTTAATAAACAGCAGTCTGGTTATAGCTGCTGCTTTCAATGAACTACTGTGGTAGCAGTGCAAATATTGTGATATCCTAGGCTGCTTGGAAGGGAAGTCAACCAATTGGCAAAAACTGAAATGGAGAAATGGGGAGGGGGGGATAGAAAGGCATAGAGGCATCTGCCCTTCCATGTACTTTATGTGTACATTTCCAAACAATCTGCCAATAAGCAGACTTACATATATTATTTTTACATTTTAAAAAGGATCATCTAGCAAATCACTGTATATATAGATGAAAGAGAGAGAGAGAGAGAGAGAGAGAGAGAGAGAGAGAGAGAGAGAGAGAGAGAGAGAGAGAGAGAGAGGATAGATGATAGATAGATAGATAGATAGATAGATAGATAGATAGATAGATAGATAGATAGATAGATAGATAGGTAGGTAGATAGATACATAGATAGATAGATACATAGATACATAGATACATACATAGATAGATACATAGATAGATACATAGATACATAGATATGGCTACGGATACAGATATATTATTTTTTGCATGTACTGTAAGGACTTTTTATTCATTTTTATGCATGTTTTCCTTGTTGCCCTTCCAACCGCCATAGTTGGATAGGTTTTTTCAGGGATTAAAGTGGATATAGAAAAACATTGTCTTGCTACAAGGAAATAGGATATCAACATCAGACTGAATATTGTATGTATAGTGTTAAATGAAAGATGCCGGGATTAAGTATACCAGAAACGTACATTCTGTTTCGGAAGCCACATTCTCTAATTGAAGATATATGCATGCAGATGAGAAGACAGGGTCTAATACTTGTTCTTATGAACCCCAGATGAGTGACGCAACCTTTTTCTGGCCTTTGTGTGAGAGTTAAAAAGAGACAGAAGATATGTGAGTTTTAGAGACTAGTGCTTGGTATCTTTCATGCAGCATACAGGAAGCTAGGAGGAAGAACTTTGGACCATCCTTTTATTATGCTAAACATTTATTTGTATGAATACATTTGATGAATGTATTCATCAAACATATATTTATATATGTTCTCTGTGAGCCAGCTAGATGGCAGCATTAATATTTAGACAAAAGATCAAGGGGAAATATCCACCTTGTAGGCTACACTAGGAACTCAGAAAAATGAAAAATAATAAAACCAAACTATAGAAGAGGCAGTGGCAAGCATGTGTCAATGAAATCATCAGGAACTGATCAGAGTCTTACAGCACAAAGAAAAGCTTTATCTTCCTTGGATTATTTTGCATTCCTATATCTCTGAAATAAATTATCTAGGTAGTTCAAATTATTGGTTTCTTCTATAGAATGTGACCGCTAGTTCTATTCAGGAATGTGAGAAGAAATGGGGATTTCATTTCAAGCCAGCAGATGTGGGAAATTCCATACAAAATTTCTTCTGGAAAAGTATGAAATGATGAAAGGCATTCCCACAATTTCTCATACCAATAAAATAGCTTTCTTGCAGGAATGATTTATAGTTTCTAATAGGTTGGGTTTTTACCTCTACAGGTAAGTCCTCGATTTATTGAGGCCAACATTTCTGTTGCTGGGTGAGACATTTATGAAGTGAATTTCGCTCCAATTTACGACAACTTGTCATGGTTGTTAAGTACAGTAAATCCCTGCAGTTGTTGAGTTAGTAACATGGTTGTTAAATGTTGTACTGTTAAAGCAGTATGTTGTGGTCTGCTGGCAGCCAGCTGAGCTAACAGGAGAGTTGGGCAGTGAGGTAGTAGGGGAGGAACATGGGCCAGTCCTGGGGGTTGAGGAAAGCTCAGATGAGGGCTCTGTGTCGGAGGCAGAGAGGGAGTTAGACAGCAGTGAGGCAGAAAAACAGTTGGAGCCTGTTCCCAGTGTGTGCATGCACAGAGCTGCCAGAAGACAAGGACAACTAAGAAAGCAGGATCAACTTAAGAGTAAACTACACCTTGGAGGTGATTGGCCCCTCCCACAAGAAACAAAAGAGGAATGAATGGGAAGTGGGCTTTTGCAGGAAACAATTTGTTCATTCAGTCTGGAAAGTTCTGTTTGTGATTATAAGAGACTCTGTGCCAAGTTTTGCTTTGCCCTGTGTTTGGAAACTAGTTATCTGGCAGCGCTCTAAATGAGATAAGGTGCGTTTAGATAAACATTCCTTTGAAAGACTGTTTGTTAAAGCCTTGCTGACAGTCATGTAAATAAAAGGTTTTGTCGAGATGAAGACTTTGCTTCTTGCTTTCCAAGGAAGCCTGGGTTAGAACACAGTATTCCAATATTTGAGGGGCTGCCACAGAGAGGAGGGGAACTATTTTCCAAACCATCTGAAGGTCAGACAAGGAACTGACCAAGGAGAGATTCAACCTAAAAATAAGGAGAAATTGTCTGACAGTGAGAACAATCAACCAATGGAACAGCTTGCCTTTGGACAGTGGCGTAGCGTGGGTTGTCAGCACCCGGGGCAAGGCAAGTAATTTGCGCCCCCTAAGATGTTGCGCCCAGTGCGGCCGGCCCTCCCTGCACCCCCCACGCTACGCCACTGCCAGGCAGCGCTATTGGCTGGCTGGGGATGACGGGTTTGGAAGTCCCCTGGAGACTCCAACCCGGTCTCAGACCAGCTGCCACGCACCCTCTTTCCGCACCCCCGATGTGATCCTGCTCGCGGCGGTAGCCTTGACCCTATGCCCATACGGGTCGGCCATGCATTCAGAAGAGACCCCAGATGCGTGTCTGGGGAGTGTTGTGTGCAGATACATCCCAGATATGCCCTTGGAGTCTCATCTGAACGCCGTGCGGGCTCAGGGTCAATAACGGTCGGCTAAGTGGACTCCAAGAGGGCTGCAGGTGATGAGCTTTCAGCCACTGACGTCCTTGGTTGCTTTGCACCTGCAAAGGGAGCGGAGGTGTGTGAAATTTTAAAACTGCCGGTGCCTTTTGTATTTGGCTGAAATGAGAGGCTTCCCTCCAATGGTGAATGTTATGCAGTTATTAAAGTTTCTGCTGATAAAGAAGGTAACAAGCAGAATATTTCCTTTAACTATAAAAATATTTCCTGCTTTCTCGTGGTCATAAAAACGTATTTCACTCACACCAAAGGCTAAAAAAGGTATATAAACCTTGCTGATGTGCCAGTCTGTTGTCAGCTGTCCTAGAAACAAGCTTTGAACAATTTTAGACCCAAATAAAATAGAGAAACTTCTTTCCAAGCAACTGTTTTTTTGTGTTTTCTTTCCTTGGAACCCAGGAAATTCTCCCAACAGAATGTGAGAGGTCCATGCAGCTTTTATCACCCCCCCCCCCCCATGCCTTCCCTCTTGGTCTCCCAGCCTTCTTTTGACCGTCAGGAGCAAGAAGCATTTTTATATTTCCTAGGGGGCTATATTTCCTCCCCACCCCCCATAAATGGAAATCCACCTTCATGGCCACATTTGGAGGTGGGGGAAGAGAAGGAGGAATGGCAAAGCTTAGCCAGAGGTAAATGAGGGAACTGTAACTTCTCTTCCAATATTTGTGTTTGTTAAATGCAGTAAGTCAAGAACAGAACTGAACCTGCACAGATCAATTAATATTGGGGCTATAATTTCAGGTGCAGCAGCCCTACTTTTAGAATTTCTTCACTTCCTAAAGTGAGTAAGAGGCTTCTTGGCATGGAGTTGGATCCAGGCGAGGGGGGAGGTCCCTGCTTTTGAGGAAAGAAGGAATAGACCGACTGCCTTGTGGGGCCGGGAGGCTGGTGAGCCCCCTCCCTCCAATTGCACCGGGCAAGGGCTGCCCAGGTGCCCATCGCCCCTGTTCGGAGAAGAGCGTCAGTGGCCAGGAATGAAGCAAGCCCTCCTGGCTGGCAGGCGGGGCCGGGCAGGGGCGACCCATCAGGCTTTCTTGGCCCGCCCCTTCCAGCTGGCCTGTGCGGAAGCGGGAGGCGGCGGAGGGAAGAGCATGGCGGAGCAAGAGCCCGGGCTGGGGTGTGTAGTCCGCGCTCACCTGCCGGGCGCTGGTGCTGCATCCAGGCAGGAGCTGCTCCCCCAGCCCACCCCGACACACACACACCGGCTGCTTCCCCCCCCCCCCCGCGCCCCCAAGCCGCAGAAACGGCCTTCTCACCAGCTCTCCTTCCAGCTGGGAAGATGCCGGAGCGTCAAGGAGTTCGAGAAGCTGAACCGGATCAGAGAAGGGACCTATGGAATCGTCAGAGCTGCGAGCGAGCGCCCCCCCAGATGTTGCGCCCGGTGCGGCCGGCCCCCCCTGCACCCCCCACGCTACGCCACTGCCTTTGGAAGTTGTGGGGGGCTTCATCATTGGAGGCTTTTAAGGAGAGATTGGACTGCCATTTGTCAGAAATGGTATAGGGTCTCCTGCTTGAGCAGGGGTTTGGGCTAAATAACTTATAATGTCCCTTCCAGCTCTGTTATTCTGTAATTCTGACCAGATTGATTAAAAATTGGCACATCCAAGTAAGGCAAGTAATAGAGTGATAAAACAAGTAACATATGTAAACATATTGGGTCCTTTTTTCTCTGCCATAGATGCAAATTACTTCCATGTACTCATCTGGATTGGAGAAAACAAAAGAACTATAACTGAAAGTTGGTAAAGAGGAGTACTTAAAATAAAGCTGTTGTAACAAAATCTGTATTGGTATAATGTAGAGTTAACGGATGATCTACCATTGACTTCAGCTGACCGTGGATTGCTCTCGCTCTGTCATTAAGTGACCTTTGTGATTATTGATTTTTTTTCTGTCTCTCTGTCCAAGACCATATTTGTTATTTATTTCCCATTGACCCTGGAAATCTGAGCATCTGCCATTTATAAAACCTCAATGCCAATTTTTTGTGATCAATTTAGGTAACAGTGTGAAATCAAAGTGAACTACCCAAGTAACTTCCAACTCAAGCTGTCCTCCACCGTTTACTATTCGCCTTAATACTTTAATGTTATCCATTAACACAGGCTTTAATATAGCTGTAAAAGAGAATGGTCCCCTTCTCAAAAGTTTTTATGGGTATCATAAAAATCTTGTCATGAAAACATTAAGAATTCAACCCAGCCTTCCTTGATTCTGTTGAAACCATTGTATCATCTTAATTTCAGTTTATATCTATCTGCCGGTCCATCTCTACCTAGTTAGCCTCTTCAGTTGGTCTATGAATTGGAAATACCCATTAGATGACATTCCCTATAAGCTACCATTCTCTGCTGACATTGCTCAGAATGAAGCAACTTCCGTTGGACATCTGTATGTTTGAACAGGATATGTTTCAAAGGAAGCCTGCACTGAATATTCATTCATTCATTCATTCATTCATTCATTCATTCATTCATTCAATTGCTATGGCTACCCATCTCAGTCAATGACTCTGGGTGGCTTACAATTCATATATGTTAGATTTCAAGCAAACCTGCCCAATACTATTTCCTGTCTGTGCAGAAACCAATGTAAGACTTTATTCCTGCAAATGTCTACGTACTGATTAGAGGCCATTTCAACCATTCTATTCAGGGGTGGGATTGTTTTTTTTTAGCAACTGGTTCTCTGCCCGGTTGCTGGGTGGGTGTGGCCATGGGGGCGTGGCCTAGTTGGCTTTCTGCACCATGGTGGCAGCGGGGAGCATTTTTGCCCTCCCCAGCCTCCAGAGGTTTTTCTCAAACCTCTGGGAGGGTGAAAAAGGTCTTCCCTGGGCTTCGGAGGCCTCTGGAGGCCAGAAACGGACTTGTTTCCAGACTTCCAGTAGGCCTGTTCCCACCCTCCCCAGCCTCCGAAAGCTTTCCTCAAGTCTCCAGGAGGCCTTCCCTGGGCTCTAGAGGCCCTCCAAAGGGCCCGTTTCTGGGCTTCTGGTACTTCCGGTAGGCCATTTTCTCACCTTCCTAGAGCCTCCGTGAGGCCCTGCACTTACCTGGCATGATGAATGGGCTGTGTGGAGACTCCTGGGAGGGGTGGGGTGGGGTGGGTAGGGTCAGCCGGTCCTTGTAACTACCGGTTTGGCAAACCAGATTAAAATCAACATCCGTTTCGCCCAAACCAGTCCGAACCATCTGAATCCCACCTCTGATTCTATTGCCTCTAGATGTGAGAAGAGAGGTGAGGAACATGTTAATTCTAGTTCCTAATTGCCCTTCATACATATAGGAAAACAATTTGCGGCAAGGATTCAGAACCATCACTGGAAGCTTTCTGCATGGCCTTAAATCCAGAGAAATCTTCTACGAGAGTGCAGTAAAAATATTAGTGCTTGCCTCTATCACAGACAGGGTTCTTCTAATCATAAGCTGATTTTTCTACTGCCTTCAACAGGTATTTTCCTGGTTTTAAAACTCTAAAGAAACATACAAGTTCTGACTGAGGATTGACAAATTTGACAGTGCCTCTGGTCATGATATTTCTTAGCCCTGTACATATCAGCCCTGATTTAATTTGATTTGGAGCTTCAGTTTCCTAAGAGGGCATCATTCAATTTGACTTTGAGTTTTGAGAGGGAACTGATTTGGTTAAAACCATTTTGGTATTTGAGATTTGATTTGGGGGAAAAAAGATTTGTCCTTATGCTATAATGGGGAAGCATTAACATTTTTACAGCTGCTCCATCTTTAGGCAGCATAAGTTGAAAATAGCATTGATGGTAGATCCTTTAGAAGGCCTTACCCTGCTAAATCTCTGCTGTATATCTTCAAGGGTTTTGCATGTACCAAAGGCTTCAGACATTCTCACTGCATCTCTTTTAAAGGAGAAAGAGAAGGAATGAAGAAACATTAGCCAAGTAACTTCCCAAATTGTGCAGTAAAGAGTTCAGGTTGTGCTGAAATGATGCAGAAATGTTCTGCTCCAGCTTGAAAGTGGAATTTTAAAAATCCTTCACTTGGGGAAGAAATAAAGTTACTTTTCTACTTGCCTGAATAGCCACTGACATGCCCTTGTGAAGTGTTATGCTTCATCCCTTGTTTTGGGGTGCCAAAATGGGTGGCATTTATCAAGCTTACCCCTCAGAAAGCTTGTCTATCACTGGCCAAGCTCAATTGTGTTAGATTTGTAGCGTGTTGGCAGTAGTGCATGTTAGTTACCGTAGCTAGCGTGGCCAGCAAAAGCAGATTTGATGCAGTGAGATATAGCGCTAGACACCAGCCAAGACTTTTACTGGTGCAGTAAAAGTGGTATTTTACCATCTTAAAAAATTAAATGATTATTCCTCTTCTTAGTCATTCACTAATTGTTAAGCAATGGAAATATGACCCAGTCACATAAAGTATAAAAATAAGGTTTGATTCAAAAGTATCTCAGACTGGTTAGCTTTGAGCCTGTCTTTGCTGTGTAAATCAAGTCCTAGTTGTGTTGGGAGGAACAGGATAAATCATTCCACTAGCACAAGTAGGAGCCAAGATGTGGTTGGCCATGTGAAAGAAACCGAGAGCTGAGAAAAAAGTAAGTCTAAAATAATGTTGGCTTTGCCATCCTGAGCTCTGATAGCTCTGAGCTCCGATAAAGTATTTAAAGATGCAATAAAAACATCCAGCTCCTTACATCAATGTCAGAGTCTTCTACATTACTCTTACACACGTGTCACTAACCTCTGTGTGTAGACAATCGATTATTGTGTATTGTCTGTAATAATCCCAGCAGTGGGTTAAAAAAGGCCCCTGGAATTTTTGAAGCCCAATTCACTGCTTCGTATCTGACCCACAATGGATTTACTTGTTTTAATGGGATAATTTAACTGAAGTTGTATTGCATCAAGCTTTGTTTCTAAAGAACTGCATAGGGATAGTGTTTAAACGTAGAGTCCCGGCTGTTGATTATGGGTTTATTGCCCACTCTTATGCAAAAATAGTACAGACAGAGACAGAAAGGTGAAGCAGACTTTCTTGCACTTCCCCCTTAAACAAGTTGGATAGCGATATTGTTTCTTAAAAAACAATATGACCTCATTTGTAAAGCAATGCTCATACTAAACTAGTCAGCTGTTAAATATGCCCGGCACTGTGCATTAAGGAGGAAGCTTAAACCAGAATTTCAATTATTTTCTGGACACATTTAAAATTATAATACTTTACCAGACTGGTATTATACTTCATCCAAATTACTCACAAAGTATCATATCAATCTCTCACAATTGCTTATTGCTTACAGATCTGAGAAGTTAGTCAAAGGAAAGCACTGCTTGGGATAATGACCTTCATGCTAAGCTTTGTGGTTTGAAAGCGAGATGCTCAAAACTGCAGAAATGTTAACGGTCAAAAGTCAGATTTTGCCAGCAATGATGATTAATAGAAAATGAAAAGTGGCTTCATTAGGATCTCTGATTCGGTGTTATGGTCCTGTGTGAGAAGAAAAGGTAAAAGACATTGGGCAGAAATTGAATAAAAGGAGGTCTGAATTCAAACCAGCCAAGCCAGATTTTGTTCATATTATTCCAATGGAAAAATAATTGGGAGGGCAGCAGATCAGGAGAGCATTGCATAGGGAAAATTCTGCATTCAGTCTGGTGGTGGGATTCAAAAAATTATTACGACTGGTTCTGTGGTGTGGCTTGGTGGGCGTGGCAGGGGAAGGCTACTGTAAAATCCCCACTTCCTCCCGATCAGCTGAGTCTCAGGAGACAGAGAATAGATGGGTGCAGAGCCAGTCAGAGATGGTATTTACCGATTCTCCAAACTACTCAAAATTTCTGCTACCGGTTCTCCAGAACTGCTCAGAACCTGCTAAATACCACCTTTGATTCAGTCCCTGGCATTACAAACTCTTCTTGAAAACACAGAGTCATTGTCCGTCATTGTTGATAATACATTGTACCTCTACAGAGGAATCATTGAGTCTGTCATTCGTACTTCTATAACTATCTGGCTTGGCAACCAAACAGAACAGGTTCAGACTTCAACGGATAGTTAGGACTGCAGAAAAAAACAGTTGCAACCAGCCTGCTTTCCATTGAGGACCTGTACATCACACAGGTCAGAAAGCGGGCTGAGAAAATATCTGCAGACTTCTCACATCCTGGATATAAACTGTTTCAATGCCTCTCCTCAGGACACTGCATGCCCAAACTAGACACAAAAATAGTATTTCCTCCCATGCCATTACTCTGCTAAACACCTAATTCTGATAGCTTTGTTTTATGCCTAAAGATATTTACCCATGTAGTAAGGCTGCATTGCTATTATCCTTCTCTTCTCATCTTTTCTACTAACTTCTCCTATTGATAGCTTACAAATTATCGCTTGTTGTTTATATCTCATGATTTATGATTGTATTTTATGATTTAAGAGCTATGACTTACCACTTTGTTGCTTGTATGAACACTGAGAGTTTATGCACCAGAGACAAATTGCTAGTGTGTCCAATCATACTTTGCCTAGATTCCTATAATCTATTGAATAAGATGTACCCATTCACTCTAAAGGTGGGTTTAGAGGTCTAGATTTCTATGGGTGCTTATTTAATTCTAGATTCAGTTCATGATACTAACTCTAAATCAGCTGGAAAGAGTGGCTTTTTTCTCCTGCTTGAGTGTCTATGACTTATCACATCCTATGAAGGACTTTCTCTGAGTCCCTTTTGGGGGAGAGGCAAAATACTGCCACATTAGAAAGGTCTCTTGACTTTAGAACATTCTCCCACATGTTTTGGGTTTGTTTGTTTGTTGTTGTTGTTTTGCATTTGATGTTCAAACCTCTTTTGTAATTTTCATTGGCCAAAGCATTTTAAACAGCAGTGTTGCCCCTGCTTTGTTTGTGGTTTCTATCTCTCTGTTTACCTTTGTTTGCTTAAATTGCTATTGATGTTTGAGTGTAATGTATTTACCTTGGTGGGATTAATATATTCATGCTTTTTGTGTACCATCCTAGAATCCATTCAGATGAAGGATATAGCTATAGATATAATGCCTGTGGGAATTTAAAAGCGAAAGCTGCAGTGCTACACAAGAGATATCCTACATGTCAGATTTCAAGGAGATTGAGTAATAATAATTGTCTAATAAGCTTGTTTCTAACACTGTGAATAGAATTGTGGATTTCTGTGTACAGAAATATAGATCACACCATGAGTATAAGAATTCATAGGAAGCAACCTATCCTGCTACACTCATGTCAATGCCCCCAAGTACACAAGACAACATGCATCATCGTCCTACTGCATTGTTACCAGGGCACCCCAACAAGCAACCTATCAAAAGAATGTCTATGGAGATTCTCAGTTATCCAGGTCATGGTTGTCCCAAAGCGACTTTTTTAAAAGGAAACTGGACTTATTTTTCCCCTTGAAGGCATTTCGCTTCTTATCCAGGAAGCTTCTTCAGTTTTAACAGAAGAACCAGTGGTCAGAACTGAAGAAGTTTCTTGAATGAGAAGTGAAATGTCGTCAAAGAAAAAATGAAGTCTATCTGACATTTTAAAAAGCCCCCTTGGAACATACCCAAATAACTTACAAAAAAAGCTTAGAAACATCTCACAGAGAGCACCAAATATTCTATTAACTCCTCAATATAATGCCTGCAGAAAATCAAAGACCTACGAATAGAAGAAGATCAAATTATGGTTTTCAAAGCACAGTGTTCTTTACATTCATAAATCTAGAATGTAGATTGGGGTGCTTAGATCTGGCCCACAAGGCCACCCTGGAAACAGTGAAGGACCAGCCCACGGTGACTCTGCCAGTGAAAACAGAGCTCGGCTGGGCTGTGTGCAGCCCTTCTGAACTCTGTTTTCACTGGCAGAGTATTGTAAGTGGCCATCACAGCCGAAAACGGAGCTCAGGAGCCCATTTTGCTGGCAGAGTGCTCGGCCCACCACAGGCACCCTCAACATGAGTAATGTCGAGCTGGCCATGCCCCCTGCCTCCCCAAGGTCAAACACAACCCTGGTGCAGCCCTCAATGAAATCAAGTTTGACACTCCTGATCTAGAACAAACTAAATAATCCACGGGAGATGTACGACACAGCATTCCTGACCTAATCAAATACACCAGAAAAGAGTACGCCTTATTACACATAAAACTGCCCTCTAAGTAAGAAAAGGTGTGTCGTCATAAGAGATGAATCAATATGCATGTAGAATTAGAGAAGCCATCTTGAAGCCATCTACTAGTCCCTGGTTCTTGTTTTTGTCACAAATAACGACTTATTGTTGCATAATTTTTATGAATTTTGTACGGGCCGGGATTTCAGGTAGAATGAAAAACTAGTGAGCAATTTGCTACATGCAAGAAAATTGCATCCTTCCCATCCTGGATGAAGAATTTTTATACAATTCAATTTTATTCAAGAACTATTCTACAATTCAAGCAGGGAATCCACTCCTATCAATTATTTAATACATGGGTTCTCAAATGCTTTGATGCTATGGCCCTGTACATTAATACATTCATTTGCATAATTTACCCCCTCGAGTAAAGTTCTCACACCATATTGTGACAGAGCTCCTTCAGCTCAAAAACATGACCCCAGCAGTTGGCTTGTCCAGGTAGAACAGGATCATGGGTGATAGAGTTCTGATATTGTATGGATAGTCCAGCCTCCATCCAGGCAAGGACATCTTACACAATGCTCAGCAATGATCTGAAGGTTTTGTTGTAGTGTAACTGTGTTTGAAGGAGATTGTTTTAATTTCTAAGTTAAGCTAAATTTCAAGGCATCTTAACTTCTGTCCTTCTTTAGTCAGTCTGTCATTTTCTAAATATGTTATACTGTTAGGAGTGTGCGGTGCTTCAGAATCACTTGTGATGAGGCTGTCCTACATATAAGGAAATGTTGGTACCAAACTGAATATAAAACAATTGCACAACTTTACTTTTAAGACTTTTTAAAGGTATTTGGAGTCTATATTTATTCTTCTCCAGTTAATATTTTATTGTGTGTCTGTTTTGCATTTTGGCAGATACATTGTCCTTTACGTTTAAAATATATGACCTTGGATAATTCTACATATGTTTAGTTTGTGCAAATATGAATCAACATTACTTTAAAAAAAGAAGAGTAGAGTAGAGGAAAGGAAAGGACCCAAATCATATTATCAGATATATAGTTTTTTCAAATATGAGTCAACATTTCAGAATATTTTCAGAATTCAAAAAAATTGCTTTAATGTACAGAGGTAAAGGAAGGGTTAGGAAAAGGAGAGAAAGAGAAAAGAAAAAGAACAAATCAAAGATAAATACACTGTTTTTAAAGATAGCCTTAAATCTTGAGCAGATTGAATAATATTGGTCAGTGTTATCATTGTGTTGAAAACACCAATCTATAAGTAGAGAACAATATGCTTCAATATTATCTCAGCTTTTAGAGTTTTGTCCTTGAGTTTTGAATGAACTGTGAAATTCTAAATCATTCACACTGCAAATTTCTGCTATTATTCTGTCTACACCCAAAACAAAAATTATGTAGTACTTTAATTTTTGTAAGGTTTGTGTGGCTGATTATCTCACAAGGTTTATTCCCAGGAGCCCAGATTGTAGAAGAGTATACAAGAATGAATTCTAAGAAATCTATCCTGCACAACACTCCCTCATTCCTGGATTATCTTTTACTATTTGCAGTTCACACCTTTCTCCTCCCTAAAGTGCCAAAACCTTTAAGCCATCTGTTCCTGAAATAAATAGTTGTGCCTACACCTGAAAACTAACATCTAATGGTGTATCTTGATGTTCTCCACTTAGTATTCCATGTTAAACAGGTTTAGATTTAGAATAGAATTCTTTATTGGCCAAGTGTGATTGGACACACAAGGAATTTGTCTTGGTGCATATGCTCTCAGTGTACATAAAAGAAAAGATACATTTGTCAAGAATCATAAGGTACAGCACTTAATCATAGTCATAGGGTACAAGTAAGCAATCAAATCATACTAGGAAACAATCAATATAAATTGTAAGACTACAAGCAATTTAGTTACAATCATAGAGTCATAAGTGGGAGGAGATGGTGATAGGAACGATGAGAAGATTAGTAGTAGTGCAGACTCAATAAATAGATTGACATGCTGAGGGAATTATTTCTTTAGCAGAGTGATGGCCTTTGGGGAAAAAACTGTTCTTGTGTCTAGTTATTCTATGTGCAGTGCTCTATAGCATCGTTTTGAGGGTAGGAGTTGAAACAGTTTATGTCCAGGATGCAAGGGGTCTGTAAATATTTTCAATAATTGAATTACGACCACAACTGAGTCCAAAGCTTATGTTGCTAAATGAGAAATTTCTTAAGTGAGTTTTGCTCCATTTTACGAATTTACTTGCCATGTTAAGTGAAGCACTGCAGTTGTTAAATTAGTAACTCGGTGGTTAATTGAGTCTGGCTTCCTCATTGCATTTGCTTCTCAGAAGGTTGGAAAAGAGGATTACGTGACCTCAGGACACTGCAATCATCATAAATATAAATCGCTTGTCAAGCACCCAAATGTAAATCATGTGACATGGGGATGCTGCAAAAGCCATAAATGTGAAAAATGGTTCAAACTCAGTTTTTTGGTGCTGTTGTAACTTTGAACGGTCGCTAAACAAACTGTTGTAAGTCAAGGACTACCTGTATACTCTCTGTGAACATTTCATGATACATAATGTAGGTAGATTATTTTATCAGTTACCCTCGGGGTTGTTGTTGTTAATTGCAAAGTTGTGTCCGATCCATTGCAACCCCATGGACAATGTTCCTCCAGACATTCCTGTCCTCTACCATCCTCTGGGGTCCATTTAAGCTCACACCTACTGCTTCAGTGACTCCATCCAGCCATCTCATTCTTTGCAGTTCCATTCTTCTTTTGGCCTCAATCGTTCCCAGCATTAGGCTCTTCTCCAGTAAGTCCTTCCTTCTCATTTTGTGGCCAAAGTACTTGAGTTTCATTTTCAGGACCTGGCCTTCTAAAGAGCAGTCAGGGTTGATCTCCTCTAGGACTGACCGGTTTGATCGCCTTCCAGTCCAAGGGACTCACCAGCACCATAGTTCAAAGGCCTCAATTCTTTGGTGCTCAGCTTTTCTTATGGTCCAACTTTCACAGCCATACATTGCAACCACAAAAATCATAGCCTTGACTATATGCACCTTTGCAGACAGTACCATCAGGGTACATATGTGCAAATGCACCTTTGATGATAAGCTTGTATGGATAATGTAGATAAACAGGAATATAAATAAATGGTAAGCATGCATATAGAATATTTCAAACATACTGAAATGCTTACAGCAGTTTAATAGCATAAATTAAGCCTATTATAATTGCAACATTTCTCATATGCATCTTGTTTTAAATGACCTTCAAAGTTTTTGGCTAAGTCAAGATTTGAATGGGGAATCTTCTATTTCACAAAATTACTCTACACAGAAAAGACTCAGTTCTTAGCTCTTTCACTATTTAAGTAGTAATTTTTTAAAATTAGTATTCTTACAGTTATGAATGATGATAATAAAGTTAAAAGCCATGTTGAAAGAAACTGTAACCAAGAGAAGTCATCTGATATAGGCCATATGTAAGCATTTTAATATAATTGAGCCGAAGGTCAACAGTGCTTATTTTTCTAAGGTGAATAATGCACTGTTGGGAAGAGATCTAATTTTAGAATAGGAAATGTTGTGCTGTATGCACAATTTTTGACTCTGATAAAGGGTCTTGGTGATAAAATGCTGATCTTACAACTGCATTATTCGATACATTTTCTGTTTCATAGGATGGAGAACTTCCTCTCACCTTCCCCCAGACCGTGGACTTTGTAAATACTGCCATCAACTATTTTCCAAACACTTTGAAAGAAAAGGGTTTAAAGAAAGAGGTGTGCATCAGTCTTCCAAATTTTTCACACTGTCAAATCAAAATGGTTGAGCATATCTAGTTGTCACTCCAGCACATTTCATCAATAGGAAGTGAGATTTTCAGCCATACAATATCAGACCATTTTTTATGAGCCTCTTTCATTATTAACTTTTCTCTACTATTTTTGTGTTAGTTTCTATGAATGTCAATTTTTATTATTGCCTAGAGCCAAATGGCAATATAATAATAATAATAATAATAATAATAATAATAATAATAGTGATGATGATGATGATGATGATGATGATGATGATGATGATGATGATGCAGCTTCCTGCAATAACACCAGAGGAACTGCAAAAACACTGCGCTGCTCAGAACATCATATATTTTAAGAAGATACTTAGTTAATACCTAGAATGCTGGCAGCAACCCGTATCAACCATTAGCACTAGTCAGTGGTATTTGTGACACATCTGTAAATGTTCAGTTGACTGAGTTTCATGTTTAATGAATAAAAGAAATAATAATAATAATAATAATAATAATAATAATAATAATAATAATAATAATAATAATAATAATTGTTATTAATTAATATTTTAAGAAAATACTTGTTTGATACCTACTATGCTGGCAGCAATTCATTTATTTATTATTTATTTATTTTACCGTGCTTCTAGACCGCCCCCTCTCCCAAAAGGGACTCAGGGCGGTGTACAGTCCATGCAAAATATATCAAAATACAATAAAAAGTTGAATATGTACAGTTGGAATGGAGGAGGTTAAAAATGGAATTAAAAGAACTGTACAAAGCCAGTATATATAAATATAAGTTTTTAAACCCCTAAAACACAAACAATAAATTAAAAACAATACCCCTAAAATAACCAGTTAATAGTACATTTGCCAGGAGGGACAGTTGAAATTATGCCAGGCCTGCTAATCGGAACAGGTGAGTCTTCAATTTTTGCCAGAAGGAGCGGAGGTCAGTAGTGGTTCTAATGTCGGGGGGGAGGTCATTCCAGAGGGTTGGGCCCATCACAGAGAAGGCCCTACTCCTTGGTGTCGCCCGTTGGCATTGCCTAGTGGACGGCACCAGGAGAAGCCCCTCTCTGTGTGAGCGAATTGGCCGCAGGGATGTATGTGGGAGGATGCGATCCCGCAAGTAACTAGGTCCCGTGCCATGGAGCGCTTTAAAGATGGTAATCAGCACCTTGAAACGCACCCGAAAAACCACAAGTAGCCAGTGCAGCTCGCGCAGGAGAGGTGTTACGTGGGAGTACCTTGTACTCCCCATCACAGCCCGCGCGGCTGCGTTCTGAACTAACTGCAGTCTCCGGGCGCGTCCCAAGGGCAGCCCCATGTAGAGAGCGTTGCAGTAATCCAGGCAGGACATCACCAGCGCATGAGTGACCGTGCGTAGGGCATCCCGGTCCAGCAGGGGGCGCAATTGGCGCACCAGGCAAACCTGGTGGAACGCCCCCCTTGCCACGGCTGCCACATGGTCATCCATTGACAGCCGGGCATCAAGGAGGACGCCCAAATTGCGCACCCGTTCCACAGGGGGCAATTGTTCGCCCCCTATGGCCAGCGATGGAATCAGCTGGCTGAACCGAGGTGCCGGTAGCCACAGCCACTCAGTCTTGGAGGGGTTGAGTTTAAGTCTGTTGTCCCCCATCCAGACCCCGACGGCTTCCAAACACCGGGACATCACTTCGACAGCCTCGTTGGGGTGGTTTGGGGTTGAAATATACAGCTGAGTATCATCAGCGTAGAGGTGATACTCAACCCCAAAACCACGGATGATCTCACCCAGCGGCTTCACATATGTGTTGAACAGGAGAGGCGAGAGGACCGACCCCTGGGGCACTCCACAAGTGAGTGGCCTCGGGGTCGACCTCTGTCCCCCTGTCAACACACATTGCTTCCGGTCGGAGAGGTAGGAGCCGAACCACCGCAGAACGGTACCTCCGACTCCTATCCCCTCCAACCGGCGCAATAGGATACCATGGTCGATGGTATCAAAAGCCGCCAAGAGGTCTAATAGGACCAGGATAGAGGAACAACCTCTATCTCTGGCCCTCCAGAGATCATCGACCAACGCGACCAAGGCTGTCTCCGTGCTGTGCCCAGGTCGGAAGCCGGACTGGCGTGAGTCTAGATAATCGGATTCGTCAAGGTGTCGTGGAAACTGCTGCGCCACCACATTCTCAACAACCTTCGCTAGAAAGGGAAGGTTGGAGACTGGACGGTAATTAGCTAGCTCCGTTGGGTCAAGTGAAGGCCTCTTAAGTAAGGGCCTCACCACCGCCTCCTTCAAGGCGGTTGGTAAGGATCCCTCACCCAATGAGGCATTCACCAGGCCCAGAAGCCAGCCTCGGGTCACCTCCCAAGATGCCAATACCAACCAGGAGGGACAAGGGTCCATTAAGCATGTGGTGGGTCGCAGCCGTCCACGCAACCTGTCCAAATCCTCGGGGGCAACAGAATCAAACTCCTCCCAGGATGGTCTCACAAGACTCGCTGTTGGCGGCCCGTCCGGTCCACTGAGGGGGGCCCATCCGCTCCGGATCTGAGCGACTTTGTCCTGCAGATATTCCCCAAACTCCTCTGCTCTGCCCTGCAAGGGTGCCCCCCGCGTCCTCTGTGACAAGAGGGAGTGGGTCACCCTAAACAGGGCGGCAGGGCGGTTATCCGCGGACGCAATAAGAGCGGCGCAATATCTACGTTTGGCTGCCCTTAATGCCACAAGGTAGGTCCGTAAATAGGCTCTTACCTGTGTTCGATCAGATTCGGAGCGTGAGGACCTCCACCTGCTCTCTAGACGTCTCCTATGGCGCTTCATCACCCTCAGCTCCTCGGTATACCAAGGAGCCCGGGTGGGTCACTGCCGCAGGAGAGGTCGCAAAGGCGCAACCCGGTCCAAGGCCCCAGCCGCCGCCCTATTCCAGGCGGCCGCTAGGTCCTCCGACCGAGCGCGGGTCAGGGCTACAGGTAATGGCCCAAGCTCCGTCTGGAACCTATCCGGCTCCATCAGGTGCTTGGGGCGGTACCAGCTTGGACCGTTTGGTCCCGCCTCCTCGCGGTGGGGGGTAGCGCCAGGGAAGTCCAGCCGGAGACATGAGTGATCTGACCATGACAGGGGTGTAACAACTAAGTCCCCTATACCCAGATCACTCGTCCACTGCTCAGATACAAAAACAAGGTCCAGTGTGTGGCCGCCTTCATGTGTGGGGCCCTGAATTAATTGGGTCAGGCCCATGGCTGTCATGGAAGCCATGAACTCCCGAGCCACCTCAGATGCTGCTCCCGTCGACAGCAGGTTGAAATCCCCCATAACCACAAGCTTGGGGATCTCAACCGCCGTCTCCGAGATCAGCTCGAGGAGCTCGGGCAGGGCCGCTGATGTATAGCGAGGAGCCAAGTATACAATCAGCAAACCCAACTGCCTCCCTGGGCCCCATTTCACACCAAGGGACTCACATCCGGATATCTGAGGAACAGTGAACTCCCTCGGCTCTAGACCTTCCCGTATAACTACCGCCACCCCACCACCCTTACCCAGGGCCCGAGGCTGATGGAATGCACGGAAACCTGGTGGGCACATTTCCACGAGGGGTAAACCACCCTCGTGGCCCAACCAGGTCTCCGTTATCCCTGCAAGGTCCAGCTCCCCCTCAGAGATCAACTCATTAATGAGGGGGGCCTTGTTGGTTACGGACCTTGCATTGCAAAGCATCAGCCGCAGGCCCCGGCTCTGTAGTTCCTGGCCACGTTGGTTGCGGGGGTTGGTACAAACGACTGGGCGTAGCCAGCAGCCACGGTCTCCCAACTGACCTTGTGATCTTCTCTTGTCCTCGCATCCCCCCCTCCCCGCGACCGTTGTAATCAAACAACCCTCTGTTGGAATAACTTGTTCCTTCTCCCCCCCCCACTCCGCTCACTTCCTTCCCGGACTCACCTGTTCGTCTGGCACTGGCACTGGCTCCTCTCCCGGCCTGGTTATCCCACCCCCCCTCCCTGGAACCCCTTAATAGCAATAAAAAACATTTAGATAAAAAGCCCCTCAGCCTCCGTTTCTTCCACCTCTCGGGGTTCGCAAACCCGTCATCAAGGCAGGCCCTTGAGAGGGCCAAGGGCCATACCTGCGAGAGAGGGACCTCCCGCAGGCGGAGCAGGTCTGACCTCGAATAAATAGTTAGTTAAAAGCCCAGTGGGATCAGGGTGCAAAAGTTGATAAAAAGTTGATAAAAGTTGATAGATGATGAGTCGGGGTCTTAGAGGGAGGAAGGAGATGTTAAAGTACTTAGATGGAGAAGAAGGGGGGGGGGAATGATCGAATATCCCTTGATTACATAGAATGGCAAAGATGACCACAAGGTGAGAGACTATTCAAGGTGTTCCATGGCAAAGATGACCCAAAGGTGGGAGACTGTTCACACTGGTTCAAGATGGTTCCAGAGGCTCCCACCCGGCGTTCCAGGGTTCTCCAAAAATGCAGGGTGAAGTTTAGGGTAGAACTCTCTAGAAATTTACCAAACTTCCCAGAGGTCCACAGAGACTTATAGTGAGCATTTGGCGCCCCCCTGCTGGCGTCGACAAGGCCCGGGGGTGGGGCATAGGGGCATTGGGAGCAGCCAGGATATGATGGAAAAACAGCAGGAGTCCAGGCAGTGGCGACCTTTCTTTCCCTCACCCGCTGCCATAACCGCCTCCAATTAGTCTCTCCCGGCTAACTCACCGCCTCCTAGCCATGTCTTGTTCTCCTCCCCGGTCTTTTGTTCTTCTGATCTTATTATCAAGGTCTTTTCGCCGCCAGCAGCAATGCAAACCTCGTATCTTGCGCCTCACCCCCCTCCGTCCTGTTTTGTTGTTCTCCTCCCCGGTGCCTTGTTGTTCTTACCAGTGTCTTTTGCCGTTCGTGCCAGCGCAATCCGCAGTCCACAACGCGCTCCGCTGCGCTCCGCTACGTGCCGCTGTTGCCGCCATTACAGCCCAGCCTTCTCCTCGCTCAAACAGCCTTCCTTCCTTTTCCGCGTTCTCCGCCGAACTCCAAACTCCCCCGGCCACCCTGGCAGCCCGAAACGGGCTCAAAACAAGCCAGGGTGGATGGGCTATCAGACTCTCGGGCCTCCGATGACATGAGGCCCGGTAGCAGTCCTTAACCCATCGGGAGCTCCGTGGCGTTTTCCGGAGCTCAGGAGGCGACCGCCATCACCGGAAGCTCCTCCTCCTCTTCTCTCTTCACCTTCACCTTTTCACCTTCCATCCATTTGCCAAAGATATCAACCATCAGTACTAGTTAATAATATTTGGATACATTGTTAAATGTTCAGTTGACTGAGTTTCATGTTTAATGAATAAAGTATATAATAATAATAATGCATTGATGGTGAATTTGTCAACGCACCGCTTGAACACCATCAGCATTGACAAGTTCACCATCAGTCAATTACAAAGGGTAGCTTTTCTCAGAGCAGCTTCCATCTTGCAACAATGTCTGTAACATCATAAAACATCAGATCTGCCTATCCCAGGTCCTTGGAAAGGACTTGATAGGTAGACAAAAATGCCAAACCCAGTCTGAACATCTGGCTGACCGTGTGACGTGCCATAATAATATAACAATATCAGCAAAGGAAGATCTGATTTTCCGAGGTTCTACCTGCCCTAATATGGATAAAACTTGGTTGGTATTTGTTTCTTCTATCTGCAACTTTTATACTGTTTCTATCAAACTGAAGGGTTTTTTTTAGTAGCTGCTTATTTTAAATGTACAAAACCCTTGTGTGTAATTCCATTAGCTGCCCTACAGCACTGCAATCTACAGTTTCCCCGAGGCTGTTGTGAAATATTGATGAAATCCTTGCTTTTGTGGCTTCCTCTGATACACTAAACAGTTGTCTGATGTTAGTTGAACTTGAATGAAACTGTTCAGAGCTATATCAGTAGCGAAGACTTCAAAGGCTGTTAGGCTGTTACTTTTTTTTTTCTTTTTTAACAAACTGAAGTTTCAAAGCCTTTCCATGTAATACTTTAAAAAGAAAAAGAAAGTTCATATCAACTAAACCATATAATGGCATCTTACATGCACATATATTTCCCTCTGTTGACACATTCATATTTTTATCATTTAACTTTTCATTTATAAGAAAGAAAGAAAGAAAGAAAGAAAGAAAGAAAGAAAGAAAGAAAGAAAGAAAGAGAGAAAGAAGGAAGGAAGGAAAGTTTTAGTTTGTATAATCTGCACTTTAACATAGCCTAAAGGCATCAAAAGTCAAAATCTAGAAGAAGCTAGGAATGAACTGACAAAATAAATCTATTCCAGTTACCTGTCAGTTGGGTGGTAAGCATATTTCTTTCCTTTTTCATGTTTTCCCATTCACCGCATAGGCATGGAAGGAACCACTGAAGAAAGAGAAAATCTCAGCTAAGCATCCCATTTTTGTATGAAGATCTGGGCCATTTTACATTCAAATAACAGAACACAAAAATATCTCCCGACAATCCCTCTTCCCATACAGTAAATTCTCTTCAGAAAAAAAAAAAGCGTGCCGCAAGTAATCCTTGATTTACAATATATTTACGATATATTGTAAATCCTTGATTTACAACAGCTCGTACAAAGTTACAACAGCACTGAAGAAATTGGCTTGTGACTGTTTTTCACACTTACGACTCTTGCAGCCTCCCCATGGTCATGTGATCAAAATTCAGATGCTTGTCAACTGACTCATGTTTATGACGGGAGCAGTGTCCTTGAGTTGTGTGATCCCCTTTAGTGACCTTCTGATCAGCAAAGTTGACCGGGAAGCCAGATTGACTTAACAGCCATGGTACCAACTTAAAAGTTGCAGTGAGTCATTAAACAACTGCGGCAAGAAAGGTTGCAAAATGGGAGGGGGAAACGCACTTAGCAAATGTCTCACTTAGCCACAGAAGTTTTGGGGCTCAATTGTTGTTATAAGTCATGGACTACCTGTACTTAGAGTTTGCCCCTGCTAAATATTAGTCCAGCTATGGAAACTCTAGACAGCAGACTAAAAAGCAGAGACATCACCCTGCCAACAAAAGGGCATATAGTCAAGGCTACAGTTTTCCCAGTTGCAATGTATGGCTGTGAAAGTTGGACCATAAGAAAGGCTGAGCGCCAAAGAATTGAGGCCTTTGAACTATGGTGCTGGAGAAGACTCCTGCGAGTCCCTTGGACTGCAAGGCGATCAAACCAGTCAGTCCTAGAGGAGATCAACCGTGACTGCTCCTTAGAAGGCCAGATCCTGAAGAGGAAACTCATATACTTTGGCCACCTAATGAGAAGGAAGGACTCACTGGAGAAGAATCTAATGCTGGGAAAGATTGAGGGCAAAAGAAGAATGGGATGACAGAGAATGAGGTGGCTGGATGGAGTCACCAAAACAGTCGGTGTGAGCTTAAATGGACTGTGGAGGAAAGTAGAGGACAGGAATGTCTGGAGGAACATTGTCCATGGGATTGCGATGGGTCAGACACGATTTGCAACTAACGACCACAACAAATGTTACTCCCAATGCCCCTGGGGAGCTAGAAAGATTGCTGCAGTTTGCATACAACCACACTATCTGCACCCTTGTTTTAAGAAGTTTAAGGATTAAATGCTTTGGGGGATGGGGTGAGAGCTAATCATGCGGATCAGGGTGATCATACATGAACAGCAGAATTGTAGTTTCCAGTTTTTCACTTTGGGTTTAAATGACTGATGTTTCTCCTAATTCCCAAAAGCTTAAGTCAGCTTATCTGGGTGATTCTTTCCTTGCTGCTGTCCCTTCCCCAGCCCCTACCTCCATTTTGTTTCACAACACACTCTACTGAGGAATCGTGGGAGTTGAAGTCCACAAGCCTTAATGTTGCCAAGGTTGCAGACCTTGCTCTACACAACATATTCCGAGTTAGGTTGGCTTGGAGGAAGCAGAGAGTAAACTGCCCCCAAACCATGCATATCTGAATGGCCAAGCTGAACTTGTATCTTGGCATTGTAAGTGTAATAAATTCACCATTATATCAGGTTGCCCCCAAAGGCAAACAATAAACAGCTTGCCTTCAGAAGTTGTGAGAGTTTGATCACTTCGAAGCTTTCAAGAAAAGCCATCTGTCAGAAATGGGGTGGGGTCTTCTTGGGTGGGGGAATTGGACTAGGTAGCCTACAAGGACCCTTCCAACTCTGTTAATCTGTATTAATACAGGTGTGCTCTGAAGCTGCAGGTGTTGCCATCTCAGTTGTGATTTGAGCAAGAGAATATGTGTAAGGGAGTAAGAAGAAAGAGAGACAGAGACCAAGACATAGACAGAAAGAGACAGAGGTGAAAATAAAGGCACACTATCCATATTTAGAAGGTTCCACCTGCCAAAGAAGATGTTCTTCCAATCTTTTGCCTTCTATGTGTTTTCATCTTTGCCACCGAAGCATCTCTTACTGTAGCTTGCACCTGCAAGATATTTCAATTTTCTGTTCATTGTTTAAAAGGGGGGGGGGAAATAAGCTGGGGGTTACTTGAAAGTAAGGCCTTGCAACTAATTACAATAAGGAAAATGATTCCAATAACTCCTTTTGCATGCAGGAGATAAATTTCTTGGGGTATTCTATGCTAGATTTGGGGGGAATAAACATTTATTCTGAGATTACAGATTCCAAAATTCCTACTGAAATGTCTTTTCACCCCCTCGCCCCACACCTGATTGCCTACTGTTTTAGCTTTTGGGGTGGGGAGGTGGGGAGAGGCAGCCATAATGTTTTCAGTGGCGATAGCAATTGTTACCTCCCTGCTTCTGCCTGGCAGTGCCCCCTTGTGGAAAATCACGTATGTCTCTTCTGTGAGCTTCTTTTTTTTATTAGTACTGATAGCACCCTATAGTAGAAAGTGAATTGTGATGGGAAGAAAGAAAAGCGGAGTATAGGTTGAGCCATTTTATATCAAAGCACCGCAAGACCATGGAGTTCCTCATCTGATAACAGCAAAAATAATTTGTATCAGTTGACATTGCGTACAAAATAAGTCTCCATTCGGAGAAGACTGAACTGTGCCACTTTGGCTGAGAGTTAGGGAATGGACAAAAGCATCAAGATTATTCAGGCTTTTCCCCCCCTGCAATTATATGTATTACTTTGGTTCCTGGAAAGGACTAGACCAGCAAGAGCCTAATAGAGGTTAATTTTCTGGTGTAAATGAATGTATTTTGCCCTCTCTCTCTCTCTCTCTCTCTCTCTCTCTCTCTCTCTCTCTCTCTCTCTCTCTCTCTCTCTCTCTCCCTCCCTCCCTCCCTCCCTCCCTCTCGATAGATAGATATAGACATAGACATAGATATAGATATAGATATATGTAGATATATATATGTATGTATATTTATGTATGTATGTATATATTTATATGTATATGTGTATGTGTATGTATATGGAGAGAGAGACAGAGAGAGAGACAGAGAGAGAGAGAGAGAGAGAGAGAGAGAGAGACAGAGAGAGAGAGAGAGACAGAGACAGAGACACAGAGAGAGAGACAGAGAGAGAGGTGCAAAATACATTCATTTACACCAGAAAATTAACCTCTATTAGGTTATATATAAAGGATGTACCTGAAATCAGAAATGCAAGTAGCTGCTTTTCTTTCTTTTAATGGCTGTCATTTGATAAATCATAATCAATTAAATCTACATCCATTTGATTAAGGCTAAAAGAATAATTGTAAAGAAAAAGAAAATCCTCAAGTTTGGATCCTAAAATAGCACAGGAATTTTTCACAGCTGGCATCTGCTTTGTGAAATTTACAAAGATTAAAATGGACAAGAATCGCCCTCTGCATCTACTCGGACAACTCTTCACAAAGGCCAGCCAGCAAGGATGCGTACTAGCCTTTTCTAGTTTATTTGAATATTCTCCATTTTCCTCTTTAGGCAGATTCGCATATTTACAAGAGGTCTGCATTATGTTCACCCAATGTTTTTATCGATTCTAAATGCATATAGAACATGGATGGATCCCAGAATAATCCTGGTAAATAAAAATAATGCCAGATGCTACTTCTTTTGTTTCTGGCCTGATATGGTCCCATTTATTTTATTTGTATGAGAAGAATTTTGAAATTATATGGTCAGATGGGCAGGAAATGTGCTGGATATCAAGGTATCTGTGGGCACAGAGGGGACATGATGTGTCCAAATGGCGCATTACTCTTTAAAGTGACCAAAAGGTGCTTTTTCAAATAGCTACTGGAGTTTGTTTCTCCTTGAAGATGTTTTGGTTCTCATTGAGAAGCTTCTTCAGTTTTTCTATAGAACTTAAGAGGTTTCTTGGGTGAGAAACGTCTTCAAAGACGTTTTAGGTTTTCCGACCTAAACATAGTCCATAAAATTATCTGCTATAACGTCCTACCTGTCAATGAATACTTCAGCTTCAACCACAACATGAGCCCACAATAGAAGCAAACTTATGGTAAACCACTCCAAACTTGGTTGCAGAAAATACGACTTCAGTAACAGAGTGGTCAATGCCTGGAATGCACTACCTGATGCTGTGGTTTCTTCCCCAAACCACCAAAACTTTAACCTTAGTATATCTACTGTCAACCTCACCCCATTCCTAAGAGGTCTTTAAGGGGCGTGCATAAGCACACCAATGTGCCTACCATTCCTGTCCTAATATTCCCTTGTATTTGTATTCATTTCATGTATTCATAATCATGCCTATACTTAGATCTGTTATCTAATTCATGCTTGATGAAATAAAATAAATAAATAAAATAAAAACAAAAAAAGTCCAGGTGCCTCTTGAAAAAACACATTTGAGACAACCATGACCTGGATGACTGAGAATCTCCATAGATGTCTTTAAAGTCACCAGCATATGAGTATTAAGGCTGTGTCAAGGTTGGGGGATTTGTGGCGAAATGTAATCCAGATTCTCAGGAGGCAGGAGCTACATTCCAGAGGACCAAGAGATGGTGAATTTTAGATAGTTTGGTTGCCAGGAAGAGAGTCAAGGTGTAGTAGCTCCTCCCTAGATGTTCTCAGAGCATATCTTTAGCAATACAAATAGTTTGCTTTGGTTTTGCAAGATTTCTCATTAGAGGCGAGGAATAGTAATGGAAATCAATAGCAATTCTGTGTTTTTCCTGATTTTTGGAGTCTGACAGGATTAGATTCTCAGGCAGATTCACTGAACTAAATCACATTTCCAAGTCAGATAGTGTAATGGTTTGTGAGAAGGTCCTTGAGAGGCAGGAAGAGGAGGAGGAAGAGGAACACTAGACTAGGCAAAAATTAGATTTTGCACTCATGTCAGAAGCGGCGAGGCACTTTCGGGTTGAAAGGATTAGCTGGTGACATCACTGTTGCCCAGAGGATGTCTAAATGGGAGTGATCCTTTCATGATCCCAGCTGGAGCTGGAGTGAAGGGCAAGAGTTCACTCTGCTAATCTCTGTTAATCTCTACCTCAGCATCCTAATCACGAGAGCCAGCAATGCTCCCAAACAGTTAGATAAGAGGCATGTTAGCCTGCAGAAGGAATGGGGGTGTGACAAATGTCTCAGAAGGGACCCTCCCCAGATTCTTGGATTGTAAAGTCATGGGGGGCATTTACTGTAACTTGACAATAAAGATAGTGTTTTTGTCAGGACTGCCTCTAAAGCAGGGGTGTCAAACTCCAGACTAGGAGGCTAGATCCAGCCCACAGGGAACTTAGATCTGGCCTGTGGGGCCGCCCTGGAAACAATGAAGGACTGGTCTGCAGTGTTTCTGCCAGCCAAAATGGAGCTCAGGAAGGCTGCATACAGCCTTCCTGAGGTCCGTTTTCCCTGGCAGATGCTTGCAGGAGGCTGTGGAAGCCAAAAATGGAGCTCGGGAGCCCATTTTCTCTGGCAGAGTCCTTGAGCCACCACAGGCGCCCCCAACACAAGTGATGTCGAGCTGACCATGACCAAGCCCACTCCTGGCCCCCAGAGGTTAAATACCAATCCTGATGTGGCCTCAATGAAATTGAGTTTGATGCCCCTGCTCTAATGGCTAACAGATTGTTGATTTGAATCAAATTATCAAACAGAAATCGGTTGCCTCTAAATCGATCCAGCGATTCAGTGGCCATTTAAGCATGTACAACAAGGCTTTCTTTCCAGATTTAATTTGTTGTCCTAGTCAGATCTGAACCAAATGTGTTCAGAGATCCAGACAGAGGGGGAAATAATGTGTTTAACCTTTCAGTGAGTGGAATTGAAACAGCAGTTTAGATTTAATCTGATTGAATCTGCACATCTGTAATGAATAGGGTTGTATTTCCTTTCTTTGGCCAAAGTGTTTCTGTCAGAATTTTTGAACGGATAAAATATAGGCAGCGTATTTCCCGAAACAAGCAAAATGCAAACGTTGTAGAGAAAACGGATTGGAATTTCATTAACACAATTATGTGGGGTTGCTATATGCTCCCAGAAAATATATATATAGCTGATTTAAAGAGTGGCATGCAGATGTTCCATGTGTACCCAGCATTCTTCAAAGTTTCCTTTTGTCTTTGAACCCAAAACGTTGCACAGCTTTACTTAAATGCTTCTTAGAAAAATTCCCATTACAGAGGGCTATTGTCATTTCTGGCACACAGAATTAATTACTTTTAATTTTCATGGTTATTGCTAGCATACATATTTTATTGAGATTTTTTTTATTTTATTTTTATTATAAACCATTAAAAAGGAATATGCACGCAAATACACACAGCAAAATGTTCTATCAGGATATCCCGAAACAAAGCAAACATATCATTTCACAATGGTGTCTGCATATTTATGTTAGAAATACTTTTCTAAAATATAAAAAAAAATGGCCCATCCCTACCCTGAAATATAATTCCCTTATATTATAGCAAGAAAAGCAACGGTGTAAATGTGTACATTGTGTTTCCCACTAGAGCTAGCCAAATCTGTCAATTTCTAATTTTTCCAGTCTACCGGTTGTTCTGCCTTCTTTCCACATCACTATGCAAAATTTTAAAACATATTTACATCACAGCTTCACATTTCTTTCAAATAGACAAATTTGCCCATTCTGTGTTTCTCCCCCCCTCCTCCTTTAACACTTTTGCACAAGCTTTTCCTGTTATAAACATTTCACTGTTGTTGCTTTTATTATTTTGATTAGGTTGGAGGACAGCTAGATTGTTTGATTCCAGTTGGTTTAAGGTTTAAAGTTTGTAAAGAGAAACCAAAAGTTAAACTGTATCATGCATTTCAATCTGATGCTTTGCAAGGCAGGTTGGCATTGGCTGAAGTAACTTTCTTATTACAGCAGCTGAGCCTTTTCACAGTGGAGAAAGAGGAGATTTTTTTTTAATCCTACCTTTATAAAGTAATCCTTGATTTACAACAGTGGGTTTTTTAAAATATTTTTTATTAAACAGTTTTTTTAAAGACTTTTTCCCCCCACTTCCTTCTGTACATTTCCACCTGGGTATATATCCATTGTAAATACACTTCTCCCCCCTTATTTCAGTTTCTCTTTGTCTATATATATCAGCGATGGCGAACCTTTTTTGGCTCGCGTGCCACAAGTGGGGGGAGTGCAGGGGGGTCGTGTGCGGGCGTGCCGCACCCATAATACAACGTGCGACCCCCCCAGTGCCCATGCGCGCACAACGTGCGACCCCTCCCCCCATTTTTACATTCTTTTTTCGCCCTCCCCAGGGTCCAGAGGCTTTATAGGAGACTGGGGAGGGCGAAAAGAGCCTCCCACGCCTCTCCGGAGGCCCTCCGGAGGCTTCAGGGACCGTCCGGAGGCTTCCCTGAAGCCTTCAGAACGCTTAAAACCAGCCTCCGGATGGTCCCTGAAGCCTTTGGAACGCTTAAAACGACCCTCCGAGCAACCCGGAAGTCACTTCCAGTTTGCTCGGAGGGTCGTTTTAAGCGCTCTGAAGGTTCAGGGAAGCCTCCGTACAGTCCCTGAAGCCTCTGGAGGTCCTCCGGGGGAGGCTCTTTTCGCCCTCCCCAGGCTCCTATAAAGCCTCTGGACCCTGGGGAGGGCGAAAAATGGCTTTTAAAAAGGTGAACTCAGATGGCCAGCGTGCGCATGCGCGCTGGCCAGCTGACAGGGCAGCGCCTCGCGTGCCCTGACAAATGGCTCCACGTGCCACTTGTGGCACGCATGCCATAGGTTCACCATCACGGATATATATGATACTATTATACACATTCCTTAATTTACAATCCTTCATTATGTACCATTTCCATTTACACATGTTTGTTCATCCCTACCTATACATTGCTATTTTCTAGGTCCTATGTCTTCTTCATTTAGTCTTTCCTAAATGTCCTCTAGCCATTTGTATCACTTATTCCATACCATATAATATTCTGTTTCCTCCTTTTCTTTTCTTTTCTTTTCTTTTTGTTAGTTTGTCCATCTCTGCACATTCTAACACTTTCATTATAACATTCCCCTCTGATGGTATATTATTATTATTCTAATTTTGTGCATATGTTATTCTCTCTGCCATTATGATATGCATAATTAAATATTGTGGGTTTTTGTCATATTTCCTTGTAGGTATTCCCAAAAGAAATAATTCCGGTTTCATATCTATTTGCTGTTTAGTAATTTCTTCAAGCCATTTTCTTATTCTATTCTAATATTATTTAGCCTTTGGGCATAAGCATCACATGTGGTAATACGTTCCTTGGTTTTGCCTACATTTCCAACAGTCTGGTGATAAGTTGGGGTACATTTTAGCCAGTCTCGCTGGTGGGAAATGCCATCTATAGAACATTTTATACATATTTTCCTTGTAGGCTATTGCCATTGTCAATTTATAATTTTCATTCCAATTTTTTTCCCATTTCTTCAAATCAATACTGTAGTCAAAAGTTTTGGCCCAAGTTATCATAGTTTCTTTAACTACCTCCTCCTCCATTCTCTAATTCAGTAAGTAGTTATATAATTCCTTGATCAATTTATCCTCTGTATCTTGTAAAATTTTATCTAGATCTTGTGGTTCTTACAACAGTGTATTTTAGTGACCAAAGTTACAACAGCCCTGAAAAAAGTGACTTATGACAATTGTTTAAACTTGTGAGCATCCCCACAGTCACATGATCAAAATGCAGACGCTTGGCAACTGGTTTATACAATACAATACAATAGTAGAGTTGGAAGGGACCTTGGAGGTCTTCTAGTCCAACCCCCTGCCTAGGCAGGAAACCCTATACCGTTTCAGACAGATGGCTATCCAACATCTTCTTAAAGACTTCCAGTGTTGGGGCATTCACAACTTCTGGAGGCAAGCTGTTCCACTGATTAATTGTTCTAACTGTCAGGAAGTTTCTCCTCAGTTCTAAGTTGCTTCTCTCCTTGATTAGTTTCCACCCATTGCTTCCTGTTCTACACTCAGGTGCCTTGGAAAATAGTTTGACTCTCTCTTCTTTGTGGCAATCCCTGAGATATTGGAACACTGCTATCATGTCTCCCCTAGTCCTTCTTTTCATTAAACTAGACATACCCAGTTCCTGCAACCGTTCTTCATATGTTTTAGTCTCCAGTCCCCTAATCATCTTTGTTGCTCTTCTCTGCACTCTTTCTAGAGTCTCCACATCTTTTCTACATCGTGGTGACCAAAACTGAATGCAGTATTCCAAGTGTGGCCTTACCAAAGCATTATAAAGTGGTATTAACACTTCTCGTGATCTTGATTCTATCCCTCTGTTGATGCAGCCTAGAACTGTGTTGGCTTTTTTGGCAGCTGCCAAATATATATTTATGATGGTCACAGTGTCCCTGGGTCATGTGATCAACTTTTGTGACAATCTGACCAGCAAAATCAATGCGGAAGCCAGATTCACTTAACAGCTGTGTCACTAATTTAACAACCGCAGTGATTCACTTAACAACTATGTCAAGAAAGGCTATAACATGGGGCCAAATTCACTTAATAAATGTTTTGCTTAGCAACGGCAATGTCGGTCTCCATTGTGGCTGTATATCATGCTTGTGCATGCACATTTGCCTAAAAATTGCTCTGCGCATGCACAGAAACATGCCGACAATGGCAGAAGACACCAGATAACATGTTCAGGGACATGTCAGGCTTGGGTCACTGCTGGTTCTGCAACCCAAGTCTGAATTCTACTACCAGTTCGACCGAACCGGGCCAAACCTGCAGCAATCCACCTCTGATGTGACTGCTTCAAAAGCTGCTTTCAGCCCTGCATGCATCTTGCCCATCACAACTTTCACTGCAGCTGCACATACCTAGCAAAAGATACAGCTGCTTTAATAAGTAAAAAAGGACTGTGTGGCTTTTGCTGTCACGCTTTATAAAGTATCCCATTCAAGGGCTTTGCGGGATCTTACCAGTCCTCAATAACAATTTTCTTTTAATTTTTTCCCCCTCACCTATTGTCTCTTACTGCTCTACTCCTTGCCTAAGCACTATAGCAATAGCATGTAGACTTATATACTCCTTTACAGTGTTTAAAGCCCTCTCTAAGCAGTTTACAGAGCATAATTGCCCCCAACAACTTGGGTCCTCATTTTACCCACCTCAGAAGAATGGAAGGCTGAGTCATCCTTGAACCTGTTGAGATTTGAACTGTCAGATTGCAGGCAGCAGGCAGTCAGCAGAAGTAGTTTGCAATACTGCACTCTAAACACTGCGCCACTAAGGTTCCGTCACTATGCTGATTGCTTTCCTAATAATGTATCTTAAGGGAAATTGGGATCGCTGAATGAAAATATGCAGATGGCGTTTGAGCTTTTCAGGGATTAGTGGTGTTATTTTGGAGGACAAAAATTGACTGTCTCTTTTCTGGTGTTTTCCAGACTTAGAGAGAGGGGCGTATGCCTTTATTTAAAGAAATTTTGCTATATAGAGAAAAACAATGTTTGCCTTGCTGAAAATACTAATCGAAAGCCCAATGAAGAAATGTGTGTTTTAAAAATAAAGAAGAAAAAATAGGCCTGACTAAAATTCTGGGTTGAAACAGTATGTAATTTAGTTCAGCCGACATGTGAAGCTTAATTGCACAACTCTTCAAGTTCAAATATGTTGCCATTAAACGGACTATTTAGTTTTTTTTATCCTGCCCTTATTTATTTATTTTATGAATAAATCAAGGTAGCAAACATACCTGGTATTCCTTCCGCCACTTGTTTTTCCCACAATAACATACCTGTGAGGCGAATTGAACTGAGAGTGAGTGACAGGCCAGTCTCCTGATTTCTAGCCTGATGCCTTAACCAGTAAACCAATCTGGATGTACCACCAGGGCAGGGGTCCCCAACCAGGGGTGGGCTTCAATAATTGCAGCAACGGGTTTGCTACCCCATTACTGGGTGGTCGTGGCCATGGTGAGCATGGCCTAGTCGGCCTCCTACACCATGGGCAGGGGGTGGCATTTTTCACCCTCCCCAGGCTCTGGTGGCTTTCCTCGAGCCTCTGGGAGGGTGAAAACTGCTTCCCTCTGGCTCCAGAGGACCTCTGGAGGCCAGAAACAGGTCCATGTCTGGACTTCTGAAACTTCCGGTAGGCCCTGTTAAGTAATTAAACTCCTTGTTAGAAGAGTGAGTATGCAGAGAAGCGTAATGAGAGTGGTATGGAATAACACGCACAAACCAGTATATAGAGACACTGAATAGTATAAAAATATAGTAGTTTACTATGTAGAAATATAGAGGTATTCAGAGTCCAGTTAACAGTCCAAGTCATACATGGTTCAGTAATTCAGTTATCAAAATAGTCAGTCTAACACACAAGGTATAGCTAAACAGTAGCAAACCACAATACCTCAAAATACACCGACCAGCGTCTAACAAAACAGTGAGAGAGAGAGATCTAACAACCATTCTGGCTCCCTCTTATGGCTGCTTGAGGTAACAAGCCAATTACAACTGTTAAGCATTTAAAGTACAATACAATAGTAGAGTTGGAAGGGACCTTGGAGGTCTTCTAGTCCAACCCCCTGCTTAGGCAGAAAACCCTATACCATTTCAGTAACAGTAAAGTAATCATAGCTTATATACATCGCCAAGCCAAGCCTAGGGTTACATCCCTAACAGGCCCGTTTTTCGTCCTCCCCAGGCTCTGAAGGTTTTCCTTGAGTTTCCAGGAGGGCAAAAACTGCTTCCTTTGGGCTCTGCAGGCCCTCCCAAAGCCAGAAGCAGGCCTGTTTCCTGACTTCCAGAATCTCTGGTAGACCCGTTTCCCCCCCTCCTTGAGTGTCCATGCGGGCCCTCTCCTACCTGGCATGATGAACGGGCCATGTGGAGACTCCTGGGAGGGGTGGAAGGGGTGGAGTGGGCATGGCCAGCCAGGGGTGGCATTTGGGAGTTTGCCGAACTGGGCAGAATCCTAGCTAGAGGATCGCCCGAACCTATGTGAACCCCCAGCAGCCCACCTCTGTCCCCAACCCCTGGGCCAAAGCCCACTACCAGACCATGGCCTATTCAGAATTGGGCCGCGTGAGTGGCTGGCCAGAACACTTGTCCGTGCAGCTCAAACGAGCAGAAGGCCGGTGGGCATTCACAGGTGAGCATCCTGCCCCACCACTCACACAAGTCAAGTTGTGTATGCATGCTGCCTTGCCACTCATACAACAGCTGCATGCACCTCTTCTCCCACCCCCAGCTGGACCGCTAAGATGCAAACGTTGGGGACCGCTGCACTAGGGGTATTTGTGCAACCTCACTATACAGATAGTCCTCAAGTTATGGCTTGCAATTGGGATCAGAACTGATGTTGCTAAGTGAGTTATTGTTAAGTGAGTTGTGTCTGATTTTATGACATTTTTGCCATGATCAATACATCACCATGGTCATTAAGTGAGGCACGCAGTCATTAAATGAATCCAGCTTAGCCCATTGACCCGCTTGTTGGAAGCTGCCTCGGGAGGCCACACATGGCAATCCTATGAACCTGGGATGCTTCATCCATCAGCAATCCATGCCAGATTTTGAACATGTGATTTCAGGCAGTCGTAAGTGTGAGAACCAGTCATAAGACACTTTTCTCAGTGTTGTCATAACTTCACATGGTGACCAAATAAATGGCTGTAAATTGAGGATTACATGTACGGATTAAATATATTACTAGGGGCAGAGGGAGCAACAGGGAAAGGAAAAAGCTTTTTATTTTACAGTACAGTTTAGATTAAGTTAAAGCTAAAGATTCTCCTAGCACATATGTGCTAGTTGTTCCTGGCTCTAGGGGATTGTGCTCATCTCCATTTCAAAGCTGAAAAGCCAGAGCTGTCCAAAGACATCTCCATGGTCATGTGGCCAGCATGACTCAACGCCAAAGGTGCAGGGAACACTGTTACCTTCCCACCAAAGGTGGTCCCTATTTTTCTATTTGCATTTTTATGTGCTTTCGAACTGCTAGATTGGCAAAAACTGGGACAAATAATGGGAGCTCACTCCGTTATGGGGTACTCGGGATTCGAACCGCTGAACTGCCAAACTTTCTGATCAACAGGCTCAGCGTTTTAGCCACTGAGCCACCGCATCCCTTAGATTAAGTTATGTTATCTGATATCCAAAGTAAATTAATCTCAAAGGTGCTTTTTTTTTCTTTAAAAGGCAACTGGACCATGTTTTCCTTGAGGAAGAAGAAGAAAAGGTTTCGCTTCTCATCCAAGAAGCTTCGTCAGTTCTAATTCAGAATATGATGAAGCTTCTTGGATGAGAAGCAAAACATTTTTTTTCCTCTTCAAGAAAAAATACACTTCAGTTGCCTTTTAAAGAAACAAAAAAGCACCTTTGAGACAACTATGACTGAGAATTTCCACAGGCAAGTTAATTAGGATTGCAGGTGTAATATTGGTCTGCCCTTGAGTAGCATGCATGGATGTTAATTTGTTCTAAAACCCGCTGCTAAAAAGTTAACTGGTTAAGGAACTGTGATATACCATCCTCCTTCTTTGGATTGGCACAACTCACATTTTCAAGTTTAGACATACTACTCCAATGCTAACTATGGAGGCAAAAAAGATAGATCACCACTGAATACTAGTATGAACCAGATCACAGCATATCCAAACATAAAGATCTTTATAGAATTGAAAAAAACAGCGTAGCTAATCTCTTGAATTAAAAATAGAGGGGCTGGATAGATCAACGGTATATTTGGTTTTCTATTGTGGAATTAAATATGGTCTCGCATCCACTTACAAAACATAGTACGATCTGCTTTTTAAAAACACAATATTTTTAACATTGCCTCAAATTTACCATTTATCATTACCTCAAATTGAGTAAGCTTTTATGACGAATCCTTCTAAATGTTCTGGAACGTCAAAGGGCAACTAGCATTTTGTAAAGAATGAACCCAATATTGCAAAGGTTTTTTTTTTCCCTGTATCTAGATCGCCCTTGCTCGAGAAATAATTTTTTTGCACAAATAAACTGATTGCACAAAATGGCCTTAATTTGTGTACTAAAAGGGTTGCAACTATGTTCTTTTTTTTTAAGAAAAAGAAAAAAAGAAAGATGGAAGTTGTTCTATCAGAAGCTCTTTTACTAATCAAGCATTCTGATGAATTAATCTCCTGCGTTTCAATTTATATGACAATTTCCATATGGTGGAACCTTAAGGAAATCATTTGGAGAGCTCTCTGCACATTCATTAACTACTGTGAGCATCTGTATTTTAACTGCTTTAAAATACCAAAGCAAATGATTTTTTGGGAGGAGGAGGAGGGAAAGTGTCTTTAAATATATATGTAAATGTACAATCATGTATTTATTTCCTTCTTTCCTTAGTTACTTTCTTACTTCCTCCCCCCCCCTTTTTTTTTTTATAAAGCAAAAATTATTTGCATTCTAATATAATTCAATTGTTTGGTGGATTTTTTTGATGGAGCCTTCCAATCTTTGGTTCATGTTGTGTGATCATTGCTAACACACAAGGAGTTTTAAGAACAACAAATCTCTCAGTTCTTGCTTTGTAAAGGTTATAGTATATATGTCAAAGCATAGTTTTAAAAAAAAAAATCCCTGTATTGTGAAGGAGTAGTTAACACTGGCTATTACATTTGCTTTTGTATACTGCTTCACTTAAGAGAACATAAAAACATCACTAGGAAAGAATAGTAGAAAACAGCAAGAGAAATGTACCCACAGGTAGTCCTTGACTGTTAAACTGTTTGTTTAATGATTGTTCAAAGATACAATGGCAGTGAAAAAAGTAACTTATGGCCATTTTTCGCACTTAAAACTGTTGCAGCATCCCCATATCACGTGATCAAAATTCAGATGCTTGGCAACTGACTCATATTTATGACGGTTGCAGTGTCCCAGGATCATGGGTTCCCCTTTTGCGACCTTCTGACAAGCAAAGTCAATGAGGAAGCCAGATTCACTTAAGAACCATGTTACTGACTTAACAGCTGCAGTGATTCACTTAACAACTGTGGCAAAAATGGTCATAGAATGGGGCAAAATTTACTTAACAAATGTCTTACTTAACAACAGACATTTGAGGCTCAGTTGAGGTTTTAAGTTGAGGACTACCTGTATCCATAAAAGTAAAATTAGCAGTTGCATTGAGATTTTTAGATCAATCTAAGATAATACCTCAGGAAGAATCCAACGCATAAAAACAGCCTCTTGATTTTGGTAAAAATTCAGATGATGAAGCTGAAATTGCATCTAAAATTAGCTTGACAAGCTAACTTCCTAATTCATGCTTTGAGGATAGTATGATAGCTTCTAATAGTTAAAATTGGCCAGAGTATATTGGCAGAGTGGGATTTCAGCTTATTCCAATCTTAACAAGTCCCAAATAGAAATTGCTACAACATGATAGTCATTTAGAATTGGCAGTATTGGGCTTGACACAGCAGTTTGGCTCTGTGGACTGAATCCAGATTAAATTAGTTTAATTTGAGTCCCACTGAAATTAATGGACCAAGGTAATGATGATTTAACTAATGCCCCATTGATTTCAGTGTGAACTATATGCAACTAAGTTAAGATGGATTTAACCCAATATTCAGCAGATCCATATGTGACATATGCAGCTAAATTCATAGAGGGACTCTAAGGGATTTCCATCTAATTTTCCATGCAATTACCATCATTTATTCAAATGCCATGATTATTTGATGAACCCATGGCCATCTCCATTCAGGATGAGATACAGAATTATAACTATTTTATTCTTATAAGCTGAATGAAAATGTTATGGCATTCGTATGAGAATGAAGCATGCCCTTCTTTGGAATATGTTTCACAATTTAGGGATAAATTATTAGATCGTAGAAAATTTTCAGAATAGAAGCTATGCAAAAAAAAAGTATATTTTCATTGAAAATATTGGCTTTTTTTAATTTAAAAAACATTCTTATGAAAAACAGTGATTCTGCAAATGTGTATATTGTGTACAATTCTGTGTAGCATTCGTTTGTTCTGTTGTCTCAAGCATTCTGAATGGTTATCATGTTGACAACATTGTTGTACCTGAAAATACGCCCTAAAAGCAGGAATACTTTATTTGGCCAGTTGAAATTTTTTCAAGTGAGCTAATATTCATATGGTCATGTAATTTTAATGGGCTTAATAGGATCTCAGATATTAATTTTTCTGACTGTTCCATTAAGAGGTGGTTAGAATTTGACTACTATTATTAACGCCAAATGTCCATAAGATATAAAGAATAATGATTGTCTGTTAATAAAACCAGGTAGTCTTGCTGGATTTTTCACATCTTGTGCTAACAGTCCATAAAAATAGAAGATTAACCAAACTCTAGTAAGGAAGCCACTAGAAAAATAAATGTTCCATGTTTTTATTTGACCTATTTCACACATTTTGATATTCTTTTTCAGGTTATGTCCAAGAGGATGATTTGAAGGATGAGGAAGATATAAAAGAGGAGGAAGAGGATGATGATGAGAGCAATTCAACGGCTCATCTTCAGGGCAGCAATGACCCAGGAACAGATGAAGAACATGAAACTGGTCCTGATCCAAGAGGAAGCTTAAGCTACCAGAATTCCCCAGGGAGTCATATCTCCAATCAGGATGCGGAAAACGAATCCTTGCTCAGTGATGCTAGCGACCAGGTGGCAGACATTAAAAGCCTTAGCTCCAGGGAGGCATCAGTCTCCAAAAGCAATATCCATCCCAAACATCCAACGGAAGCACACAGCTGTATGGATAAAATGACAGCCGTCTATGCTAACATCCTTTCAGATTCTTATTGGACAGGTTTGGGACTGGGGCTCAAACTTTCCAGTTCCGATAAGAGGCCATGTGACAATAGAAATGGAGCAAGCAAAAGTGACTTTGATTGGCATCAGGATGCCTTGACCAAAAGCTTGCAGCAGAGTTTACCAGTCCGGCCACTGTCCAAGCCAAACCTTTTCAGCTCAGTCCAGCTGTACAGGCAAAGCAGCAAGATGTGTGGAACTGTATTCACCGGTGCTAGTAGGTTTCGGTGTAGGCAGTGCAGTGCTGCCTATGATACCTTAGTTGAGCTTACGGTCCATATGAACGAAAGTGGCCATTACCAAGATGACAACCATAAAAAAGACAAGCACAGATCTACCAGCTATTCCAAGCCCCGGAAAAGGGCTTTTCAGGACATGGATAAAGAAGATGCTCAGAAAGTTCTGAAATGTATGTTCTGTGGTGACTCTTTTGACTCTCTTCAAGATCTGAGTGTTCATATGATCAAAACAAAACATTACCAAAAAGTGCCTTTGAAGGAGCCAGTACCTACCATATCTTCCAAGATGGTGACTCCAAATAAGAAACGTGTGTTCGACATTAACAGGCCTTGCTCTCCAGATTCAACCACGGGATCGTTTGCTGACACCTTCTCTTCTCATAAGAATGCCAACCTGCAGCTATCGTCTAACAACCGTTACGGCTACCAGAACGGTGCCAGCTACACGTGGCAGTTTGAAGCGTGCAAATCGCAGATTCTCAAGTGCATGGAATGCGGGAGCTCCCACGATACTTTGCAGCAACTCACCACCCACATGATGGTCACAGGTCACTTCTTGAAAGTCACCAGCTCAGCGTCCAAGAAAGGGAAACAACTTGTCTTGGATCCCCTGGCTGTGGAAAAAATGCAGTCGCTTTCTGATGCGTCAGCCACTGACAGCCAGCATTCAAAACCCTCCAGTAATTCGTCAACCGATTCTACGGCTCCTGCTTCAGAGCTAAAAAAGGAAAGTAAGCAAAATAAATCTGAGGAAGCGAACAAAGATGAAAAAGGGGTAAAAAATGAAGACTATGAAGACGCTCTTCAAAAACCACTGGACCCGACAATGAAATATCAATATCTCCGGGAGGAAGATTTAGAAGATGCTTCAAAAGGTGGTGGAGACATTTTAAAGTCTTTGGAAAACACTGTCACCACAGCCATCAATAAAGCTCAGAATGGAGCACCCAGCTGGAGTGCGTATCCCAGTATCCATGCGGCATACCAGCTCTCGGAGGGAACAAAGCCTTCCTTACCGGTGGGGTCCCAAGTTTTGCAAGTTCGACCAACAGTCAGTAATAAACTGAGGCCTATTGCTCCAAAATGGAAAGTGATGCCTATAGTACCCATGACAGCTAATATAGTCCAGTGCAGTCAGTTGAAAAAAGAAGGAGAACCCAAGAAGGAAGCTCAGAAGGACTACATTAAAGACAGCAACAAGACAGATGTGGTTCCTCCCTATCAGAATGAAGGAGATTCGCCTCCTCAGGCTGAGATGTGTGTAGAGTCCAAAAAGTCAGAGCTGAGTCCTTTGAAGGAAGAACCCAAGACAAAGGAAGAGGAGGATAAAATAAAAACAAAGGATCCTGTGACATCATCTCTCACCAACGGATGCCCTACTGGCAACCCCACTTCAGAGCTGCCTGGTTTGAATCCCCTCAGCGCCCTGCAATCTGTGCTGAACAACCATCTGGGCAAAGCAAATGAGCCTTTACGACCTCAGTCAAACTCCAGCCCCAGTTCAAGCTCAACGTCTTTGTTCCACAAACCAAATTTAAATATAATAGAGAAGCCTGTTCTGTCTCCTGCATCAACGCCAGCTAAACCTGCAAACGTTACATCCCGGCGTTACGTTTTTGAGAACAGTGATCAGCCAATTGACCTGACAAAATCAAAGAATAAGAAAGGGGAATCTGTTCAGGCCCAGTCTTGCACTTCCCCACCTCAGAAGCATGCTCTGTCCGACATTGCAGACATGGTCAAAGTCCTTCCCAAAGCAACGACCCCGAAACCTGCGGCTTCATCCAGAATCCCATCCATGAAACTGGAAATGGATGTTCGGCGTTTTGAAGATGTCTCCACAGATGTCTCCACTTTGCATAAAAGAAAAGGCAGGCAGTCCAACTGGAATCCTCAGCATCTCCTGATTCTGCAAGCGCAATTCGCATCCAGTCTCTTCCAAACCTCGGAGGGTAAATATTTATTGTCCGATCTGGGCCCTCAAGAACGGATGCAGATTTCCAAGTTTACGGGGTTGTCCATGACTACCATCAGCCATTGGCTGGCAAACGTCAAGTACCAGCTCAGAAAAACTGGGGGGACAAAGTTTTTGAAAAACATGGATAAAGGACACCCCATCTTTTATTGCAGTGACTGTGCCTCTCAGTTTAGAACACCATCGACGTACATCGGCCATTTAGAATCCCATCTAGGTTTCCAAATGAAAGACATGAACAAGCTGGCTGTGGAGCAGCAAAGCAAGGTAGAGCAAGACATTTCCAGAATTTCAGTTCAAAGATCTCCTGAAACAATAGCTGGAGAAGAGGACACAGACTCTAAGTTCAAATGTAAGTTGTGCTCTCGGACATTTGTGAGCAAACATGCTGTAAAACTTCATCTAAGCAAAACGCACAGCAAGTCTCCAGAACACCATTCACAGTTTGTAGCGGAAGTGGATGAAGAATAATTCCTAAGGTATGCATGCCTTAACTGCAAAAGGGGAAAAAAAATAAGTGTTTTAATGTGATGTCGATTGAAGGAAGGGCTCTTAAAGCACTTCTGCTTTGTTTAAAGAAAATATTACCTTCCAAAATGCCCATTTCTTTCCAGACATTGGCTTCTCTGTCTGTAATTGTTGCATGATGGGACAAATTTTTGCATGGACAGCTGCTTCCATCAGCCTGTTTCCATGATGGGGAAAAAAAAAAAACCACAACACAACACAACCCTTTTACGCGTTGCCTTTTTCCCAGGCATGTGCTCTTAAAGGCAAAGAGACCTCTGCCAAGAAAAGATTTGGCATTCTTGCTTGCTGTTGATACCATGTTCCTATTTAGCAAACTTAGCCCTGTAAAGCTTTCCGTAGAAAAAGCAAAGCATGCTGGTTGTTTCATTCTAATGATTCCCAATGAAATTGTGTTTGCTTATAGCAGGGGTGTCCAAACTTGGCAACTTTAAGACTTGTGGACTTCAAATCCTAGAATTCCCCAGCCAGCTCTGCTGGCTGGGGAATTCTGGGAGTTGAAGTCCACAAGTCTTAAAGTTCCCAAGTTTGGACACCCCTGGCTTATAGTATTTGAAGTCTGAGCACAACAGCAAGAGAGTCCCTACAAACAGATGTTTCAGTGTCCGGTTTGCAATAATGGGATTCCCTTGCTTAATTTTAATAACCTTATGAATTCAAAAGCCTTTTGTTCTTGGCCCACTCCTCACTGTTCATTGCTGGTGAAATATCAAGCCTGTTTTGGGGATTGCTGTCTAGAGCCTATGGATCAACAGGAATAATCACCTCATTCTCCTTTTTGGGTGTGGGGAGAGGGAGGCCGTGAGGTTATTAAGAAAGTCCAAAAGTCAGTGATAGACATAATAGTCCCTGTTATCTCCAGCTGGTGCCTCTCATCAGTTCACATAGTTCCTAGAAAGTTATTCTCAACAGACAAAGCTGAATTGTGTTTGCAAAGCTGTTGCCAGCCTGACAAATTTAAGCAAATGTTTTCACCTCCAGATTTCACCAGTCCTTAGGATGATGCTGATTAAATATGCCCCCAGTACATTTTTTAAAAAATCTATAACTATTAGGCTAAACTCCAAAACATATTTCTTCTTCTCTTTTTCATTTTCTTTACTTTGAGATCCCTTAATCTAGGATTACATAACATTTCTGGGCTGGGGGCAAATAGTGATAGCGTGTGGTGGTAGCCACATTCACAAAATGGCTGCCTTGAGAGATTTGGCCTTTCTGTAAAATGGCTGCTGTGAAAAGGATGGAGAATCCCATTTACTAGAAGGAAATTAGCACTTGATGGGTTCTTGTTGAACCCAAAGGTATTGGTGCAAGTAATTGTTATGCTACAGGCTGGTGTTTTGCTTTGCAGCATGTTCATCTTCTATTAAATTTATTTTATTAAAGTATTCCTTTTTTAAAAGTGGGGAGGGGAATCAAGTGAGATAAGCAGCTTAACAGGGACCAAGGGGTGCGTTTGTAGCCATGTCAATATCTGGAAGTACGGGTAAGTCCTCAACTTACGACCACAATTGAGCCCAAATTTTTTCTCGTTAAAGCAAGAAGTTGTTAAGTGAATTTTGCCCCGTTTTACAGCTTTTCTTGCCACAGTTGTTAAGTGAAACACTGCAGTTCTTAAGCTAGCAACACGGATGTTAAGTGAATCTGGCTTCCCCATTGACTTTGTTTGTCAGAAGGTGTCAAAAGGGGATCACATGACCCCCAGGACACCCCAACCGTCATAAATATGAAGCAATTGTCAAGCATCTAAATTTTGATCACGTGACTTTGGGGATGTTGCAAAGCTTGTGTGAAAAATGATCATAAGTCTTTTTTTTTCAGTACTCTTGTACTGAACAGTCACTAGATGCCCTGTTGTAAGTTGATGACTACATGCACACACAAATTATCCTGATTTAATAGTAAATAATTGGTGCTCAGCTGATTTGAAAAGCAGTATAAGTCTGCAGTCTGGTAGAAAGCAACATGAGTGATGGTATTTATTAAGACTGTCCAAATTTTCATTTCATCAATTCAAATTAGCAAACATTTTGGGATTCAATGTATGAACTTGATTCAGACTGAATCCAATAATCCAATTTGATTTGGGGGGGATAAAAAAAGTTTTCTCCACATGGACAGTCAGATTTCTGAATCAAACTGACCCAATTCGTCCTTTCAGATTTCAAACTCCATTGCTCCGTTGTTCAGACTGACTCAACAATTCAGATTGGATTGATCGTATTCTTTGAACTGATTTTGACAAATCAGAGCAGACCCTATTTGCACAGACCTAATATTTATTAGGTTTTATAGCGCTTTCCTATGTCTGTTGTGCTTTAGCATAAAATAAAAACCAATCAAAAATAAAACCTTAAAATACTGTAATAATAATAATAAAAAACTTGAATGTCAATTTCTCACATTGTTTTGGTATTGTTCTCAAGGGAGAGATGCATATGATTCCCCTTCTTTGTATAATACGTGGAAGCACAAAGAGAGAAAATGCAAAATAATATACTTCCTCCTCCTATGTGACTTCATTCAACTGTACAGATAGTCCTCGACTTATGACCATTCATTTAATGACCATTTTTAAATTACATGTACTGACTTACAACTGGTCCTCACCAGGGGTGGGTTGATGACAGCGTTACTGCTGGTTCGGTGCCTGCACAAATTTGTTCCATGTGTGTGCGCAGTTATCCAAAAACAGGGCTGCACATGGATAGAACATTGCAAAATGAAAAAAAAACAAAAAACATGCCGCGCTGACTAGGGAACTGGTTCAGAGGCGTGGCAGGCCTGGGTCACTGCCAGTTGAGGTGACCCAGGCTGGCAAACCACTACCAGTTCGGCCAAACCAGTCCAAACCGGTAGGAACCCACCTCTGGTCCTCACACTTATAACCTTGTAACATCCCCACTGTCATGTGATCAAAATCTGGGCATTTGGCAACTGGCATGTATTTGCAATGGTTGCAGTGTTCTGGAGTCACATGGCATTCGTGACTTTCCCAGAAGAGTCAATAGAGGAAGCAGGATTGATTACTGACCAGTGCAAAAAAGGATGCAAAATTGGGCATAACTTACTTAACAACCACATTGCTTTGCATTGGAAGTTCCAGTCTCAATTGCAGTCATAAGTCAAGGACCACCTGTAATGTGCCATTAAATCCTCCTAGTATGGCTTTTGCAGGCTTGGGGAAGAGTGTGAGTTCTCGTCACCTGCCCAGATTCCCAAATGCAACTGAGAACATGAACAAATCATTCATTTTTCTTGCATGTTTGTTTGATGTGTGTCACCTATGCTGCTCTTCACACTCAGGTGGAGGGGGAGGGAATGCAGAGGTTTTTCATAATCTTCCATTTGATAGCCGTAATTTTCAGAACCTAAATTCTCTCTGAAGGAAAGCTGAACCTGTCAATAGACCAAAGTTTATGTTATACCCTGAAAGTCTGCATTTCAAAAAGCTTGGTTATTTAGTCCTTCTTCTAGATAAATATATGGCTTCATAGATCCATTTGTGTAACAATAAATTTCTTTCTCACAGACAAATGCACACAGAAGTCTCCCTCTTTAATTATTTTGCCTGATCTGAATGCCCTTTGAAGCTTCTTTCATACTTTATAACAGGAAGAAACAAATCAGCATGTTTTAATAGCAACCTGGAGTGTAAAAACTTGAACAGTGAGCCATACACACACACACACACGAACACACACATACATACATACATACACATACACACACACACATGCACACACACACACACACACACATATGGATGAGCCCCTCACTGAAGGAAATGGATAGTTAAGAAATATTATATTACCCCCATTTTACAACTCTGTAATCCCTTAATTCAGGGTAGAGTTGGGGCAAATGGATGGAGGTGAGCGTTTACTGGCCAGATGCCCTTCCTGATGCCTACAGGGAGTTCACAGTATATATTTTCTCTTTGCTCCCTTAAAGAGAAAGAATTCTGCTGCTATCTAGGATTGAAGTCTCAACCTTCCAAATGGGAGGCAAGCATCTTTGCCACTAAGCCACCACACCGCTCTATATTCTGACTCTACCCTGAATTAAGGATAACAGGGTGACTTCTATATATGCACCACTTATATATGCATCATGTCTCTATGTATCACTTCCATGTATGTGTGTTTGTATATATGTACGTATAATACATATGCAAGTGATACACAGCTTTTCCATTCCATCACAATACAATTTTTATAGCCTAATAGATGTTTCAGGTTTCCGTCCTAAAACAGAGAGCAAGTAACTTCAGAATATACCATCTACTGCTTAGATACATCTCTCTCTCTCTCTCTCTCTCTCTCTCTCTCTCTCTCTCTCTCTCTCTCTCTCTCCCTCCCTCCCTCCCTCTCTCTCTCTCTCTCTCTCTCTCTCTCTCTCTCATTTATATATGAGTAGTCTGATGCAAACTTAATAAAGCCTACAAAATTCCAAAACCTGACATCTGATGTTTGCAAATAATTACAAGCAAACCATCTGAATGTTCAAATAGGTTCTCGCAGCATGATTATTTAAAAACAAACTGTACAAAATTATATGGGATTTAGATGCAGCCACTAGTAGTAAGCCAGGATGGGTTTAATGCAAATTATTCCTAGGAATATTAGGATTGGAACTCAGTGTCACCAAATGTGTAATTAGCAGCATTAGGTAAATATTCTACTAAGGATTCATTTGTTGGGAAATCCTGTTCACATTATGTGTGTTGGGGGTGGGGGTGGGGGGCAGGGAAAGAGACCTTTTTTATCCTATTAAATTTCAGTTATGAAACATATTTTGTCTGGATTTCATGTCAAGCATGTAAAACGTCATGTACACTAAAACCAGAAGGTGAAATACAAAAATTGAGGAATGCTGTTGGGTGAACAAGTTTGCTAGCTCGTTCATCTTTGTGTCAGTGAATTATCTAATTTATGCACATGAAACAAGATGAGCAAGAAGGTAAGCCTTCCTCTGGTTTGAAGACAGAAATCCACTACAATTTGCAACTGGATGACAAACCGTACTCAATAAGTAGTCCTTAATAGGTCTAAGTCTACATGGAGAGAAGTAAGTAGTGGGGTACCACAAGGTTCCATCTTATGCCCAGTACTCTTCAATATCTTCATAAATGACTCAGATGAGGGAATAGAAGGGCAACTTACCAAATTTGTGGATGATACTAAGCTGGCAGGAATAGCTAATACTCTAGAAGATAGGCTCAAGATCCAGAAAGATCTTGACAGACTTGAACACTTCTAACAAAATGAACTTCAATGTAGAGAAAAGTAAAGAAAAGTAAACTTAGGTAAGAAAAACCAAAAGTACACATATAAACTGGGTTAAGCCTGGCTTAATAGCAGTGACTGTGAGAGGAATCTTGGAATCTTAGTGGACAACCAGCTAAATATGACCCAGCAGTGTGCAGCGGCAGCCAAAAAAGCCAATGCAATCCTAAATTGCATTAACAAAGGTATGCAATCAAGATCAAGTGGTACTAATACCACTCTATAAACCCTAGTAAGACCACACCTAGAGTACTACATCCACACTATAAAAAAAGATGTTGAGACTCTAGAAAAAGTACAGAGGAGAGCAACCAGGATGATTAGGGGACTGGAGACTAAAACATATGAAGAACAGTTACAGGAACTGGGCATGGCTAGTCTAGTGAAGAGAAGGACCAGGGAAGACATGATGGCAGTGTTCCAGTATTTGAGGGGCTGCCACAGAAAGGAAAGGGGTCAAGCTATTTTCCAAGGCACCTGAAGTCCAGACAAGGAATAATGGATGGAAACTTACTACAAATAAGGAGGAACTTTCTGACAATGAGAACAATAACCAATGGAACAGCTTTGCCTTTGGAAGTTGTGGGAGCTTCATCACTTGAGACTTTTAAGAAGAGATTGGAAGGCCATTTGTCAGAAATGATGTAAGGTCTTCTGCTTGAGCGGGGTGTGTGTGTGTGGACTGGATGACCTATAAGGTCCCTTCCAACTCTGTTAATCTGTTACCCTATCCAAATGTGTACAAAAATACACTACAGTCTCTTCTCAGAACTTTGCTGCTTTGTTTTTGTTTTCTATCCAAAATCCTTGGAAATCACACATTGGTTCTGCACCATTTTTTAAAAAATGACAATGATACTATTTTCCAAGTTGTTTCTGGAAATATTTGTAGAATCCCAATTATGGGTATGGGTGTTACAACCCAAGAGTAAAGTTACCACTGATTAGAAAATGGTTTTTCCTGCTCCTACTCTTTTAGAGAAAATCAATATGTAAAACTCTTACAATATGGACACAAGAATCACTGTTGTTAAAGCTTCCTAATAAAAGCATGACAGGAGGTAATAAAAGAAAGTTGACAACTTCGCATGAAATGTAATCTTGCAAAGAGAACATTTCCCCTCCCTAGATGGTACACTCCAATGTGATAAATTCACAGTAGTTTAAAGCAATGAACTGACCAAGAATATCTAATTTATAGGATCAGTTGACCAAAGGTCATTTTATGCAAAAATATGGTGTTGTCTTTAGATATTTAGCCAATAAAACGCAGATATTTGGGAGTGGGGAATGTAAAACATAATAAGAAACATAAATCAAATTCATTGAAACATTAGATTTCTGGGTATAGATTTTAGAAGGGTTTTCCTGCATTATATCAATGTTTTTAAACACATTAAAATGGGGCCATTATTGCTGGTTTACATTTATCATTAAGGCTGCAGTTAATCATAGTAATTTCAGAGCAACTTCATTCTTAACAGTTGACGCTTAAGACTGAAGCTTAATAAAATAGCCCATATTTTGTGTATTCAGAAAGAAATACCAGCAAAGTTATGGACAGGATCAGAAGCATTGAGACTTTATACAGAGGCTCTATTTTTTTAGTGATTTAAATGCACTATCCCAGAATTATGCTTTTGGATAATATATATAAAATATTCTCCCCTCCTAAATAAATGTCTTCATTTCGTAAGTATCAAAATTCTGAGGACATGAAAAAAATGAAAAAAACGATTAATCATTTCTGGTATTCGGTATCTACGTGCTATCCCTCTCTTAATATGTATGGAGGGATAAGTTTAAGTTATATGGAAACTGTAAATTGTAATTTCATTGTGGAATGTTGGATTGTTTTGAATAAGATTGTGGATTTTATAACTCTCTTTAAGCTAAAGTTCACATTAAAGGAAAATAAGACTCCTAAGTTTTGTTTCTGCTCTTTCCTTGAAAATTGGAGAGAAATAATAGGCAGTTCTAAATTTCTGCTTTGTTTGTTAAAATGGTATGTTTATCATATAGTTAGAAAAAGAGAAAGAGACAAAGACAGGGACGGGATGAACACACACATACACACACAAACACACACAGACACTCAGAGAAACAGACAGAAAAATAAACATATATACTTACATAAATACATATTAGTAAAAGATACATATGAAAACATAGAAAGAAAAGCTAGAAGCAAAAATATAAAAAAGCAAAAGAAAATTAAAGAAGTGACTGAGTTTATACTTCTTACCTAGTGACTTGTAAAATCTACATTAATGTTAACTTTATCGTATCACAAAAATCCATGCCACCCAAAGGTAATACTTTTCTAATCCTAACTTACTCTTAATTCTCAACAGTTCCTACTCTTTCATCCAAGCCAAAGATCTTATTTACCTTACATTTAACCCTTGGGTTTTTTTTTCCTCTTATGAACTTCATATAAATACAATTATATATATTTGCCCTTGGTTAAAAAGTGTAACATTTTTTCAAACAAGTATCACTGGAAATACAAATATCATACTTTCTATTTTTACCACCAAAATTCTTCCAATCAATCATAATTATATTGTTCTCATCTTAATAAATCTTAATTTCATTCTGTACCTTGACATAATTATTTTGAAATGGCATTCAATTCATATTAGTCAAACTGTTATATTGTAACTAACTAACTAACTAAAAAGTGTTTCCTTTCTCAATATATAAACCAGTTTTTGCAATCAATTCTTTTTAATCTTCCATCCTTATATTTTTGTTAGCATATTTTTTTATCATTGTTAATTTTAAATCCAGCTAATACAAATTCCTTTAGTTTTTCCACTAATGTGTCTATTCTTTCCATATGATTTTCTAAAATTAAAACCAAGTCCTCCACAAATACTCTTAGTTTATTTATTATTTTAACCTTCAGTTATTCTCTCATCTTGTCATACACCTCTATTTAAAACTTTATGAACAAAAATGAACAGCAATGGTGAAAGTGGGCATCTTTGTTTTATTCCTTCCTATATTTTACAGAGGTTTGTCAATTCACCATAATTATAATTTGTGCCATTTGTAAAGTGTGATCAATTTATCCATTTCATAAAAATGTCTTCAAATTCCATATTTTATAAGATCAAGTTCAAATTTCACTCTGTAGTCCCCTTCAACATTCCACACTTCCCCCGTGGCATCCAGTGTTCTATCTGCAAATCTATCAATGGTTCCCCCCCAACCAATGTCCTATAAGTTTACTCATGAGGACCTGCCTTCTGAAGCATGTGGGTTATCTCACAATTTCTCATTTGGAGAAGTTGTGCTGGTCTGCACTCACCACCCAACTGCCAGTTTTTGCTTTGGCATCATCCCTTTATTCAAGAATGTGTTAGTATTGTGGCCTGCCAACAGCCAGCGGAGCTGGTGGCAGATTTAGACAATGAGGAGGTTGGGGAGTAACATGGGCCAGTCCTGGAGTCTGGAGAAGGCTCTGTTGAGTGCTCTGCATGGGAACAGAGATGGGGCCAGGGCCATCCGACAGTTATCAGCTGCCTTTGGAGTTGGGTATCAGTGGGGCAGAAGAACAGCTGGAGCCTGTTCCCAATGTGCACAAGTGCAGAGCTGCCAGGAGAAGAGAACAGCTAAGGAACAAGGGCCAACTAGAAGTAAAGGGACAGGTGGACAGTGAATGGCCCCTCCCAGAGGGAATAAAGAGGAGTGAAAGGGAGGGGAATTTGCAGGAGACAATTAGTTCAATTCATTAGAGTGAAGATCTGTTCCTGACTTCTTGCCAAGTAATTGCTGCTACAGCATGGCATTTGGAAGATATTGGACTGGCAAGTCTCCAAGCCTGATAAAGGTCTGCAGTTGTGAAATCTCATGAAAGACTGTTTGCACGGACTTTGCTGGGGATGAATTCCCTTTAACCTAAATAAAAGAGGTTTTATCGGGATGAGGAGTCTACTACATGATTTGGGAAGGCTAGGTCAGAATAGTTAGTCCACCATTTTCTCCACATGGAAGTCCAATAAACATACCATTTCTACGAGAGCCAGTTGGGTTTAGTAATTAAGGCAGCAGGCTAGAAACCAGAGGATAAGTGAGTTTTAGTTCCATTTTAGGCATGAAGTCAGCTGATTGACCTTGGGCCAAATTCCTCTCACTCAGTCCTTGGAAGAAGAAGACAAGGGAACTTGTCTTCTATTTCTGTAATCTTCCCAAGAAAATCGCAGGGACTATCCAGGCAGTTGCCAGGAGTCAATACTGTATTATATGTAGATGTACAAAAAATTATCTCCTATCTTTTAAGTAAATGCAAGTTTCTTAGCAAAAAGTAACACAATATGCTGACAAATATTCTAGTTACAAGCCTGTTTGTTTCAAGTGAACTTATTTTGTGGCAGAATCACAATTAACAAATTAATCTTGAGTAAACCTAAAGCATTTAAAAGCATATAGTAATCTATTTTTAATATTAAAAAAGTTTTAACAGCACATTTGAAATTCTGAAAATAAACATCCACGTTTTAAAGCATATTTGAAAACATACCTTCAAAAGTTAATTTGCACTTTTCTGAAGATATGTAAAACCATCTTAAGATAAGTTTTCCTTTCTCAGAGGTATTTCCATTGTCCAATGCAGTAGTAATTTATTCTTACTTTTAATTAGCCCAAGTTTGGTGGGAGTATATTTTTCAATCCAGAAATCTCTAAACATCAGAATGAGGGATAATATAATGAATTCCTTTTAGTGTTCAATTGTTTATAATGAATTCATTGTAGCGTTCAATTGTTTAGTATTTAAATGTATTTTTCTCTCAATCTAATTGACAGAAAAAATTACACTTCATCTATATATATATATATATATATATATACACACACACACACACACACACACACACACATGCACACCAATATTTTAATTGTAATTTACTATTGTATGAGTCTGAATATGGAAGAAATACAAAATCTGATAGACCCATTTTTAAAAAAACATATTGCTCTTTGTGAAATGTATAGAGCTGGTCAAAGGCAATTTTTCACGAGTAAAATGTAAAATTGAAAGTTGAATTTGTACAGAAAAAAAGAAACTTTTGGAAAACCTTGGCAAACTTCAAATGGGCAAAAATACCAGTTGTGTAATGCAGTCATTGGTGCATAGTTGTCATCATACGTTGAGTCTGTATTTTTTTAAAAAATTTTGATCCAAGTTAGCTTTCTTCCTCTGCATTCTTATAATTTAATAACTGTCAATCTACACATTACCTGCATTTATAAGTATGAGGACTTACGTCTGCTTCAAAAATGAGAATCCCTGACCAGGAAAATCCTTCATGTCAGTGAATTCCAACTATATTATTTGAAGCTGACCTTTCTAGTGACCGAACACGCTTTGCATATGCTCTCATACTCTTATTTCCCATATTGTAGCTAAGACCAACCATTCAAAACAAAGATTATGAAGCTGAATACTAATGCAGATTCTGCACTGTTCAAAGCCAAGTATTTTTCCTAAAGCTTTCTTTTGGTAAGTAAACAGGCAGCCTCTCTGAAAAGAATCCATTTGAAAATACGGATACCACAAAAGAAAGAAAGGGGAAAAAAGCATAATGATAAACAGGAGTGTCCCCCCTCCATTTTTCCTTTGTCTTTCCTCTTTTTCCCCCCTTTTTCAACCCATCAAGTTTAAAGATTCGATGGTTCGTCTCTTCTACCACCCCCCACAATTCCCGTTTATAGAAGACAACTGACAACTCCGTGGTAAATGGAAGAAAGAGCCGAGCAGAACTAAAAATCCTCTAATGCATTGACACTAACGTGCCCTCTATTGTTGAAAATGAGCAGGCAATCATAAATGTTCATCAAATGACTCCTAATGCAGTTAAAGCATTCAGCTATAATTTCTCCTTGCATTTATAATTACTGTCATAGACTGCACACCTCACTGAGCAGATTAAAGCTATAAACTATTTAGCCATAGCTTTAAGATGAGGAACTTGATTTGTCTGGCAGCAGTTATTTGTTAGAAGAGCTTGACACTTCACATAAAAATGACTCGACTTGATGAAGAACAATGTGGCTTGAACAATGCAGAGGGTTTAAATCAGTCATTTATACCACACCCTGGAAGGATGGCAAAGCAATTTGTTAAATGATCTATAGGACACCCAGATAGCTGCTTGAGTTAAGTATACCCAAATTCTTCAAAGGCAAGACTTTGAAGGAAACCGTGGTTGGTGATTTGATTCACCATGCCTGCTGCTGTTTTCCTAGCTATATATTTTTTTAAAAAAATGTACTTTCTTACCCTGAAGAATGTGGGTGAGGAGGTGGGCAGAAGGGGATGTGACAAAGGCCCCCTAACAACTTTGATGAAGGGAGGCCAAGGGAGTGTGTGTTGTAATGAAGTCAGGAGATGAAGCAAATTGAAGGGTTCAATTCTAGCAAGTTGAACAGTGGCTCAGTGGCTAAGACGCTGAGCTTGTTGATCAGAAAGGTCGGCAGTTTGGCGGTTTGAATCCCTAGCACCGCATAACGGAGTGAGCTCCCGTTACTTGTCCAAGCTTCTGCCAACCTAACAGTTCGAAAGCATGTAAAAAAAATGCAAGTAGAAAAAATAGGAACCACCTTTGGTGGGAAGGTAAACAGCATTCCGTGTGCCTTAGGTTTTAGTTATGCCGGCCACATGACCACAGAAATATCTTCAGACAGTGCCTTCGGCTTTGAAATGGAGATGAGCACCGCCCCCTAGAGTCAGAAATGACTAGCACATATGTGCAAGGTAAACCTTTACCTTTTACTAGAAAAAGGATTGTAACTAACAGCTTTTGGTGACTAGCCCACACTTCCAGAATGGCTGCCACAAGTGAAACAATAACAATATATACCCATTTCCTAGAAGACTAATTAGTGAAGTCAGTCTACGGTATATCGTCTCCTCAAGTCACCAGGTCATCTCCTGCCCACCCCTCTTTCTTTTTCTGAGCAGGTGGGCTAATTTTTGAGCAAGGCACTATCTTGTTGAACTTCTAAGACTCAGGAAAGCAAGATAAGACCAGGTGGATCACATGACCCAGGGCTGGAATGGAGCTGTTGCCAACATTCTAAGCTATCTGGAACCTGGCACTCCAACCATTGCCCTTGGAGAGATGTCGTCTTCTCTAAGATCCAGCTGGATGAAACCCATTTTGCAACTCTTTTGCTGACTCTCCCCTCACCAAACATTTGTGCTCAGAGTTATTACATTGGAGACTGAAGCAGTGGTGTGATTCAGCCAGTTCTCACCTATTTGGGAGAACCAGTGGTTAACTTTCTAAGTAGTTTGGAGAACTGGATGTTGGAAGAAATCTCATTTTGTTTTTCTTCCACTTTATAGGGTTAATCCTGTAAGGAAGGCAGGAAGGAAACATTCTGGTGTTGTTTCTAACCTAATCTTTGTTGCCCTGCTTACAGAAACTGCCTCTACGGTTAACCCTTATTACATTGTAACAGCTAAGGTGAAGTGCTCATCAATGTGAGTGACATAGAGTTGGCCATGCCCACCAAGTCACATGACCACCGAGCCACGCCTACTCAGCTGGTCATTAGGGCACAGAACCGGTTGTTAAGTTATTTGAATCCCACCACGGGACTGAAGACTTTGTTATTTGCTGATATCAAAATCAAAATATCAGAGAAGCAAGGGATATTTCTGGCTAAAATGCCCAAGTTAGATAAATCTTCATCTGATATAAATAATAGTTATATTTTGAAAGGAAAGTAAGAAAGCAAAATTAGTCTGACCACTTTTATAAGAAATAACATATTATTTGATCCTTTCATTATCAAATGATCCCTCACTGGCCTCTCTTGTTATTAAAAGGCTCCGTTCCTGGAGCCATTGTTAAGAAGTAGAATGGAATGCTTGTCCTCTTTTTATAGGGTTGGAGAATGGTGCCCCTGCTCAGGTGTTGTTGAACTACAAGTCTTGACATTGTCAGTCATTCGTCATGCTGGATTTTGGAAGCTGGATTTTGACTAGGTTATAGCAACCCCTGAAGAGCCACAAATTTATTACATTTAATAAATCAGAAAGATTTATTTTCTTCTAAGGAGTGCAAGATAGCATACATTGTTTTCCCCTTACACTCATTTTATTCTGGAATAAATCTTGAAATAGGTGAGACTAATTTGGAATGACTGTTGCAAAGACAGCTGTGGGGTATAATGTCTGTATGGAGAATCAAACCTATATTTTTCTAGTGCTGGTCTGACACTGGTATACCACATGGTCTCCCATCTGGAGATCCATCACACTAAGAATTATAAGATGTTGCCAGCATCTCTGATAGCTGACTCTTAACCATTTGGCACCCAATGCCCATTCAATCTTCTTTTTTTCTTTAATTTAGCTTAGGACAGTTTACAATACTGATTGTCCTTTGTTAATAATGGTAATTGGGACCAGAATTTGTTGCTAACCAACATGATCATAAAGCATGATGTCATGTGACAACACCACTTAGCATTGGAAATTCTGGGATTTTTGGTTGCTGTCATTAAGCAAATCCCGTAACATCATTAAGCATGATGTGAAGTGGTTGGCATTTGCAACTTCCTGCTGGTTTCTCCATTGGTTTTGCTTTTTGGAAGACAGCAGGAAAGGTAATTAATGGTGATCCCCTGGCAACGTTGTAATTGCTAGCCTACTGTCGGGTGGCTGAATTGTGATCATGTGATACAGGGATTGCTATAAGAGCCACAGTTTCAAGGGCTGGTTGTAAGTACCATTCATTCAGCCCTGTCATAAGTTCAAATGGTTACTGAATGAGTGGTTGTTAAGCCAAGACTCCCTGTAACTACCCCATCCAAATAAATTGCAATAATTCTTTTAAAAGAAGGTGAAAAATAAGTTGAAGAGTGCCAGCCATACTTAAGACGATATCAAAATTTCCATTTCCTACAAGTTTTATTCCATTGTGATACAAACGGGTTGTGGTTATTAAGTTTTGGAGTGTCCTTAGATAGGGTCTTGTAATTATTTCATTGTTGTCAGGATGCTGCTGGCTTTTTGATAGCACATTTATTCATCATTTTACATTGTCTCTGTTGCCATCACCAGATTAGGAAGTTCTTTAATAACTTCTTTTGTTATGTAATCAAAACACCGAAAGTCAGGAAAACTGTTGTGAGGATTTCAAACACAATAAAAGAGAAGACATTGACACACCAATCTCATTTTTCTCTAACAGGTAAGTTCAAGGAGTCCACGTCCCATGCAAGTCTTCCCAAAATGGTGTTTCTCTTTTGTGTAAAACGAGAACATTTTCTTTTTTTATAGAGCTGAAAAAAAAGATGAAGAAATGCAGGGTGAATGCTAGGTAGAGGGCGAGAAAATAGTAATGTTTGTTGTTACATTTTCATGCAGATTTAGATATGGTTAGGTCTGTCAAAATGGCTCCTACAAAGAAATGAACTCTAATGCTTTAAGAGAAGAGAATATATGTAGGTCAGGATTGAACTGTGGAGCCCATGGACCTGTCTGAGAAATCAGAGCAGAAAACAATACCCTAATCAAGGATCTACCAAGTAGGAAACTACATCCCCACAATGTTGGCAGGGTAAGCTGCTGTATATAAACAGGGAACACTGAAGTTGTTAGCTAATGAAACAAGCAAACACCCAAGGCCAGAGATCACCAAGGACTCCACAGAACTCTAATACTTTGGACCTTCTGGGAAAGAATTCTGCCTTGTTTGTCTTCTACCAAACCATCACTCACACAGGTCCATTAGAACACGAGATGAGCTCTAGTGAACTCCGGCAGAAATCCTCCAATACACCATCTTCATCCAACATTAGATAACCAGAAACCTTTGAGAAGCTTACAAGCAAGCCATTAAGATACCCTTCCCCGACTGTTTGTCCCCAGAATCTGATCATCAGAAATATGTTACCACTAAACATAACAGAAGTTTGCTTCTAGAAAATGAAGAAAATTTTAAAAAATGGTAATATTGTAGCTTGTAGTTTGCATGAAGAAGGTCCAGGTTTAGTCAGTACCATACTGAAACAATTAAGATTAAAAGATTCAGCAATGTTCTAACAGGGGTGTCAAACTCACAGCCCATGGGCCAGGTGTGTCACATGCTGGCCATGCCCACTCCCATTTTAGTGAAGGGTGAAAAAAATGCAATACATCATGTGTTGACACATGTCATCGTGAGTTTGACATCCCTGTTCTAACTAGATCAGTGATGGCAAACCTTTTTGGCACCAAGTGCCGAAAAGGGAGAGAGCATGAATGCATGCCTGTGTCAAGCCCACAATCCAGAAGTGGAGCTGCAAAGGGGGGGAAGCGTGCGCTTGCACATGCTGGGAAATGATCTTCTGTTTCTGGCATGCACATGCACACTGGCCACCTAGTCTTCCAGTTACTGGTTTACAAGCATGCGTGACAATCAGCTGGCTGGGGCACATGCCCATGCTGGAAAACGTTACAGCTTCCGGCACTGCCACATGCATGAAGACCAGCTGATCATTGTGCGCACATGCGCAGCAGAAACCTAGAAGAGGAACATGTGACGCTGCATGTGCCAGGTGACATGGCCCCGTGTGCCACTTCAGGCATGCGTGCCATAGGTTCGCCATCACAGAACTAGATGAATCAAGAATAGAGAGCTCTTTGGACTTCCACATATGGCAAAAACTACCATTCCTGTAGCAGTAGCCAGCGTGACCATCTCATTACATTGCTCACGATGGCTTTCCTTTCAATGCTCATCACTATATTTGTGGGTGGAGAAAATGGATGGATAATTCCTCTGAATTTCTCTAGGGCTAGGAAATTTTTCAACTTCTTAAGCCATCTTACTCCATCTTTGTGATCACAGTAATGTTTCTATAAAGAGCCCCCTAGAAGGAATTCCTCCTCATGTCTTTCTTGGGCATTTAATTAGAAGCAAATAAGATAAGGGTGGTTGCAAACATCTGGAAAGATGAACATACATATCTTGGGACTCAAAAAATCTGTTCTGTGTTAATTGCCCATCCTAGGAACATGTCTTCAATGTGCTCTTCTTAGAACTTTTTATCCTTAAGGCAAGGAATTTCCCATCAAATTCCAGAGAGATTTCTTTGCTTAGTACTAAAATAAACGCTATCAGCTTTATTGTCACCACCCACCAATGTCATAATCCTCCTCCTTTGCCACCACCTGCTAGGTCACTGCCAGTTGATGTCACATCCTCCCTTTTTATGTGGGTTGCCTTCTTTGCTCCATACTTCCACCCATTAGTACTTTGTGCTGAACCTTGAGGCTGCTGGCAAAGAACTGAGGGACAAGCAGGGGATGGGGAGTAAGGAAATGAAAGCGCCCACCTCCAGATTTTCTCAAACAGCTGGGCCATTGTAGCAAAGCAAGAGAAGGTGAAAAGGGCTGTTACTTCTGCTTCCTTCCTCCCACACTTTAATTTCCAAGAATACCTCTGCCAGCAAACCCTATCGCATGACAATCTGCAGGATGTAAAAGCTCCTTAGATAAATTAGGCAATTGACTGCTATGTTTAACTAGACACAGTTTGAATTAAGAGAAAATACACATTTTCTCCTTTCCCTTCCCCCTCAAGTACAAGATAAATGCATGTGCTTTCTGGCGTTATGCTGATAGATTATTTATAATGATTTACTGCAATGTTTTTCAGAAATTCTTCTGCTATGGTGGGACCTCTCCCTCAGTGTGTGAGTTGGAGAAGGGAAGAAGGGATATGAGATAACTTTATACAGAGTGAGAAGGGCGAGGGAAGGAGGGAGGGAGAGAGAGAGAGAAGAGAGAGAGAGAGGGAGGGAAGGGAGAGAGAAAGAGAGAGGGGGGAGAGGGAGGGAGGGAGGGAGGGAGGGAGGGAGGGAGGGAGGAGAGAGAGAGAGAGAGAGAGAGAGAGAGAGAGAGAGAGAGAGAGAGAGAGAGAGAGAGAGAGAGAGAGAGAGAGAGAGAGAGACTTAAATACAGCCTTGGTAATCATGCCAAAAGTCTATCTAGTCCCAGAGTCAGGCTCTGTTCAAATTAGTTAAAACTCTATTTGTTGCATTCTCACCAAGTGAGCTGACTAGTTTTAACCTTAGTTATTTTGTGACAGAAAAGTTAAGCTTTTTCGTTCTGCTCCTTAAACATTAAAACTATTCTAACTTTTTCGTTTAGAAGATTATCTTCCTAGATTTGTCTGGCCTTTTTAAAAATCACCTGAATTACTTAGTGCTTTATCATCCCCACCCTTGGTGGCAGCGAAATCTATAGTTTAACTATGCATTGTGTCAAGAAGGACAGTGGGTTTTTTTTCCAGAGGGTCTGCATTAGCCCTCTGTTAATTATAATGGATGACCAAGGGGGGCAAATCTCTGTCCCCTTGCATGATTTAACATACCTTGGCCATGTTGCTCTTTACTCAACTTTGCTGGAGGGGGGAAACCCCTCCAATCCCTGTAGTCTTTCCTTGTAGGAGATGCTGTTTTCCTAATCATTTGGTTTTTCTTCCTGTTTCCAGACTTTTTTGTGATGCATGAACAGAGACGAATGGATTTAATTACACTTCATTTGGCCTTTTATTGCATTGAGCTAACATTCCACCTTTCTTTCATCAGCTAATATTTAGAACAGGAAGAGCTGGCTTCCATTAGCTCAACAAAGCCAAGCACTGGTTCCAATCCTTTTTAACAAATAATAACAGCAAAACAGAACCCTGTTCTTTTGGATCCCTATCCAAAATCAAATTATCCACATGGCTAAGAATCTGGGGGTCATCTAGAAGGAGGTTGTCACATGCATATAGAAAGCATCAGGGAGCCAAGAGGGATTCGAGCTATTCTCCAAAGCTCCTGAAGGCAGGGCAAGGATGAAAAGTAATCAAGGAAAGAAGCAACCTAGAACTAAAAAGAAATTGTTTGACAGTTAGAACAATTAATCAGTGGAAAAACTTGCCTCCAGAGGTTTTGAATGCTCCAACACTGGAAGTTTTGTCTGAAATGGTATAGGATTTCCTGCCTGAGCAAGGGATTGGACTAGAGGACCTCCAAGGTCCCTTCCAACTCTGCTCTTCTATTCTGTTCTAGGGCTTTGATTAAAATGACATGACTTCTATTGTGGCCATTTTCACTGTTGCCTCCTGCAGAACTGATGTTTTAAACCAACAAAGAAACCACCTATTGAAATTGTGGGTTCTCCATCTCTAGACGTTTTCAGAAGTGGCTGGGCAACCACATCTCATGGATAGTTCAATTGGATTTCCTGCACATGGGAGAAACATATTAGAAAGAGTTGGGATGTGACTCCCCAACAGACATTATGTACATTGTTTTAAAAAAAAAACCATTAAGAAGATTGTGATCTCATGTGCCTCAGCCATACATATGATCAACAGTTCTCAACCATTTTGGTCTCTGGGCTCCTTTGTGTTCTTAAAAATGATTGAGGACTCCAAAGAGCATTGGTTCATGTGAATTATATCTGCCTATATCTACTGCATTAAAAATGAAGAGCTGAGAAATCTTAAAATATTTATTTGATTTTATGGAGCCCTAAAAAGACCTCAGGGACCTCCCAGGATCCCCAATCCCTATGAGAACGGCTCCATTCATTTCATGAGAGTTTGTTCTTTAATGGGAAATATGAATAACCACTTCTTTTTGTTCTCACCTGAAGACACAGAGCTGTTTCTTTGGGAAATGTACTTTATTATTAATGTGAATTGTACTTTTTATATGACAACCCTTGAGGCAGTAAGGATTGACAGAGATTGCCAAATGATGTATGATTGTTTCCAAGCATCTGTTCTCCCGTATCACGGAGGGAGAGGGGACAATGATAAACACCAGTAATGAGTGAAGAAATAGAAAGACAAGGAAGGTTTCCATTGGCATATTCAAGGACAGGGTCTGTACTATATTAGAGCTGCAACTTTATAAAACAATGCAACAAGAGAAGAGTGTGGGATTAACTCTGCAACTAATCTCAACATTGCTACTTCTCGGGATGTACAAGAATGTCATTATAGTCCCTATTTTTTGAAGGTTTGTTTATTTGTTAGCTTTTTTTCTAGCAGATCCACGATGAGGTAAGAGGAATAAACTAGGAATAAAATCTGATTAGCCTTCTTCTAAAAGGGACGTGAGCTTGTCAATTAGAAAGGTTGGCAGTTTGGCAGTTCGAATCCTAGCGCCACATAACAGAGTGAGCTCCTGTTACTTGTCCCAGCTTCTGCCAACTTAGCAGTTCGAAAGCATGTAAAAATGCAAGTAGAAAAATAGGGACCACCTTTGGTGGGAAGGTAACAGCGTTCCGTGCACCTTCGGCATTTAGTCATGCTAGCCACATGACCACAGAGACATCTTCGGACAGTGCTGGCTCTTCAGCTTTGAAATAGAGATGAGCACCACGCTCTAGAGTCGGGAACAATTAGCACATGTGCCCAAGGGGGACCTTAACTTTTACCTACCCTTCTTCTGCAGGAAAATCAATCAGTCAATACATTCACTTCTGAAACTAGGTGAGACAGCTGGCCACCTTTTCCCCTACAAAAACAAAAACCCCAAAACAAAACCCTGGATACTTCTTGGAATATCACGGAAGCATACTATTCCATGATACAATGTGTTTTATCACATAGAGTTTCTAAGATTGACTGGCGAAAAGCAGCCTCTTATGATCCTTGCATTGCTATCAGAATGCAGGATATTTTTGGGTTGGATAAAACAGAAGACGCCAAGAGGCCCATCTCACATATGTTAAAAACAGCAACACATTTTCCCTTAAAAGAGTTAGCCTATTTACAATCAGATGAAAAATCACAAATCAAGACATAACTTTGCGGTAGCTTAAGTGGTAAAACGAATCAAGCTTATACCAAGTTGCACATCTCTCTTGTACTTCCAGAATCTAAGACTCAATTCTCTAAACTAAACTCTTAGAAAAGAAAAGAAAATGTAAAAACATGAGCGTGAAAAGTTTGTGGATCTATATTTCATGCCTGGAATCAAGGAGAGGGGAAAAAAAAAGTCAACATGATCAATTAGCAGAGTGAAACTTTGTTTAAAAGCACAGCTTGGAAAATGAAAAAATTGTTCCATATGTTCCTTAAATTTTCCACCTCCCACGTACAAATGGGATGGGGGTGATTTGGCTCTACATATATATATTCTTTCCCTTGTGGTACTTATAAATCAAGCCGTGCATATTTGGTGGAGGATTTAACCCCAATACAGTTGACCTATGTTTTGTCTTTTTTGGATTCAAAGAGTTCCCACTGTGCTGAACTTGCATTGCTCATTTTAAGTTTAATTCATATCTTTCATTCTTTCTGTGCCTCCTGTCTTTGAATATTCCCCACTAGGTGGTCTAGGCCTCAAGTGGAAAATTTACTGGCAAGACGAGAACGTATGAGCACATTGTTTTTCCAATATGATTTAATGACATTTCTAGCCATTCCCATGGCTGTTGAAATCCTCTGTAATTATTCCCATTGGGGGTTGAGCCTCCTGTTGGTCAGGTAAAAACCTATACCAATGTCAAGTGCCAATAAATTTGAGATCTGCAAATGCAAGAACTCCATGCTTAAGTAATATGGGGTTAAACAGAGTGCAGCGATATATACATAAATCATAGAACAGATCCAAATATTTATTGGTTGAAAGAATTTTTTTTCAAAAAAATATATGAGATAATGACTTTGAAAAGTGATGTGCTTGTTTCTTAAAGCTCCAGCCCTTCGTTTACATTTACAGCACAATCAGTATTAAGGCTGTGTGAAGCTTCTATGGGCTCAGTCAGTTTGAAGGCAATTCTATTGAACCACCTACTGGCATCCTGATTTCACTTAAATGAGATTTCTCAGATCAAAGTAGCCTATCGGGATAGACTGGGTGATTTGAAAGATTCTGTAATCCAGGGGTGTTGAATTCAATTTCATTTGAGGGCCACATCAGGGTTGTGTTTGGCCTCTGGGGCCGGCTGACAAAGAGCATTTTATGTCATGAAAGCTTAGATTACAAAATACATTTACTAGATTTCAACTGCCCCAACATTCTTAGAGCTGTGGTGGCGCAGTGGTTAGAATGCAGTACTGCAGGCTACTTCTGGGGACTGCTGGCTGCCAGCAGTTTGGCAGTTTGAGTCTCATCAGCACAAGGTTGACTCATCCTTCCATCCTTCTGAGGTTGATAAAATGAGGATGCCGATGGTTGGGGCAACATGCAGATTCTTTAAACCTCTTAGAGAGGGCTGTAAAGCAGTGTGAAGCTGTATATAAGTCTAACTGCTATTGCTATTGCTCTTCTCAATTGTAGAAAACAGCCATTTGAGCATGAAATAATTAGGACCATGGTTTGCAAAATTTAATATTTGTGTCCAGACAGTGATATGAATGGACACTAGAAAAACAAGAGGCATCTCCTCCGAATTCACACTAGGGATCTCATGTGGAAACTGGCAATGCTTCAAATACTAGTTACTGACACTAAAAAAATTAGCAAGATATTCCAAAAGGTAACAAAAAAGAAGACGATGTTCAAAAACAAGGTTTTTGATCTAAGTATATTGAAAACATTATAGACATTGTTGCACATATATAATAATCTAATTAATATAATGAGCTAAGCTTGGGGCCCTAATATATAGACACAGGCTTCAAGGAATTTCTAGGGATGAAAGCTAGAGGAGGAGGAGGAGGAGGAGGAGGAGGAGGAGGAGGAGGAGGAGGAGGAGGAGGAGGAGGAGGAGGAGGAGGAGGAGGAGGAGGAGGAGGAGGAGAAGAAGACAATTTTCATACTTTATTGGTACGATTATCAAGGAAACTGCATGGCCATGTCTATGAAATCTTCAAACATCAAGCTTGGCTCAAAGAAGATTTTACATTACTACTAAATCCAGCTTCACACTATGTGTAGACATGCTACTACCAGTATAATAACAAAATAACAGGCTTGGAATGAATCTCAGAGGTCTTCTTCTCAGACCTCTGCTCAGGCAGGAAATCCTATACCATTTCAGGCAAATGACTGTCCAATTTCTTCTTAAAAACTTCCAGTGTTGGAGCATTCACAACTTCTGGAGGCAAGTTGTTTCCCTGGTTAATTGTTTTAACTATCAGCAAATTTGTCCTTAGTTCTAGGTTGCTTCTCTCCTTGAACACACATCTGAACACATCTACAGAAGACACATGAACATGCAAAGTACTGGTCAGTCTGTACAATCCTGACATATAAACCAGTGGTGGGATTCAACTTTTTTACTACCGGTTCTGTGGGTGTAGCTTGGTAGGTGTGGCATGGCTTAGCAGGGGAAGGATACTGTAAAATCCCCATTCCCTCCCCACTCCAGGGAAAGGTTACTGCAAAATCCCCATTTCCTCCTGATCAGCTGGGACTCAGGGGCCAGAGAGTAGATGGGGGTGGGGCCAGTTAGAGGTGGTATTTACCGGTTCTCCGAACTACTCAAAATTTCCGCTACCAGTTCTCCAGAACTGGTGAGAACCTGCTTAATACCACCTCTGATATAAACAAGATAACCCTTACAAAAGCAGCTTAAATCTACAAACTAAAGATGGACCAATGGTATCTGAATGCAAAATAATGGTAATGTTTGAGAAAATAGAATGTTTTCTTTCAGACACACAATATAAATATCTTGATTTTCAATTTCTCTGAATTTTGTCATGTATTTCTCAGCTCACCAAAGCTGCCAAAGTATGCTTTTAAAATGCATATTTTGTAATATATAATATATTAGGAATGACATAACAAAAATAAATAATATATATATTATTTTAATTGTTCAAGAGATGTATTTGTATACTTATGTATTTACATTTGGACTTTTTTCAATTTAATGTAAGAAAAAAAAGTTTAGATTTATGAGAAAACATGCGAAACTATTCCAGATGGGAAGCAATCCATGCACATGACAGAGAGGGAAGGGGCGGGGGAATGTTCTTCGTTCTAATTTTTGAATTTTGCGCATTGCAATATATTTCTCTCTCTTCAAGCCATCCATCAAAAAGGGAATTTAGAGCTGTGTGGCCAAAAAATTCTTCTTCTTCTTCTTCTTCTTCTTTTTTTTTTTGGCTGCTATCAATATGTCCAGAGCAAGAAACACAAACCCCGCAATGATATATATGAAATTTCCAATTCTGTGTGAGGATTCCAGTTGCAGCCAGCAATATGAAATGTGTTCGTTGGGTTTTGTTTGCGACGGAGTGCATTTAAGGGTTGCCTATCTGATGTTTCCCAACCATCTCCATCTTTGTCATTGCGAGCCCATCTTTTTTCAATCTAATGAACTCAAACCATCAGTGCAACTTAAGTTCGGCTGTCTGTTCTTGCATAGTTAATATTAAAAATGTACTAACAGCGCGGCTGCAAAATCAAATTATGCACATAAATATGCTGGCATAGCAGAGGAGGCGGCAGAAGCTGAAGTTAGCAACATTGATGCCAGTTCACATTTGCAAATCAACCGTCAATCTGTCATTAAACATGTTATCAAATGATGATAAGTGTATGCTTCTTGCTTGCATTGGTACGCTTATTCCCGATGTTGATGTGCATTAATGGGATAATATGCATTAACATAGTCTTGCTTGGGTGAACACAAAACATTTTTTATCCATCTAAGCTAGTTTCCCCCTGTGGCCCCCAACTAAGTGTTTTATGTTATCAAATTGCCAAAAAATGGGAAAACATATTACTTTTAATTAGCAAACCATGAATTATTATTAGTACTATTTCATTCATTTTCCTTTAAGCCAGGCTAACTGTAGCATATTGGCAATATGTTTAAAGAAATTTGTTGCAAATGGGGAGATGAGGGCAGGATAAAAATCACTCCACTCTCTTCCTTTTAATATCAGCAATTCTATGCTGATTATCTGCCATTTTAATGCGCTGGTCTTCCCTTCTTAGGCCTAACTTTTTGATACCTGTGATGATTTCAAATCAAGGATGTGAAAGGCAAAAGGGGAAATGATTTCAGGTTATGGAAGCCTTTTGGATCCTAACTTTATGGGTGGAGGACGAGAAAATGATTAATGTCTTCTAGGTGTTGTGAATATCAATCTCCACAACTGCTAACCAGCATGCCCACAGCAAGGAATTGTGGGGGTTGTAGTCCAAATGAAAAGCATCAAGCTGTCAACGTTTTCTTGGTGATTTAAAAAAGAAATGGTAGCATAGGACTCCTAACACCATATATTTTGATGATAAATGATTGAGAAGTAGTTCACCAAATTTCACCAAACGTATACTAAAACAAGTGTTGCTAAGTAATATTTGTGCCCTGGAAGCATGGGTGAAATGCTACCGGTTCGGAGCTGTTTGCCTGAACCAGTAGTAAAAATAATGTTACCGGTTTTTCTGATGATCGGTTGTGCCGCACGATTTATATTAGCTAGAAAGAAGGATTTTCACAGCGGATCCCCCCTCGCTCTTCACTTACCTTTGCAGGTGCGCTTAGTAACAGGCTCTGCCCACCCACCTGGATGTCATTTTGACTCTGCGTTTGCGCAGAAGGTCCTGCGCGTGCACAAAAAATTATGTGCATGCACAGAAGGTGCACACGCTCACATTGCTACCAAACTGCTAGATAAAGTAAATGGGTTTCACCCCTGCCTGAACAATTTGGGTGTGAGTGGGATTACCTTATAGATTCATGCACTAAAGTCCTGTCTCTAAGACTTTGGGTGCTGCTCCTAGAGACAAGGAACCCCCAGACTTGTGGGAAATTATTGAATAAATCATTGGGGAATAATATACCAACCAAATCTCATCTCAAGAACATGTATTTATTGATGTCTATGGAGGTTCTCAGTCATCCAGATCATGGTTGTTCCAAAGTTGCTCTCCCCCCCCCCCCAAAAAAAAAGGCAACTGGACTTTGTTTTTCCTAGAAGATGTTTTGCTTCTCACACAAGAAACTTCTTCTCAGAACTGAAGAAACTTCTTGGATGAGAAGCAAAACTCTTAAAGGAAAAAGAAATCCAGTGTCCTTAAAAAAAAGCCTTTGGGATGTATTATTGAATTACTTTTTTGTGAGATTTCAAGGCTGTACTGTTCTGTAAAATTGTGAGCGCTCTATGGTATAAAAATACTAAATAATAGAACAGTAAAAAAAAAAAACACCCCTAAATACCCAAGTGTTTAATCAAATAGAATTCAACAGAATCTTGGTACACATCCTAACTCAAGGCCTGGGTAATTAGCCAGGTTTCAAGGCTTCTTACATCTCAGGGTGGGAGCCATATAAATCTTCAGAGGGCAGGTTACCTCAGAAAGAAAACATGGTTCCTAGATACCCACATGTGACCTTGTTTAATTAAAGGGACCTGGAGATACCCACCCTGCCTGATTGTAGAGGATGGACAGAAACTATCAGTTAGGTGGTCTCTCAAACAAGTGAATTTAAGAGATCAAATCAAATTTTCCTGGTTTCATTCAAAGCTTTCTAAAGTGTACCCTTTAGTAAGCCACTTATTGAACAAGTCTGGTTCTTAGGGCAAAACGAAAGGTGGACCTATAGAGAAAGTTCTGTCACATTTGCTTATTTCCCCAAAACCGATACAATTGTTCCCAGTTGTTTTATGTTTCAAAGCAAAAATATAAAGCAAGTCAAAAGTTGGTAGGGAGAATACAATGAAAAAGGCAATCATTCTATATGTTTTTCATTTATAGCCAGTATGATATATTAGAAAATATTGAAGCTGTGAGTGGTAATTTCTCAGCCTCATTAAGGAATGAGGACCATTCACTTATTTTTTTATGAATAATTTTGCCACATTATCTGGCTCTGTCCTTTCATATTTCTATGTAATTTCTGTACGCGTGTAGAAACCCAGTTCCTTCAGCAAAGCAAAGGGAACCAATGTGGCCAATTTACTCTGCTATTTAGAAGGAAGAGCTGTGCTTCAAAAAGACGCTTTGCCCAAGTTTTTGACAAAGATAGATAGACAGACAGATGATAGATGGATGGATGGATGGATGGATGGATGGATGGATGGAGATGGATAGATAGATAGATAGATAGATAGATAGATAGATAGATAGATAGATAGATATGTAGATATAGATAGATATGTAGATATAGATAGATAGATAGATGATAGATAGATAGATAGATAGATAGATAGATAGATAGATAGATAGATAGATAGATAGATAGATAGATAGATAGATAGATGATACATAGATAGATAGAGGTAGATAGATAGTAGATGATAGATAGATAGATAGATAGATAGATAGATAGATAGATAGATAGATGATACAGATAGATAGATGATACAGATAGATAGATGATACAGATAGATAGAGGTAGATAGATGGTAGATAGATGGTAGATAGATGATAGATAGATAGATAGATAGATAGATAGATAGATAGATAGATAGATAGATAGATGGATGATAGATAGATAGATAGATAGATAGATAGATAGATAGATAGATAGATAGATGATAGATAGAGTAGGTAGGTAGGTAGGTAGGTAGGTAGGTAGGTAGGTAGGTAGGTAGGTAAAGACAGGCAGACAGATGAAATGTCATAACACTCTAGACTTATCTAATTTACAAAGGCATTACAATGTTGATGGTATTTCATAATTTTTTTTTCCTTAATGGTTTCTAAACATTGTTACCACCATGATTATTTGTTGTTTCTACATCTCTGTTCTTGCAACTGATATAACTGATTTTGTCCTTTTCCCGGTCATTCACTTACAACCCTTGGTTACCTCACTAGTAATCCCAAACTCCAAAGCATTGATGAACAAATTAGAAAATCCCAATCCCAATACAAGCCCTTAGAGGTAGCACATCCTTGTGGATACAATTCAGTATTTCTACTCTCTGCTTTTCATTTTTTTTTAAACCATCTCCAATAGTATTGTCATGTGCTAAGAAGGACATTGCTACACAGTAATAAGTGGCCATGTAGTGTTTGTCTCTATCCATCAAGCAATTATCTAGTCACTTATGTTAATCATTTCAATATTCATAATCCAATGTGCCAAAAAAGCCAATTTGCACTTGAAATGTCTTTCAAATGGGAAAAAGAATATTGGATAAGTGTATGCTAACATTTATCTATGAAGTGGCCAAGGAAGGTGTGCGAATGTACTGTCTTTTTGCAATCATTTCCCAGGAGATTGGAACCTTCCCTGATGTCCCATTTTTCCCCCCACTAAATTCCAAAGAACGATGACAAATTTTCCTATCTTTTTCTCAAACTCAAAAGTGTTAGCATCCAGAGAGGGTATATAGAATGACAGAAAGATGTGTACCTGAACACAACCATGGTAGTACTCTTTGCCAGTGGTGGGATTCAAATAAATTAACAATCGGTTCTCTGTCCTAATGATTTCTTCCAACAACCAGTTCACCAAACTGCTCAGAAAGTTAACAACCAGTTCTCCCGAAGTGGTGCGAACTGGCTGAATCTCACCACCGCTCTTTGCCCTCTGCAATGACTTAGAAACACTATTACTCTCAAACACGTTGACAAAAAGTAGAATAACAGAAGTATCTTTCAAAGGTCTTTTGTGCTGTCTTCGTTTGGTTGTTTTCTTGCACTTGTTTCATTACTTTCAAACCTGAGCTACAAATATTCTCCTTTACTCTTTTACAGGAGAAGAATTCTTTTAAGGTATTGAAAGTCAGATGTTTTACGTAATATTAGAATAGGTTTCACCCTACTCTACCACCAACATATGGCATGGAACTGCATCATTATGGGACAGGGGAATCCATCCAAAGGTGGCATTCAGCAGATTCTGACCAATTCTGGAGAACCGGTAGCGGAAATTTTGAGTAGTTCAGAGAACCGGTAAATACCACCTCTGACGGGCCCTGTCCCCATCTATTCTCTGCCTCCCGAGTCCCAGCTGAGCGGGAGGGAAAGGGGATTTTACAGTAACCTTCCCATGGAGTGGGGTGGGAATGGAGTTTTTACAGTATCCTTCCCCTGCCATGCCCACCAAGCCATACCTGCCAAGCCATGCCCACCAAGCTACGCCCACAGAACTGATAGTAAAAAAAATTTGAATCCCACCATTGAATCCATCATCCAAAGAAATGAAGGGTTCCAGAAGATGTTGGCCCAACACCCATTTGCTGGCAAAGTTATAATCTCATCTCCTGCACTGAGCATATGGCTGGACTCAGCGGTCCCTTATAACTTTATACCATGCATTTCTTTTTTTTAAATGAACAATTGGAAGATGAGCTAATGTCTCACAATTCTGCGATCCTAATCAGGGGCTCAAGGAAATGGATAAAATGGGACTTTCATATGTACAGAATGAGTTGAATAGAATGGAACGGGATATCATTTTGTAAACATGAAAGTGTCTATTAGTTATCAAAGGACGGCGAGCATTTGTTCAGCCTTCCTCAGATCCTTTACCCTTCAGCAAAACCATTGCTTAGCATTCTTTTAAACCTCAGATATCTACTTGCCCACGATATGATCATTAAGTGCTGTTACACTGATTAGCAGCAGGGAAGGGGGAAAGGGTGGGGGGAGGGAAGCTGTGGGATCTGGCATGATGAGCTTCTGCTGTTGTTCCTCTCACTCCTGCCTCTCTAAAGACTGATTCTTGCAACCATATTTCAATCTGCCTTTCATGCAGCTTTGGAGCACATTCAGAATTTGGAAATGACAAGTAATTTGTCAATATGTTTTCACCAGATATATTAAGCTTGATTTTTTTTTTAAAAAAATGACAGTCAGCGGCCCTTGTAATGGTACCATATGCTTTTTTTCCCCTTTGCTCCGCACATTTGAGCCTGCGCTGATTTAAGCCGCCAACTGATTCAAAATGCTGGCTTGTGTAGAGGTGGTCCTCTTGTATAGATCATCATCCTAGTAATTCAGCCATGAGGCCACACATGTGCAGCCACACACAACTGTTGATTTCTGCTCAAGAAATAGGGAAACAATTGACCCAGTCGCTTAAAAATAATCATGCCTCTTTTCGTGGAAATGTTTGGTCAACGTGTGATTCCATACATTATTTTACAGAATAAAAGAATGTATAATACAAGAATTATCCATGACAGAAGCTGTGCCTACATCTTCAGGCCAAGAAATGGGAGAAGAGGAATTGGAAAAGCCAGTCTATAGCAGTGTTTCTGTCAAGCACCAGTAAGATCAGGAGATCCAAACAGTTCAAATGGACATAAAGATTTGTTGTGAACTTGAGCTCTCTTCAAGAATCTGAACTACTAATGGCCAAGGGAAATTAGCGGGAGATAGGAAGGAATTCAAGGTGGCCTGGACTTAGATTTCTTACTAGTGTGAAGGGATTCATGACTGATGACGCATTTGACTCCTCCCTCAGGCTCAGCCTGGTCATCTCTTGCAGTTTCTCAACCTTGTCAACTTTGAGATGTGTGGACTTCAACTCCCAGAATTCCCCAGATAATTGAGAAACACTAGTCTAGAGTAGAATCAGAAGGGAAAAAAATGAGAGAAATACTGTCTAAGTCTAAGTCCTAGACAGGGAAATGGATGAGAATCCTAGTAGCAGATGAAAAAGCTATTTTGAATGTTCCTCTGTACAAAATTTCCTTATTATATAAAAAATGAGCACAGGCAGAGAGGAATGTTTCTGTTTTCCCCAATTTCTTGCTGTATTTCATCTTCTACATGTAAGTGCACTTTTTAAAACGTGTTTTCCTTTTTTAAATGCAGATAAATGATTTGAGAATCTGAAGTTTATTCTGTTCTTTCAGAATTTCTCAACTCATTTCCATCTCAATCTTTTGTATGTGAGTCTGACTTAAATAGGAGAAGTGCTTTTCAGCTGATAGTACCTACACAACAGTTTAGGTGGGCTGCAGGCCTTCTTGGCAATTGCAAGAACAAAGAACAAGTGTTGCTGGAGTTCTTAGTTGTTAAAAAAATACCCCTGCAGTTTAAGCGACAAAAAGAACATTCTAGAAATGCTTTTCCCTGTAAAAAAAAAAAAAGGGGGGGAGAATGAAATAGATCTAAAGGACAGAGAAATACCTGAAACAGAGTTGTACAAAGACATGCTGGCAGGTTAGAATAACAATTGTAGTGCAAGACAGAGCATTTCATTGCAAGAAAGGGATGGGAAAGCTACCTGCTACACAATACATGAACCAGCTCTTACGTACTATACCAGTTCTTAATGAATTAGAAGGCCCCCACTTGTAGGCCTTCTAGAGCAGAATGGGACAACTCACCACAACCAACTTGCAGTGGGACAACTTGCTGTGTCCAACACACCAGGGGACAATTCAATTTAAATATTTAAACTAATTTAAATATATATTAATTTTCGTCATTCACATTTCATGCAGTCCCTCTTATTGCCTTCTTTCTTGAATGGTTTTAGTCCACCATTTCTTCAATATGAATGTAATTCTTGGCCATGCCAAGTTGGCCACACCAAGTTGTCCTAGACCCGTGATGGCGAACCTATGGCACATGTGCCGGAAGTGGCACACAGAGCCATTTCTCCAAACACGTGAACCATCCCCTGTTGCTCGTCCGGGCTCTGGTGCATTGGCCAGCTGGTCTTCGCACACGCACATGTGCACCAGCCACCTGATCTTCCAGTTTCTGGCATGCATGCACAGGTGAAGACCAGCTGGCTGGTGTGCATGCATGCACCAGAAACTGGAAGATCATCTTCCCGGCACATGCATGCACACCAGGCGGCTCCTCTTCCAGAAACCAGAAGACCAGGTAGCTGGTGCACATGCGCATGCCAGAAACTGGAAGAGCAGCTGCCCGATGCACACATGCGCACTGGGCAACTGCTCTTCCAGTTTCTGACACACACGTGCATGCATGCACTCCTGTTTTGGCACTTGGTGCCGAAAAGGTTCTCCAAGACTGTCCTAGATCCTTACACACACACTATCTGCCTGACCACACCAACATTTTTTGCTCAGACCATCTTTGCCTTCTACATAGCTTCTCCATAGCAGTCACTGCTTCTTCTCATAGCTTACTCCTTACAGGAACAGCTTCACCAGCAATAGATGAAGCTGTGTACAGGATCAAGTCCTCCTCCAACTGCCTTTAGCCTCTGCTACAGCAATAATGGCTTGTCAACACCAACAAAGATGACTTGACAAGAGCTTAGTTTAGCCTCACTTTCCAACTTCTTCCAAGAATATTTCTTCTTACAACATGTCCAGATGTCCAAAATAAATAATCGTGGAAGCAAAAGGGAAAAGAAAGATAGAAGCAAGAGTTTTCTTGTTGTGCTGTATATACGGAGAACTCTGTTCTCATATTTGCTCCTTCTTAGGTTTTTTTTTCTTTTTTTTTCTTTTTCTTTAAAAAAAATAAGTTGGGGTTGTCTGGTTATTATATGTAAGAGCTGTGATGACACAGTAGTTAGAATGCAGTATTGCAAGTTAACTCTACTCTCCATCAGCAGTTTGGTTCTCACTGGATCAAGGTTGACTCAGCCTTCCATTCTTCTGAGGTCGGTAAAACGAGGACCCAGATTATTGGGGACAATATGTTGATTCTGTAAACTGCTTAGAGAGGGATTTAAAGCACTATAAAGTGGTATGTAAGTCTAAGACTCTAAGTGCTATTGCTATTATTGTCATTATCATTATCATTAAATAACAAAGCATGCTCCCATACCAAAATTGATGGTAGTAGACGAATATACTTTTGATTTAGCTCCATCATTGCACTAGTAGTAACCGTCAGACTTGGAAGCTATCTTTTTGCATTGGGCCTTCAGGCCTGCTACATTTTCTGCTGTGGGAAAATGGGAGGGAGATTATATGACATATCGGTGATAGTCTAAATAACATTCCTTTCTCAGAGAGTCAAGGTCATCTTGCCCTGCAGCTGTGATGGTGTCACAGAGAGGTATCTCCTGTTTTGGACAGTGACTGATTGGATGATGTGATGGACATGTGGGTGCTGGGTAGGGACTTGAACTTTCACTTGGGTGGGGAAAACCTGGAAGCTTTCAGATTCAGGTTTTCCCAGATGTGCCAATATGAAATCTCTAATAAAATGGAACTTTGAGGAAACTCAAGCCTAGGAGTTTTCTTTTGTTATTTGGAACCTCGACAGTAACATAAAAACAAATGCAGCTTGGCTGACAATACAGAGGAAAAGAAGCAAAAGTCTCTATTGAAACAATCCCTTTTGTAAATCAACTGGAAGTTGAAAAGCACTAAGTCAAATGTTCAGGTTTCTGGGAAGTTTTCATCACCCAAAATGAGAACAGAAAGACTATAGTTCCTGTTTAATTTAATTTGTACCAGATTACCATCTTAGATCCCTGTTGTTGTATCTATTCCTTTCTAGGGGCTGGGACAGATACACAAACTAGGAGTGGGGAGAAAAATAAATCAATAGATTAAAATTTGACGAAAATGCTGCATGTTGCATAAGCACATTCCAATTTCTCATCCAAATACGCTGGCAGACAGGCAGTTTCATAAAACTTGCTATAAATCATAAATCTGAATGGCTGCAAATATACAGATGTTCTTTTCAGATAAAGCAAACATCTGGTTTCCACCAGAGTGGAACCCAGGTTCATTAATAATCTGCCGAGCATAAAATAAAATTTTAAAAATGAGACTCACCATTCAAGGATACAAGAACGGAGAGGAAATATATCATCATCTCCTCTCTTTTCATTCATTTAGCAATTTATAAGATTGCTGAACTTGCAACTCCCACTCTGAGTGGCTAAAATAGGTTAAAACATAGAGAGAGAAACCCAAAGATGCTTTTTCAAAAGGCAAACTGGACTTCCTTCTTCAGAAGCTTCAGAAGCCTCTTGGGTGAGAAGTGAAACGTCTTCAAGGAAAAACAAGAAAGTCCAGTTGCCTTTGGAAAAAGCACCTTTGGGATAACCAAGACCTGGATAACGGAGAATCTCCACAGACATACCAAGAGAAAACAACAAGAATAAAAACAACAAAAAAACACATAGCATTACTTAAGCCAAAATACAGTCATATTCCAAAACCAGTGAAAGAAATGAGACAGCTTCCACTGAGGCGAGGCAAAGCAATTATTATTATTATTCATATGATATAGTATTATGGCAAGATGCCAGAAGTACATGTGTACTATCCTATCCTGGACATTGCTCCTGGGTGTACCTTTTATTGAATCTGGGGTTTACATATCAGTGGTGGGTTCTTACCGGTTTGAACCGGTTCAATCGAACCGGTAGTACTTTGGAAGCCTGGGTCGCTGGAACCGGCAGTGACCCAGGCCTGCCACACCCCCAAACCGGTTCTCCCAGTGGCGATTATGGTGGAGCCATCTTGTTATTTGCTTCTGCACACGCGCAGAGCAATTTTTGTTGCTCTGTGCATGCCCACACAGCGCGGATCAAGTAGTGACTGCCAGAACCCACCCCTGTTATATATGTAAGTGTAGCCCTTATTCATAAGATCTTCCCACTGCTGTTTTAATCATATAAAAAAGGTTCTGATTGAGATAGAGAGAGCCTGTAGTTCAAGACATTGGTCTCCATGATTTTGCCATGCTGGGTCAATGACCCCAATTTAAAATGTTTATACTTATATTTTATGACTACCCTCCAAAAATTGTGGGTGCTCCAACACTGGATGTTTTTAAGAGGAGACTGAACCTCCATTTGTCTGAAATTGTGTAGGATTTCCTGCCTGAGCAGAGGGTTGGGCTAGAAGGCCTCCAAGATCCCTTCCAATTGTGTTATTCTGATTTTATTTTTTTAAAAAAAAGAACAGTGCGAAAAATGGAGAAAGAAATCATAATGGTCCAAAGATTTTAAAAAATCTAAATAAATTCCCAGCTAAGAGGACTCTCAACCATCACACTGACTGTCCCAAAGCCTAGGAGAAGCCAGGATTTCCTGAAAATCTTCAGGATGGTAGCCATCCAAAACTAGGTCAGATATCATTCCAGATAGCATGTGAGGACGACAATGGTTCATCCTTGCTCTAATTCTTTTGCAGTACATTATCCAAGTATTTCTTCTATAACTTGTCCTGAAATCCTTTATCAGTCTAAAAGATTTTGCAGCTTAAAAAATTGCTGAGGGAAACATATTTTGAAATCTATTATCAAAAATATCATATCCTGTATGAGAAATGAGATTGTTCCTGATCTAAGCTACACTATATTGCCAAACGTATTCACTTACAACTGTATTGTGTGACACCTTAATTCATATTCATTAACTTATGTGTACTGTATATCCATGTGTTATCTTTGTTTGTCCTCTCCTCAGCTGTGTCATCTCAGACAACACTTTCTTTGAGATGAAACATTTAAGTTAACAAGGAGATAAAATCTGCAGAATTGTTATCAATAGCACCTCCAGCAATTAATTCACTAAAGTTTAATAATTTCTCCCAAAAATGTGAAGGAAAGACAAGGAGACTCATATAATAGTTTTCCAGAGACAAGGGCCAAAATAAAAGTATTTTTCTGGAAATAGGTGCATTCATGGAGAAACCACTGTTTTTCTAGAAGATCCTAAGTCCGTGATGGCGAACCTATGGCACGAGTGCCACAGGTGGCACGCGGAGCCATTTCTGAGGGCACACAAGGTTTTTGGCCTTGATTTCTGGCTGTTTTTCGCCCTCCAGAGAGTGAAAAACTGCCCAATGTACAAACAGGAAGTTTGGGAATGGACTTCCAGTTTGCACATTGGGCTGCTTTTCACCCCTGGAGGCTTCAAAGATGCTTCCTAAAGGGAAGAAGAGGTCCAATGGGCAACCCGGAAGTCAGTTCCCAAACTTCTGGTTTGCAATTTGGGCTGTTTTTTGTCCTCCCCAGGCTCCTAGAAAGCCCCTGGAGCCTGGGGAAGACCTACCAGGCCCACCGGAAGTCAGAAAACTGGCCATTTTCGGCCTCCAGAGGGCCTCGGGGGGGGGGCAGGGGAGGCCGTTTTCACCCTCCCCAGGCTCCACGAAAGCTGTGCGCACCTGCATGGGGGCAGCGGGGGGGCTGTCACATGAACATGCATGGAGGGGCATTAAATTATGGGGTAGGCATTCGAGCGTGTGCGATAGCGCGGGTGCATGTGCTTTTGGCACCCGAGGCGAAAAAGATCTGCCATCTCTGTCCTAGATTCTGTCATAGATACTGACAGTTTTAAGGAAGATATGGAATCTTATTGTCTATGGACAATAGACCTAGAGGGATTACTGATTTAGGAATAGGCTGCTCATTGACTTATTGACCTATCCTCATATCTCCCTAACCCAGGGGCGTCCAAACTTGGGAACTTTAAGACTTGTGGACTTCAACTCCCAGAAGCTGGCTGGCTTCAACTCCCAGAAGCATAGCTGGCTGGGGAATTCTGGGAGTTGAAGTCCACAAGTCTTAAAGTTCCCAAGTTTGGACACCCCTGCCCTAACCTCAATGTGAACATGTCTAGCAATTGATTTTAATGCCATATCCTCATTCTTTGTCTTCATCTTGTCCTTGTCCCATGGCTAACCCAGTTTCAAGTTGTCTTTAGCTGTTCTGTGTTTTCCTTCTTTTCTTAAATTAATTTTGGTACACTTCATGGATGACATGGTCATTGATGCAATGAGTAGATAGATTTGTACAGCTCCACTTGGGCATCTTTACCTGCGGCAGGTAGGACCCCTTCCTTTTGGCAGTAGACATTGCACTCTCTACCCATATTGGCTAAGGTTGCAGGAGAGACTGGGCGTCATGCTTCCACAGTGGGAGCTGCTTGTGTGAGACAGGAGTGGCATTTTCTGAAGCACTTCTCAAGTCTTTGTCAGACTCCTTTGAGAGAGGGCTCAACCTGTGCTTTTAAAGACAGGACAAGCATCTTTTCTGCACAGAGGGACAATTTAACTGGAAAAAAACAGGTTTTGTCACCTCTGTGTCATTTGTTCTGTCACCATGTGTTTCTGCTGCTTTTACCTACAGAAGTTTTGCTGAGCAGTTCAGAGTCTTATACACTTTGATGGGGTGCAGAGATCCCAGGAAGAATAGCGCGGGGGGGGGGGGGATGCCTGATGCAGCCTGCCTTACAGCTGAATCTGACTCTCAAGGCAAGACAGACAGATGTGGGTCATTGGCACAGAATTCTGCTATCTGTTGAAAAACTGGACGATTATAGCACCTTCTTACACTTCCTATAGCCCCACTTCAGTGGTGGGTTCCTACCGGTTTAAACCAGTTCAGCCAAACCAGTAGTTGCTGGAACCAGCAGCGAACCAGGCCTGCCATGCCCCTGATCTGGTTCTCCCGGTGGCACCGTAGGTGCTGCCATCTTGTTTTTTTGCTTCTGCACATGCGCAAAGCAATTTTAGTTGTATTATACATGCACATGTCGAGCGCATCAAGACTACGCATGGCACGCTCCTGAGCAAACCAGCAATAGTCTCTGCCAGAATCCACCTCTGCCCCACTTCACCCCACATTAAGGAAATGATTGGTAATTGTTTGCTCTCTGGCAAGCAAATGCTTGGTGGGAGGAGAAATGAAGCTGGGTGACTTCATCAGTTTCCTTTCTTAATTTGTCCTTAATTAAAACAGTAAACACAGCAACTGTCAGTGGCTTGTTAGCATGGCAGGGTACGGCTCAGCAATTAGGACACACTTTTCTGCTGGCTAAAGGATGATGGACAACAGTGTGTCCTTGTGTCACTTTAACTCACGCATCTTTTAGTGACTTTAGTGTTTTTACACAACTAATTCTCAAGCTTTTCTGCCTTAGGTTGCACCACATGTTCTTCTAAAATTAGGAATGTTGCTACCATAGATAACAGTGTCAAGGAACTATAAAATAATAACAGAATAACAAAATAATAGAGTTGGAAGGGAAGGATCCAAAGAGGTCTTCTAGTCCAACAGTCACCAACTGGTGGTCCATGAGAAAATGTTGGTGGTCTGTAGAAACATGATTTGCATTTTTTTACATTGCACTAAATCAGGGGTCCTCAAATTGCAGCCTCTGGGAATGGATACGTGCAATGAACGTTTGTGTTGCTGCAGAGAGTCTCCCCGTTTGGGGACTTTTTGTGTGGGTCGGGGGGGGAGAAATTCTGATTTGGGGTCTGCTTCAGCCTCCTGGTGTGGGGCTTTGGGCAAAGGCTGGAGGAAAGCACCGCTGGTGGCAAAGAGCCAGAGGACCTTGTTCCAGTAGGACAGCATCATGGCCTGGAACTATATGACCATCTCAGCTGGCTGAGCCTCCAGGAACCTGTACCTGCATACCCACAGATCTTCCCTCTGCTTGGAAAGCCTATGCTCGTAGTCCTCAGTGAGGTGCTTCTGCGGAGCCTCCTTCTCAGTCACATCCAATTTGAATTGGGCCAGCTATTTTGCCAACTCTTTCTCATGGTGGTTGCTTAGCTCCAACAACTGCTTCCTGTTCGGACCCTAAAGAGCCTGGGCGGGGAGGCGGGGAGTGGCTGGGAGGGGAGGGGCGAGTAGAGGCTGGCGAGACATCGAGTTGGCCATGGCCATCCAGTCACATGACCACCTAGCCACACCCACCCAGCCAATCATTAGGCAGATCATATTAGTGGTCCGTGGGATTTAAAATTATGAATTTAGTGATCCCTGAGGTCTGAAAGGTTGGTGATCCCTGTTCTAGTCCAACCCCCTGTTCAGGCAGGAGACCCAATACAATTTCAGACAAATTCTTGTCCAATCTCTTCTTAAAAACCTCCAGTGTTGGAGCATTCACAACTTCTGGAGGCAAGTCCAGAAGTCCCTTCGGGGAGAGGGGGCGGTCTAGAAGTCTAATAAACTATAACTAACTATAACTATAAGTCATTCCACTGATTACCGTGATTGTTCTATCAGGAAATTTCTCCGTAGTATCTGGTTGGTTCTCACCTTGATTGATTTGATCTTTTTCAAAACTTCTTTAAACCCTAGAATTAGAAGTTGGAGCTTTCTAAGTATATAAAGCTCTCCTTCTAAGGTACCTTCAGCGTCTGACAATTTTTCATTTGCAGTACAAGAAGCAACAAAAAAAAATCAGAATTTATGGATAACAGCAGCGAGAAAAGATCTGAAGCCTTATTTCAAGTATATTCAGGGATGAGTGAAACTGATAAGTAGCTTTAGGCCCAGTTCAAATATTGATAAATTGCTCCACACAGAGTGGTGTGAACTTCCCAGGAGGTTCTGTTTCATGAAGAAAACAATATATGCCTGACCTGGCAAGTGAAATGAATATCACACATAAAATGTCTGAACTGGCAAGTAAAATAAAACACCCTAGTATTTACTGCCATATTCATTCAAGTCACTGTTAGGAAATCTTGGCTGTAGACGTGGGCATATACCTCTTAAAGATCTCTTCATCCTTAAGATAAATGAAATATGGTTTATGACTTTCACCGATCTACTCAAAGGTCCCCTTTGAGTTGATGGGATTAACTGAAATAATGGAAGACAATCATCTTTCTTGACCAGCTTTTTTTAAAAAAAAAAATCAGGTACTTTTCTCTCTCACCCTTCCTCCAAAATAACAGAAATCTCAGCTGCTGCTTTGCATTAAGTTACTACTCAAATCAGCACATTCAAACATCTTGGAAAAGTTAGAGAAGGCATCAAATTGGGAATAATCGACTAGTGCAGAAATGAGCTCACTTTCCACTTAGCAGCCAGAGATTAAAATACTTTCATATCAATTTTTTTTTGGTTACATTTTTTTAAAATTTTGGTTTACATATACATATCAATACGTGAACAGTGTGGGACTTGGGTGTCACACATCCTGATTTTTTTTTCATATCGTGTTTAAAAGAAGCCTTTTCATGAAAAGATAGGTGGAAGGGAGCACTACAATTTGAGCAGATAGAGGCCATTGGTTACCATAGTGACGATCAGTGGCTGATTGGCCTGATTGGAATATTTAAATTGAATTTTTCCTCCTTCTTCATTTAAACTCTATGCCACATGGATCTCTCAAAATGACAGGTTCATCCGCCCTGCATAGGTGTGATCCAACATAGAAATAGAATAGAATAGAATAGAATAGAATAGAATAGAATAGAATAGAATAGAGCAGAACAGAACAGAACAGAACAGAACAGAACAGAATTCTTTATTGGCCAAGTGTGATTGGACACACAAGGAATTTGTCTTTGGTGCATATGCTCTCAGTGTAATTTTAAGGCATTCCTCTTTCCCTCATTTGGCCTATATTATTCCTAGTTTTCATAATTTATTCAGATTACTTTTTAAAGACAAGATACATTCATCAAGACAAGATGCATTCATCAAGAATCATAAGGTACAACACTTAATGATAGCCACAGGGTACAAGCAAGCAATCAGAAAACAATCAATATCAATATAAATCGTAAGGATACAAGCAACAAAGTTACAGTCGTGCAGTCATAAGTGGGAAGAGATGGGTGGTAGGAACCATGAGAAGACTAATAGTAATAGTAATGGAGCCTTAGTGAATGGATTGACAGTGATAAGGGAATTATTTGTTTAACAAATAAAATGGCAACCATTTTAAACAAAAACCTTCCATTTGTATCTTCCCACATATAAATATGTAGGGTAATAAAAGGAATTTAGATAAAACTATATATGTGTCCTAAAACATCTGCAGGCATTGCTTTCTTTTTATGCAGTGCCTCTGCTTAAGTATGTTTCAAATTGTTTTATGGTGGATCTGAAGAAAATGTTCAACTGAAACAAAAATGTACAGATATCTTTCCAAAGTTCCTGATCTAAGTTACACTATATTGCCAAAAGTATTCGCTCACAACTGATTCTGATGATGTGGATGGGTGAGCGAATACTTTTGGCAATATAGTGTAATTTTAAGGTGTTCCTCTTTCTCTCATTTGGCCTATATTATTCCTAGTTTTCATAATTTATTCAGATTATTTTTTAATCAGTGATTTGCCTGAAATAATATGGAATAGATGCTGAAAACTAAATGAAACTAGAAAGTCTGAAACCTGAAAGAAACTGCAGATTGTTAGATTGTTGTTAGTATTTTGTGTCAGTATTTAAATGTTAAACCATCTACATATCTATATATAATTTGAGTAAACAAAAATGCCCTTAGGTTTTTCCTTCAGGAGAATAGGGAGGTGGACTGGTGACTATGGTATATTTTTGTAATAGTTTGATTATTACACTCAAATAGTCAAAAAAGCAGTACTGCTGCTTTTTTAAGAACTCAAACATTATTTGCCATTGCTCTTCCTTCCTTCCTTCCTTCCTTCCTTCCTTCCTTCCTTCCTTCCTTCCTTCCTTCCATCCACTTCCCTTCTTTCTTCCCTCTCCTCCCTTCCTTCCTCTTCTCTTCCTTCCTTCTTTGCTCTTCCTTCCTTCCACTTCTCTTCCTTCTCCCTCTCCTCCCTCCCTCCCCTCCTTCCTCCCTCCTTCCTCCCACTTCTATTCCACTTCCCTTCCTTCCTTCTTCCCTCTTCTTTTCTTCTGTCTTCCCTTTTTCCTCCTTCCCTCCCTCCCTCCCTTCCACTTCCCTTCCATCTTCCATCTCTTCCTTCCTTCTTCCCTTCCTTCCATTTCCCTCCTTCTCCCTCTCCTCCCTCCCTCCCTTCCTTCTTCCCTCCCTTCCTTCCACTTTCCTTCCTTCCTTCTTTCCTCTTCCTTCCTTCCTCTTCCCTTCCTTCTCCCTCTCCTCCCTCCCTCCCCTCCTTCCTCCCTCCTTCCTCCCACTTCTATTCCACTTCCCTTCCTTCATTCTTCCCTCTTTCTTCCTTCCTTCCTTCCACTTTCCTACCTTCTTCCCTCTCCTTCTTTCCTATATCTTTCTTCCCTCCTCCCTTCCATCCATCCATCCATCATATTCTATAATAGTTGTCAGTACCTGTTCTGTCCCAAGCCTCTAATATATACTGATGCAGGCTTGGCTGTCTGCCACAACTAAGGAGAGAGATAAGCAACTCTTTGGCTAGGAGCCGAGAAAATTATCTCTATGAAAACAAGGCTTGAACTCACGAAATTCTTTCACTACGCCTGGATTAGTAAACTGTTGTTTCCTGCAAAATTCCCCTCCCATCGCCCCCCCCCCCCTATAAGCTCTCCAGGAGGGGCCAATCAGTAGCCACCTGTTCCTATTTCCTCCTGTGAGCCTTTTCCAAAACTGCTCCTTCCTCCTCTCAGCCCTATGCATAGATACGTCAGGGACAGCCTCCCACTGTTCTTCCTCACTGCTCCCTGACTCAGACACCATCTGGTGGCCAACAGGCCTCTCTAGTCCCTACTCTGATTCTGAACACTGCCCAGAGTCTTCCTCAGCCTCCAGGGCAATCCCATAGTGTTCATCGCTGTCAGATTCCACCAAAGCTCAGCCAGCCGCTGTTGGGCCACAACAGTACCCAAGGGTATTTCAGACCCATGGAACATTTTACAGGCATACTAAGGGAACTTATTTTATCATAAAACTGATCACTCATACAAATAGAGGATTTCCTTCACTGGAAGTATTCAAATTGACATATGATAGGCATCCACCTAAGAGAAATCTAGCAGTCCCTAATATTTTCTCAGTAAATCCACAGTGGATATGACAACTGTACCCAATTCACTGTACAGCTTCAACTTTCTATAGAATGAACGGCATTGGTTTTTATAGGTAAACAGGATTGGATGAGACCAAGACCAAGAATGGGAGAATGAAACCATTGTGCTTTTTAGTATTTCTGTGTTGTCGTTTTTAGTTAGGATAACCTTAGGGATTCTGTGCTTGCAAATGGAAATGTGATTTTTCAAGTTGATAGTGTCATTTTATGTAAACAAAGTTAATTCTACTTCCTGCTATGCAGGACCCAAACTCATTACTGAAACCACAAGCAGCACAATATAAAAAAGTTAACTGTCAAAAGAGCTTAAAACGAAGATGGAAATGGTTTCTCCCCTGCTCTTCTCCCTTCCCAAAGTTGCTCAGCAGACATTAATTACCACATCAAGCTCGTTTAAATCTGTACACATGTGTGCTCAGCACAATATTGTTTGCAGCCACGTATTCTACAATGCGTATTATTTCTGCAGTTTGGGCTGCTGCGAATAAAAGCAAAAACTTAAAACTAAAATTCCAGATTTTAGGCAGTATAGACATTAGAATCTGGGTGGGATTCACATTTTTTTTACTACCGGTTCTGTGGGCGTGGCGTGGGTGGCTTGGTGGGTGTGGATGGGAAAGTATACTGCAGAATCCCCATTCCCTCCCCACTCCTGGGAGAATGATACTGCAAAACCTCCATTCCCTTCCCACCCCGCTCCAGGGCAAGGATACTGCAAAATCTGCATTTCCACCCGACTTGAGGGCAAGGATACTGTAAAATCCCCATTTCCTCCCCACCCCACTAACCTGCTTTTCAACTCTATTGTCCTGTGCAGGGTAACAGAAGAAGACCCAGCCAATCAGCTGGGACTCGGGAGATAACGAATAAATGGGGGCGGAGCTAGCCAGTAATTGCCGGTTCTCCAAATCACTCAAAATTTCCACTACCGGTTTGCCAGAACCAGTCAGAACTGGCTGAATACCACCTCTGCATTAGAATCCATGTCCGATTTCAGCATATTCCACAGTTCTACCATTCTTCCTATACAATTTATACGGATGCATTTTAATCTTTTTAATCAAGAAGCATTGGACTGATGATTCTCAATACAGTTAGGTAACATGCCAAGAGTTGATCTAGTCCTGTAAATATGCCTACCTCTTAATGCCAACAACTTCCACACACTAGAAAGGAAGTTATATCTCATCCAGAAGAGCCCAATCTATATATTACTAATACTCTTATTTCTGTAGCCTGCATGAAGCAGCACATTATAGGACAAGTTTTGAACCTCAAATGGGCTAATTTACAGAATGCATCCAGGACCCATGACTCTCCTGGAACTGAAATTTGACAAAACTTGTAAAAACATTTTATGACAAAGTTATCATAAAGCATTTAATGACATAATATAAAGTGTCATAAAACATTCCCTGTGGTTAACTGCTGATGTCTGACTGTGCTATACACTTCAACATGGACTATTTTTAAGGCAGATGCATCTCTGAATATCTCCCTGAAAGCTGAAACAATGACCCAACTGGTCATGACTTGTCTTCTCTTCTCCAAAGGGGAAAGAAGATGTGGAGGTCCAGCCTTAAAATCTAAAACAGAGGAAGGGAATGATGGCTCCTTTGTGACTTGTGGACTTCAACTCTCAGAATTTCTGAGCCAGCGCGGGAATTGAAGTCAACAAGTCATAAAAAAAACAGCGTTCCCCACCCCATCTAAAAGATTGATAACTGAAGAAGAGAAACCACTGGAGCTCTCAGATGAGAGAAACTTCCTTTATTTTCTTTCCACTTTGCCATTCTTAGATACTTTCATTTTGTTAACATCTAACCAGGATCCTCCAGAGGATGGTAGAGGACAGGAGGGCCTGGAGGAACATTGTCCATGTGGGGACATGACTTCACAACTAACAACAATGAGGATCATTCCTTGTTGACCTCATTGTGATAATTTTGCTCTTCAGTTAGCTACCAACTGGGATTTCTTCCCATGTTAGGACTTCTTTCAACCAACCAGAATAGAGCTGGAAGGGACATTGGAGGTCTTCTAGTCCACCCCCACCCCCACTGCTCAAGCAGGAGATCTTATACCATTTCAGACAAGTGACTATCCGGGCTCTTCTTAAAAACCTCCAGTGATGAAGGCCCCACAATTTCAAGCTGTTCCACTGATTAATTGTCCACACTGTTAGGAAGTTTCTTCTTTTAACCATAACATTGAGTAACCCTCACAGATCATTCCTAACAAGCAGCCATCATCTCCTGCAGGATAATTTGTAAGCCCTTACAACATTGTTGAGCATCTTTTCTTCATTTGAAATGACCTTTACAGGATAATAACATCTACCTTGTTGAGTCTTAATTGCCTAATTAGAGGAGGCTTTTTTTTTCACTTAGGCAAACATTTAAAAAATCTTACTCTTTTAATTGTGCCCTGCTTATTTTCTTCCATTTGAATCTTAATCAGTTTCAATAGGACTTTATAAAAGAATTCTTCCCGTTGCAGTTTTATTTTTCAGTAAAATGTTAAGCAATTAAATCCTATCGGTCCATGAAGAGTATATGCGCCTCTCCTCCCCAAAATTGTAAGTGATAATATATCACTCTGATTTAGAACTTAGCATCTCATATGTAGCAGATCTGATTGACTGTAGAGTAATGTGTTAATATGTTTTGTGTATATTAGTGTATGTGCATGTCTATGGAAATTCTCAGTCATCCAGATCATGGTTGTCCCAAAGGTGATTTTTCAAGAGTCAACTGGACTTCCTTGTTTTTCTTTGAAAACATTTCACTTCTCATCTAATCTTGTATGACAAGTGAAATGTCTCCAAAGAAAAACACGGAAGCCCAGTTGCCTCTTGAAAAAACACCTCTGGGACGGATATATGCATGTATATATACATAAATCATATATGTATGTACTTCATGTATATGTATATACATACCATCATATATTGAGCCATCGCAAAGTAGTTTACAATAAAATCGGTAACAAAATATGTAATAGTTATGTAACACAAAATTAAATGAAATATTCTTTAAAAAGAAAGGAATATGTCCGAGCCCAGCCCACTTCCCTCTGCTGTTTAATATCTACCTTATTTTTGGACTATAAGATGCACCTTTTCCCCCCAAAAAAGAGGGTGAAAATCTGGGTGCATCTTATACACTGAATACAGCACTTTTGCCCCCCTCCCTTCACAAAAAATGGATAAGCAAAGGGTTTGGGAGGCCTGCAAAATACTCCTGGGGGCTAAGGAGGGCAAAAACAAGTGAAAAACGGGCTGTTTTTGCTCATTTGTGCCCTCTCCCCAGCCCCCAGGAGCACTCTACAAGTCTCCTAAAAGCTATGCATGCCCTTTTTTTGCCAAAAAGGGCCGTTTTTTGCTCATTTTTGCCCCAGCCCCCCCAGCCCCCAGGAGCCCTTTGAAGGTCTCTCAAACTCTCTGCATGCCTAAAAAATGAGGTGCACACAGGGCTTGGGAGGTCTGCAGGGTGCAAAAACTTTTTAAAAAAAATTATCTCTTCAAAATCTTGTTACTCCGGTGTGTCTTATACTCCAAAAAAATACAGTATGTTAAACTGTTGGGTGAGGTCATGTATCAGTTGGGATTTAGTATCATGAGTATTATCTTCAGGTTATCTTGACTCAGTGTCAGGTAGTGGCAGGGGTGGGATCCTACCAGATTAACAACCGGTTCACTGAGCACATCCACACGCCTTGCATACCTGACACGCACTGCATGTGCAAATGCAGTTCACTGAAAAACAGCTGAGGTGCAGCAATCGTCTCTGCTGCGCCTATCAGCTGGGCTAGAAAAAAAGGAGATATAGGTGGGTATAGCCCAGGGGCGGGCAGGTGGAGCCCACCTGAAGGTCAGAGCAAACTGGTTTGCTCTCAGCTGATCTTCGGAGCTACCGGTTCACCCAAACTGGGCCAAACCGGTAGAATCCCACCCCTGGGTAGAGGACTTCTGCCCCTAGCCTGGGTTGAAGCCATATGAGAAAGCCTGTGACCTCAGCTGAGACAGTTCCATGCCATTCAGTTCATCTACCCAGGTCTCAGTAATTCATTCTAGGTCACTCCCCTCATCTATGATCACTTCATGAATGACAACCAGAATCTTATTGTGACCTGGCACTTAACAACATCACCCCAAAGGAAGTGGGGAGGATCAGAAATCATATCACAAATGATTTTAGAAACAGAGGAAGGGAGCAGATGTGGTAATGATCACAACCATCTAAATCCTCTGCATTTTGCATGCTGGCTCCCATAACTTGATTTACTGCAATTAGTGATTATTTGAACAGAATCCTCCCCTTTTTTGATTTTTCTTCTATTCATCTCTCCCAGCCAGAAATACCCTACACTTACACAGCACTACTCAAAGAAGGCAGAGCGTAGTTAAAATGCTGCACAATATTGTGCACAACCACCAACCAAACTTTTACTATAACTCAGCTCTTTCCAGCACAAGATTGAATTCATATTCTTACATAAAATCCACACTCATTCTTTAGGGAAGATGAGGAGTGAAGTTTTGGCAGGGTAGAAACCAGGTGCTTTTAGCACCTGTTCTTGCTCTTTTAAGGCCAAAGGAAATCACCGATGCCCTTATCTGGCTGTTCCCAGGAGAATGCAGTCAATCTGGAGAGATTAATGTCAGATGCAAAGAGCCAGAATGAAATACCATGAGATAATCAGAGTTACCTCTTTATTGCCACGTGTCTATTTACAAGAATCTTACCAGACTGACTGCATTCTCCTGGGAACAGACAGATGCAAAGCTTTGGGGATTTGGGCGGAGGCCAGGCCTTGCCTTGCTTCCTGCCCTACAAGCACTACACAATTGGCAGCCTCTTCATTCCTTATCCCACTCTATCTCACAGCAAGCTTCTCAATCAGTTTCCCAAGTCAAGAAAGTCTAGAGGGCTTTAAATAGATGGAAACCTTAGCTCTCCATCTTCTTCTCAATTCAAAATATTTAGTATATTTCCTTCTGATTAGAATTCCTGTATAAAAACAAAAATGCAAGCATTTTATCGTGTAGGTCAGCTCCATAAAATAAGATGTAATTTCTTATTGGTCATTATTTTATTAACCTCATAGATCTTTTCAATTCTAATTGCATATCTTAACTGCAAATGAAATTATATGATGAAGATGATTTAAACAAACTTGCAGACCCAAGTTTATTTACATGTAAATATGCTAATCTCTAATAAATAGTTTACTTATACTTCTCTGAACTCTATGTTCACATATTACATTAGATCTACATCTAATGTGAAGCTTTAAATGGTAACAGGGTGCAAAGTATAAGATATTGCATTGGATATGAATTGGACACTGAAAAAGCAATTTATTGTAATGTTTTATTAGCATGTTAATTGTTAAGTGGAATGATTGATACAAGGCTGGTTCAAGCAGTGTAATATGGTATTCATATGGTAATGAATTTGTTTGGCTTAGTATATTGCATGAACCAAGTCAGTTGTGGTTTATTCCAGGAACCATGGTTTAGTGCAATGTTTGAGTTCAATCATTGTGTAATTGTAATTGGAGCCCCTTTAAACTGCCTGCTCAAACTGGGTGCTGACCTAATCTCTTTTTAGAAAAAGAGCAAGAAGCCGATTCATCCTTTGTGCAGTAATTTCTTTTCATAAAGCCTAGAACTAAGATAAACTGAGAATGACCTTTCCCTATATTTGCTGCCAATTAGAGAAGAAAGTGAGTTAATGGCTGAATGGGAGGATTCAAAACATTAAACGCTTTTTTTACACTATTTTTTCCTTTGTAGGAAAGGAAAGTCTACACGAAAATCCTTCATTCGCTCCTTTGTAGGGTCTATACAAAAATCCCTCAGATGCTGGCTGAGGAATTCCGACACTAAAAGTCTAAGCCAGGGGTGTTCAACCATGAAAACTTTAAGGCTTGTGAACTTTAACTCCCAGAATTCCCCAACCACCATGGTTGACTGGGGAAATCTAACAGTTGAAGTCTGAAAGTCTTAAAGTTGCCAAGATTGGACACCCTGGTCTAAGCAGCCTCCCGCTGGCCACACATTCAGCAGCCAAGATAGGGAAAGTGAAATAGACCCTTCCCTATATTACCATAGAGTCTTTTCTGCTGAGGCTGAAAGTGTGAGCTGGAAACTTTTCTGCATACCTCCAAAGTGTACTTTGCAACAAAATACTTTTGTGAGCTAGTAACTAGACAAGTGTACAAACGGCCTTGTAGAATTCTCTCTCCTGTGAGCGATGGATGATTTCTCCAATTTTTATTCGGATAGAAAAAATTCTCAAAGGCAAAAATTAGCAGGGACAATAGCATTTGCACCATGGGAGAATTGCCCTTATAAGGCCTTCTTTTGAAATTTAATGGCAAAATGAGAAGTAGGAGGTTGCAAACTGCTGGAGAGAAGATTATTCAATGAAAGAGAGGTCATTTCACAACATATCTCTTATAATTAAAGTATGTTCAGAAACACAGGATAGCAATCAAGTAATAAACATGCAAGAAGTTATTCTTTCTTTAGAATTTTCTTCTTTCAAATGTTTTTTGTTTTAAAAGAGGATTCTTCTTTTGTCAAATTGAATGAGAACTGGTAGGAAAAAATAGTGCAATATGTCTTTGCTTGTGCAATTTGTAGAAAACTCCTAAGGCATGCTAGGATAGGAATATGTTTTATTTATCTTTGCATCATGAAGATGCAGATTTCATATTGCTTACTGCAGTTCAGGCCCAGGAGAGCTGAATTCTGAAACTTGTTTATTAGAACTCATTCCCCCTTTTCAATTTGTGTAAGCAACTAACTATGATGGTGAAATAATAGCAGCCGACATCATGACATCATTCATCTTTTCATATTTTTATCCCAGTATTGGATGCAAATGTGAAAGTCATAGTTTGTGTTCTCATATCACATTTTAACATTGATCTGTTCCTGGCTTTTCCTGCAGACGCCTATGCTACCTTCTATACTACTTTAGAATATGATGGTTCTATTTAACAATAAGGGTATTTCAAAAAACTACATTTTGTGGCAATGAATTTTCTGAATAAACTGTTTGTTAGATCTAAAAATTACAAATTAATATTTTGGATGGATTCCCCAGTCTTTTACCTGACAGCTGCTCTACATTGGCTAAGATGGTCACAATTTGCACAAGGAATTACAAGATCTATGTTCCTATTTCTGACTCAGAAACTTTCCAGAACTATTAGTGATGAAAAAAGGGGGACAAAACCTTCTCTGTGTGATATGTATTTGCGGTGAAAGTGTCCCGGGTATTTACCTTGTGTTTATATTTATATTTTAGATTCTCCCTATAAAACAAAAGCAACTTATAATTAAATATTTTAACATGTAATAAAATTATATAAATATATTTAAAAGATGTCTGGTAGGTGGGAGGTATTGTCACGTTTATTCATGTTGTGGGGGTGTTTCTCTATTTCGATAGCTTCCATAATTATTCTCTTGTTGAAGTGTTCAGTTTTGGAGATTAATTTGGTTCCTTCAAAATTAATTTCATGTCCTGTAGCTTTAAGATTCTGGAAAAGGGAGGAAGTTTTTCTTTTTTTCTAACTGTGTTCTTGTGAATAAACGTGATGATACCTCCTGCCTACCAGACATCTGGAAACCAGCCCTAGTCAACAAACGAGCCCCACCCACCACCCAGGCCGTTACAACACAAAACAACAACACACAGCCAACACCAATCAGCACCAATCTACGAATCATCATACAGCCACACATCCAATCAATCTACTTACTGAAACAAAGCCAGCACTCCACACCCCCACCAAGATTTATAGAAAGGCGGCAGCTCCGACCACGCTTTAAGCATAAAAACCCAGCCCGAAGATGGCGAGTGAGACCTCGCCAAAACTTTGTCAAGACAATCTCAATCTTACACGGGAAAAGACCCAAATACAACAAGACCAGCATAGATAGATAGATAGATAGATAGATAGATAGATAGATAGATAGATAGATAGATAGATAGATAGATAGACAGACAGACAGACAGACAGACAGACAGACAGACAGACAGACAGACAGACAGACAGACAGACAATCAGACAGACAGACAGACATATATATAAATGTCTCTACAGGAATTTACCTGGTATTTCTCTGATAGTTTCTGGAAAAAGATGAAAATGCTTTTTCACCAACATTTTCATTCTGGTCTAAATTTGATATATATGATCTGATGGTTGATTCATATATCAGATATAGAACAGAATGAAAATGTTGGTGAAAAAGCATTTTCATCTTTTTCCAGAAACTATCAGAGAAATACCAGGTAAATTCCTGTAGAGACACAGTGCAGCCATCATCAACAAGGTCCTCTTCCTAACAGTTTACTGTGTCCCATCAGAAAATAGGAACTGATGTATGTTGATAACACCTTTTTGTCCTTTTGGCATATCAAATGTGTGTTGCAGCATTGATCCCCTCTTGAAATGTCACTTGCACTGCTAAACTTGCATCCATATCTTAAACAAATTGCCTATGATTATGATAGTTTGAATAGAGATAGAAAAGAATGCCCTTGTGGTAGTCTTTTATAAAGCCTCCCCCCCCCCCAGATCACCTTAAATTCTTCCTCCCCCCCTATATTCATTTCTTAAAACTACATGTCTGTGGCATGTCTGTGAGTGGGGGAAGGATGGAAGGAAGGAAAGAAGGAAGGAAGGAAGGATGGATGGAAGGAGGAAGGAAGGAAAGAAGGAAGGAAAGAGAGGGAAGAAGGGAGGAAGAGAAGTAAAAGGAAGGGAGGGAGGAAGGAGAAGGAAGAAGGAAGGAAAGAAAGTGGAAGGAAGGGAAGTAAAAGGAAGGAAGGGAAGAAGTAAGGAAGGAAGGAGAGGGAAGAAAGGAAGGAAGGAGAGGGAAGAAGAAAGAAAGGGAAGAAGAAAGGAAGGAGGCAGGGAGGCAGGTACTTTGCTCATGCTGGAAAATTGATCTTGCTTTTTCTAAAAAATCAAAATACAGAGATCCATTTGTTCCAGCAGAGTGCTGCTTCAGTCAATCTGTTCTCAGACTATTTTTTCTAGCAGTGATGATATTGGAACAATCTTGGTGTCTTCTATTAAGTCTTCCTCCTTTTGGTTGCCCACCAACTGTAGACTGCTACGGAGACCCTGGACATTCTGTTAAAACTCTGGTTCTCTAGCCTCCCGGAACAAAAGCACCTGTTTTCCTGGTGGCGGATGTCTCCATCTCTATCTCTGCAATCCACTCACCCATACCCACCCTGCTTCTTCAGTTTCCAATCTTTCCTTTCAGGAAAACAAATGGTCAGCTGAAAACCACCGCAGCTGATCACTGAGGGTGGGTTTTTTTTTTTTAACCAAAAGGGGAAAAAAGAGTGAGAAAGGGGGAGGGAGGCGCCCCCAGTCCGCTTTAGGCAGCAAAAGAAAACGCTTCTCCTAATTCCAACAAATAGCCTCCCCTTTTTAAAAAATGAGCTTCACATTTCGAGTGGCACTTTCTCTGTCATCACCACGGCTGCCTTCAACTTTTGAACTCTGTCAGCAGCTACATTTGCAGCTCTGGGGTCGGGCGGGAGGCGGTGTCGTGGGAAGGGGAGAAAAGAGAGGGCTGGGCGGAGAGCCGCGCACCCCCTTTTGCCGGTGGAGAAAGACATAAACAAACCCTCACATTCCCCCCCACACACACACACACAAACACCGCAAAGAAGAAGAAGAAAAGGGAAGTGGAAGCATCCTCTGGGGGACAACTCAGCACCGGTGGGCCCCGCTGCAGTCATACGTTATGCTTTGCCGCAGCTCCCCGAGCCTGCGTCGTGGCAGTAATTGTCACGGTGACAGAACCGGGAACATGCGCTGTAATTAGGACAGTTGTTTTGTCATGTGTAACCATCTGAAGAGGGGGAAGGAAAAAGAGGCGAATGTGCATTAATCGGCACATCTGTAGCATCGAGAAGGCAAACTAGGCGCAAGGGCGAGGGGTGGGGGAGAGAACTCAAAAGAACAACTCAGCCAGAATTTTTTCCCCCAGAAGATGCATAAATGCGTGCTAAAGTAGAACCAGTTGTGTATGATGAAAGATGATTTTTCTTATTTCTTTTCTCCTCTTCCCCCCCTCTCTCCTCTCCCCTTTCCCTTCTCCTTCCTTCTCCTCTGCTTCCTCTTCCTCCTCCTTGGGGGTAAAATGACACAATGAAATCTTTGGGCAAAGTTGATCCTCAAAAAAGATAGAACACACCTTCACCAAAATACCCCCCTCCTTTCCCTAGATCTCTCCCTGTGCCATTTTCTTCCTGGTTAGATTTTGAGAGCTGTCTTGTGGAATGCAAAGTTTCCAAAGAGGTCCCTGACAATTTAACACAATACCAATATCAATACCAATACCAGAAAGGAAAGGAAAGGAAAGGAGAAAAGAAAGGAAAGAAAAAAAGAAAGGAAAAGACAGGAAAAGGAAAGGAAAAAGAAAGGGAAAGGGAAAGTGAAAGGGAAAGGAAAAAGGAAAGGAAAAGGAAAGGAAAAAGGAAAGGAAAAGGAAAGGAAAAAGAAAGGGAAAGGGAAAGGGAAAGGAAAAAGGAAAGGAAAAAGGAAAGGAAAAAGAAAAGGAAAAAGAAAGGAAAAAGGAAAGGAAAAAGAAAGGAAAAAGAAAGGAAAAAGAAAGGAAAAAGAAAGGAAAAGAAAGAAAAAAGGAAAGGAAAAAGGAAAGGAAAAAGAAAGGGAAAGGGAAAGGGAAAGGAAAAAGGAAAGGAAAAGGAAAGAAAAAGGGAAAGGGAAAGGGAAAGGAAAAAGGAAAAGAAAAAGGAAAGGAAAAAGAAAGGAAAAGGGAAAGGAAAAAGAAAGGAAAAAGAAAGGAAAAAGGAAAGGAAAAGATAAAAATAAAATCATATTAACAATGAAAATAAGTTAAGGCCAGTGGTGTCTGCAAGGTGTGGTAAAAAAGGGGGGGCAAGAAGGCAGCTGTGATAGTGCAATCAGAGCTCTTTATTTGCATCATGCACTTCATGTGCATAAAAAACAGGCAGAGTTAACAATCGCCTAACATCTTTCCCTCCCCCTTTTTTAACACTCTGTGGATATCCCTGGTTAATGTCATAGATGTAGTGGGCTTTCTATAACATAACATAAAGGATTTCCAGTAAAGTTTTCAGACTGGCAGGCTGAGTTCTAGAGCCAAAAGAGTGAAATGTGCATTTTACACTTTCTGCCTAATTGGGTGGATTCCTTTGCTATCAGAACTGAGAGCTACAGGATCAGCATAGAGCTGGCTCAGGAATTCTGGCTTTTGAAGTCCACAAGTCATAAGGGCGCCATTGTTCCCCACCCGTTTCAGAGCATTGATGAACAACGGTACTGCCTTCAAGAGTCATACCTTTGTCCTGAAAAACATAGAATAATAGAATTGGAAGGGACCTTGGCGTTGTTCTAGTCTTCTAACCCCTGCTAGAGCAGGAGACCCTATATAATTTCAGATAAATGGTTGTCCATTTAAAAGCCTCCAGTGAAGGAGCACCCACAATTTCTGAAGGCAGACTTGCTCCATTGATTGATCACCATCAATTAAGCATCAAGAGGATGGGCACTATCATAAGGAAAATTAAATAAACATAACTTGAATCCCCCCCCCTTTTTTTTTAGAAATCCTTGCAGGCATAGCCATACCCTTAGCCTTATATACCACTTTTCTGAAGGTGGACTTCTTCCATTGGTTGATTGCACCATCAATTAAGCATCAGCAGCATGGGCACTATCATAAGGAAAATTAAATATAACTTGAATTCTATTTTTTTTTTAGAAATCCAAGCAGGAAGAGCCATAGCCATAGCCTTTAGACTGATATACCACTTCATAGTGCTTTACATCCCTCTCTAAGTTGTTTACAGAGTCAGCCTATTGCCCCCAACAATCTGGGTCCTCATTTTACCCACCTCAGAAGGATGGAAGGCTGAGTCAACCTTGAGCCATTGAGACTCGAACTGCCAAATTGCAGGCAGCCGGCAGTCAACAGAAGTAGCCTGCAGTACTGCACTCTAACCACTGAGCCATGGCAGAATGGAGTACAATACAATACAATACAATACAATAGTAGAGTTGGAAGGGACCTTGGAGGTCTTCTAGTCCAACCCCCTGCCTAGGCAGGAAACCCTATACCTTCAGACAAATGGCTATCCAACATCTTCTTAAAGACTTCCAGTGTTGGGGCATTCACAACTTCTGGAGGCAAGCTGTTCCACTGATTAATTGTTCTAACTGTCAGGAAATTTCTCCTCAGTTCTAAGTTGCTTCTCTCCTTGATTAGTTTCCACCCATTGCTTCCTGTTCTACCCTCAGGTGCCTTGGAGAACAGTTTGACTCCCTCTTCTTTGTGGCAACCCCTGAGATATTGGAGTATATAAATAAGTATATCAATAAAGAAATTGGGACTTTAATATTCCTTGCTAAGTAAAAGGAGACCAACAGCAGGCCCATCTGCTCTTGGCTGGTAATTGGCTGGTAATCATTTTCTACCCAAGCCCCACACCACTGTGACATCACAACTCTGGTATATATAAGAAAAGGCTTGCATGGTGATGTCACTGCAGGACAGAGCTTTACACTCCCTGACCACAGATGCGCATGTGGGCATTAATTCACCTTTAAGTAACTGGAAAGAAAAGCTTGTTAACACTCCTACTCCTGATTATTGCTTCTTCACTGCTAATGGTAGCAGAGAAGCAATGATCCTCAGGAAAGTCATGGGGAGGGAAAGTCTAGCTTCTCCACCCTGCTGCTCCCAACTGCTGTTTCTTTGTGGCTGATTGCAACATGGAAACTGCAATGTGTTGCACTCCATCAATCATTAGGCTGATGAGCGGACAATCAGAAAAGAAACTCCTCTCATTCTCAGGGCCAGAAGGACCCAAAAAAAAGTGTTAATTATTGTCCAATATTAAAAAAACACATGGTAATTCTCATCCAACTCTTTTTCTTATATAATTTTTCTCTTTAAGAAAAAAAAAATTATATGATTCTCATGAACTCATGATTTATAAATTATAAATCAAAGCCAAGGTGGTGCAGGGGTTAGAGTGCAGCACTGCAGGCTACTTCAGCTGACTGCTAATGGTGGGTTCCTACTGGTTTGGACTGGTTTGGCCAAACCGGTAGTGGTTTGGTGGCCTGGGTGGCTGGAACCGGCAGCAATCCAGGCCTGCCATGCCCCTGAATCGGTTCTCCTACAGTGCCGCCATCTTGATTTTTGGTCCTGCTCATGCACAGAACAATTTTCATTGCACAAATTTATTTATTTTTCCTTTTTTAATATTTTGGGCATGCGCAGACCTATTTATGTGCAAATGCACACATGTGTGCACAAAATTGTGCACGCACCGAACCAGCAGTCATACCGGCAGCAACCCACCCCTGCTGCTAACTGCAGTTCGGCGGTTCAAATCTCACCAGCTCAAGGTTGACTCGGCCTTCTATCCTTCCGAGGTGGGTAAAACGAAGACCCTGATTGTTGGGGGCAATAGGCTGACTCTGTAAACCGCTTAGAGAGAGCTGTAAAAGCACTGTGAAGCGGTATATAAGTCTAAATGCTATGGCTTTTATGAGTGCTGTCTTTCTAAGAACTGCAGAGATCATTCATCTGAGAATTTGCAGGGACTACAAAGAAAGTAATTGAGTCCCTTGTATGACCTATGGACTTCTCTCCTGTTACTTTAAAAATTCTTTTTTAAACACAAAAACAATATTTTTTTAAGATGATGAGGTGTATACTTTCCTGTCAGATTCTGAAAAATAAGGACAGTGGGCAGCAAAATTAGCAATATTCACTTAGGAAATGTTTTCTTTTAAGAGGACACTCAAACTATGAAGTGCCTATCCTATTTTACCAGATTTTTCCCCTCCACCCCTGGTTTTTTTTCTTTCACTCTTTCTTCTTTCAGCAGGGACTAGAAAACTGTATTTTGACTCCTGTCTGTAAGCTGTCTGTATATTCCATTTTACAGGCATTGGTGCTGATTTAACAGTACCTTGTAAAGAATCCAAAGATCACCTTTTGAGAGAACGGAAAGCTTGCAAAGTAACAATAGCATAGCAATTTGCTTCGCTTGTAGCAAATGGATGTTTTTGTGGAACAGAAAGACTTGCAATAAATAAGACTAGAAAGACTTCCAAATGCTATTGTGTGCCATAATACCACTGTGATCTGCATTGGCTTTTGAATGGTGGAGGTCTAAAAAAACAGAGTCCCATAAAAACCTACACTTCAAACAGAACAATGTATGACAAAGATAGCTCTCTGAGTGGTCTTCAGCCAGAATCAAGGGTGCCTGCATTAAAAGGAGGGGGGGCTTTGTGACTGTTGACAAGAGAGGTGGGGGGCAGATTGGCTGCTGAAATTGAGTTAAAATGTGAACTGCAGGCAAAAGACTGCGATTTCTAATTCATTTCCTGAAAAAGAATCTTGCAAGCCTTTTAAAAGGGTTCAAAAGATTATTCATACTTTTTTTTTTGGTATGAAGATTTGGCCTTACCTTGCTTGCCACCTAAAACAACACCTTGATCTGGACTCACTGTAATTTACTAAACTCCACCATGAACTTGAATTTCTTTGCTTTGTTGTAAATTATTCATTTCTTCCCGAAACTCAAAGTTGCTTATATAGCACTCCTTTCTCTAATTCTTCTCAATATCCCTGTAGGGTAGGAAGCCTAGGATGGAATACCTGGCCCAAACACATACATGTCACTTTTGTGGTTCAGAAGGACTTTCTATCTGGACAACTTGGTCCTTCAATGATTATCTTTACATAGACATGTATCTTTATAGGGAAGTTCCCTAAACTTAACACAGCTTTGAACTGTGTTTGAATATACAGTATACTTATAGTATATGCTATAACGTAAAGATAAAGGTTCCCCTCACACATACAGTATGTGCTAGTCTTTCCTGACTCTAGGGGGCAGTGCTCAACTCTGTTTCAAAGCCAAGAACCAGTGCTGTCTGAAGACATCTTTGTGGTCACATGGCCGGCATGACTAAATGCTGAAGGCGCACGAACCGCTGTTACCTTCCCACCAAAGGTGGTTTCTATTTTTCTACTTGCATCTTTACATGCTTTCCAACTGCTAGGTTGGCAGAAGCTGGGACAAGTAACGGGAGCTCACTCAGTTACACGGCGCTAGGGATTCAAACCGCCGAACTGCTGACCTTTCTGATCGACAAGTTCAGCTTCTTAGCCACTGAGCCACGGCGTCCCTCTGTATGCTATACAAACTCCTAAAACTCTATTGCCAGTCTCTATACCATAGATTCTTAAATTGTTTCCCCCATTTGCCCCTTTTCCTGTCTCAAGTAACATCATTATTTGCACAAATAATTTGGCCTCTGTTGCTTTACACAAGCATCTCAGCAGCAGCAGTGCCAAATGATTCACAAACAATCAATCTGCTCCATTTACCCCCTAGGACCGTGATGGCGAACCAATAGCAAGTGTTCCATAGTTGGCACGCAGATCTATCTCTGAGGGCATGCAAGCTGTTGCCCTAGGTCAGCTGCAGTACGCATGTGCACTCTGGCCAGCTGATTTTTGGCCTTCAAAGGGCCTCTGAATGGCCGAGGGTGGCCGTTTTCACCCTCTCCAGTCTTCAAAAAAGCCCCCGAACCCTAGGGAGAGTGAAAACCTGGCCTACCGAGCCTACTGGAAGTTCAGAAATGGGCCGATTCCAGCTTCCCGGGGGTCTCCAGGGGGCTGAGGGAGGTAGGTCATGCATGCATGGGTGGGGATGCACAGGGGGATTGAATTATGTATATGGGCACTTCTGTGCTATTGCACGCATGTGCATGCTTTCGACACCTAGGATATGCCCACATTACCCCTTGGGAGTAATTACCTGCTGTTTAAATACTTGCGTTTTATACAATCTGTGCATCTACAAAAGATGCCATTTTATTGGCTGGTGTTACCTCATCTGGACTTGCCCATGTGCACATCTAGCTGTTTGGAACATCTACTGATAGCTGTTTGTGTCTGAGTTGTTAACCTGAATATCTAACCAAGTATTTCAAACTCAGCCTCTTAAGATATATGGACTTCACTTCCCAGGATTCCCTAGTCTGCATGCTGGTTGGGGAAATCTGGAACTTGAAGTCCACAGATCTTGAAGTCAAGGACCAGCCGCAAGTGCCTCTTGTTCAGCACCATTACACGTTTGAACAGTTGTTGAACAAGTGGTCATTAACAAAGGACCGCCTATAGTAAATAATTGAGTGACTTGCTTGATGTTGTATTTCATTATTTTTGTATTGTGTCTAAGTATAGGTGCATGAAAAACAAATCTACTTTAAGGCAGGAACCCTGCTGCAGACATTGTAGGACATCTGCAAAAATGGCTTGGGCTTGGGATTATGGTAGTTATGGTACTTTTCCAATAGCTGTGCAAGGATACAGTACATAGTACATGCCTGTGATACATGCAGTTGTGAGGCACTGACATGTGAACACAGAACACACATTCACAACAACACCAAGATAGCCACTATTCCCATCACTGCTGCCAGCTTTTAAGCAAATCAGTGATGAATAACACATTATGGATAATTATACTGCCATCAATATTTCAGGGCCCCACTTCTGCTTGTCTACCATCCTCCTTAATGATAACAACAATTTCGCAGATCTTTTAAACAATCCATAAGATTAACCTGTACAGGTTCTGATTAGAATAGAATAGAATAACAGAGTTGGAAGGGACCTTAGAGGTCTTCTAGTCCAGCCCCCTGCTTAGGCAGAAAACCCTACACCACTTCAGACAAATGGTAATCCAACATCTTCTTAAAAACTTCCAGTGTTGGGGCATTCACAACTTCTGGGGGCAAGTTGTTTCACTGATTAATTGTTCTAACTGTGATGAAATTGCTCCTTAGTTCTAAGTTGCTTCTCTCCTTGATTAGTTTCCACCCGTTGCTTCTTGTCCTACCTTCAGGTGTTTTAGAGAATACAGCTTGACTCCCTCTTCTTTGTGTCAACCTCTGAGATATTAGAACACTGCTATCATGTCTCCCCTAGTCCTTCTTTTCAAACTCGACATACCCAGTTCCTGCAACCGTTCTTCATATGTTTTAGCCTCCAGTCCCCTAATTATCTTTGTTGCTCTTCTCTGCACTCTTTCTAGAGTCTCCACATCTTTTTTTACATTGTGGAGACCAAAACTGAATGCAGTATTCCAAGTGTGGCCTTACCAAGGCATTATAAAGTGGTATTAACACTTCACATGATGTTCTCACTCTACCTTCTTCCCAATGAGAATATGTGAGCTAAAGCTCACATCATATGTCACCCTTGCTGAGGACAATGTGAATTGTTGCCCTGGTCCAGCCCATCTGGAGGATGCCAAGGAGGGAAAGGTTGCTGCAGTAGAATGCACCAGCAGCAGATGCTGGCTTCCTTGAATTACATGTTTGCAGAGTGGCAACTATACTTCTTGACATACAAGGGCAGGCACCATCGTAAGCCACAGCTCATTACAATGAATATTCCTGGGTATTTGTTGGCTTGACTATGTAAGGCTAATGTGATGGAGTGTGGCGTTGTGTTCGTGTTAATTTTGCTCTTGTTTTTCTCCATTTCTCTTCTTGTTTTTTCTTCGACGAAAGCAACATCCAATTAACAAATGGATTTATCCCATTCTTCTCTCCTTCGCCTGCCCTAATCAAATTTTTTATGTTCCTGTCTGTGCAGTATCTAGGTGTAGCAGCTGGAGGGAAGAGGTTGCCACATGGCCTCGCTCGTTCTCTGCTGCATGATTACCCACTGAAAAAAAATGTTTGCTGTGAAATGCACAGACAGTGTTGGATGCTCTTCCAGAGGGACAATAAGACAATTGCGGTTGCTCAGTTAAACTCTTCTTTCTATATCATTTACTTTCTCATTATTTCTATTTTATTTTAATATTAGCAACCCTAGAAAGGCATAGACCTTTTTTGCTTTACAAGTAGTCAACAGATATGAGCAGTGAATTGGACTAGAAGATTTCCAAGGTCCCTTCCAACTCTGTTATTCTATTAACAGTTGATACAAGACTTTACTGAAGGTAGGTTTTTCATTTACTGGATGGGAAATCTCAGCACAAATGTCAGGAAAATGCTGGTGATTGAGTAGGAATTCCAGTGACTCCTTTTCAGAATCCTCCAAAAATAAAGAGTTCAACCAAGGGCTGAAACAAAGGCATTTTTCCACATCAAGGTAAATTTATTAATCTAATTTGTTAATCTAATTTATATGCCGCACCCTCTCCACCAAGGGACTCGGTTAAGGATGTGCAAATAATTAAAAATCCTATCCACATTACTATCTCAGTCAGTAGGTCAATATTCCAGTAGGGTACACTTGAATATTTAAAAATTTTCTACAGACTTTGAACAAATCAGAGAAAACTTCATATTTATACGCATAGTGAGGCACAGTGTTCATAACTGTTAAGGTAAATTATCCAATAATCCATTCGCTTTTGATATGAACATTTCCCTGATGCAGATTTTTAAAATGCAGGTTTCCCAAATTTTAATCCTTGATTTCCAATAAAACTGATGCTTTGCATGTAAGTTTTCAAAGCATGATTTTAAAAAAATTAAAATGGGTGGGTTTTAATCCAGGAAATATACTGTTGAATAAGTACTGTTATCTGACTCACTGCACAAACTAATGGGAGAGAAACATTCAAGCTAACTTCCAATCTATCTTGTGATGTTCTTCCTAACCATGACTAATATTGAGCCAAATCTTTGCTTTCCAGAATATCCTCCCACTTCCCTGCTTTGAAAATGAGTGTTTACACCTTCTTCGAGCCATTATTTATAACCTCATTTGTTACCAAAATCCTTTTCTTGTCCTTCTAATGTTAGGAAAGCAGCCATTCAAGAGTGAGACAGAATGCAACAAAGAAAACAAGATTAAGGTTTGATTAGACAAAACTCCATGATGAATTCTCTCCCCACCTCCCAAGTAATTTCGTAGCAATGAGGAAATATTCAACACTGCTTGATTAAGTTTACCTCGGGGGTTTCTCAACCTTGGCAACTTGAAGAGATGTGGACTTCAACTCCCAGAATTCCTCAGCCTGCATGCAAATTCTGGGAGTTGAAGTCCACACCCCTGCAAGTTTCCAAGTTGAGAAACCCTGGTTTACCTCATTTCAAGTACTTAAACCAAGGCAAGGGCCATAGTCAGCAGACAAAGATGGCAGGGAAGTGAGTTTTGATCAAAAGTTAAACTTCTGTTCCCTTGGACAAAAGCAGATTATGGACTCATTTTCCCTTTGGACATCCAAGTCCAATGGCGTGTGCAGCCAAGTTTTGACTCATGCCTAAACCAACATCCTCCATTTCATTCATTTGTTCATTCATTCGTTTGTTTATTTAATTTCTTGGCTGCTCATCTCACTAATACAGAAAGGTTACAATACAATACAATATATCAAAGATTATGACCCATATAACACAAGATGATTCTGGGCAGTGTACAATAAAAATCTGCGTTTAGGGTGTGTACCAGAGGTGGGTTGCTGCTGGTTCGGCCCAGTTTGACTGAACTGGTGGTGGAATTCAGGCCTGGGTCATAGAACCGGCAGCGACCCAGGTCTGACATGCCCCTGAACTGGTTCTCTTGCTGCTGCTGATGTTGCCACCATATTGGATTTTAGTGACTGCGCGTGCGCCGTTCACTGTAAATTGTTCTGCGCATGCACACAGAACAATTTTCATTGAACAGTGTACACACGCATAGCATACGGGTTGCAAACTGGTAGTAAAACTGGCAGCAAGCCACCCCTAGTCTGTGCTACCCTAAACTTTGGATATGTAAACCAGGCAGGCAGGTAGACTAGAGTTAAAAACTAGGACAATCCTAGTTAAACTGGAGTGTGTGATAAGCCTATCCTTGATTAATGAAAAGTCCTTTCTGGTCCAGCATTATGTTCTCACTGGAGTCAAATTGATGCCATAAGCAAGAAATTGGATTCAGGTGCATCTTACCTTCCTTACAACTGGAGTAGAATTGGAAAACATAATGGTTTTAAAAATCCACATTAACCTTGACTTTGTCATAGCACAAATATCTATGATACCCAAATCTCAGGGCATGTGCTTCTGAGTCCCAAGGCCTTCTATTTCTCAGCAACTTCCACTCTTCCATCCAAATTAAATAGAAAGCTGCAAAACACAGTTTCAAATCAGGTAGACTCAATCCTCCTCTTCCTTTCGCATTCTGTAACACATTCTGTTCCTTTCCCTGCCACACAAATTTAGATGTATCTTTTTGTCACTGTTTAAACGATTCATCAGTTGTCAAAACAGGTATTGTCTCTAACAAAAACATCATTCTAGGTAAGACTTTCGTTTTTATCACAGAAATTCTCCCCACCAATGACAACTGTAGTTCCTCCCATCTTAACATATCTTTTTAAACTTAATTCCATGTCTTAGTATAGTATTTGAAATAACATACAATTCTTATTTGACATAGTGAGACCCAGATATTCTGCTTTCTTCTTAATCTTAAAACCTATTTTATTCATCACTTCTTTTTGAGCTTCTATTTTCATATTTTTGTTAAGGTTTCATCTTCTGTTTGTTGATCTTGAAACTTACTGGTGCACCAAATTCTTTTAGTTTTCCCATTAACATTTCCCTTTAAAGGGTTCTTCAAAGGTCCCTTTAAAGGATCTTTCAAAATCAGCACCAAATCATTTGCAAAAATCCTTATAAGTTTCTTTTTTACTTTTAACTTCCACAATTACCTCATCTTGTCTGTGCTTGAGCAGGGGGTTGGACTAGAAGACCTCCAAGGTCCTCCCAACTCTGTTATTCTGTATTCTTAATTCCTCTATCCAGTATTTTAAGTACCTAAAGAAAAAAAAGAAAAGATAATGGGCATGCATGCTCTGTTTCTTTTTGTTATCTTATACACTGCCTTGATAAATCTCCATTAATTATCATCAATTATTTGTGCTTTCTGTGAAGTATAAATTGATTTTACCCATTTTAGAAAGTTCCCTGCAAAGTTCCTATCTTCCAAAACTTTGAACAGAAAAGCCCAAAACAAAGTCCTTCTCCACATCTAAGAAAATCAATGCAGTTTGTTTTTCTTTATGTTGTTCCAAATATTCCAAAATATCCAACACAGTACTAAGATTGAATTTAACTGTCTGTTAGGTAAACTAAAAACTCACACTGATCCTAATGAATTAATTCTTATGAAATCCAAGATTCTTCCTTCATCTTCTCACCTCATGTTCATGTCATTGCAAAGACGAGTCTCGATGTTTCTAAACTTCTATGGGTATTGAAACTCTATCTATTTTCCAGATTGAAAGTAAGAGATGTTCTCCCTTTGGTCCGAGTTCAGAAACTATATGTGGGGCGCGGGGGATTAACATTTACACTATGAAGTAATGACTTAATTTTAATATCTGTGAGCAGATACAGCAACCATATGGAAGTCCAAGCATATCAATATTAGTCTGTTTTTAAAAAAGCAAGGGAATATCTTGCTGAAGATATTCTGCCATCCTGAGCAAAAACTGAGCATAACAGTAGAGCAGTGGTGGGTTTCAAATTTTTTTAGAACCTCTTCTGTAGGTATGGCCTGCTTTGTGTGTGTGGCTTGCCAGCCATGTGACTGGGTGGGAGTGGCTTCCGGCCATGTGACCGAGTGGAAGTGGCTTGCCAGCCATGTGACTGGATGGCCGTAGCCAACTTGTAAAATGTGGTGGAACTCACTTAACAACGCTCTTGCTTATAAACCAAAATGTTGGCTCAGAAACTCTGGCATTTGAAACACGCAAGTCTTAAAGCTGTCAAGTTACAAGACCCTTGCACCCCTAACCCTTTAAGAAAAAAACCCCAGGGGTGTTCAAACTTGACAGCTTTAAGACTTGTGGACTTCAACTCCCAGAATTCCTCCTCTGGCTGTTCATGTTGATAATGTGCGGACGGGCGGGGGGAGGGAGCTGGAACCAGTTCTAAACAGCACTGTAGATTTGTGGAACTTCTTCTATAGAAGAGGTTAGAACTGGCAGGAGCCCACCCCTGCAGCAGAGTTATAATTACAGGAAATGGTTGAATAACATTGAGGCAGAATGTTCATAGTCAATTTCTTTTAATCTGTGGTTTAAAACTGAACAAAGCAACAGACAATCTGTTAGCATGACAATCAGAAGTTCGTATATATTTGAAGAGAAAAAAGGGGGGCAAGAAATGTAAGCAATGATAGACCTACACTAGCGTTTTAGTAGAATCATAATAATTAGCTATGGGACTTAAAGGATCATCCAGACCAATTTTTGTATCTTTTCTGTCTCCTTTCAACTGTCCAGTTCTAATGGTTTTCTTATTATTGTATTATAGTATTATTACAAGCTGTATTCACTCCATCTCTTTGGACTCACTGTTTAGGTTTTTTTTTAATAACTTTATCCTCCATTCAATTATGCTCTATACTATCTCATGTATGTATATATGTGTATGTGTGTATCTGTATAGGTATATGTCATAACATATACCTATACAGGATCTGGTTGAGCTGCTGACGAACTCGGATAGCGAGGAACCATATGAGTCTGCCCTGGACGATGTGGAGGACCCTGTGCAGGGTTCAGACTCAGAACAGGGACCAGAGAGGTTGGTTGGCCACCAGGAGGCGCCTAAGGCATGGAGCAGTGGGGAGGATCAAAGACAGTTTGTCCCTGATGCTAGATTGAGAAGCGCTGAGAAACAGAAGCAGCAACTCCATAGGCAGACTCACAGAAGATAATTAGGCACAGGTGGTTGTGGATTGGCCCCTCCCAACAGAGATTTGCAGAAAACAACTGTTTGAATTAGTAGTTAAGAAAATCTATCTGTGTATTCTAGCCATGTCTGTTCGTTTGGACTATCTGCGTGGCTTCATTTGACTTATCTGGGTTGCTGCAGAGTCAATCTATTGAACGTGAGTTGTCTGGGCCCTCAGCCAAAGGATTCATTATCTCAGTAATTAAATAGTGGCAAACAGCCAAGCTTGTGTTCTGGTTTATTCACAGGCATGCAGGGGGGTCAGAATAGGTATAGGTATATAGTTATACCTCGGTACTCATTGGGTAATTTGTTCCTGAAGACACAATGAATACTAAAACCAGTGAGTACCAAGAAAACCATGTAATTTCCCACATAATCTGCTATTTTGGCCAGAAGAAATAGTATGTCCTGAGGCAGTCGACATCAGCAAGTTTTTCCTTGCATGTCAACTACCAGGGGAAAGGCACGTGCCGGAACAAAATTTCTGCTTCAAAATGCACCGAAAACAGAATTTGATGAGTTCTGAAGCAGTCGAGTGCCAAGGTATGCATCTCTGAATGTACCACTCATCCCTCCGGCTGGACTTCCCTGGCGCTATCCCCCACCGCGAGGAGGCGGAACCAGACTCTATAAACTGGTACCGCCCCAGGCACCTGATGGAATCTGATAGATTCCAGACGGAGCTTGGGCCAATTCCTGTAGCCTTGTCCCGCTCCCGCTCCGAGGACCTAGTGATTGCCTGGAATAGGGCGACGACTGGGGCCTTGGACCGGGTTGCGCCTTTGCGACCTCTCCTGCGGCATCGACCCACCCGGGCTCCTTGGTTCACTGAGGAGCTCAGGGTGATGAAGCGCCACAGGAGACGTCTAGAGAGCAGGTGGAGATCCTCGCGCTCCGAATCTGACCGAACACAGGTAAGAGCCTATTTGCGGACTTACCTTGTGGCAATAAGAGCGGCCAAACGTAGACATTGTGCTGCTCTTATTGCGTCCGCGGATAACCGCCCTGCCGCCCTGTTTAGGGTGACTCGCTCCCTTCTATCGCAGAGGGTGCGGGAGACACCCTTACAGGGTAGAGCAGAGGAGTTTGGGGAATATCTTCAGGACAAAATCGATCAGATCCGGAGCGGGTGGACCTCCGTCAGTGGACCAGACGAGCCGCCAACAGCGAGTCTTGAGAGACCACTCTGGGAGGAGTTTGACTCTGTTGCCCCCGAGGATTTGGACAGGTTGCGTGGACGGCTGCGACCCACCACTTGTTTAACGGACCCGTGCCCCTCCTGGCTGGTACTGGCAGCCTGGGAGGTGACACGAGGCTGGCTCCTGGGCCTGGTGAGCGCATCATTGGGTGAGGGTTACTTACCAACCACCTTGAAAGAGGCGGTGGTGAGACCCTTGCTCAAGAGGCCTTCACTCGACCCAATGGAGCTAGCTAACTATCGTCCAGTCTCCAACCTTCCCTTCGTGGCGAAGGTTGTTGAGAATGTGGTGGCGCAGCAGCTCCCGCGACACCTAGACGAATCCGATTATCTAGACCCACGCCAGTCCGGCTTCCGACCCGGGCACAGCACCGAGACAGCCTTGGTCGCGTTGGTCGATGATCTCTGGAGGGCCAGAGATAGGGGTTGCTCCTCTATCCTGGTCCTATTAGACCTCTCGGCGGCTTTTGATACCATCGACCATGGTATCCTATTGCGCCGGTTGGAGGGGATGGGAGTCGGAGGCACCGTTTTGCGGTGGTTCGGCTCCTACCTCTCTGACCGGAAGCAATGTGTGTTGACAGGGGGACAGAGGTCGTCCCTGAGGCCACTCACTTGTGGGGTGCCACAGGGGTCGGTCCTCTCGCCTCTCCTGTTCAACGCATATGTGAAGCCGCTGGGTGAGATCATCCGTGGTTTTGGGGTTGAATACCACCTCTACGCTGATGATACTCAGCTGTATATTTCAACCCCAAACCACCCCAACGAGGCTGTCGAAGTGATGTCCCGGTGTTTGGAGGCCGTCGGGGTCTGGATGGGGGACAACAGACTCAAACTCAACCCCTCCAAGACCGAGTGGCTGTGGTTGCCGGCACCTCGGTTCAGCCAGCTGACTCCATCGCTGGCCATAGGGGGCGAACAGTTGTCCCCTGTGGAGCGGGCGCGCAATTTGGGTGTCCTCCTTGATGCCCGGCTGTCAATGGAGGACCATGTGACAGCCGTGGCAAGGGGGGCATTCCACCAGGTTCGCCTGGTGCGCCAATTGCGCCCCCTACTGGACCGGAGTGCCCTGCGCACGGTCACTCATGCGCTGGTGACGTCTCGCCTGGACTACTGCAATGCTCTCTACATGGGGCTTCCCTTGGGACGCATCCGGAGACTGCAGCTGGTTCAGAATGCAGCCGCGCGGGTTATTATGGGAAGCACTCGTTACTCCCACGTAACACCTCTCCTGCGCGAGCTGCACTGGCTACCTGTAGCCTTTCGGGTGCGTTTCAAGGTATTGATTACCATCTTTAAAGCGCTCCATGGCAGAGGACCTAGTTACCTGCAGGATCGCATCCTACCACACACGTCCCTGCGACCTATCCGCTCACACAGGGAGGGGCTCCTCCTGGTGCCGTCTGCCAGGCAATGCCAGCGGGCGACACCTAGGAGTAGATCCTTCTCTGTGATGGGCCCAACCCTCTGGAACGACCTCCCCCCAGACATTCGAACCACCACCGACCTCCGCTCCTTCCGGCAAAAGTTAAAGACTCACCTATTTCAATCAGCTGGCCTGGCACCGTCTTAGTTTTACCTCCCGGGATTTATTTATTTTAATTGGGTTTTAAGGGTTTATAGGCTTTTAATGTATTATATTTATTATTCGATTACAGTCTCATAACCTCCTTCACCAGTATTAATTTAATTGTTTATGTATGTATTTTAGAATGTATTTTAGTGACTGTACACCGCCCCGAGTCCTTTCCGGGAGAGGGGGCGGTCTATAAGTGTGAATAATAAATAATAATAAATAAAATAATTGTGCATCTCAAATATTATTTATGTATTAGTTAGTTTATAGAACTAATAGTGACGTGGTGGCTCAGTGGCTGAGATGCTGAGCTTGTCAATCAGAAAGGTCGGCAGTTTGGCAGTTTGAATCCCTAGTGCCGTGTAATGGAGGGAGCTCCCATTACTTGTCCCAGCTTCTGTCCACCTAGCAGTTTGAAAGCATGTAAAAATGCAAGTAGAAAAATAGGAACCACCTTTGGTGGGAAGGTAACAGTGTTCTATGTGCCTTAGGCATTTAGTCATACCAGCGACATGATCACAGAAACATCTCCGGACATCACTGGCTATTCAGCTTTGAAATGGAGATGAGCACTGCCACTTAGAGTCGGGAACAACTAGGACATATGTGTGAGGGGAACCTTTACCTTTACCTTAGAACTTATATACTACCTTACTCACATAGTGATGCTAGGTGGCTTGTAACAACCAATAAAACCAATGTAAAAACACATCATATCATTTGCACAAACACCAGATAATAATAATCATCAGCTGAGCTATCTTATTTTGGTGCATAGCGTAATTGAATTCCCCAAGACTGCATCAGCTTTTGTTTCACCTCTCACAGGAGGTAATCAAGTTGTAATGTTTATAAAGGTGTTGTTCTTAGCGCTGCTATGTTGATTGTACGCCGCCCCTTTGCAAGTGACTGGATATACTGTGTGTGTGTGTGTGTACGTACATACATACATACATACATACATACATACATACATACATACATACATACATATATATATATATATATATATATATATATATATATGTTTTCGTAGATTTTCACTGGTGTAGGTATGCTGTTTTGTTCTATTCGGGTCTTTTCCCGTGTAAGGTTGAGATTGTCTTTGCAACGTTTCAGCAGGATCTCACCTCATTTTGAGCCCACGCTTGAAGATGGCAGGTGAGATCCTGCCGAAACGTTGCAAAGACAATCTCAACCTTACACGGGAAAAGACCCGAATAGAACAAAACCAGCATATCTATCTATCTATCTATCTATCTATCTATCTATCTATCTATCTATCTATCTATCTAGCTATCTATCTAGCTATCTATCTATCTATCTATCTATCTATATTCTGAAAACCCAACTAAACTGGTTGTCAGTTCTTTTCTTCAGGGACTAGTTGGGGGCATGGATGAAACTAACACTCTCTTGTCATCAGTCTTTCTATTATAAAAGGTATGAATTCTGTAGCATTAATCAATTCTATTTAATAACCTGCCTTTGCAAAAGAAAAGAAAAATCCTCTACAATCTGTCTATAAATAAAATTTCAACCACCACAATGTTACAGGGACTTTAAAAAGGAAGGTGTTCTTAAAAGGTCATTGTTTGAAGGCCCCTCTGCTGATTTCAATGAAATTTGACAAGCTCGATCACCTCATAAAGGCCTAACAAGACTGTAAATTTTATATGATTCTGCCAAAGAAGTAGTTTACAGCCTATTGTGTTTTACCCACCACTTATATCATGAGATAAACAGAATCCTGCTTAAACAAATCCCACTCCACGCACAGGCATTGAATCAAACTGCCGAATTTGTAGTTCAGTCCAAAGCAGAATCTTTTGGTCCGTCTGCATATAAACCTCAGTGCTGACATTCCTTCCTGCTATGAAATGTGGAAAACAGTGTTAATGTCGCATTTGAAAGGCAGCGATTCCAGGAAGTTTTGATAATGCTAAACTTCAAGAGACAAGCAGCCTAAAGGGGGGAAAAAACACAAACTGTGAATCATTAATGGTTGCTTTAAAAGGTAAAGGTTCCCCTGGAAAAAATATGGGCTGATTGTTCCCGACTCTAGGGGGTGGTGCTCATCTCCAGTTCAAAGCCGAAGAGCCAGTGCTGTCCAAAGACGTCTCCGTGGTCACGTGGCTGGCATGACTAAACACTGAAGGCGCACAGAACGCTGTTACCTTCCCACCAAAGGTGGTTCCTATTTTTCTACTTGCATTTTTACCTGCTTTCGAACTGCTAGGTTGGCAGAAGCTGGGACAAGTAACGGGAGCTCACTCCGTTATGCGGCATTAGGGATTCGAACTGCTGAACTGCCAACCTTTCTGATCGACAAGCAAAGAGTCTTAGTCATCGAATCACCGTGTTCCTTCTAATGACTGCTTATGGTGAATTAATCATTGCCTACTCAAAACTATTGTCTTGAGTTTAAGTAAGATCTCCTAAGAGTCCAGCTCAACTCTTGGTGACTTCAAGGACATGTCCCTACAATTTTCTTAACAGTATAGTGCTTTTACTATACTGTTACAGCCTTTGTAAGCCTTTCTTCAGCCTTTGAATCTAGTATTTCTTCTTATCCAAATCTAGCCAGAATTCATCTTTCGTACCCTCTGAGCCCAGGTGAAATGTATCCTGGTACTGTCAACTGCTGAGGCTCCCCTTTGCTTTACGACACTACAAAGATGCAATGTTTTTAAATGCCATTTTTCAGTTAATGGACACTATCACATTATGCAAATAAATGTCCAATTCTATTATTTGAGGAGATCTCCAATTACAGTTATTCCTCGTTTTATGACTAAATTGAGCCTGGCTATTATGGTTGTAAGCAGAGATGATATTCAGCTGGTTCCAACTGGTTCGCTCAAACCAGTGGTGGAAATTGTGGGTGGGCCTGCCCTCCCACCCTCCTGCCCCGGCTCTATGCTGTCCCATTTAGGCACATTTTTGAGGCCAGGCACATGCATGGAAGGGGCACATGCACCCACAAAGCAGGTGGGCACAAGCGCAGTGAACCGGTGGTAACAAAACGTGAAACCCACCACTGGTTGTAAGTCATGATAGTCATCATGTGATCAACTGAACTTTACAAACTTTTAGGGGATAGTTTTTAAGCGAATGCCACATTGTTACGCAAATACTATAGTTGCTTACCAGTTGTAAAGTAAATGCCAGTTTTGGTCAAAGCCATTATAAACCACAGTCAGTGGCCATGGAGTGTAGCAAATAGAATTAAATTGGGGCTAGTTGCCAAATGCACAAAAGGAGATCAGGAAGTCAGAAGGTGATGTCAAAATTTTGGGTCACAAATAGCTTTTGGAGGGGGCCAATGTAACTTTGATGTACGACTAAGCAACCGGTCATATGTCGAGGTCTACCTGTAACATGCTTATTAGGCTTGAGTTTTAATTTCTATCTTTTGACCAGAAACACATTCTTCCTCCAACATACATTCAGTCAAAATGACACATGATTAGGAAATGAAATCTTCATACTTTTTTTCCTTTGCTCTTTTCATATTATTTTCAACTCTTATATTAAAGCATGTGTCCTTAATATATTGTTACTCACTTGCTATGGGAAAGCTAAATGGCAATTTGTATGATGAACCTGGGAGCCTCCTTTTACTCAGGGGTTTTTCCCTACAATTAAACAACTGAACTAGGTGATATTGGTTGAGTTTAATGAGCTTCTGTGACCAACAGTCTGAACAAACAGTTGGTATCTTGGGCACACAGATGGAGAATAGTTTATATGGTCCCCATTCTTCTGGTAAATCAGCACATGTTGCAAATGATAATAAGTGGTATTTCAAACACATGTTCTTCACTAGGTTGATGAATTACAAGCACCTGGCCCCAAGGAGCTCACAGTATCTATTAATAGGCATCAGTGAGAGACATATGGGGCTCAGATGTACTAATAATTGGATATAAAGAATTTTTTTAAAAATGGAATGTTTTTAACACAACGATCTGTTCCTTCTGGAAAAGTTCATCTTCACCAGTTTTCTTCACATTTGTGGAAATGACATCAAACACATTTGTTCCTCTAGAGGAGCATTTCTCAACCTCAGCATCTTTAAGATGTATGGGCTTTAACTCCTAGAATTCCCCACAGGTCTTTCTGGCATTCTTGGAAATATCAAAAACTAACCTTGCAAACTTTGGCACGCAAAAGTCTTTTCCAGTAACTGTTCTTCTTTCTACCGTGAAATTTTGGGTAGGACTATCCTACCGCTCTCTTCATCTCGAGATGCCTTTTTTGCAATATTGTCAGATGCTTTCGCACGTATCTCAGGTGTGCCATCAAACAGATGGGTGGACAAAAGGAGAAGCAGAGAAAGCTGCAGCTGCCATGCCTCCTGTTTCAGCATGAGGATTTAAAATAGGAACCTGGTAAAGTGATCCCTTGTTTATGTCGACTCAGGAGAAGATTACCCAATACTTTGAGAAAATCCATGAAAGAAAATAGCTTTTCGGTTAGCACCAAGCTCTTAGAATCCAGACCAATACACATTCCAAGCTGCTTCTGAAAAAGTGACAAATCATTTGTTGTTAAGCTCCTGGATACTCTGCCCAGGAGCAGAAGCAACAGAAGGATAAACTTTATTTTTAGTGCAACCCAAGCACTTTTCTCATGTCACATGATAGTCATCTCAAACCCACCCACTCCCCTTTTTAACCCAACTCCAATGAAAACAGTTTTTACAGTGCTGTACATTGGCTACCTCCCCTACTGCTTTGCTGGCGTATCCATGATTTTACAAGAATCCATTACATCCCCAAGGGATTCTAAAGACCTTGCAACTTTGCTCTTCATCTGTAAGGAAGAAACATTTGCCTGCACTATGTTTTCAGGCATGGATTTTATAAAAGTGAAAATAAAACAAGAGAAAGCTCATTAAAAACACAGTGGCATTTTCCATTCCAGGGAAATGGCTTCTCCAGCTTACCATAGTTCTGGAATATCATTGGTACACTCATAATACAGAGGAACAGGGAAGAAGAATGGGGTAGACCTCAGTGCTGTGCTTTTAGTTTCTATATGAAATTGCCTTTGTGCAAAGCAAAACACTGAGCTGCTTACAGATTCACCCAAGGCTGCGAGTGAATTGAGATGTAAATGTTCTTCTGCCCATTTTTCTACCAGATCTAGTTTAGTTGAATGACTAAGATTTAACTCTTAAGGGTTCTGTCAAAGGAAAAGAGGAATGGGTTTGAACAGTGCTTCTCAACCTCAGCAGCTTTAAGGTGTGTGGACTTCATCTCCTAGAATTCCCCAGGCAGCATGCTGTCTAAGGAATTCTGGGAATTGAAATCCGCGCATCTTAAAGCTGCTGAAGTTGAGAAACACTGGAATAGCTCACTCTTGTGTTTATGAAATGCCCAAGAAGTCATTCCAGGGATCTGTAGTTTCCCAGCAATGGCATACACAGGAAGTGAAGAGATGAAGGAAAAAAATGGCAGCCAAGGTACATAAAGTTAAGCAGAAGTTCCATCTCTTTATTCGTGTGTATGATACTGGCACTCCCAGCACTCCAAGGACGCTGTGTCGCTGGCATTCCTAGGCCACATTGGCTGATGGCCAATGATGTGAAGTTTTGCATGTTTAGATTAGGAGGGATGATGTTGCACCCCCTAAGGTTTGGCACCCTAAGCTTATATCTAACCAAGTGAAAAACATTCAATCCCTGTCTAGCAATTGCAGTCAAAAAGCTGCCATTCAAAAGGGTAACAATGCAGAAGGCCAAAGAGCAAGAAAGAAACAAGATTGCTCACAATTCTGTGTGAGCAATTCTTATGTAACAAGTGTGTGGGTTTTTAGAGGACAGATCTCTAAAGGGAAGATCCGTTACCAAGACAATGTTAAGACAAAGGGGGCTTGAGTTCATTCCAAGAACAAACTTGAGGAAACCTCTGAAACAGGCCCCTTGTTGGTTCATATCAAGATAAAATGAGGACGGGCAAGACTCATTCAGGCTTGTAAGATTCTATTATGGGAGCTTTTCTAATGAAGTAATTTAAGAATAACAGAGTAGGAAGGGACCCTGGAAGTCATACCATTTCAGACCAGTGACGTGCAGTCAGGTGAGGCAAGTGAGGCACAGCCTCACCACTCTCATCATGAAAAAAAAAGTAAAAGGAAAAAGCTGAGCTAGTTGCTGCCTCACCGTGGATGACTCTGCTTAACCTCACTGGTGCTCTCCCTCCCCAAGTGTAGTGACTTCCTCCCCAGGCCCCCATTCATTTCTCTCTCACACACACACAGCTGGATAAAACTATATAAAAATCTAGCCCAGCTTCAGTGATTACAAGTTTGAAAAGGCAACGTGGCTCCACCTGCAATCAAACTACACTTGGGGAGGGAGAGCACAAGTGAGCACTGAGGAGACCACAGGAGGAGGCAGGAAGCCAGGCAAAGAGCCATGCTGTAGTACACACACTTCCCCCCAGCCTCTTTCTTTTGGAAGGCTTGGCTCGGCTCCCCTCCGGCTTCTCTGCCTCTCCTCTCACCCCAGCCTGCCAGCAGGAGGTGGTGGGTGGGCTTTATTGTGTTCCAGGCATTTCCCACCCAGACAGCAGGCTGCATTTGCAATGGTGGAGGTGTTTGGGAAAGGCAGCAGGGAAATGGGGGGGGATGGCAGAGGAGCTGCTTTCAAGCCACTGGAAAAGATATCCAATCCAACTTTTGTGTGTGTGGGGGTTTGTTTGAGAGTGAGTGAGAGAGGGAAGGGGTAGGAGAGATAGTCCAATCCAACTTCTGTGTGTGTGTGTGTGTGTGTGTGTGTGTGTGTGTGTGTGTGTTTGAGAGAGGGGGAGGAAGGGAGAGAGGGAGGAAGGAGGGGAAGGAGAAGAAAAAGAAAAAGAAAGGAGCAAAAGAGAAAAACAAATGCTGTCGCTTTAAATTGGAACTGAGCATGCCTGGCTGTGGAATTCTGGGAATTGAAGTCCACAAGTCTAAAAATATTTGAAACCCAGCACTGTGTCAGTGCCTCACCAGTCATAAACCTCACCGCACGTCACTGTTTCAGACAAATGGTTGTCCAATCACTTCTTTAACATCTCCAATGTGGGAGCGCCCATAACTTCTGGAGGCAAGTCGTTCCACTGATTAATTGTTCTAATTGTGAAGAAATTTCTCCTTAGTTCTAAGTTGGTTGTCTCCTTGATAATTTTCCAACCATTGTTTCCTGTTCTGCCTTCAAATGTTTTGGAGAATAGGTTGACTTCTATAGGTTTCAAACTTATGTAGCATTGGTTTCTTAAATTGGTCTAAATCAGCGGTTCTCAACCTGTGGGTTGTGACCCCTTTGGGGGTCGAATGACCCTTTCACAGGGGTCGATGATCTTAGGAATCTAGACACCTGTGTGCCAGTGTTTGGAGCCAGGGGGGTGGTGGCGGTGGGCGGCAGCAGGTGCTGCCTTGAGAAAGGAAGGGGCTACCTAACAGGAGCTGTGGCACGATGACAACCGGCGCCCAGCCAATTGCGCTTGACGAGAGGAGGGGAGGGGGAGAATGGAGTGCCTGAGCATCGGTGAGGCAGCGTTCTGAGAGGTGGCCAGGCTGAGCATGGTCACCCAGCAGCAAGGGGAGGGGAAGGGACGCCAGGAAGAAGGAGCCGAGAACCGAGACTCGAAAGTTCATGTGGACGGTCTGCAGCAGCTGGCTCCAGACGTTCGGGTTTTCCCTTTTCTGTAAAAACTTCCGCCCATTCACAAGGAGACCCGCCTTCCTTTCCTTCCCACAATATCTATGAATGAATGAGTGGTTGGAAAACTTGGGAGCAGGAGGATTCCAGGATTTTAGGGGTGGAGGGGAAAAAAGATAGCCGTCACAAAACATCTTCAGCAACCGCTTTGAAAAAAAAAATAAAGCACTATATCTTTTTAGTTTTAAGTTTTAAGCTTCCATGCTTAGAATGGAATGGAATGGAATAGGAAAATGTAATGGGAATGGGAATAGGAATAAAATAGGAATAGGATGGAATAGAATAGAATGAAATAGGAATATAAATGTTTATTGGTGAAGTGTGATAAGACACACAAGGAATTTGTCTCCAGTGCACCAACTCACAGTGTACATATAAACAGCAAGTCATAGGTCATAGGTCATAATAATAGTTACAATCATTAGTTACAAACAACAATTGATAAATGATAAAGAACCAGTAGGACAAGATGAAAAATAGGAGGTGATATTCAACCTAGTACTGTATTTCTCCTTGACTCATTTTTTTTACTGTCTTTCTTCTCTGTTTTATTTTTATTTTGTTACCAACTGAAATGTTTCATGGACTTTTTGTAACAAGGTTAGAGATTATATTATAGTATATATATTATTTTCATTAGCAAACCACTTCACAATATATAATTACATATTGTTTTTGTGATTAATCACTATGCTTTCATTATGTTCAATTTGTAATAATGAAAATACATCCTGCATATCAGATATTTACATTGCGATTCATAACAGTAGCAAAATTACAGATATGAAGTAGCAACGAAAATAATTTTATGGTTGGGGATCACAACAACATGAGGAACTGTATTAAAGGGTCGCGGCATTAGGAAGGTTGAGAACCACTGGTCTAAATGGACTCTAACCTATGAGGCTGGCATTTTCATGGAAACAAGGCTTTGGTTGATGATGGCCCCTATAATAAATGATTTTGGTGTCAGGGGAGAAGAAATTGGTCATGGATGTAGAAGCAACAGGGATGACACTTTCTCTTAAAGCATTAATTTTCCTTTGTGTAATATGAGCTATGCATTTGGGTTTCCTTGGGTTTTTTTGAACAAATGAATTTCACCTTGCCATAAAAGATTACAACTTCCTTTGCCCAGTATCCAATGTCAAGTTGATATCTGCTTTTGTTTTACAAAGATTGTTCAAGAATGTTTAAAAAGACAGTTTCACAGCTGTGAAGATGAGACTGTACCTTAAATATATCCTCCTTCTTTTGCTCAAATTACTTCAAAAAGCTAGTGAAGACTCACAACAGCAAAACATAAATGGACAATGCTTCTCTTGGATTTTCTCTTCTAAATTCTACTGATATTCATTACCCTGAATGCTCAAAAATTACGGCTGCTTATCGAGATTAATTCAAACATAGTTAAACATAACCTGGCTAGAATTTAAGGTTGGATTTGCATGACACAAAAAACCCCTCCAACCTATCAGCAACCTACTTTTTTAACCTGGACTATTACTCATCTAGGTTCATCTAGGTTCAAATCCCTAGCACCACATAACAGAGTGAGCTCCCGTTACTTGTCCCAGCTTCTGCCAACCTAGCAGCTCGAAAGCACATAAAAATGCAAGTAGAAAAATAGGAACCACCTTCGGTGGGAATGTAACAGCGTTCCATGTGCCTTAGATGTTTAGTCATGCAGGCCACATGACCACGGAGACATCTTCGGACGGCGCTGGCTCTTCAACTTTGAAACAGAGATGAGCACCGCCCCCTAGAGTCAGGAACGAGTAGCACATATGTGCAAGGCGAACCTTTACCTTATTACTCATTTATGATTCATTGTGTAATGCACACTCAGAAAATGTGGATACCTGTGGAATATGATTGCAAGAACTGTTGAAGGAAGATAGACATAACAGACTTTCAATCATTTCTCAAAAGAATTTTACAAATATTCCAGGATTTATAATAGGAAATCCCCACTGTGCAAGCAAAAATAAAAAATAAAATGACTGTCTTCTGACTTGCTACTCTGAAATTAACTATTTGAACTTAACTGGAACCGTAATGACCTGCCAGCTTTTTCCCCTCTGAGTAAAACGACAATATACTTCTTCCAACCCAATTACAGAACTCCTAGAGGACAAACACGAACAAGCTTTGGATGACTAGGAACCATATTTAAGACCAGGATGATAAGGGAAATGGGAAATCTTCTTAAGTTTTGCTCTTTGCAAGCAGGAGCATTGTTTGCTTTTGGCTTTCATTAAATTAAACCTATTTTGGGGTCCTTTTACAACTTGCGATTGTTTTCCACTTCCAAATGGAGGGAGATCAACATTCATCAGTGAAGTTGAGCAGGCTCCAAGATGTACAGGCAATCTTGTGGAAATGTAGGTTGCCTAGAAAATGAGCTAAGCTTAGCATCTATGCTAATTTACCATCATGCAGAACTTATAATAAAGATGTTTTTCTTTTTGTTTTGCAAAACGGAATCAATTGATGGGGTTTTGCAATTCTTTTCCCTAAACTGAGACTGGCATTGAGATAATTCAGACCCTGAAAAAGCCATCATATTCTGTCAGAAGTTCACTTCCATCCCATTCCAATATTTGTTTCGACTTAATTCAATGGCGTATAGCCACCATTTTCTCCGCTCAGCAGGGGTGGGTTCCTGCCAGTTCTAACCTCTTCTATAGAAGAGGTTCCACAAATCTACAGTGCCGTTTAGATCCGGTTCCAGCTCCCCCCCCCCCCCCCGCCCGTCCACACATCATCAAGATGAAGAGCAAGAGGAGGAATTCTGGGAGTTGAAGTGCACAAGTCTTAAAGCTGTCAAGTTTGAACACCCCTGGGATTTTTTTTTCTAAAGGGTTAGGGGTGCAAGGGTCTTAAGACTTGCGTGCTTCAAATGCCAGAGTTTCTGAACCAACATTTTGGTTGTTAAGCAAGAGCGTTGTTAAGTGAGTTTCACCACATTTTACAAGTTGGCCATGCCCACCCAGTCACATGGCTGGCAAGCCACTCCCACCCGATCACTTGGCCAGCAAGCCACTCCCACCCAGTCACATGGCCTGCAAGCCACTCCCACAAAGCAGGCCTTACCTACAGAAGAGGTTCTAAAAAAATTTGAAACCCACCACTGCCGCTCAGCTACAAGAAACTTAAATTTGGAATGCTGCAAGGATCATTAAAACGGATGGTGTGGTAGATGATAAACAATCAATTGTAGTGTAGTTTGCTGTCTTATCCCAAAAAATCATAGTGCTTTTCTTGCCTTAGTATTTTCTTCATAGACTTCATCCCAGACTGAGTGATGTGCTTGGAGAAATCATGCAAAACAATTCCTGCAAATTAAGGTTTTGTCAAACGGAGGTTTTGCAATCTTTATTCTAACCCACTAATTTGCTACTGATAATAGCTTCCAGCCACATCCAAAATAAAACGGATCCCTACTTTTCCCCTCCTCCTCCTCCCCCTTTCTTTTCTCCAGCCTTCATTCCTTCAGCAGCTCAGACTTTTATTTTTACACCAAGAGTCCTGCTTGTGCAGTCATGCTATCCTGATACACCTGTGAAGGGTTTTTTTTCTCCCCTGTCTCACTATCAGTTGGGGAGGGCCCTCCTTGGAGACCCTTGAGGACCACCTGGGGCTGGTGTCTTCCGAGGACTAAGCTGGTCCATGAGATCTGAGAGCCCACCAGAGTTGAGAAAGAAGTCTTGGGTGCCAACAAACGGTTAATGGATGAATACTTTACAAAAAAAGTCAAGACAGACTTGTGATTCTTGATGTTAATGAAGGTGTCACACATTGTCTACAGAAAGTTGTGCCTGGCAATCTTCCTTTTTTCGGATGCCTACACCACTGACATTTCATCTCACATTCAAAGAGCACTACCTTAATGAAATGCATAATTAACATATTCTAATTGTGCTGAGCGCTGTGATGATTTTGACAGAACTCACTTTCCATGTCTAATTTGATGCTAATTTAATCTGTTCCTCTCCCGCTGACATGACCTTTCTTGATTGAGTTTCACTGAGGAAAAAAAAAATTTTTTTTTGATGGATTGATTTATCAGCATTGCGGAGACAACAAAGGCTCAGGGTTCATAAGAGAAAACGGGACGGGAATGCCCCTTCCAAGCCCGTATGCTCTGAACTTTCCAGAGACTGTTTGTCTGATCTTCTGATGGAATTTGTGAAATGTGACATCTGTGTAGAGGTTTGATCTCAGCAATAAATAGAGTAAATACCTTATCGTGCCTGTGAAACTTTTCAAAGGCAAGCTTCTTTCATTCTTTCCCTCTTTTGTTCTCCGGTAAACTCCGCAAGTGGATGTTGAAAGTAAATACACATGATCTACATCCGATAGACTGTAGATTTGTCACAAGCTTTTTATTATAAACCCAATAAAACAAACATAAAACAAACAAACAAACAAGCTGCCCTGTGCTCCGTGTGAGGTTTATTTTGGACTGTTGTAACAAAACATGAAGGAGTCATGCCCTGGTAGTGGTTACATTCTCAGGTGTGATGTGGGAATACAATGGATGTCGAAAAACACACAAGACGACAGAAATCTTGTAGCAGATTGTATTGATCTGGGTTCATCGTTCCCATCGACCAAATTCTTTCTATAGTAGTATAGATAATAGGAGAGGGATTACCTGGTGTCCTACTTTCCATTTCTATTCTGCTGATGTGATGTACATACATGTGTTAAAACTGGAATGGCCAAAGGTCACTCCCTCTGGGGCTGTTCATGTTCATTATGTACAGCTTTGTTTCCGGGGTCTCTGTGCTTTGGATACATAGATAGAGATAATGTAGATAATTATGTCTTTTCACTTCTTTCCTGTTGTTCATGCCTCTCTTTCTCCCTCTCCCTGTCTTTGCCTGTCTTTATCCCATATTTGCCAGTTAACTGTTTTTGATGTTTCCTGGTGTTTAATAAATAAACATCCAGTTAAATTTTTTGCTGGCTGAGCTGAGTGACATGTGTGCTTGCTGTAATCTGGATATAGAGACTGCCTAGGAGAGTGATGGGTGCAAACAAAACTGGAAATTCCTCACAGCCATTTCCCAACATCTGTTAAGTGCAGACGATTTTCAGCTAATCACACATTATGTTAATTTAATTATGTTTTGGATGTGGGATCCCAAAAAATTCAGTTGTTGGGTTCAAGGTTCCAAAAAATACCAGCTTGCTTTTAGAAAACAAGTTGCTTTTGATTTTTTTTTCTGTTTTTGGAATTAATATTGGCTCAAAAATGTCTTTTTACACCTTCATACCTTTCAAATAAAAAAAGATTGTTTAATATTTAAACTTAAAATCTGTCAATTTTAAGGGATGTGTACAGGTGTGTGCATGTATGAGCATGTGCATGCATGAATGAAGATGAGATTTTGATCATTTTCTAAATTGAGAACCACTTTGCCCGTTGAGCTAAACACAGGAAAATCAGCCGAAACAGGCCAGGCACTGCAAAATTAAATCCCAATGATTTATTGAGTCTATAATCTAAGTTAGGTTTTAAACCATTACTGTTTAACAATTATTGTTGAGATGTAGAGTCACATGATTGAAAAAAAAATGTGACCATGTGTGTGAACAAAACAATCCATACATATACACCTCTGTGTATGATGCTATATATGAGCCTTGTATATGAGCCAGCAGTGTGCAGAGGCAGCCAAAAAAAGCTAATACAATCCTGGGTTGTACAAACATAGACATAGAATAAAGATCATGTGAAGTATTAGTTCCGCTTTATAAAACCCTAGTAGGACCACACCTGGAATACGGAAACCAATTTTGGTCACCATACTACAAAAAAGATGTTGAGACTTTGGAAAAAGTTCAAAGAAGAGCAGCTAAGGTGATCAAAGGCATGGAGACTAAAACATACGAAGAATGGCTGCAGGATTTGGGTTTGGCTAATCTAAGGAAAAGAAGAATTAGGGGTGACATGATAGCAGTATTCCAATATTTGAGGGGCTGTCACAAAGAAGGGGGGGGCAAATTATTCTGCAAAGCAAAAGAGGGCAGGACAAGAAACAATGGTTGGAAACTAATCAAAGAGAGAAGCCACCTGGAATTAAGGAAAAAACAGTGGAACAGCTTGCCTCCAGAAATCGTGGATGCTTCATCACTGGAAGTTTTTAGGAAGAGATTAGACCAGTGATGGCGAACCTATGGCACGCGTGCCACAAGTGGCACGCGGAGCCGTATGTTAGGGCACGCGAGGCACTGCCCTGTCAGCTGGCCAGTGTGCATGCGCGGGCTGGCCAGCTGAGTTCACCTTTTTAAAAGCTATTTTTCGCCTTCCCCAGGCTCCAGAGCCTTTATAGGAGCCTGGGGAGGGCGAAAAGAGCCTCCCCCGCCCCCCTCGGAGGCTTCAGGGACCGTCCCTGAAGCCTTCAGAACGCTTAAAACAACCCTCCGAGCAACCCGGAAGTCACTTCCGGTTTGCTCGGAGGGTGGTTTTAAGCGCTCCGAAGGCTTCAGGGAAGCCTCTGGACAGTCCCTGAAGCCTCCAGAGGGCCTCCGGGGGGTGCCTTTCGCCCTCCCCAGGCTCCTATAAAGCCCCTGGAGCCTGGGGAGGGCGAAAAAGCATGTAAAAATGGGGGGGTCGCACGTTGTGCGCACATGCGCACTGGGGGGGTCACGTGTTGCATTATGGGTGCGGCACGCCTGCACTTGACCCCCCTGCGCTCCCCCCACTTGTGGCACGCGAGCCAAAAAAGGTTCGCCATCACTGGATTAGACAGCCACTTATCTGAAATGGTATAGGTTCTCCTGGCTGAGCAGGGGGCTGGACTAGAAGACCTCAAGATCCCTTCCAGCTGTATTCTATTCTAACTAATTCTGATCCTTCCTGGAGCTGGGCGATCAGATCTAAAAGGAGTTTTTGCCCTCATTCAATTGAGGACAAGTAGAGATCTTTTTGCGGTAACTCATCCTGAGGCTAGATTTCTCCATCAGAAGGCACATCCTAGAAATCCAAGTTTGTGTCATTTCTGATAATGCTTTTCATCCGTCAGAAGTTTCCAAACACTTGACATATTGAGTTGGAATCAGCAGCAGAGTTCATTGAATGACATCCTTATACAGTAGCTGCTTTTCCCCTACTATATACATAACTGGGGTATTTTTTTAAAAAAAAAAAAACCATTTGAGTTCTGTTAAACCTTGTCAGAGTGATACATTTGTATGTAAAGAATACAATATAGATACGTGAGAAGAACTTCCTCCCATGTCATGCTAGAGTCATACTAGAAGCATCCCTGATTAACGTCTACGGAGATTCTCAGTCATGCAGGTCATGGTTGTCCCAAAGGTGCTTTTTTAAAAAGGCAACTGGACTTCGTTTTTCCTTGAAGACGTTTTGCTCCCTGTGCAAGACTTTTTTTCAGTTCTGATGAGAAGCAAAACGTCTTCCAGGAAAATTGAAGTCTAGTTGCCTTTTTTGAAAGAGCACCTTTGCAATATCCCTGATTAACACAACTGCCTTTAGGGGAAAACTTTAAGAATATATGAAGGCCACAAGAGCTGTTGTTAGGATACAGTTGGCATGTCCTGATTCAGAAGCTGGAGAATTTGGCCAGAATAGGTGAAGCCAGTTTGCTATGTGTTTTATGTTAAGATTGATGATTGCAATAAATAACCTGGGTTGGCATCAAAAGTTGGCTTCTTGTGTGTAATTGGCAGTGCAGGACTGCTATAAGGCTTTCCACTGGAATGATATATATATATATTCTGCTTGTGGATGCTACTTCTTCAGTAACATCTCCAATGTGACTTAGAAATGGGAGGGACTGTTATTTATTATTTTGATCTTTCTGCCAACTTTTTCTCTGAACAAAGTTTGCATTTTGTCTTGGCTTTTCTTCAAGGTCTCTCATTTCTTCTGCACTTTCCACAAAGATGTTGTTGTTTTTTTAACTGAACATGGTTGCCTAAAAAGTCAAATGCTTCCCAGATTTTCTCAGCATCAAATCCATATCAAGTATAAATATATCTCAACACATTTGCTACTTAGAAGCTTGGAGTGCCATTGCTCAAAAGATTCTTACCAGAGGTGGTATTCAGCCAGTTCTGACCAGTTCTGGAGAAACGGTGGTGGAAATTTTGAGTAGTTCAGAGAACTGGTAAATATCACCTCTGACTGGCCCCACCCCCATCTATTCTCTGCCTCCCAAGTCTCAGCTGATTGGCTGGGTCTTCTTTCGTTGCCCTTGCACAAGAGAATGGAACTGGAAAGCAGGTTAGTGGGGTGGGGAGGGAATGGAAATTTTGCAGTAACCTTCCCCTGCCATGCCCACCAAGCCATACCATGTCCACCAAACCTCGCCCACAGAATGGAAAAAAATTGAATCCCACCACTGAATTCTTACCTATCCATCCTTTTCTCTGCCTCGGTGGCTACTTGGATGAATGTAATCCTTTCCTTTCTTTTCTTCTCTTTTCTTTTCTTCCACTGACTCTTATTGAGAGCCAATGGTCATATGGTGGTGAACATACCAAATCCAAGTTTACTTATAGAAGACTAGTGGGTGATTTTAAACTAAGCCGTCACTGTGGGAAAATTTGTTAAATTTACATCCAGCCTTTTCCCCAGAAGCATATGGTAACATAGATAGCCTCCTCTTCTTCCATTTTTTTCCCCTGTGACAATACAATGGCAGAACAAAATATCCCATGTACACCTTCACTTCTACGTGTTTGTGAGACTGTAGTTTAGGATGGATCATGATGAGGTCATGTCGAGATCTTTTGGGATAATTTCTGTACTGCCTGATTGTGTGGATGATTACAGCTATTTTCCTGTTTTACTCAATTGGAGTGATGAGGATTGGAATTGAATTTGCAGTCATGCTTGTTCGTCAAATGTTCTTTTTCATTAGAACAGTTCACTTCAATGAAATCCTGGGCACTTTTGATAAGACAGCCAGCAAGGAATAAAGCTGTTTAGGAAATGACTTGCTCATACGTTCTAGCAATAATTTTTGGCCTTAGTACACTCCTTGGTGTTTTTCATTGTCATTCGAAAATGAAAATGTATCATTTTGATTGTTGTCCCATTAGAGGAGAAGCAAGACACACCACTCTTTGTGGTTGATATATAAATTGCAGCAGAATAAATCTGTGAACTTCTGATCTGCCTGGATTTACAGAGGTTGAGAGTGTGTCAGAGAGTGTGCTTGCGCATGTAGGCGACTGTAATAGCATTCCAAGCAAATGGCTATTAATTTGAATGATAGAATATTCAGCAAGATGGTTTTTCTTATCAAGGTTTCTACAGGAGGGAAAGTGAAAATTAGTAGGGAAAATGCTGAGTATTAACAAAACTTGAAACCAACAAGCTAGGACAATTTGTAAGAAAAGCTGGCTGAACAGCAAATGTTTTGTGCTAACAAGTCAGCCGCTTCCTCCCTGTTTAGTAAGGATATCGGTTAATTTGCAGAATCATTTGTTTTTGGGTTTTTTGCAGTAAATGTTGCCATCACATTAATATTCTGGGTATAAAGAGGATTGAGAGGAATATTCATACATTCTAAATAAATATTTTATATATTTTAAATAAATTTTCTGTTGATTTCAAACATTTGTAGCCTACCCACTATCCTGAAGATTTCTTGGGGCTCCAAGTCAATGTGGCCCTGCGCATAAAACAGGAAAAGAGAGGAACCAGTGCTGAATAAAGAATTATATCACAATTAAATGTTTCTTTGGAAAATGTTCCTAGGGTTAACAAACTCACGCAATGTTCAGGGAATGACTGTGAATGTTTTTGTCTAATGTGCAGCTTTCTTGTCTTCTTGCGCAGTCATTAGAATTATAATGGATTTTAAATTTGGGAAGCCTAATCTTACATTTAACAGAATAACAGAATTGGAAAGGACCTTGGAATTCTTCTAGTCCAATTCTATGCTCAGCTGGAAGACCTTATACCCATGATGGTGAATCTATGGCATGCATGCCAGAGGTGACACGCAGAGCCCTCTCTGCTGCATGGGCATCGTTGCCCCAAGTCAGATCTCCCTGGCATTTCTTTCGTGAGTTTCAGTTTCCCTGCAAACGACAAAACAGAAGCTCCCTCTTGCTGTGCTGCCAGTGTTGGGATGCCCTGCCTCCCACCGGCCAGCTGGTCTTCAGGACTCTGCTGCGCATGCACACACATTTCCATGCATGCGCTTGTCTGTGCGTGTATGCACCTTTCAGTTTGGGCATGTGCATGCAGTTTGGGCACTCGGTGTCTAAAAGATTCACCATCACTGTCTTGTGCTATTCTGGACAAATAACTGTCCAATATCTTCTTGAAAACTCCATTGATGGAACATTCACAACTTCTGAAGGCCAGCTGTTCCACTGGTTTATTGTTCTCACTGTCAGGAAATTTCTCCTTAGTTTTAGGTTGCTTCTCTCCTTGATTAGTTTCCATCCAATGCTTCTTGTCCTGCCTTCAGAGGCAGAACAATAGCTTTGGAGAATAGGCTGACCACCTCTTCTTTGTGGCAGCCCCTGAGATATTGGAGCACTGCTATTATGCTTTAAAATAAATGAAAACATTCAGCAATTTTCCTGTGGACCTTTTTAGTCTGGGAATATCGGTAGCCAGAAAAAAAATTTAGACTGATGGAAAGATGTATAAGGCAAAGAACAGAATTGTGGTATCACCAACCCCACTTTCAGTAAAATTGTCAGATGAAAAACACTTGTAAGCGACATTCCCCCAGCACTTTGAAAATAAAATAACAGAAGTTTCTTTTGCAGGTGAAAATATTTTGCAGATTTAAAAAGCAAAGTTTACCACAGCTTTAATTGAAGAGGAGGTGACTAGTTAAAAAAAATAGGTAATTCAACCTATGGGTGTTGCAATGTGTTTTATGTGCAGGAATGCTGAGATTAATTCGTAGTATCTGAAGTCAATGGAGGAACAGATTTTGAGCTTCCTTTACAAAAGAAGTACGCTTCTAAATTTCTCTCTGTGCTTTTTTTAGTGAAAAGGAACCTAAACTAAATCACCCACATGATGTTTCATGAAAAATCTGCATGTGGTCACTGACAGGTTACTCACAAGGTTCCCTGTAGAAATCATGTTTTCCTGTTCAGCAGGAAATGTGTTCAATATATTTTTAATGCCTCCAACATCAAGGCCACTCCCTGGAGATCCATTGAAGAAGAAATCTACCTGCTGTGGTTGCTCCATGGTCTTCCTCGTGAATCTTCATCTCATCCAAAACTTACCCACACATGGAAATTGAATAACACCCCCCCCCCAAAAAAAAGGAACAATTACCAATGCTCGTTTATCCACAGAAATTAATTCCCAGAACCGCACCAAATATATTCATATTTTCACCATTAGTTTTACGAATTGCATAAGTAACTGTTTCTAAGGGGGCGCAGAACCACATTCCCTGCCATGAAAGGGGAAAAAAAACATTTTTACAACTTCACTTGAATACATTTCATTCAGTAATAGGACAAGAAGTCAATTTGATAAATTGCATGCTGTGTTAATCAACAATGATAAAGAGTGACAAGAAATGCCTTTAAGGAATGAGTGGACTTCCTATGGCCTCAGATGGATTCATATAGTTAAGAGTAATAATTACAAAGGATTGGCACCAATTAAATAAATGATTATGGCCCTCTTTAGTGAAAGAACAAAACAGCATAGTACAATATATTTTTTTATTCCTGATTAGCCAAAAAGCTATATTTAAAATAAATATTTCTTTGTTTGTTTTTCTTTGTTTTGTTTTCTTTGTTTCTATTTCATACATTGTCATTTTGTATCTCTGTTACAGGGGTCCCCAACACCCTGGTCATGATCCACCGTGGCTTGAGCAGTGGTGCGATTCAAATAATTTTAAAAAAACAGTTTGCCCAGAGTCAGTGGGAGGCGTGGCCCATCCCCATCCTCCCTCTCTGCTGCACATGCGGGACGAGCCTCCCATGATGGCCAACTTGAGCCTGGGCAAATGAGTTGTTCAATTACCACCACCACCACCACCACCACCCTCACTATCAAAGTGGATCCTGGGCGCTGCGCTGCACAGCAATGGAGAAACGAGCAACAAAGCGGCCAGCACGAGGGAAGGAGGAGGAGCAGGGAGAAGAAAGAGGGAAAACAATCTTCTCCTTCCTTTGCGCCAGCCACTTCATTGCCCATTTTCCCATTGCAGCATAGCACAGTGCCAGGATCCACTTTGACAGTGACAGTGGTGGTGGTGGTGGATAATTTAACATTCAGTTCACTCAAACTGATGCAAGCTGACTGAATCCCACCACTGGCCTTGAACCTTTCAGAACCGGGCTGGGGAAGTGGTGGTCGAGCAGTGGGTAAGCACAGGCACATGTTCATCTCTATTTGTACAAGCAGTGGGCAAGCACCTATGTGCGCACTCCATTGGCTTGCACGGTGGGTGCCCCTGCCCACCACTCATGCAAACCATTCTGCCAACCTCCCCCCTCCACCAGTCCACAAAACCAGAAAGATTGGAGAACTCTGCTCTATTGTTTGCTTTCATGCACGGTTTAGAATTCTTTATTTATCATTTTTGCTTTATCATACAAGCAAAGGTATGGTAGTATAAGTATAAGCGAAAGTAAGGTTAGCATATTATTTTGTTGCTTTTCACTTAATATTTATTCAAATCTCAGGAAATGTCCAATTGATAAGATAAACTGGGACAGAGTCTCAGCGTGTTAGGCTAATACCGTTCCTTCATGATATTAATATATCTACTGTATTTAAATTGTATTTTAGAAGTTTATAATAAAAAGAATTTCTGACCCCCGTTGAATTCCCTACTATTACCAACACATAAATAATCTCTTAACTATAATGAAAACTCCAGAACCTTATCATTCATATCTTATCCATAAAAGCCATTGGTAACTATGCATCAATTCCAAACTTGATCATAGAAACCAACTCTATATTTCTTCCCCATACTTTTAATAATCTTGGTTTTTAATTCCTTCAAATGAAGTCCTACTGCTTGGTTTCATTTTTTTCTGTTCCTCTTCTAAGAAAATCCTTCAAAGTTTAGCAGACCTCTTTTCTACATCCCCCCCCCCCAAAAAAAAGGTTATCAAAATCACTCCTCTGGTTTCATATGTTTATGTCACCTTTAAATATTAAGACATTATCAAGTTTTATTTGTATGTTCAATATACAGCATCTTTTTCCATATTGTTCTTGTAACTTGTCAGATTTAAATCCACACTCAAATCAATTTCAATCTTATTGGTGTGCCTAATTCCTCTTCTGTGTCTTCACTGACACTATCTAAGGTGTCGGACATTCTTAAAATTGAATTCTGAGGCCATTGTTTAAAAATATATTTTGAAACATCTGTTAAAGTATTTTGCTCCATTCTTTATTAACAAGTCAAATTCAAGAAACTGTTTGCTCTCACTGTAATCTTTAATTTATTTAAGTACCCTCAAATGTCCAACCTTCAAAGTCCCATTTTACCATGTTTTTCTTTTCGAAAACCCAACAACTGTTTTGATAAATTCAATAATCTATTTAAGCTTATAATATTTTAAGAACCAAAAACATTAGCAAAAAGAATAATAATGAATATCAATACCATTTAAGACTTTTTAAATCTCTCTTCACTATTATACAAAACTCTTGCATTAAATGCAGTAGTTTTTTTAAAAAAATCTTTAAAAATTATAAAGAGTTCTTGATGAGCTAGTTTGAACTCTTCACAGCTTAAACTTCTATATCCATCTTGGCATATCATCAAAGCTTCACCATGACAGGAATTGGTAGAAGATATTATACACTTTTAAATTTTAAACCAAGTTTTACTATATTACATTGGATTGTGTTGCATTTGCGTGTGTCACATTAATACACATATCTCTGATGGCAATGCTATTTAGTTATTCATTTTGATTGACAAGATTTTTTAAGAAACTGGAAAAATTACACAACAGCCTTTAATTAATGCTATTGATACTGTATTGTTCATTGATCTTATAGCACATCTGCCAATGTGCCCACAGTTAAAAATAGCAATAAAGGTAACTTATTTTACCTTACTTTATCTTATCTTATATCTTATCTTATTTATTTTTATTTATTTTATTGAAGTTATAGACCGCCCCCTCTCCCCGAAGGGACTCGGGGCGGTGTACAGACAGCAGTTAAAAGACCATATACAAAATAGAAAATCTTAAATACCCCTAAAAACAAATTAAATGTAAAGCTGTACAATAATAATAAAAATTAAAAAGCAACCTAAGGAGCCTTCCCCAAAAAATTTAAAATACAGGCCAGAAAGATTAAAGATTAAAGCTACGGTTAGGCCAGGCTAGCTAATTGGAACAGGTGGGTCTTAAGTTTCTTGCGGAAGGAGCAGAGATCGGTGGTTGTTCTGATGTTGGGGGGGAGGTCATTCCAGAGGGTCGGGCCCATCACAGAGAAGGACCTACTCCTGGGCGCTGCCCGCTGGCATTGCCTAGTGGATGGCACCCGGAGGAGTCCCTCTCTGTGAGAGCGAATCGGCCACAGGGATGCGTGGGGTAGGATGCGATCCCGCAGATAGCTAGGTCCTGTGCCATGGAGCACTTTAAAGATGATAGTCAACACCTTGAAACGCACCCAAAAAGCCACAGGTAGCCAGTGCAGCCCATGCAGGAGAGGTGTTATATGGGAGTACCTAGTACTTCCCATGATTGCCCGTGCGGCCGCATTCTGGACCAGCTGTAGTCTTCGGGTGCATCTCAAGGGAAGCTTTTGTTCTAAGTTGCAAGATTTGATACAAAAAATGGAAATTGAAAGGGCATTTTAATTAAAGATTGTTTTGTTCATGTTCAGTTTCCAATTTTAGATATATCAACCAGATAATTCCTAATAGATTAGCTTTACCTATAGAAATACATATTGGGATAGAAATTTTAAACAGGGATTCAAATTCTAAGATGTTCATTGATAGGATACAGAATAGTTGACAATCTTGGCCAAGAGTTATTTGTGCACGTCTTGCCTTTACAGATTCCCTAACTTCTGAAAAAAAGAGCCTCATGGTCAGAGACCATAGATAGCCAGTGTGGTTGCAAGGTGATAGAATGTCATAAAAGAGGAATAAATGGTGGCCATCTCAGAACAACATAGTAAACTCCAAGCACACATACAAAGAGTATCTGATGGATGGGATAGAAAAGCAGAAGCTGCCTATGGAATTAAAGAAAACTTTGGGGAGATCACAGCACAGATTTCAGGCCAACATTAACATACATTGTTGTTAGTTGCAAAGTCATGTCCGACCTTTGTGACCCCATGGACAATGTTCCACTAGGCCTTCCTGTCCTCTACCATCCTTTAGAGTCTATTTAAGCTCACGCCTACTGCTTCACTGACTCCATCCAGCCACCTTATTCTCTGTCATCACCTTCTTCTTTTGCCCTCCATCTTTCCCAGCATTAGGCTCTTCTCCAGTGAGTCCTTTCTTCTCATTAGGTGGTCAAAGTATTTGAGTTTCATCTTCAGGATCTGGCCTTCTAAAGAGTAGTCAGGTTGACTCGCAGGAGTCTTCTCCAGCACCATAGTTCAAAGGCCTCAATTCCTTGGTGCTCAGCTTTTCTTATAAATTTATATTTAAAAAAAGACCGCATTAGATGGTGCATATATGATAATGTTTAAGCCGAAACATTATCATATATGCACCATCTAATACGGTCTTGTTTTTTTTTTAACTTTATTGCCCTTCTCATCTGATCTCATCTTGCAGATAGTTGAAGAAAGGCTGGATGTGGCTTGTAGAAGGCCAATTCCTGAGTAACCAATCAAGGACTTTATGACTCAGTCATTTCTCCATTCAATACTCTTCATACAGCTGACCATTAGATGGTCCTAATGATTGTCTTTCAGTGGATTGTTTCTTGCCACCTTCTGGAATTTTATTTTATTTTTGGAAAGGGTTTATTCAGCCTATGCGAGGTGGGGGGGGGGAAGGTACAAACAAAATTGACCTCTTTGCTATCCAAGGCTTTGGCCTTCTCTTTCTAAGAACATTGCCTTTGCATTGGACACATCACTGTGTTTACTGGCCCCTTCATAACACTGTCAACTGCCAGCAAGTTGGTAAAAAGAAAAGTCATCTTTAAGGCTGTCAGAATCTTCTGCACTGTTGCACTCCTCCAGATGATATGTTAACTCTGCTACCATTTTACTGGCAAGCTTGAGTTGAGATGATGGGTCAAGCCTGAATGTCATTCATGTCATTCCTCCAGTGGGCTGTCTCCTTGAGGAGAGAGAAGTTCATTTTCTCATTCTTTCATTCCATTATTCCATCATAAACCATAGGCTTTTGCCCATCTCTCTCTCTCTCTCTCTCTCTCTCTCTCTCTCTCTCTCTCTCTCTCTCTCTCTCTCTCTCTCTCTCTCTCTCTCTCTCTCTCTCTCTCTCTCTCTCTCTCTTACATACAGGCACAAACAAATCCACATTTTTTTTACATTTGAAGGACAATGGCTACAAGTTCCTCCTTCCTTAGATTTTCTTCATGCTGTTTTCTCTCTTCTTTTTTTGGTTTTGAGCATGTTAAAGCCTCACTGACTAGAGTAAGCAAGTTAAGCAAAAGCTAAATGAGTCCTAATAGCAACTAGGTGCCCTTCCATTTTTGTTGATAATTAATTGAGTCCACACTTGTTTTAATAGTTCATGAAGTTCTTCCTTTCCCCAGCCCTGGTATTGAGTTGTTAATCCAAGAAAACAAATTCCAAGACTCTGATCAGTAAAATCTTTGGGTGTCAGATACAATACAAGAATTCCAGCAGAATGGAATAGAATAGAATGGAATAGAATAGAATAGAATTCTTTATTAGCCAAGTGTGATTGGACACACAAGGAATGTGTCTTTGGTGCATATGCTTTCAGTGTATATAAAAGAAAAGATACATTCATCACGAATCAAAAGTTACAACACTTAATGATAGTCATAGGGTACAAATATGCAATCAAATCATATTAGGAAACAGTCAATATAAATCGTAAGGATACAAACACAAAGTTACAGTCATACAGTCATAAGTGTGAGGAGATGGGTGAAAGGAATGATGAGAAGATTAATAGTAGTACAGACTTAGTAAATAGTTTGGCAGTGTTGAAGGAATTATTTGTTTAGCAGAGTGATGGAGTTTGGGGAAAAAAACTGTTCTTGTGTCTAGTTGTCTTGCTGTGCAGTGCTCTATAGCATCATTTTGAGGGTAGGAGTTGAAACAGTTTATGTCCAGAATGTGAGGGGTCTGTAAATATTTTCACAACCCTCTTTTTGACTCGTGCAGTATAACAGGCCCTCAATGGAATGCAGGTTGGTAGTAATTGTTTTTTGGCAATTCTGATTATCCTCTGAAGTCTGTTTTGTTATTCAAATGAGCCTTTGTTATATATTTTGTTGTGGTTTTCTTTTGCTTTCTAAAAAGCAGGGTAAAAGCTTCTCAAATATTTCTCCACTATTTATTTCAAAAATAGAAGGATTTTTAAATTTATCTTTCAAGTTCTTATATTCAGCCCCTGATGAAGCCATCAAATTTGCTGAGTCATGCCACAGCAATAGGCCCACTCATGGTTACCTCAGTAGCCAAGACTGAAATAAAAGCTGTGTGGTTTTATCTATAATATTATTAGAGGAAAAATATATTTTGTTTGTGTTCTTTTTAAAGAAAATCCTGTGAATTAAGATTCAGCTTTGTAACTGGAAACCTTTGTTGCTGTTCCCAGAAATGCACTTCTCTCAGCACCAAGGCCTTATAATAGTTCCTAGCCACGGTGCTGTTACTTGAAACCACAATCCAATTCTTCTGGATGTATGCGTTCAGTTATTTTATTTTTATTTATTTTATTTTTATGGTCACCCATCTCAATAAGTGACTTTGGGTGGCATTTTGGTTCCACCTTCTGGTCTCATAAAAGTAAGGTGACCAACTTTTTTACAATGAAAAGGAGGACAAATAAATTTTACGGCAAGTGCTGCAGCTGGAGTATCAACATTCAATCTCGATTTCTCACTTGTTGAAAAATCATTGGCAATTGAAAAAAACTCTTTCAACTGCTGCATTAGTTCCAGGGCAGCACAACGTAAATTGAACAAGTATAAATAAATGTTCACATGGAATATGTTCATTTTTGAAATGGCTGAAAATATCCACCCATCTTTTATCAATTTCAACATGTTGATTTTCCCATTGTATTATTTTTTCAGAATTTAAATATACATTCAGTCTTCTAATTTCTTCAAAGAGACAATTGTCATCTATTTTAATGTCTAGCATTTCTTTAGATAAAAATTCATCACAAGATTCAATATCTGTTCAATATACTTGCGATGAAGTAAAAAAAACACCATGAAAAACTGTTTAATAAAATACGTCACATAACGCGCAACAGATTAGCCTTCAAATATCAAAAAGGAGGACATATAGGAGAACACTTTTCGAGGGAGGACAGAACTTACAAAAGAAGGACTGTCCTCCCTAAAGGAGGACGGTTGGTCACCTTAATAAAAGGGATCAATCTATCCACACACAAAAATTCTTTAAAGAGGCCTGCCAATTTTTGCACAGTAAGAATTAGCTTATATGGGTAGTTTCATAAACTCATGGGGATCTGCCAATCCCCACACCATAGGGGCGTCACAGTAGGTATTGAAAAATACATCCAATAGTTTTTTTAAAAAAATCCACATTTTAAAAAGAAATACCAATTTGAATCTAGATGTTCTTTAAAAGTTTTTGTTTTAACCTTTTCATTTCCCTAAACTCTTGAGGCTTTTGTTTCTGTTTCTCCTAATCACTTGAAAAAATGAAATTCTCTTGGGCTGAAACGCAAAGTTTCAAATTGCTTTTGTGATTATTATTTTTTTGCTGTTTTCCTATGATTGTCTGTCTCTTAATATCTATCTCTCTCTGTGGATGGACAGACAGATTTTTTTATATACTTATTCTCTATATAAAAATTGATACCCTGAACTAACAAAGGCATATTTTCACCTGGCAGAATCAGAAGACACTATGCTTGGAAAATGGAAACTTGTAAAATACAGTTAAACCCAATGTCAGGGTTCCGAGTAACACATCCTCCAAAAGCAGAACTCCAAGGCAGGTAGATTCCTCAAAGAACATGTTTATTGGATCCATCATATCGGCACAGCCAGTGAAAACCAACTCTAAAAGTTCCCATGGTTTTCACCTAATTGAAAGAGCAAATATTTCCCTCCCCAGATGTCAACGGTCACATTGTCCAATGAAAGTAGTTGGGAGGCTGCTTGGTCACTCCTCTCCTCTTGCCACCTGTTAGCATGACCTTGGTTCCCACAAGAAAACTTTTTGTTTTGACTGGTAGCCAGTTTATCTACTTCCCCCCTACTTTCCCCCATTCAAAGTTTGTGGCAACTATGAGGCAGGAAATGATAGCTTCAGCCATGTTCACTTCAGAGTTGACACCCACTTTATATGAAAAGAGCAGTGCATCATAATTAGAGGTAGAGGATGGCCCAACAGAATCGATTTTATGAAAGCCAAAATTATTTTAGCATTGTGACATACTTGGGGACAACTTGGACAAAGTCTGGTGATGGCTTTTCTTTTCTTTTTTTTGAAAAGATTTTTTTTATTTTTGGTTAAACAGATAAACACAACACAAAAATATAAAATAAAATCATCTTTCATTACATATTGTGGAAGTATGTCGATTGGTTACAAATAACTTTCGTGCATCTCTTCCACAATCCTTACTTATAATTCATATCACATTGTATATCTTTAATCAAAAACATTTATATATCTTTCTATCAACATCCCACAATTCTCATTTGACTATACTTGTTTTAACATCCTTTTGCATAAAATAATCCAAAATTGAAAAACACGACCACATAATGACATTTCATTAATTATTTCTAATATCATCCAATAACATTACACCTTCATAACATGTTCTAAGTAAGAATTAATTATGATTAATAACAAAATTTCTAATTCTCTTTTCCAAGTCGCTGTTTACTATTTGTATCCCAATACCTTTTACTGAGCCAGTACATATATATATATATTGTTATGTATTTCCCTTGTCATTTCATTGTTATTATTATAATTGTTATTTATTAATAGAAATTCATTCGCTAATTATATCAGGTTTCCTCTCTTCAAACCAACACATGTGTGTACCTTGTTATCATTATCAATTATTTATTTAACATATCACTCTAAAGATTACTAAATTTCTAATCACTAATCATATTGTAGAAGTGTGTCGATTGGTTACAAATAACTTTCATGCATCTCTTCCATAGTCATTGCTTATAATTCAAGTCACATGTATTTTAAATAAAAAATCTTTATATATTTTACTATCAGCATACCACGCTTCTCATTTGACTGTGGTTTTAACATCCTTTTACATAAAATAGTCCAAAATTTAAAAACATAAGCACTTAGTATCATTTCATTAATTATTTCTAATATTATCTAATGACATTACCCCTTTATAGCATGCTCTAAGTAAAAATTAATTATGTTTGATAACAAGGTTTCTGAACCTCCTTTCCAAATCACTGTTTACAATTTATCCCTTGTCATTTCATTGTTATTGTTATAGATATTATTTATTAGTGAATGAATTAAAAATTCATTTGCTAATTATATCAAATTTCCTCTCATCAAACCAACACATGTATGTACCTTACTATCCTTATCAATTATTTATTTAACATAGCACTCTAGTAATTACTAAATTACTAATAACTAATTACTAAAATTTACTATTTTTATTATCAATTTTCATATATCAGCCTGTATCCTTCCAGTAATAATACAGTCTTATTTCTTTTGTCATTTGTGGAATTGATCTTCTATTTATTTCCTTAATAAAATTTTTGTGGACTTCTCTCCGCAGCATATTGCTTGTAGCATCACTTAAGTAATCTCGATGCCCTCCATCTGCTATTTTAATCAGGTTATCTTTGGTTGTCAATCTTGCTTCTGAGAAGTTCTCTCTCCTTAAATCCATCATTTTTCCTCTTTTTTTCTTCTTCCATGCCTTAAAATCCGGGGTATAGTTCCTGTCAATCTAATTCCCTTTTCCATACTCCCCTTTTCCCACTTTCAACCACATTCACTCCACTGGTAAAGTAATCAGTTGTTTTGTCTTTATAATCATTTTACCCTTCAATTTTTGGGACTCTGACCCCATCATTTTTTGCTGTTCTAAACTCTATTTTTTCCATCTTCTTCTCAATTATCTCTGTTATTTCTAATAAATTTTGAATTCCAGCCAAGATGTTTTGCAAAATTATTGTTTCTTTTGAATGTTGTGCCATTTTGACAGGCTAGTAGATACTGCTACTCTGGCTTTCAAGGCTTCTTATATTAAATTAGCTTAAACACAAGTTCATTTATAATCTTCAAAAAAGAAGGTTCTGTTTCTTTTCCTCTCCCACTGCCAGTAAGACTCTCAAAGTGCACCTGTAAAAACAATTTGTGACCTTGCTTCTTATCACTTTCTATTAACAAGTTGCCAAGCCTCAAGATACAAAGTCAGTGAGATCAAAAGGAAAAGGGAAAGTGCATTGTCTCAAAAACTCAAGCCTCCAGCCTCCAAGTGGCAGTATTGCTTCCCACTCTCTAATGTTATTTCAAACTTAAAAGAAACAGAGTTCTCAAATAGAATTAATAGCAAGTAATACAAGTCCTGGTTGAAATAAGAAGACTTTAATCCATAGGTTAAAAAATAAAAATAAAAAAATAGAAGAAAAACTGATCCATTCTCTTTTTAAAAAAAGTTGCGAGCACTTCAATCCACAAATTAAAATTAAACACGCTATTCAAAGCAATACAATACAAGTTAATTTTGCCGCTTATTTTCTTCTGCTTTCGGATTTAATTTAACTTTTGTTTTAAAAAATGTGGGCAGTCTTTTCCAAAACAATAAAGTTTCCTCACCAGATGGACACACTTTCTCTTTCCGCTTCCCTTCTGGAGCTGTCCCAACTTCATCAGCCTAGGGCTGGAATTTTTGTCGCCGGCTTGAAGAACTTTTCTTGGATCGATCAGGGACTTTGCAGTGTCTCTGAGATCAGCAAGATATATTCTTCATGTTCATCATCTCTACAGGATGGTGTTGGTCCGATTGGACCACCCAGCAGCAAAAGTATCAGCAGCGGTTTCGGAGCATCGAGACCTCACATCCATATCGTCGTGACGTTGGCTCCTCCTCGGTGATGGCTTTTCCTTATTGTTGTTGCCATTCTCTGTTCAGTCTTCATCCTCTGATTCTAATAAGTACTATCGCCCAGGAGAAGGTGAAAATTACTGCTTCTCCTCTTTCCTGATTGCTCATTTGGAAGCTCCAGTTATGAGCAGTGGCCCTGGATCATGCCATGGGCCTTAGTGCATATTATTATGGCCTATCCTAGCCGCAATCTTGGCTGCTACAACAATATCTGAAGTAGACTGTTCTTGTTAACCTTCTTTATGTTCTCTCTTTTTCCCCAGATCTGGGTTGAAAACAGTTCATCCCTCTTCATTACATCATGGATTACAAGTATAGAATCTGACCCCAGACTTCTAGCCCATTTATCTAGCTTGCAAAATCCAGAGCCATTAAAAAAAAACTGTATACACAATTAAATAATGAAATATTTAACAGCTATTGAGAAAAATGTCATCTCCTGAAGACACACTTTTAATTATGTTCTTAAAACGGAACCAGTTTTAAAAAGATGTAACCTTGGCTCAGATCCTAGAAACCTTCAAAAGCGGATAGTCTGATTTATCTCTTTGTGGCAATCATTTCTACATTCATGACAAGCACTGCACAGGTACTTACTGATTTTTTCTCTGTAGGTGAATATGGCTCGAATCCTTGGCTTCATACGTTCTGTTCACGAAAGTAGTCTGCTACCTTAAATTCTTTCTTTGTTAGGGTACCAAATCTGGGCTTCCAAAATGTTTAAGATGTAAAATCCCTAATATATGATTGATTGATTGATTGATTGATTGATTGATATCAAGAGCTGTGATGGTGCAGTGGTTAGAATACAGTAGTGCAGGCTAATTCTTCTCACATTGCCAAGAGTTCGAGTCTCTCAATACTGACCGGCTCAAGGTTGACTCATCCTTCCATCCCTCTGAAGTCAGTAAAATGAATACCCAGGTTGTTTGGGGACAATATGCTGTCTCTATAAACTGCTTAGAGAGTGCTATAAAAGCACTGTGAAGTGATATATAAGTCTAAATGCTATTGCTATTGCTATCAAGTCATTTTCAACTCCTAGCGGGCACATAAATAGATTTTTTTTCTCCATGGTGATCTATCCCTAACCATGTCTTTCAGGACTCCCAATGGTGCATTCATTGCCACTGTGTCTGAGTCCTTCAACATTGCTACTGGTCATCTTCTTCCTCTCTTTCCTTCCAGTTTTCCCAGCATTGGAACCTTTTCTAGAGATTTGGGTCTCCATATGATAGAGCCAAAGTGGACTAATTTGAGCTTGTGAGTGAAAATTCTCGGCTGCTTTGTTTGATAATCTATTTCCCACCTTCTATGCAGATCGAAACATCAATTGCTCACATGTTATTTTAAAAATCAGTGCAAGAAAAACAAGCCATTCACAAATAAAAGCAACAACAACAACAAAAAGACTACCAGCCAGTTGCATGAAACACAGCACAGGGCAAAGCTTTTGTAGATCAGAACATACTTATTCTAAAAGGAAAACAACTGAAGCTTTGAAGAAGCTAAAAAGGGTCTTGCAAATCTGCCTTATAAAATAAATTTGAGTTATAATTTTACTACATTTTCTCTAAGGGCAACATTAAAGAATATCTTCAGATTATTGAACGAGGGCAGCAGACAGGTTAATCCAGCCATGTTTTCACCCTACCTATTGTTCACAGTTTGGTTAACACTGGACAATTCTGATCCTTCAAATTATGTATAGTGATGCTGCTAGAATTTTATATCCCTTGAAAATTATAGCATCACCTTTAAGCACTTAATCTGCACTTACTTTCTCTCACATGAATTCTAAGGGCAAATAGGATATATCTTTGTCTATGGGATAATAATTTGGTGGTGGTGGTGGTGGTGGTGATGATGATGATGATGATGATGATGATGATGATGATGATGATGATGCTAATAATTTACTGACACTGCAAAAATAAAAGAAAGAGCAAACTTTATTTCATCCTGTTGCTTAACAAATTGCTCTTAGAAATGCGCTGCCTTAATCACAGGTGAATCATTTTCATATGAATGGTAAAGTGTGAATAATAAATTCATTCTTATGAAAATGATTGTCAAGAGTGTGGAAACTCATTCAATTACAAGCAGGGTTGAATGTTCTTAATTTCAGCTAAGGGGTTTTTTTTTTTCCCCTGAGAAAGATATTGGTTATCCTTCCTTCCAAGATCAGCTTCCAAAATCTACCAACTTTGAGTAGGCAATTCTCTCAACCGAAATTGTAGGAAGCATTCAGAGATTTGATCCCTGCTGTGTCTTCCCCTGCATTTAATGTGTTCCTTCTAATAACATTACATTAGGTTTTGTAATGAGCAGGTATACAGGAAGGTTTTTTAAAAAAGCAAATGCCTTTTTTTATCACTGAGCAAGATGGAACACTAGAGGAACACTTAGCTACCTGGTATCCAAATGATGATTTTGTAGAACGCCATCGTCTTTTTTTGCTTATCTGTTTGGATAATGACATCCCATTTGTACCGGTGGCATTCAGGACTACCAGAAATAATCCATTTAGAGAGAGAAGGCAAATGAAAAGAGGCTCAAATGGACTGTGATTTCCACCTTTAACTGTTTACAAGTTTAACATTTAAACTTAAAATGATGATGCCCATGAACTTGTGTACAAATGGCGCAGTGGTGGGATTCAGCCAGTTCGCACCTATTTGGGAGAACTGGTTGTTAACTTTCTAAGCAGTTCGGAGAACTGGTTTTTGGAAGAAATCTCATTTTGGTTTTTTTCCACTTTATAGGGATAATCCTGTAAGGAAGGCAGGAAGGAAACGTTGTGGTGTTGTTTCTAGCCTAATCTTTATTGCCCTGCTTACAGAAACTGCCTCTACAGTTAACCCTTATTACATTGTAACAGCTAAGGTGAAGTGCCCATCGACGTGAATGACGTTGAGTTGGCCACGCCTACCCAGTCACATGACCACCGAGCCCCACCTATCCAGCTAGTCATTAGGGCAGAGAACCGGTTGTTAAATTATTTGAATCCCGCCACTGAAATGGCGCTGCAGCTCTATACCGCGTGCCCTATTGAATGTTTTTTTAAAAAAATCTGAAATATATGGCTTTTCTACAAGTGGCGTGCAATGATTAAACAGCTGGTGTTGCAACTGTAGCCAAAGAGATAAATTGCAGTTTAAACCAGGCAGTGGATTGTCTCTTTCACAGTTCCAACCAGCAGAGCAAACAACCCAAATCTTTAGTACAGAGGGGCAGAGGAGGTGGTTGTCTCCATCAGAGGTGGGTAGGTAGGGGTGGGGAGCTTGGCAGGTTTGAAGAGCTGCACTCCCTGCCTTGTTGTCTACTGCTAAAAAGCAGCCAGGTTATCAGCTTTGTGAAAGAGCAATTTTCAGCTACTAACATGGCCCACAGACAAGCCGTTTTGGAAAGGTTAATGCTTTGGTTCAGTCTGCCGAAACGGAAAGTTCACACTTCCTTGAGAAAGTAACACTAGCAAATTCCCTGATCTTTTCAGCTGATGTGGCCTTGGCAGCCGGCTAAGCTGACGAGAGCTCACGTATTTGTATAACAAGCCACGCTAAGTATTTCCTGGGCTTAATGTGTTTTTTTTTTAAAAAAAAAAAGGCCGAGGGAGGAGTGGTGAAGAAATTAATAAATATGGAAATGAAATGTAAAAACTCCTCACGCTGGCGACGGGTTTCCCTGGAGGGAATTCTTCTCCCTCCGTTCTCCCTTCTTCCTTCCACTCAGCAAAATGACTGCCAGTCATTAAGCGGAGCCGCAAGGAGCTTACTGTACAGTAATTGAACACCAATGGGCTCCCCTTCATTTGCATTTCCCGTTTTTTTTTTTTTTGATTGGCAGCTGTACATGAGATGCCATATCAGTTGAAAGTATGTTGTGAGCTAGCACTAATGATCCAGCAGCTCCAGGGAAACCTGCCATATTGTAATTTGGCTATCAGGCATGAAAGAAATAATTCTAAGTGCCAGCAACGTGAAGCCGAATAAATGTTTCAGTGCTGTGGGTTGCCAGGGGTGACACTTCTGATTTACTATAAACGAATGCCCTGTTGCCTTGGGGCTTTAGGGAGGGGGGGTGGTTGCATTGTATCTGAGATGTGTATATAAAACATTAGTATTAGAAAATGGCTTCTGTTCAGAATGGGGAAACAGAGGCCTAATCCCAGAAGGCAGCACAGTGTTTATGGCAAATGGCTGGATGAAAGGATTTTGACGCTCCCTGAACTTTCTCCTGTTGCAAAGACGGGGAAGGAAAATAGGATTTGCGTTCCTTTTTTCCTTCTCTAGCAGGTGAAAAATAAGAGTATTAATCCACCTTCCCTTGCTCTTCCCCCAGACAAAATGTCATTAATTTTGCAAAGAGAGGGGGGGGGGAAACAACCCCAGAAACCTTTGTTTTAGGTATTCTAGGCAAATCATTAGGGAACAAAATCTATTTATTTTTTAAAAAAAAGGAGCTTAGATTTCCTCTCCCCAAATAAAATAGGATAAATACCCAAATAAAAAAATAGGAGTGCATCATTTTAGTTTGGCTGGCTTTTTTTTACACACACACACACCCTCTCTCTCCTACCTAATTATCCCTTCAGCGAGGGATCGTCTCAAAGTCAGAATTGTTTTCCTTTTGGGTAGATGTTTATCATTTACCCTGTATTAATAGAGTGGATCATGAGGGAAGAAAATTAAAACAAAACAGCAAAACAAATGCATGGGAAGCATCATTGAGAACAAGCAGCCGGTGTCATGGATTCTTTTTTTAAACTTTACTCAATTAGATTGACCCAGACTCAAAAGAGCTACGAAAGCATTAGAGCCTGAATAGGTAGTTTTTTTTAAAAAAAAAAATAGCTCTCTCTAAGAATTGTGGAGATGTTTTATTTTGGAGGGGGAAAAAAAACAAAACCAAGATATAAAAGTGAAATGTTAGAGCTTTCTATTGTCTGTATCCTCTATTCTATTCCTATTATTCCTATATTACTATGCTGCTACTCAATTACTGTTATAATATTTATACTATATAGTACAACTATCCTATTTTTATTGCATTTCCTCTTTACTGTTATTGTGATTTGTAGCATTATTACCAATGTTTTCTTCTTGCAAATATTCTTCTCCCTTAGGCGTAATTCCTCTTTCCGTGGCATTTATTCTGATTTTTTTCTCCCCTGTTGTTAAAGGCCTGGTTTATAGAGTTTTTACACCTTTCCATATTGGGCTTTGTGTGCCCCCATATTTAGTTTTTCTTCTGGCCCTTTCACTCCACTTTAAGGAAAATGTCTTCTTTTAATGAGATGTTTGCAGATGCTGCAAAGCTTCAAAACACATGTCTCCTTTAAGTCTCCATCCATATCTATAGGTAGTCCTCAACTTACGACCACAATTGAGCCCAAAATTTAAATGAGACATTTGTTACGTGAGTTTTGCCCCATTTTACGACCTTTCTTGTCACGATTGTTAATTGAATCGCTGCCGATGTTTAAGTTACTTCCACAATTGTTAAATGAATGTGGTTTCCCTATTGACTTCGCTTGCCAGACGGTCACAAAAGGGGATCACAACACTCCGGGACACTGAAACCGTCATAAATACGAGTCAGTTGCCATGCAGCTGAATTTTGATCGCATGATCATGAGGATGCTACAATGGTCGTAAGTGTGACAAATGGTCATACGTCACTTTTTTCAGTGCCATCGTAACTTTAAACAGTCATGAAGATGGACTATGGTAAGTCGAGGACTACCTGTACTTCAGGTTTGTAGCTTTATTGGCAACTGGGCCCTGATGCCACTGGGGAAAAGGTTCAAATGGGAGAATGGAATGGAATGGAATGGAATGGAATGGAATGGAATAGAATAGAATAGAATAGAATAGAATAGAATAGAATAGAATAGAATAGAATAGAATAGAATAGAATAACAAGAGTTAGAAGGGACCTTGGAGGTCTTCTAATTCAACCCCCTGCTTAGGCAGGAAACCTTATAGCATTTCAGACAAAGTAAAGGAAGGAAGCACAAGTGCCTGCAATTTTTCTGAGCAGACACATTAAGGGTATCAAAATTGTGGAGGATCTCTTTCCTATCTTCCCAAGAAAATGTAATATTCCCAGAAGTAAGGCCCAGAAGACAGAAGTTCAGTAGATCTTAATTATCAGTTAAAATATAAATGTATAAGCATACACCCACAAATATCAAGGCTAAGGTCTAAAAACCAATTACAGCCCAGACTTGGAACCTATGTTCTCACCTAGGCTTCCTGATACAGTAAAAAGCACACGCTTAGTCTCCAAAACCCTCTTTTTATTTCAAAGGCAGTGAGTTATGTTCATTCACAGCCCATAATGAGTCCCAAATAGTTTGTAAAGAATCCAACAGTAGTCTGCCAAAGTCTTTCAGGATAAGGCTGAAAAGCAATCACCTTTATCTTCCTTGAAATACTACCAAAGACCTAATTGGCAATTAGCTTGGCAAGGCCACATGGAGCGAAGAGTCAAAATGGAGCTTCAGAATGTAAACCGACCAACATGAAAAAAGTTGCTTCCTGCAAAGGCTCATGTGCATTTAATCCTCCTTTATGTCCTATGGGAGGGGCCAATCACCTCTAAGCCTTATTCCCGAGTCATCCCTTTTGTCTCAACTGTTCTTCCCTTTTGGCAGCTCTGCTCATGCCCGCACTGGGAACAGACTCCCCCTGTTCTTCTGCCTCACTGATATCCAACTCTGGAGGCTCCAGAGCAGAGGTGGGTTGCTGATAAGATGAACCAGAAGTAGCAGTGGCAGGAGGCTCTGCCCACCCACCCAGAACATCCATGAGTGTCCACAAGTGAACTGGTAATAAAAATAGAAATCCACCACTGTTCCGGAGGCAGCACCTAAAGGAGACATGGTACATGCCAAGAGCACCAAAGGAAAGCAAAGTGTATTATATTGCAAATACTTCCTTGTTGATGCCACAAAATCCACCAATTACTGCCCCATGTTTATATTTGGTAGTGGGACCAGAACAGGAGAAAATAACATTGGAAGGAGGTGAACGAGGTGAACAAAAAGATGAGAAACAAGATACATCTTCCCAGAGCATCCTTTTAATTCATCACCCAGGGTTACCTTTTCAATATCTCCAGGAAGGATACATCAGGAGGATATTGGCCAAGTACAGAATTTTGGCTCAATGTTGCCCAAGAAAATCTCATAGTTGCAAGTAGAATCTAGACCAGGGGTGTCAAACTCAAGGCCCACAGACTGGATCTCGCCCATGGGGTTAGATCTGGCCAGCGGGGCCACCCTGGAAACAGTGAAGGACCAGTCTCAGTGCCTCTGCCAGCAAAAACGGGCTCTCAAGCTCCATTTTCAGCTATGACAGCCTCCTGCAACCTTCTACCGGTGAAAACGGAGCTCAGGAGTCCATTTTCACTAGCAGAATGCTTGGGCCATCACAGGCCCTGACACAAGTGATATTGAGCTGGCCATGGCCAACCTGGCCACACATCCCTGCCCCTCTGCCCCCAAGGTCAAACATTGAGATGTGGCCCTCGATGAAATTGAGTTTGACACCCTGATCTAGACTGAGAGCATCAATACAAACAGGAAAGCACTTTTATTAGAGCAGAGAGTTCAGCCTCTTGGGATGCCATCTCTGTGAACTCACAAGTGGATACTATATGAATTTAACTTGCTTAGTTTCTTTTCCTGGAGGCATTATTGCATCGACTGTTTTCCACTGCTATCTCTTTATCATGCTTTAGGCAACAGAAATGTATGTATGTATGTATGTATGTATGTATGTATGTATGTATGTATGTATATGTATGTATTTCTGTTACCTTATCTCAGCAGTCTTTCAGAAGAACAAAGCCACCATCAGAAAGGTCCTGCTTCAATATAGAGATGTGGTGGCTCAGTAGTTAAGAAACTGAGCTTGTCAATCAGAAAGATCAGCAGTTCTGCAGTTCGAATCCCTAGCACTGAGTAACAGAGTGAGCTCCCATTACTTGTCCCAGCTTCTGCCAACCTAGCAGTTCGAAAGCATGTAAAAATGCAAGTAGAAAAATAGGAACCACCTTGTGGGAAGGTAACAGCGTTCTGTGCGCCTTTGGCATCTAGTCATGCCAGCCACATGATCACAGAGACGTCTTCGGACAGTGCTGGCTCTTCGGCTTTGAAACAGAGATGAGCACCATCCCCTAGAGTCAGGAACGGCTGGCACATATGTGCGAGGGGAACCTTTATTTGTGTGTGTGTGTGTGTGTGTGTGTGTGCACGTGTGTGTGTGTGTGTGTGTGTGTTTGTATGAATTTATTCCACCAGGTGTTTCAACTATGTGAGAGTGCAAAGCTTACAATTGTCCCTTTCTCTTTTGGGAATGAGGGATGGTATGCATTTGTTTTTCAAAAGTAAACATAGATGCAAAATAAAAAAAGAAGCAATTGAAAGGAAGCCTTATATACAAATGCCTTAAAATGTACAGCAGAAGAATTTGTTTTTTAATTTCATTTTTGGCAGCTTAATCTTCCTCAAGAGGTGAAAATGAAAAGTCACTCATCTCCAGACATGTGAAAATTGGAAGGCAAAGGAAAAGAAACATCTTACTGACATTCCTACCATCTTCGTCTCTTATCCTTTAAAAAAAAAAGAATTACACCTGTCCAGTTACAGCACAAGCCTTCACTTTGAATGCAGTGGATACATAATTATGCATAGCAAATGTTTCTATTGTTTCAGTCCTCATGGACTTCTTTGTGCCCAACGTATGATTGTTGTCCACCTGCAAGTAACATCCTGAAGTCTCAGAAATTACACAAACAGTTTTGAGGCTCATTGGTAGAAAGTAAGTCTTGCATGACTCAAAATGTCAAGTCCAATATATTGCTTTTGTCCATAGAGAGGGACAATTACATAAAACTCTATAGCTATCACTTTACTAATCGACAATACTAATATTCTGCAAGATGGCCCAGTTGTACTTCTCACTGTGTAGTACCGTGATGGCAAACCTATGACACACGTGCTGGAAGTGGCACGCAGAGCCATTTCTCCAGGCACGCCAGTCATCACCCTCTGCTCTTCCGGGTTCCAGTGCGCACATGTCCGTGTGTGCAAGAGCGCTGGAAACTGGAAGAGTAGCTTCCTGGCGCATATGTGCACATCGAAAAACTGAGCTTCCTGTTTTTGTTGTGCACCTGTGTGCTTGCTAGCTGGTCTTCACGCATGCATGCATGCCAGAAATCAGGGGACCAGGTGACCAGCACGCATGCTCATTGGCGGAAACTGGAAGCTCAGCTTTCCACCACATGCATGCATGCTGGGGAAGTGCTTTTCTGGTTTCCGGCGCTTTCCCCTGCATGCCCGCGCTCCCATTTTGGCACTCTGTGCCAAAAAGGTTTGCCAACAGTGTTGTAGCAGCTTCCCGTACTCCTAGAAACTCAAGACGATTGTGTCTTTCCTGAATTGCAAAAAAGTTTGAATATGTGATGAGGTGGAAATGGCTTGAATAAGACAGTAGATATTGCTTTCGACCCATGTAGAGCTACTACATGGATCAGTCTTCTTAATTGCTTCATTATAAGCAGGCTTGAGTTCTTGGAAGATAAGGCAGAATATAAATGCTTCAATCTAAATGTTAATTAAACGATCAATTAATTAATAGACTGAGCTGCTGTATTTGGGAGGACGACTTGTTTGGGTTATGACATTTGTGAAAAGGGGATTTAAAATGCTTTTCCTTTTGCTGGTGGAAAACATATATCCCTCGGTAGGGATGGATAGATCAATCAGATAATAATTATGTGGCCAACTCATGTCTAGGTTGATTGGTGATTTTAAAAAAAATCATTTGGAATAGTGTACTTAAATATGCATCCTTAAATGTATTTTCTCTGAAAATATGCATTTGAGGATATCTTTGCGAAATTTTAAATTATGTTTTAAACATATTGTTTCAAATCATTTCTACTGATTTAAAAAAAAACAAGAATCAGGAGTGCATTCGTCTACTGTTTTCTTTATTGAAATAGCTAGAAGAACCAACTCAAAGGACAGGCAACAATTACAAAATATAAAAAGGTAAAAGTTCCCGTCGCACATATGTGCTAGTCGTTCCCGACTCTATGGTGCAGTGCTCATCTCCATTTCAAAGCCGAAGAGACAGTGCTTGTCCGATGACGTCTCCATGGTCATGTGGCTGGCATGACTAAATGCTGAAGGCGCATGGAACTTTGTTACCTTCCCACCAAAGGTGGTCCCTATTTTTCTTTTTGCATTTTTATGTGCTTTCGAACTGCTATGTTGGCAGAAGCTGGGACAAGAGCTCACTCCGTTATGCAGTGCTAGGGATTCAAACTGCTGAACTACCAACCTTTCTGATCGACAAGTTCAGCATCTTAGCCACTGAGCCACTGCATTCCTATATAAAATATAGATGCAAACAAATGTCATCCTTAATCTGTAAAAACAACCAATACAACACAGAATATTTTAATTGAGGGTTGTTTGTCCTTGGCAACTTTAAGATGTATGGATCTCAACTCTCAGAATTGCCCAGCCCTACTGGGAGTTGAAGTCCACACATCTTAAAGTTGCCAAGGTTGGACATCCCCTATTAAATGCAGGTGGAGCAATGAGAGGTGAAGATACTCCACTGGAAATGAAGTAGGAGATGACATGCTAGAATCTATCTGTATCAGAATTTGCAATCTAGATTCTTGAAGTATTTCTACCTATCTGTTTGTCTATCACAAACAGGTCATTGGAACAATCCAATGTGGTTAATCAAGCACCCAGTTAAACCAGAATTTTAAATCATAATAAATAGCAAGGGCCATCCATTCATTGATTTAAAGTACTATTCATCAAATTTCATACATTCCGCTAACGTTGAGATATAGAAATAAGTGAATTCATAGAAGGTCAAGTGATCAAGATGTCCAACTCATGACAGCTACTAACCATTTGATACTGCCTTCAATATAATATCATAGTTCTGAATATTAATTGTGAGAAATTTAAGGTTGCTAATCATGCTCATAATCAGCTTTTGATTCCCAAGAGGTCCTGAGAGGTCCTGGTGGGGACAGAGTAGACAAGCTTTTAGTCTGATCTAGTTGAACATGCTTTGAGTTTTCATGAATCTCAGAATCACAATGTTTCAGAGCTTATTTTCATCCAAATTAACCTGTCTGGGTCTTGAGATGTCCCAAAGGCTCTTCTTAAAATTTCCACATTTAATCTGATTTAAAGATAAAGAACCATAAGAAGATATCAAGGCCATTTACTTTGCTGATCACTGAGAAGTGGCAAATTAATCAAATTCAGTTTAACTGTATTTCTCATGTTTTTACCCCTTTTCTTCTTCATTAGATTATCCTTTGGGGAAAGGAAATGCTCCATTTTTGTACAATACACGCACATACACACACATCCATATACATCCATACATCCATATATACATACATAGATATATATGTGTGTTATGTCAAGGCACCTGGTATGCCCAAATATGGGAGGGAACATAGTTTACCTTTTTGCCTTTCAGCTCCACCCTAGGAGCCTTTCAGGCAGGAAACCATTTCTGATAAATAAATAAAGGGAGACTAGTATAGATCTATTTCAAGCTGTTTAGCTCTCATCAGCTAGCCATACCCTTACTGGGACTTGAACCTAGGCTGTTTATACACATTAGGCAGTTGTATTAGCCTTTAAGCCACAATCTCTCTTCCCTTATCAGCTGAGCCAAGGAAATAAGTAAGTGTTGTGTCAAAGCAGCTGGTATGCTCAAATATGGGAGGGAGCGTACTGCTTCCCTTTATATATAAGGCATCAGAGTATCCAGAAATGTTAGATTTTGCAACCAGCCTTCATAGCTGGAAAATATCAGCTACAACTGCATAGATTAGAACAATCATTTTCTTAGGGCAGCCTATGCAATAAAATAACATTTTTAAAGGAGAAGAATGAATATGATCTTGGCCCACAGCTCCTACAAAGGGAGTTTTGAGTGCTTGCATTTGTATTGTGCATCATGAATATGAAAAGAACACACATTTTAACCTAATGACATAACCATTTGCAAAACCCTGAGTGAAATAACCGATAAAGACTGATGCAGATTTTCAAACCCTTACAAAGAATAAGGAGTCGTGCATAATGGAACATTGCAACTACAAAGAGCAGATCCACACAAGGTAATTTAAACTTGCTTACTTGGAAAGAGAGCTGATCTTTTAAAGGGTCACTGAATAAGATGCTGCTTGATCTTTCCAGTATGTAGAGATGTAGAAATACGTTCTCCCCCCCCCCCCTTTATTTTTTTCTCCTAACCTGCTTTCTTTCCCTCTCCTTATATCTGCCCGTATATGCATGGCACTGGCAGAAGTCACATTTAAAATATGGGATGCAATTTTAATCCACCCCTGAATGTGGGTGAAGTAGTTGTGACAAATACCTGATGAACATTTTCATCATTCAGGTAAACATTATGAAATGACATAATTCTTAACCATGTCATTTTCCAGATTCCTCCATTCAATAAAGACAAGAGTCACAAGAAATCCAGCTGATTAGGTAGGTGGAAGCACCAGGACAGAATCCAGGAGTTGTTTTCTGCCTTCAAACAAATTTTAAAGCAAAGTTTTAAAGAAATTCTCTTCTTCCTTCTGACAAATTTTACTATTACTGTTGTAAAATAGCTGATCCTCTATCTCTTTCATCTGTTCATCATTCTTTTTACTGGGAACAGTCCTTGCTGTCCAGAGCATATCTGGGAAAATATCTATTTCAAGAACATTCGAAAAACAATAAAAGCTTTGTCCAATATTCAGGAAATTCATAAATATATGAGTCGCTGTTTTGAGTTAGTTTGTATTCACTTTTTTTTTCCACCTAGACTTAACACACTGGCATTTGCAAGGAAGCATCAAGGATGGTCAGTTTCTTTAGCAGACTGGTACAATAAGAGCAGAAATAGTTGAAATATGTCCAGAATAAGATTGAACAGACTTCAAAAATCTACTTTTTTTTAAACTCACCAGTCACAACTTGGCAAAAAAAACGATCTGCAATTTCACCTCTTTTGATGTTATGTTGGAGATGCGTTGCAGTTCCATTAAAATTCTAGTAATTCTTTTGAAATTTTTGCAATTGAATTTTTGCAACTGATGTGCAAATTTATGCCATCAGAGAAGTGATGATTCTGTCTCCTTTTAATGGCTTCGAAGTGGGCCCTCCAAAAATAGCCAGGTGATCAGCCCCAGAATTTCGCAGCTAAATTATATTTTCTAAAAGCTTTTGCCATTTAGCATCACTCATTCAAAGAATTGACAATGCCTGCCTGTCTACTTTTTCGTTACAATGGTATGCTTGTAAGAATGAAGAGAAGGGTTTGCTTCATCCTTGAATCTGGTAGCCTAGTTATTCCTATATTTTTTACTAAAGTGTAATAATTCTTTAATAAGCCTGCATGACCATAGAATTGTGAAATTCATATCCATCCATGAAACAGAAAGAAATATTGTGTTTTCTGGCAATTAATCATTGAACTAGCTCAGCAATTACCTAGGAATATTTTTTAAAAAAATAGAGGGTGGCTCAGTGGCCACTGAGGATGCTGAGCTTGTCGATCAGAAGGTCGGCAGTTCAGCACTTCCAATCACTAGCGCCACATAATGGAGTGAGCTCCCATTACTTGTCCCAGCTTCTGCCAACCAAGCAGTTCGAAAGCATGTAAAAATGCAAGTAGAAAAATAGGAACCAACTTTGGTGGGAATCAGTGATAGGTTTCCAATTTTTTTACTACCAGAAGCATCTGGGCAGGTGGGTGTAGCCTCCCGCTGCCGCTACTACTGGTTCACCCAATCCGGGCTGAACTGGGAGCAACCCACCTCTGGTGGGAAGGTAACAGCATTCCATGCACCTTAGGCAGTGGTGGGTTCCTACCAGTTTGGACTGGTTCAGCTGAACTGGTAGTGGTTTGGCAGTCTGGGTTTCTGGAACCGACAGCAACCCAGGCCTGTCACACCTCCAAACCAGTTTTCCAGGCAGTGCCATAGGCACTGCCATCTTGTTTTTTGCTTTTGTGCATGCTTTAGGTGTTTAGTCGTGCTGGCCACATGACCATGGAGACGTCTTCAGAAATGCTGGCTCTTTGGCTTTGAAATGAAGATGAGCACTGCACCCTAGAGTTGGGAACGGCTAGCACATATGTATGAGGGGAACCTCTACCTTTACCTAATTTTTAAAAAATAGTCATTAGGGTCATAATCTTTCTGCTGTAGCTGAGATTTACATAGGTCCTATTCTCTAAGGCAGGCTCTCCAATGTTAGCAACTTTAAGACTTGTAGACTTCAACTTCCAGAATTCCTTAGTCAGCTGGCTGAAGAATTCTTGAAAGTTGAAATCCACAAGTCTTAAAGTTGCTAAAGTTGGAGATCCCTGCTCTAAGGCTAATAGCTTCTATGTTTGCAAATTCTGGAGTGAATGTTGGAGAAGGACAGGAGTGTCATCATCTTTATTGCTACATTTCTTTGGCATCAGCCATCTATTTATTAAATACTGATAAATTGTGTATATAGTCTTTAAGGCTCAGGAAAAGTATCTAAAGGGCTTACAAAGATATTCTCCTAGTCTAAAAGTTCTGGTCTCATTTCTACAGAGATTAGCCTGTACAATCTACAACTACAATCGTTTTTAATTATGATTCATTGCTTCAAAAGATAGGTCAGATATACTCCTTTCTCCAGAATGATCTTTCTGCTGATGGAAAGAGATTTTGCGTTAGAGTGAAGGGTAGGACTCTTTAATAGCTTACGTAAGTTATTGCTTAGCATACCGTCCCCAATGCTTACAAAGTAAGATGTGGATTGAAAGCATGCAATTAATCATGTGGGAGACTGGGCTGGAACTGAACATCCTGTTATAAATCTGAGAACTTTCCACATTAGCCTTTTTTATATGGAATTTCTCTTCTCGATTCATGAACTATTTACAGAACATTCATGTATTTTTCTACCTAGTTAAATTTTGGAGTTACCTTATCATCCTGGTTTTTGATGTTGCATTGTTTAGATGATTATTTTTGCAGACCATTTTGCAATGGTAATGTAGGACAAAATGCCATCATTGTTCCAGTTTCCATGTATAAACAAGAAAGATGTTACTCTTGCTTCTTAGGATTCTTTTTTTTTTTTGTATATAATTTTCTTTTATTTTTAATTTTCAAAACAGACACAACATAAAGAATCCTCCTTCTTTACATACTGTAGAAATGGTATCAGTTGGTTACAAAAGACTTTCGTGCATCTCTTCCACAGTCATCAACCATAATTCATATTAACTCAAGTATTTTAACTCAGATATATTTATACATATTACCATCAGCATACCTCTATTTTCATCTGACTATAATTGTTTAAACATCCTTCATCATAAAATATATCAAGATTTAAAACATAACCACATACTGGGATTTCATTTGCTATTTCTAATATCCTCCAATAACATCGAATCCTTATGGCCTATTCTGGCTAAACATCTATAATATTTAGTAACAAAAATTTCTAATCCTCCTTTCCAAATCACTGTTTACAATTTACATCCACTTTCTTTATGTTGTACCCATGCATATATATACGTTGTTATCATTATCCCTCCTCTATTTGACTGTGTCCTTTATCATAACATTTGTCCCCCTAATAAACAAAACTTAACTAAATTTAACTTAGTTCTTTTTTATTTACCTTTATATTATCATTATCAATTATTTATTTAACTATATCTATTGTCACTAAATTTCACTAACTTTAACTAATTTTAGGTTATACCCTTTCATCTATCAACCTGTATCTTTCAAGTAGCAAAACAATCTCATGACTTCTGCCATTTGTGGTATCCATCCTCTAATTATCTCTTTAATCAGATTTGTATGGACTCCTCTTTGCAACTCATTGCTTATTAAGTCTCTCATGTAATTTCTATGCCCTTCTGTTTCCTTAATCAGCTTATCTTTAATTGTCAGTGGTGTTTTCAATGATGTTGCTAACAAAATTTCTCTCTTTAAATCCAAAAATTATTCTATTTTTCTTCTTCTGTATCTTGCAATCTGGGGTAGAGTTCCCCTCCATTTAATTCCTCTTTCCGAATTCCACTCTTTCCATTTCCAAACACAAACCAATCACCATACATATCAGCGGATTTAATTTCTTTGTAATCATTTTTCTCTTTGGTTTTTAGGACTCTAACACCCACTTTTTCCACTCGATAAACATCTCCAACTTCTTCATCATATTTTACTGTTAGATGCTCTAGATTTTACAACTTCTTCTCCATCCTCTCAAATGTGTTTGATAATTTCTGAATTTCTAACAATATCTTTTGCAAACTTAAATTTTCTTTCTGCTGTTGAGATTGTGCCATTATCTCCAGCTGACAAACATTGCTGCTTTGGCTTGGAAGGTTTGTACAAGATGAAACATAAATTCACAATAAGGTCTTATTTTCACTTTTCTCTGGTTAAAGATATACTTCAAAGGAACATCTGTATAATTTTCTTCTTAGCACTTTCTATAGACAAAATAGTGAGACCTTGAAGTGCCAAGCCAGAATAATAGTGAGGAAAGTAAAAGTGTTTTGTTTCCAATTTACAAACCTCCAGCCTCCAAGTAGCAGTGTCATCTCTCCCTTTGTTGCTACAATGTTCTTTGTTGCTTTTTGTATCTTTTTTTAATCCAAGTTTTTTTAAAAAGTCAAATTCTTGAATGAAATAGAGAAGAAAAGGGGAAAAACACACACAGTAATGAAGAAGGAGAATTTTAGTCCATAGGTTGCAAAAAATAATAGAAGAAGAAGAAGAAGAAGAAAACTTAATCCATTCAGATTAAAAGCTTGCATAAATTCCATTCATGAAAATAACATTTTAAAAATAAGATAATCCACTGTCCAAAACCATTCAAAGCTAAATTCTGCTGCTTATTTCTTCTGTTCTCAAATTTAAATTAACTTTAAGGTTTTTATAGGCAGCCTCTTTTAAAACTGGAAACTGGTGACTTTCTCTTTCCGTATCCTTCCGTTTTGGAGCTGCCCCAACTTCATCAGCCTGGTGGTTGGACTTTTTGTTGCCTGCTTGAAGAACTTCTCTTGGATTGATCAGGGACTTTGCGATGTCTCTGAGATCAGCAAGACATATTCTTCCTGTTCACCATCTCTGCGGAATGGTTTAGGTCCAATTGGACCACCCAGCGGCAAAAGTATTGGCTGTGGTCTCGGAGCATCGAGACCACATGTCCATATCGTCGTGACAATGACTCCTCCTTCTTGCTTCTTAGGATTCTGATGGCCTTTAAACAGAATGTTTTCTCTTTTGCAAATCTGCCCTATTTTTCCCCCTTGCATTTGACTTTGATTTCAGGATTGGTGATGAAACATCCTTTCAGTTGGTCCAATTTCTCACTAAAAGGAGGGTAATTTAGTGAAGTTATTCATTAGGGAACTCACAAAAACTTCCTTTTATAAATTCATATTTGGATGGAAAATAATGGCTAAGCTTCTTCATGTATTCATTTAGGTATTTAATCCTGGAATCACCCCAATTTTTAAGTCTGTGGTCCCTTGGCATTTGGTCAACTCTGTTGGCTGCTGGTGCTGGGTCTGAAGTTCATTCAAACAATAAAAGCTCCTGTGAGCCCAAAGCAAAGCTCTACATACATGAGAGTCTTGGATTAAGAAAATTGAAATTTGGCACCTGTCTGAAGGGCACGAATCTGGGAAAGCTAAAATACACTAAATCCATCACTGAAATCAGGAGTTCAACCTAGAAGAATGTAATTTAGAATTTCCCTGTTGTAACCTATTCTTCCACGAATGTCAAAAGATACTTCTTTACCGAAGAACATAGGATGCTGCCTTGAACAAAGATAGATGATTTGTCCATTTAGCAACATCTCACCAACTTTTGCCATAATTTCCTGTGGCCATGTTGGCTAAGACTATGAGGAGTTGAAAAATTAGTTGGGAAAAACTGTTCAACACATTTCCTGTTACCCAGAAGAGATCTTTCTCCTCAGAATCAGCTACTGCAGAGGTGAACATCTTTTAGGGCTCATAATATAGTTTTAGCGTATTTCCCAGGTCAAACTGTGCTGTCAGTTTTCGAAAGTGCTTTTTGAAGAGGCAATTGGACTTTCTTGCTTTTCTTTGAAGACATTTCTATTCTCATCCATGAAGCTTCTTGGAGGAGAAGCAAAACGTCTTCAACGAAAAACAAGGAAGTCCAGTTGCTTCTTGAAAAAGCACCTTTGGAACAACTATGACCTGGATGACTTAGAATCTCCATAGACTGTCAGTTTTCAGCAAAATCGCACGGCACTATAAGGAAACTCAGGTCACAGGTTGTCCACCTTAATGTTCCTTCGTTCTTCCAAATCAGGAGATGCCAAGACAGGATCAGGAACTTTCTGTTGTCCTTCAAAGGGCAGCTTTTGAGAGTTTTTCTTACCAATAGATTTTGAGCTGCAATACCGAAAGAGTGCCAAGTAATGAATAAGAATGAATCTTCATACAAACTTTCTGCTGTTGATTCCAGCTTATATCTGTTTTATCTCAAATGTCAGAATGTACTTGACAAGAAGCTGTGGAGAACTGATGTTGCATGAACTTTGGACTTTGTTCCCTACCGACAGCTTTGCTATAAAATCCTCAGCCAGAACGTGAGTAAATGCATATGGAAGGAAAGGGCTTACCCCACAAAAATGGTCGCTGTTTTTGCCTCCGTTCCAATAAGTTTGTGAAATGGCTGCAATCATTTGCAATGGAACTGCTGTAGTTGTTGGGACAACTAGACTCTGTGAAAGATACTTGTAGATTTAACATTTCATAGTGTGTGAAGAGTTGACTCTGTGCCAGATGCTCTAATAGAACAGCGCATATGAATTCAAGAATTATGACATTAAGAAAGAAATTACAAAAAGCCCAACAAATGGCGTTTATGTTAAATCAATAATGCTTGGCTTGTTTGTTTGTTTGCTTAATTCTAATCTTTCTTTGGGGGGGGGGGAATTATCTTTCCAAACAGTTGGCAATCCCTATTCTTATTCTTCTTTCCAAATATAATTACAAGCACGTTATGGTTTCTTCTTAAGACATCAACTTTCTCAAGCCTGGCTTATCCACTGTGTTTTAAACAAAGACACTTGTTTTGGCACTGTGCCCTTAATTAATCAGCAGAGGCTTTATTGCTCTATATGTGTGCACACACAGAAACACACACAAACACTTTGTTCATGGGAAAAAGAACACCAGTTTCTCCAGAACTTGATCGATTTATGGAACTAAGATTCTAATCAGACAAAAATCTAGAATTTTTTTTAATGGCTTCCAATGGACCCTTCTGATCAAGGCATATGTCATGAATCACAATCATTCGTGATTACAGCTCGGGGAGTTGAATTGGCCACCTATCCCATGCACAATTAAAGCTTAAGTGTTGTAGCAACTATTCATCTGATGATAAGAGGCAACTGGTCTCTGGAGAAATACAGGCTAAAACTCCATGCTCTATTTCCTAGCATAGGAATTAGATCTAAAGTCATGCCCTGTCATATGATTAGTGGTAGCTAGATTTTTCTGTTGAATGTGTATATCTCTGCAGTCTAGGTCGTTTTGACTCAACGTTGCATCTACATTCTCTTGTGGGAAATGAGGCTCACTCTTGGAATAAAGCATATATAGAATTACATTAGGCAGGCATTCTGGAAGAGCAACTAACTTCTTTGCCAATACATTTGCAGCCATCAGAAGGGAAAGTGCAATAATGAAACATGTTCCCTGTACAATTATTTCCTACTGCCAGCTTTTCTTCTCTCAGTTTTCCATTTCAGAGGTAGGCTTCTATCTGTTCTTGTGATTGTAATCCAACATAAACAATTACGTGTAGCAAGTAAATGTACAATGGGAGTAGCTGTTATCTTTTTAAATGTTTTGTTCTTAATGGCAAGCAACTCAGCTTTCAAGTGAAATAGAGATTTAAGAAGCCATGGGCTGAAAACAAATTTGCATGAAAGAATCCCTTGTTTTCGTTGGTATTTTCTTTAAACATTGAAACATACATACATACATACATACATACATACATACATACATACATACATACACACACACACACACACACACACACACATACACACACACACACACACACACACATACATACACACACACACACACACTGTAATAGCTTATTGGTATCCAAATTGTACCCAAAATGCACTAGATATCTCTTATACATACCTTGACTTACCCAATGTGGACTGGAAAATTTATTGTTAACCAATGCATCTGCTAAGTGAGACATCATGCAATCTAATTTTACAACCAGGTTTTGTTCTGCTGATTAATAGCAATAGCACTTAGACTTATATACCACTTTACAGTGCTTTGCAGACATCTCTAAATGGTTTACAGAGTCAGCATATTGCCCCCAACATCTGGGTCCTCATTTTACCCACCTCGGACAGATGGAAAGCTGAGTCAACCTTGAGCCTGGTGAGATTTAACTGGCAAATTACAGGCAGCCGGCAGGCAGCAGAAGTAGCCTGCAGTACTGCATTCTAACCACTGCGCCACCGTTTAAGCAAAACATCATGTGACTATGACTTGTGACCTTCCCTGTCAGCTTTCCCATTGACTTTGTTTGTCAGAAGACAGCTGAGAAGGTCACAAATGACAATTATGTGAGCCCAGGCCTCTTCAACAAAAAAACTAAGAAGTCACATACAGGTAGTCCTCGATTTATAACCATTTGTTTACTGACAGTTCAAAGTTACGGTGCTAAAAAAAGTGACTTATCACTGGTTTTCACACTTACAACCAGTCATGTGATCAAAATTTAGGTACTTGGCTAGTGGCATGTATTTATGACAGCTGCTTGTCTTGGGGTCATGTGATCACATGTTATAGCCTTCCCTGCCTGGCTTTTGACAAACCACGTCAATAGGGGACTACAGATTCACTTAACAACTGCATGATTCACTTAACAACTGCAGCAATTCTCCTTAAAAAAATGTGGCACAACAGGTTGCAAAATGAGGCAAAACTCACATAACCGCCTTGCTTAGCAACAGAAATTTTGGGCTCTATTTTGGTCGCAAGTCGAGGGCTACCTATATGGAAAATACTTGGCAGGAGATCCCAGGAAATTACAGAGATGTAGGCCAGATCAAGACATTCAAAAAACATCCCAGAAAAATGCAGGGTCAATCCACATTATTATTGCCAAGAAAAAGGCATGAAGTTATTTCCCCAGCTCATTTGATTAGCTGCTTTGACTTCAATAAGGAAAGTGGTATATATCTGTTTTGAACTGAGTATAGGTAACGGCGAAATTCAGTTAATGTGATTTTCTTATTATGTTAACAGTAGCCTGAGGGAAACTTAAATAGCTTCTGGATCTTAGGGGGAAGATGTACCGTATTTTTCAGAGTATAAGACGCACCAAGGTTTTGAAGAGGCAATTTTTAAAAAAAAAAAGTTTTTGCACTCTGCAAACCTCCCAAGAATGGCCAGTTTTTCACAAAAACAGGCCTTTCTTTCAAAAAAAAAAGGCATGAATAGCCTTTAGGGGGTATTAGAGTGCTCCTGGGGGTGGGGCACCTCAAAAACAAGCAAAATGGGCCCATCTTTTGTCAAAACAAATTGCATGCATAGCCTTTAGGAGGCTTATAGACTGCTCCTAGGGGCTGCAGGGGAAAATTGAGCAAAACGTGGCCTGTTTTTCACTCATTTCTGCCTTCCCCAGCCCCCAGGAGCTCTTTGAAAGCCTTCTACAGGCTCTGCAGGGCCATTTTGATGAAGCGGGTGGGGTTTCAGGAGGCAAAAATGCTGTATTCAGTGTATATGACACTCCCAGATTTTCAGCCTCTTTTTTGAGGGGAAAAGGTGTATCTTACACTCCAAAAAATACAGTAGTTAAGATGTTTTTTCTCTACAATGGTGCTAACATATAATACCTCTCTAAAGCTGCCATTTGCATTTTAGCAAAATGAGCGCCACGGTGGCATAGTGGTTAGAATGCAGTACTGCAGGCTACTTCTGCTGACTGTTGGCTGCCTACAATTTGGCAGTTAAATCTCACCAGGCTCAAGGTTGACTCAGCCTTCCATCCTTCAAAGGTGGGTAAAATGAGAGCCCAAATTGTTGGGGGCAATATGCTGACTCTGTAAACTGCTTAGAGAGGGCTGTAAAGCACTGTGAAGCTGTATATAAGTCTAAGTGCTAAATGCTATTCTATTGCTATGCTATTGTTATTAACAGAACCTTCCCCCTTGTACCAGACAAAATCAATGTTTTCAGTCCTAGGAAAAATCTCAGCTAACCGCAAATAAGTTAACACAGTTTTAACTATTTTAATAGGGGGTCAATCTAGTTCCCAAAGCACCAGATGGCAAGAGAAAAACAATGGATGGAAACTAATCAAGGAAAGAAACAACCTAGAACAAAGGAGAAATTTCCTAACCGTGATAACAATTACCTAGTGGAATGGCTTGCCTTCAAAAACTGTGGGTGCTTTAACACTGGAGAAGAAATTGAACCGCCCTTTGTCTGAAATAGTTTCCAGCTTGAGCAGGAGGTTGGACCAGATGATCTCCAAGGTCTCTTTCAACTCTGCCATTCTGCAATAAGAATCGTTTCTGACTTTCCCTGGACTTAAACATCTGAAATCAGAAAATCTGGGCTCTATAAAACTACTTTTAAACAAGAGCTATTTTATTGGAGCCAAGGTGTTTCACAGTGGTGCAGAAGCAATTGATGTCATGTGGCTCTTTTTCCCATCAAACACAAACATCCTTTTCTTGTATGTCAGAAAAGAAGCCATAAGGATGTTTGCTCTGCCTCTATGTAGTTTCCCATTCAACGTATTTTGGCCTCTGACATCACAGTGGACCCGGCCAAAGTTTTCGTGAGGGCAGTTCTGATGAGAATCCTCCAGGATGCCTGAGCTAGTTCCCAATGGTGCAAGGTGAGGATGTTGAGACAAGGTCATTTGGGCAGCTACACATGTTGTCAGTCCCTCTAGGGACACAATGTGAAAGCTGTACGATGTGTCCTCTGTCTGGATCACTTGGGTTGATTTTTTTGGCTGCTTGGCAGCTATAAAAGTGGAAGCTTCTGTCAGAGAAACTAGTCAAGGGGCATTTGAATATTTGCTGTCACCATTGCCTTAGGCAATTCAAATATGCCATCAAATTTCAACAATCCAAATGTTTTATTCGGATTTAGGGGAGTATCAGAAGATTGGGTGAGGTTTTTAAAGAGATTCATCCCCTCCTATTGTAGAACAGATCTGATTTACGATGATAAAATAGCCTTCGATATACAAATTGCTACTGGTGAGGAAATTGACATTCAGTGCCTTAATTCTCTTAGAGCTGGATTGTTAGAAACAAAAAAATAGGTGAACAGAAATGAATTAACTAATTTGTCTAAACAATTGTCCATAACCTAAACTTGTTTTTTTTTTTAAACAAACTACTACGACACAAGAAAAAGAAAGAAAGTACTTACTGTACTGATTGGCACTTTTGTTGAATTTTATTTTTGTACTAGAAAAATAATAGGTAATATATGGTATATTGTATGCTTGTTGAAAGAAGCAAAAGTGACTGTGCGGCCTTCTGATCATTTTGTTACGTGGTAATTGACATGAAAAATGTAAAACAAGAATTGGGTGCATGACGAGAAATATAAACATAAGTTGTATCCATTTCTCTGTACAATGCATGCAATGAAACAAGAAGAACTATGCAAGAATGATTGAGTGCTCAGTAGGTAGTTTGGCCACAGTTTGGTAGTTTGGCCATAGGAAAATAATGAAGGAAGATCAAATTATAAAATAAATGCATGACAAAAGACTGAATTGATTGAGAAGAAAAGAACCAGAAAGTTAAAGAGAATTGATGAGATCCTCAAAAGAAAACAGATGAGAAATTTTAAACAATAAAAAGTAAATGCATGAGATGGTGTGTGATAGAATGTGGAAGAAACAAGGATGGTTTCCAAAGATAGAAAAATATGACAAAATGTTGGTATAAACTAAATTGAACTAAATTTCTTTTCCTTTTTTTTATCTGATGCCTTCACCTTTTTTTCACTTATTAATTCTCACCCTCCTTCTGTGCTTTGTGTCTTGAAAGAAAATAATATGGTGGGTACCTGCGTAGATATATTAACCTGGTTTCAGGATTTGCACTAGACGTTCATGTTTCCAATGGCAGAAAAACATGATGTCTTTTTTCAGCAGTTAGAACTAGAATTACATCCAGTACTCAAAAAACTGCTGGAGAGCCACATGTGCGGAATCTGATAACTTGCCATGACCAACTTTCTGCAGCCAACTTGCTCCGGGCCAACTCTTCCTAGCCAATTTGCCATGACCAACCCACCACAACCAACGTGCCACAGAACAACTCACCATGGCATTCATTTAGTTCCTTTTATTTCTTGTTGACCATGTTTTCATCAAAATTATTTCATCTCTTGTATCAAAGAAAATCATTCCTATGATTACCAGCTGCTGCAATGCTTGGATGAATAATAGAAGTAACTAAACCCACACTGAACTGTCTCTCTGTGAGTTCTCCCGCAGTGAGTTGGCCACAGAAAGTAGACTGTGGTGAATTGGCTCTGGTGAGTTGGCCATGGCGAGGTGGCTGTGGTGAGTTGGCTGCAGCGACTTGTCCTAGACCCACATATGGACATTCATCTCATTTCATACGTTGAACCAAAGACAATTTGAATACCTCTGCCTTTTGCATTCCCATTTTCACTGCTATTAACAGCTACTAGATACAGATGGAATGGGACAATTTGCTGCTATGGGTCAACTTGCCCTGGCCAACATGTTGCAGGACAACTTTCCATGGGACAATTTAACAATTCAATTTAATTATTTAAAATAAATTTTAAAATGTTTTAATGGCTGTCATTCACATTTCATTTTGTCCTTCCTTTTGTATCCTTTTTAACTATTCTATTCCACCATTTCTTTGATATCAGTGTAATATCACTGTGGTAATCTTGTACCACAGTAAATTGTCTTGTGGCAAGTTGTCCCACAGTGAATTGGCCCCAGCAAGTTGGCTGTGGTGAATTGGCTGTGACAAGTTGACTGTGGTGAGTTGGCCATGGTGAATTGTCATAGACCCAACCCAGGGGTCTATGTAGTAACCTTTTTCTTACTATTGATATAGCAATACACATAGGTGGAGAGGAAATTCTACTGCAAACTTCAGGCATAGAAGCTACATTTTCCTGAAGCCCATAACTATGGATTTAGACCTTTTTAGTGGTATACATTTTCTCCTTCATTTGCTTGATGCTTCTCTATATGTGGGCTGCTAATTTTTTTTAAGTGATTTCTTGCTTTCAAGTTGTTGGAAAATGTCTCATCATCCCACATATGAGGTCACTGGGGGCTTTTCAGATTTAAGACAATTCTGAAGACAGATTAACAGCAGAGACAAATGATGATTTCTCTTTCAACAGAAGTTTCTGTCTGTTTCATTTGCAGAGGAATGTTTAAGTAAGCTACTTTTGACATAAAATGTCACATTCCTAAAAACCAGATTTGCCTTCCCCTCTTTGAGGGAGGAGCAGAAGCGGTAGGAAAAAATAACAACAACACATAACACCCCAGATCTAACAATTGTTCACAGAAAAGACCAAAAAAAGTCTATGTGGTGGACATGGCAGTACCTGGAGACAGCAGAAGAGAAGATAAAAAAACTGAAGAAAACCACAAATGCAAACACCTGAAAATAGAAGTAGAATGACTGGGGCAAAAGAAAGGAAAAATAGCACCAATTGGTGCAATCCCAAAACATCCAGAGCACTGCTTGAACACCATCGGCGTTGACAAAATCACTACCAGTCAATTGCGAAAGGCAGCTTTACCTGGAACAGGCTACATCCTGTGACCATACTTTTTACACCATCCAACAACAATTATCTATCCAGGTCCTCAGGAAAGACTCGATAGGTGGACAAAAATGCCAATTCTAGTCTAAACGTCTGGCTGTCTGTGCCACGAACTTTGATACCAATTTGGAAAAAGAAAAGTTTTCCCTCCCTCCCTCTTTCAGACAACTGTATCTTTTGCCTTTTGTCTTTCTTTTTCCTTGCATTGACTGACTCCTTCAGAAAAGAGATCAGTGAAATTGTCACTTGATTACTTCTCCTTGATTAGCATTTATAAGAGCTCCGTGATACATTATTTGCATTCCTATTTAGCCGTGATTTTGTGGGGCAGCAATGATTAAACTTGTCATGGGGTCTGATTGACAGGGTCAGATCTTCACTTTCTACTCTTTTGAAATTAAAAACAAATGTGTCAGTTCCCTTCATGGGCCATAGCGCTGTGAAGCTTGCTCGCCTTGTCATCAGAGATAGGTCAGGAATGTTTTAATTTTAGGGATAGGATTCGGCTTGTCATTGTAAGATGTGATGGCGTGTAGTTCTGGAGATGAGATGTGAAGGGTGTAAAACAAAGAATGGGAAGAACAAAGAGAAAGACGCTCACATTATTAGACAGATTTAATTAGTCTGAATGGATATTATGCTAGATGAAGCAGCGAGCTGTGAAATTAACCCTTGATTACGGAGTGTCGGATCTTGCTCATAAAGAGACTCAAACCCTTTGTGAATAAAAGAGAAGGTGTGATTCCCTCACAACCCTCCTCCTCATTGCTTCTATTAGATCCAAGGGGAGGGGAATGCTGATAAAACAATCCCTTGATGTTAGCATTTTGAAAGCCAGTAAATTTCTCATTCAACCCACTTTATGCTAGAGGACTGAACTGCTTCGGTTCACAGGCTTGGAATCAATGTGGTATTGTATGAGAATTGGCCATAGCAATTTCTATCTATATTTCAGCTCACTATATTTCTACCTATGCCTATAGAAAAACATGTCTTTTTTCTTTTTCAAATAAAGAGAGGGGGGGATGGAGAGAGAGGGGGGGAGAGGGAGAGACCAAATAGCTGTTATTGTGTACAGGAATGTCTGCACAGTTTTTGGGCCAGACCCTCCCAAATCCAGATGAGATATTCCACAGAATGCCACATAAAGCAAGGCTAGGATCCTATGGGATTTCCAGATACAGATGGATAGTCAATTAACCAGCCATCTTGGTAGTAGACAAGAACCAGAAAACAGCAGTGGTGATAGAGATAGCAGTGCCAAGTAACAGCAACATTAGGAAGAAGGAGTATGAGAAGCTAGAGAAGTACCAGGGTCTGAAGGAGGAAATAGAGATCATGTGGAAAGTCAAAGCCAAAATGGTCCCGCTGGTGATAGAAGCACTTTGGGCTATAAGTACTAAGATAGTGAAGTGGCACCAACAGAGTCCAGAAACTACACCAGCTCTCTGTCCAGAAAACTACAGTGCTAGGAACAGCTAAGATTCCTGTACAGAACCCTCAAACTCCCAGGCCACTGTTAGAGGGCCCAAGATTGAGAAAGACATATACCATCCATAGACATGGGGAGGAGATATATATTATAATATATAGTGGACAAATGGAGTAATTTATATGCGCTGTGTTATTTATAGAGGCAGTGGACTAATAGAGTACCAGTAACTACAATTTCTAGCAATGCTTTTAAGCTTATTTAATTGTTGGAATGGCAAGGGTACTATACTAAGATGTAAAAATTCAAAGAATTATCTTTATTAAATGTGGAAGCAGTGTGGAAAAGCCCACTTTTTAAGGGAAAAAAAACAGATGGTGGATTGAAATATATGCTGTATATAATATGCTATGAGCCACGATGGTGCAGTGGTTAGAGCGCAATACTGCAAGCTACATCTGCTGCCTGCCGGCTGCCTGCAATTTAGCAGTTCCAATCTCACCAAGCTCAAGGTTGACTCTGCCTTCCTTCCTTCTGAGGTGGGTAAAATGAGGGTCCAGATTGTTGGGGGCAATAGGCTGACTCTGTGAACTGCTTAGAGAGGGCTGTAAAGCACTGTAAAGCGATATATAAGTCTAAGTGCTATTGCTATAGCTTAATACCGTTTTAGCAAAAGGCATTTATTGCACTGCTTCTTTGGGACATATACAAACTGAAAATCAGACAGAAGTTAAAATGTGTTTTGTAGTGGGAATCAACATCTGGAGAAATTCAGTTGTTCTTGAAAAAATGATAAGGAAGTTAGGACTGGTTAATACTTGGATGGACCACCAAGCATTTTTCAGGGTTGTAGGTAGGTTGGGAATCTAAATTAAAAACACCCAGAAGGCAATGGCAAAGTACTTCTGAATTCCTGTCGAAAAAAATGTGGATGTCATCAGGCACTGAGCTCAGCTTTCTAGATTGATGCTTTGTTTCTGGGTCACAATGATAAGCATATTCTTCATCAGCTGTCAAAATGCTGTAAAGAAATTCCTCACTTTCAAATTTCAACTCCTGCTGTCAACATGTGATGAACCCATTTTCAACACACCTTCTGAGACTGAAGAACATCAGTAGTGTGACCCACTCATTCCTGTGGAATGTCAAGCATGACAGCTGTTTCCCTTTGAATGGTCTCTCAGTTGTCTTAAATCAGTTCCTCAACCTTTGTCTTGTAAAACTTATTGGCTGCTGTTATAGGCCATTTACTTAATTCTTGATCATCGAAATCAGCTCTTCCTGCTTTACCATCTTTGCACTTTTAGCCCAGAAATGCACAATACTCGTGTGCGTAGCCATTTGCCATCAACAACTGCGTTCATTGGTAAATTTCAGTTGGAAGGACTCATTTGGCTTTACATGTGTTGATTTGTTTAGATTAGTTCCAGAGGTGGGTTGTTGCCGGTTCAGCCCAGTTCGGACGAACCGGTAGTCAGACATGGGTCGTAGAACCTGCAGTGACCCAGGCCTGCCAAGCCCCCCAACTGGTTCCCTCACCATTTTGGATTTTAGCATGCACGCAGAACAATTTACATTGAACAGTGCACATGCGTGCAGTGCACTGGCACACAAAATGCATGGGTTGCGAACTGGTAGTAAAACCGGCAGCCAGCCACCCACCCATGATTAGTTTACTTTTCTTGTAAATTAATGCTGGCCTCTATTTTAGTTGCCTAGCCAACAATAGAAGAGTTCTCTCAGATTCAGCCTTGTCCTTGTCCTTAAAACCTTGAGTAATTTCAATAGCCCTTGTAACAAAGTTGAATGGTTCACAGGTCTTGCATACCAGACGAAGTCCCTTTTCAAGGGTTATCAAAGAATGATTCTCTGTTTAAGAAGTGTCTGCATTTTTCAACAGCTGGAATTTGAAATCAATTTTGAAAATGAAATGCCATAACAAAATGATTGGAGGTGTGAAATTAATGTTAGGTGAAAAGATTCTCCTCTTAATTCACCTTGGATGGAAAAAAATGTTTTTTTATAAAAGCAAAACATTTTTTCCTATTCTAATGGGTGTAGTGTTCTTGTACTTATTAAATGTTTTAATTTTTATTATTCAGCTATTGGTTTATTTGTACATTTAAGAGTTTATTATAAAATATTTTTCTTTTAATGTAAGGTATATCTCTGGTAGTTCGTAGACTCTTTGGCTTCTTATATTTCCCTTGAACCTTTTTTTCTTGGGACTCCCTCTGTAGCAGTATTAATTACTGCTTAAAAAACATGTGGGATTCTTCTCTTATAAAACTATTAGCAAATTTCTCCTTTCTTCACAAAAAGATGAAGAAAGGCCATCTGTGCCTAGATCTAGTTGAAACTGACCATAGAACTTCGATATCTTCAGACAGGGATTCCCACAGATTTTGTGTGTGTGTGTGTGTGTGTGTGTGTGTGTGTGTGTGTGTGTGTGCTGGTCTTGTTGTATTCAGGTATTTTCCCCTGTAAGATTGTACAATCTTACACAGGAAAAGACCCGAATACAACAAGACCAGCAAACCTATACCCATGAAAATCTACGAAAATATGTATGTATGTATGTATGTATGTATGTATGTATGTATGTATGTATGTATGTCAAGATATTAGTCATGTTGATGCAATCAAAGCTCTCTATATATTTTTATACAATGCACATAGACACCCCTGCTAACAGAACTCTGTTTTTGTCACCTGTTGTGAATTGGATTGTATTTTTATTAAAATGACAGGAATTCTTTCAGAATTTGAATAGATACTTCATTGCAAAACGTAATAGTGGTCGTTGCTTGGTGGTGCATTTATGTTTTGAAGTATATAAGTGACCACTTAGCAGTATGCTTATTCCTACATTCACCTATTTGTTAGCTCTTTTTTTCACAGAGCTAAACATACAAGCCTTGTAGATATGAAACTGTTGATGTGAAGTTAGATCCTACCTTTTGCATGTTTGTGTTCTTAGGGGAGAGGGGGGAATTAATAAGTATCCGAAGGAATCTAAAGTTCTGGTTTTGCATCAAAAACTCCATATATATGGTTGCTAACATTCATGTATTTTCATAAACCTGTAGAATCCAGAATTTAAAGCCAGGAAAGATCAAGAGGTAATACAGTATAATTTTTTATATATAAATGATGTTATCTCCATTCTATTATCTCCATTATATTATTATCAAGTGCTTCCTGTTTAGGTAAAGGAAAGAAAATGACCAAATCTTTTTAAAATGTTGGTATTCTTAGGAGGGAAAAAAATTATTCCAGAATATAATTAGAATGTCACTGGCTAAAATCAGCTCTCTGGGTAGCTTAAGAAAAGAAGTCAATTGGAATTTCATGAGAACATGCGATTCATTTTATTGTGGTAGGCATAAAGCATACCATAAGCCCAGCAACTTAAACTTGCCACTGAGTGAAAGCATTGCCCGTCCATCAGAATGTCACAACTAATCTCTAAGAGTTTAGGCAGCTCTTCCTAGGGTTTGCTGGAGATTAAACCTGGGACCAAAAGCAGCTTTTTTTCCCACTGAAATATGGTCCATCCCATTCATTCTACATACAAAAATATAATAGTTTGTTGATGCTTTGCAACAATTATAATTGAAAATGGCTTAACAATGCCATAAATATTAAATTAATTCCCTTACATCTGCAATGATGAATCACATAGATAATTGATGTAGATCATATGAAAGGCATAAAATGTCTCCCCTGCCTAACTAGGTAATCCTTGAATATATTGGGCAGTCTTCTAGTAAGAAGAATTTTTATGTCCAAATATCTGCAGAAATATTTCCATTTAAAGGTAACAGTTCCCATTGCATATATGTGCTAGTTGCTGCTGACTCTAGGGGGCGGTGCTCATCTCCCTTTCAAAGCCAAAGAGCCAGCACTGTCCGAAGACGTCTCCGTGGTCATGTGGCCGGCATGACAAAATGCTGAAGGCGCACGGAATACTGTTACCTTCCCACCAAAGGTGGTTCCTATTTTTCTACTTGCATTTTTACATGCTTTCGAACTGCTAGGTGGACAGAAGCTGGGACAAGTAATGGGAGCTCCCTCCATTACACGGCACTAGGGATTCAAACTGCCAAACTGCCGACCTTTCTGATCAACAAGCTCAGCATCTTAGCCACTGAGCTACCCCATCCTTAAATATAGCAAGCAAGCAATTTCCAATACTAACCATCTAATTTCCAATACTAACCATCTCCAAGGTTTCTGGCATGGATCATTCCAGTCAAATTTGATAATGATTAGAACAGAACCTGGGACTATGATAATCTTCTATAAATGGACCTTCTATATCTGGAATACTCTGTATAGGTCTAGTCACCACATTGGCTATGATAATATAAAAACGGACAATCAAAAGATCAGAAGACTGAAATACTACTTTGAAAAGGCTATAGTATATTTAGAATTCTTATTTTGGGGAGGACAAAAATTGAGATGATGTGATCAAAATATATAAAATCAGGCCTGGCATGGGAAAAAAGGACAGTTCTCCTACTCTCTCAAAATCTTGGGACAGGAGTCATCTGATTGGCTGATGGGAAAGATATTTGGAACAGAAAAATAAATTACTTCTTCACAGAACACGTAATTGCCTGTGAAATTCATATGACGATAGCTGCTAATTGCAGCAATGTTATGTTGAAGACTATCACTTCCAACCACTTTTATATTTGGGAAGAAAAGTGGTTTTTAAAATCCTTGGTCAACTGACTTGTGACTGTGGTTGATGGAGTTGGAAGAGGCTTACTCATATCTATGTCTATGGAAATTCTCAGTCATCCAGGTTATGGTTGTCCCAAAGGTGCTTTTTCAAGAGGCAACTGGACTTTCTGGTTTTTCTTTGAAGATATTTTGCTTCTCATCCAAGAAGCTTCCTCGGCTCTGACTGGATGGTGGAGATTCCCCACAACTATGTTTTAACACACCATGTAGCAAGAGGCAGAGAGGTAAAAAGTAAATCAAGAAGTAAAAGCATTTGTGTTCAAAAAACCATGAGTTTAGCCTATTTGATTTAGAGATGATTTTCAAGTGGGTAAAATTCAAAACCAAGCATGAATCCAAATTTCTTAAAAAACATAAGCAATATATTTGTACTTTTTTTAAAGAGATTGTATAATCAAATGAGATAATACTATGAGGTATGGGCTCAGTTGCTCTGTTTATTAAAATATATATAAGACCCCAAATTTCACTAGAACTAGGATGCTATAAAACACTTAATCTTGCTACCCAGTCACTTGGCCAGCCTATAAATGATATAAATAAATAAAGTGACATTTTCTCTGCTGTGTGTATCTCCTGACACTTCTTCTGATGCCCATCAGCTTCTCAGACACACTTATTTGAAAAATGTTCTGTTAATTAAAAACAAACAGCACAATGCTTTATCTTTAGGAAGCAGCGGGTATAATGGGGAAGGGTCAGTGTGGGACCACAAAGAACCTATCTCAAGTTCCAACTGAGTGACTTCAGGCCAGCCACCTACTCTCAAAGCCCAGCCTGCTTCACAGGAACTGTTGTGTTGTTGTAAAAAAAAAAAAAATTGTGAAAGACTCTCATGCACTGCCTTGAATTGTCAGAGAAAAGGAGGACAATAAATGAAATAAAATCAAAACTGTTGCCGTCCTCTTCAATTGTTACAAGATTGGACTTGGAGGATCAATGGAGGCTTGGCTAATAACCTTAGTGGGAAGAAGCCAGCAGTTCAGATTAATTGCCCATTAATTTTCCTCTTCCTCCTCCATCTCTTGGGATTGTTAGAAGGATAAATCGTTGGAATACTAAAGCTAGTATTACCTGAGGAGAGTTGCTTACTTGAAAATGGATGCATTGGTTTAATCTGTCTGAACAACTAAATGCTTTCTAGTCTGAGGTATAAGTTTAAGTATTGAAAACTTCAGTGACAGGTAATGTCAAGTTAATAAGACTGCAGATCTCTACAAAAAAAAAAAGCTTGAAGGGGGAGGCTGATTATTGAAGTGAGGGAATATGTGTGTTGTGATGTCATGATACAGAGCCCATGTCTGAGGTATTTGTGCCTGACACCAGGGTGCAAGTGTTTGCATATTAATCTTGTAATGAATGTTTAGTCAATTTTTCTTCACCACAGTTTGCAGCAGGTGCCTTCAACTATTTCCACCCACAACATTGACTTAATTTCTTCTTAAAACAAAAGCTAGTTAAAATTGAACTTGGGAAGAACAGCATGAATAAATATACAGCAGGAGATAATGGATAAGTCAGCACTTTACCGTTTGTTTTTCCCCCAAATGCAACGAGCACTGATTTTTTTCTTACATTGGCAAGCATAAACCTTGGATTGCTACCTGATATATAAAGCAAAAGTCAGGGATAGAACAACATTTGAAATCTCCACAATCACCATATACCTTATGACTAAAATTGTCTTCCTCAGTCTAAGGAAGTCATGAGTCTGGAGCCATAATAATTCTAATGCCCAGTAAGTCTAACCAATTCTTAGACATCACAAAGGACTCAATTTAGATCTGTCCTTTTTATAAATCAAACAGTAAAAGGTAGCATTAGCATAATATTGTGCTGTTTGGAAAATTAGGGCTGTTTAAATTTTCATAGTGATGCCTCACTTTGTCAACAGTTCAAGAAAAGTTCCTCTTTGAAATTGATTCACACACCAACATGATCCCTTCAGGGTTTTTTTCTTTAAAGAAGCAATACAGCCATGCTGCTTTTCTGTCCCTTTTAAGCTCTTTCTACAGCAGGAGTGCTCAACCTGACAACTTTAAGACTTGTGGACTTCAAATCCCAGAATTCGCTAGCTAGCCATGTCTGTGTGTCTGAACTACAAAAGAAAGCTGGTAGAGGCCTTCTCCCCCAAATGTGGCCAAACTATTTCCAGAATGGTTGGTTGGGGCATATCAAGCAGGATTTTCTACATTGAGCCTTAAAGAATCTAGACTGGAAGTCTAACCGCACCCAAAGTTCTTCTAGACTTATCAGCTTCACCACATGATCCAGCCAGTGGTGAAATTCATTGTTTTTACTACTGGTTCTGTGGGCATGGCTTGGTGGGCTTGGTGTGGCTTGGTGGGCATGGCAGGGGAAAGGATACTGCAAAATCTCCACTCCCACCCCACTCTGGGACCAGCCAGAGGTGGCATTTGCTGGTTCTCTGGACTATTCAAAATTTCCGCTACTGGTTCTCCAGAACCTGCTGGATTTCACCCCTGGAGCTAACCTCTGCCATAGTACTTGCTATAGCTATCACCCATCCTGGAAATTAAGTCACCTCAGGGGAAAGGCTAAGAACAGGTTTCTTTAGAAGACTGCTCAAAGTGATCCAAGGTGACACAAACTGCTTTGGTTCGGTGAAGAAAATCAAATCGCCTCTGAAGCGAATCTCTTCATCCAAGGAATTCTTAGCAACTTTATACAGATTTCCTGAAAAATTGTTACATGCTTTTGTAACCCTTTCCATTCAATTTCATGAGAAAAGATATTGTTTTTGAAGAAATTTTAAGCATTAAAATAGTGGGAAAGAAATGGAGACAGACAGGGAACCTGCAGAGAAATTTTGAGAGGCATAATCCTAACTGTTGTGTTATAATCTAGAACAGAAATCACAGACACCACAGACACCACAGATCAAACCCAACTAATGTTGCCAACTGATAAGAATCATGGTAAAATTTAATCAAATATGAGCTGAAGTTGCATCCAAAAATATTACAGGTCATCCTTGGGTTATGATGGCAATTGGGACTGAAATTTCTGTCACTGAGCAAAGTACAACCTCATGTAACCATATGGTTTAGCAATAGCAATCTCAGCAGTCCCCAATGCCATTTTGAAGCAATGACCACAGGGGTCATGAGGACTTCATGTGACCATGAGATGGGTAAACACATCCCAGGCAAGCAGCTCATTAGTTAAGACTACAAGCAGGTATGGGGATGTCATGGAAATGCAGTATGAAACATATGGGCATGTGTCTACATCAGACAAGGTGCGACAGAGTATGAACAGTTGAATGTGACAGGAGGGTGCAAGGGAGGGCAGGTGGGTGCCACGGGCAGGCATTGCAGATGGGTGCTATGGAGTACAAGATCTTCCTACCACCCAGGAACTTATCTGGAGAAAAAAACAGTGAGAGTGGGAGCAACCTGTAGGAGTGACTTAAGAGCAATGAAGATGAATAGGGAATTGGGGGCTAAAACATATGAAGAACAGTTACAGGAACATGGCTAGTCTAGTGAAGAGAAGGACCAGGGGAGAGATGATAGCAGTGTTCCAATATTTGAGGGGCTGTCACAGAGAGGTGCCAAAGCACCTGAAGGCCAGACAAGGAACAATGGATGAAAACTGATCAAGGAGAGATTCAACCTAGAAATAAGGAGAAATTTTCTGACAGTAAGAACAATCAACCAATAGAACAGAAGTTGCCTTCGGAAGTTGTGGGAGCTTCATCACTTGAGACTTTCAAGAAGAGATTGGACTGCCATTTTCAGAAATGTAGGGTCTCCTGCTTGGATGAGGGGGGTTGGATACATGACCTACAAAGCCCCTTCCAACTCTGTTGGAGTTGAAGGTATGTTAAGACCTCCTGTGAGCTTTCCCATTGACCAGGAAAGTTGCAAATGACCATCCTATGATTGCATGATACTACAACTCTCATACTTGTGAGTTGATTGCAAAATGCCCAAATTGTGATGCTGTGACTGCAGGGAGACTGCAACAGCTGCAACTCTGAGGACTACATCTAAGTTCTTCTTGTCCAGCACTGTCATAACTTTGAACAGTTGCTGAAGGAGCGGTTGTAGGCTGAGGACTGTTTGTATTGGCAGACAGCACCCCCTAACATGCATGCCAATCCCAGCATGCTCGACTATCTGGCTATAATAAAAGAAGCTCCAAACATCACCAAAAATAAATTCTGCAACAGTTTTAAAGCTCCTTGAGAATGAGATATAAAAAAATTAAAATCCTCTTTTGCAAAGGAAAAAAAATATTTGAGAAATTACAGAAAAGATTTCAGCCCACAGTATTAATAAGATCATGAAAAGAGCCATATTGGATCAGGCCAGGTGTGTCTCCATGTTATTATTTAGTCTAGAACAGCAACTGAACAGGAGGGGTATGTATGTTTTGTGCAAAATCTGCTTCAAATCATCCATTCGATTTGGATGGTTTGGGGACGCTTTAATTTCAAGAATCAAATTGTTGAATTAAATAGTCAACGTGGGTCTAAAACATGTGTGCACGTATGTATTAGATTCTACTGAACTGGCAGGTTCATTTAGAAATTTGGTTCAAAAGTTGAGTCAAAAACAGTGATTTGATTAACCTGATTCTGATTTGAATTTTTAGTTCAAAGTTCTGCACAGATGCAGCAAACAGCTGGTCTAATCCACAGGGAAGTCCATAAGCAGGACAGAACCCGCAAATGCCGTTACAATAATCTTTTCCCAATTGGGATAGTCATTATATATTCTTTCTGAACCTCATAGCAACTCTTAGATATTATCATTAAAAGCCCATGTAAATTCTTTAACTTGTAAAGCATATTCATTAAACTTTATGTAAAGGAAGTGGAGGCAGTGGAGAATTTTTTAAAAATTGCCGAAGGAATCATGGCATAAAGTAAAGGTTCCCCTCACACATATGTGCTAGTCGTTCCTGACTCTAGGGGGCGGTGGTTATCTCCCTTTCAAAGCCGAAGACCAGCATGAAGATGTCTCCATGGTCATGTGACCAGCATGGCTTAATGCCGAAGGCGCATAGAACACTGTTACCTTCCCACCAAAGTAGTCCCTATATTTCTACTTGCATTTTTTAATGTGCTTTCAAACTGCTAGGTTGGCAGAAGCTGGGACAAGTAACGGGAGTTCACTCTGTTATGCGGCGCTAGGGATTTCGAAATGCCGAAATGCCAACTTTTGTGATCGACAAGCTCAGCGTCTTACCCCCTATTTAAATTGTGTCAACAGGTAGACAGTGGGTGAAAAAGAAATCACTTTATTGTTTAGAATCTTTCATTTTTAGTTCAGACTTGAGTTTGACACATGGGTAACGCCCAGACTACTATGAGTTTAGAACATGTCCATCCTTCCTCCTCCACCCCCTTCCAAAAAGACCTGTCCTTACTTTTGCATGTCAGCTTGTAAGTCTATAAAACAGTTTTCTACCAGCTGGAGGTCTAACATGCTACATGAATACATAACAGTGCCTAACCAAGAAGGTTTGTAATTCAGCAATTAGCTGTAATTAATGAACACAAAGTGAAGACTCATTTACAGTTTAAATTATCACATTAGCTCCTGTCACCCTCTATGTACACAAAACAGCAGGAATTCAATTATTTTTATTCTTCGGAGCTAATTTAAAATTTAAGGAATGCCATTACATGAAATAATAGGTAGAAAATGTAATAGAAAGCACTGGGAACAGTTGGCTGCCCGTGGATCAGGTGGGGGGTGGGTGGGAGAAGACTTTTGGTGATGCTCTGGAATTGTTGGCATGGCCTTTTGTGGGGTCGTGTTTTTGCTTCGGGAGAAGCAAATTGTTGATGGGTTCGCATGGAAGCTCTAGTCGGTGCCTTTAAAATGAAAGCTGAGCTAGGAAGCAGCGGAGTCGTTAAGCATAATTGTAAAAGCAGTTGAAACAGATAATGCTGTTGATAGTAACATGTTGACAGCAGGGAAATGCTCCCAATATTATCCTTAATGGAACCGAGAACTGTGGTATCTGCACCGACTTCCCTTTACACAATTTACCCTTCCGGACTAGCAAAACTAACAGCCCTTAAGTAACTGTCACTTTACAATCTGCCTCTACTTTAATGCTCTCACCTGAAGGAGGGAGGAGAAAAAGCTTTTTCCTTTCATTTATTTTTTTTCCCTCTCTCCCCCTTTTGCTTTTAAGAATGTCAAGTTCCATATCTCCCCAGTGGCTGCTGGTGCTATCTTCTTCCAAAGAGATCAATTTAAAAATGTTCCAAACACCCTCTCGGTATCAGTTCAAAAGCTTCCATATTTCTGCATTAGCACCATCGCTATGCCAATTTCCTTCCCTCTTTATTTCAGCTGTTTCGGTTTCTGGGTTCTTTCTTTTGCTCATTTAAGCCAGAACAGGCCAACGGCTGGCCCAGTTATTCACTGGTGATCAGCTGCTGAAGTGAGCATTTCAGGTAGACAGAGGGAAGGTTGAGATAAGAGAAGGAGGAGGGGGAGTCTATTAGGGTAATGTTGCTGTAATTAATGAAACCTGCCACTAATTGCAAAGGTGGAAGCCTGTATAATATTATAATGATAGCCAGCCTTCTCTCTCTCCCTCTCTCTCTCTCTCTCTCCCTCCCTCCCTCCCTCCCTCCCTCCCTCCCTCCCTCTCTCTCTCTCTCTCTCTCTCTCTCTCTCCCGCCCTGGAATTCCCTTCCACACAATCCCTTATCATCTCTGTGATATCAGACACTTAGCCGTGCAAATCTTCCTGACAGTCTTCTATGTCTTTGTCTTCCTAATTGGACAGTATAGAATTGTTTATGGATATTGAAGACATTTAGACCTCAGTTGGAGGTTGTTCAAAAAAAAACGTTAGCAAAGTTGCCTTCGCAGCATTGTCACAAATTCTTATGCCCTCTTTCCGTTGCTTCCCTAAGATGTTTTAAATAAAATTAGCAATAGAAAGTCTAGTCCTAGATGGAACGTGGGACACTCTCTTTACACGCAAACAGATAAGGCCCTTTCTTGTTATCAATAACATCTTTGGAAATAAATTGGCTTGGGCTGAGGACTGTAGGTAGACGGGAACTCAATGCCAATCTGAAAATCAAATATTAAAATTTTGCCTAATGTGATAATCACTTATTTGGTTCCCCAGTCTTTTTTAGGGGAGAGAGATACATACCAGGGAAATAGAGTGGACTGAAGAGCCTTGCAGCCAAAGGATGGTACATACCTCTCAAAGTTCCACTTTTTGCACTAAAACCACTAGCGCACATTTTCTGCAATTTTGAAGTGAGAAGGATAGCAACATGTTTCATTCCATCTTGATCGCAATTAAGATCCTATGTGTACAGATAAATCCACTAAGTGATATAATTAAAATGGGGTTAACTTTCACCTCCATAATTGTTTGGGGAAAGTGTAATGGGAAGGGGACAAACAAATCAAGAGGTCTAATTAAAGTCTTGCCCCTTTTTAATGTGTCACACACATGACACATATTAAAAGGAATGGACATCTATCATATATTTGCAGCCACCATCCTGATATGTTTGAGACAATTCCCATAATAGACACCCCTATATTTGAGGGTGGTCAACTCTGTGATTTAGAGATCAATATCTGGTACACTCCTTGCAAAACAATTGTCTTTATTTGCTTTTTCATACATGCACACACCAACACACACACATCCAAACACAGAGCAAACACAGAGCAGAGGATGAAACTATTTGTCCCGAATGAAAGCAAATATCTGTTCCCCTGGATAATGTTGCAGGTTCCAGTCATTACCCCAATCAACAATGAGCAAGCCCTACACAGCCAGATAAATTTTTTTACTACCGGTTCTGTGGGTGTGGCTTGGTGGGCATGGCATGGGTTGGTGGGCGTGGCAGGGGAAGGATACTGTAAAATCTCTATTCCCACCCACTCCAGGGGAAGGTTACTGCAAAATCCCCATCCCCACGTGTCTCAGTACACGTCTTTGTTATATGTATGTCTTGTTCAGATATGTATTTTATATGTTTTATTGTACGCCGCCCCGAGTCCTTCGGGAGAGGGTGCGGCTAAGAAATAAATATTCATTCATTCATTCATTCCCTCCCTATCAACTGGGACTCAGGAGGCAGAGAATAGATGGGGGCAGGGCCAGTCAGAGGTGGTATTTACCGGTTCTCCAAACTACTCAAAATTTCCACTACCGATTCTCCAGAACTGGTCAGAACCTGCTGAATACCACCTCTGAACCAGGCACCACGTAAATATTACACATAGAACACATTCTGGTGAGAGAGAAGATCCCTGAGAATGGGCTCCAGTATGAGTCCAAAAGCTTGGAAGACTAAACCTCTGATCCTGGTGACTGACCCAGATTGGATCCTGAAACTATTTGCCTTAATTATCCTCCAAATGGTTCCCTAATATTTTGCAAATAGAGGACAGATCACCTGGTGTCCTGCTTTCCATCCTTATTCTGCAGCGCTTCTGTATATAAATTGATTCAAGACAGAATGGCCAAAGGTTACTCCTGTTGGGATCATCCACGCTAACTATTCACAGCATTGTTTCCAAGAACTCTGGAAAGTTCTGAGTCTTTTGATCTATAAGATCAAAAATATATACATAATATGAATATAAAATATCAGCCTGTGGTTGATATTTCTCTCTCTTCCTGCTTTCGCCTGTCTTTGTACCATTTTGCCAATTAACTGCTTTTGATCTTTCCTGATGTTTAATAAATAAACATCAAGGTATATTTTTTTTGCTTGCTGAACTGAGTGGTGGGTGTGCTTGCTTTGACCTAAATGTAAGGATTGACAGGGAATGTGGTGGGGGTGGGGGGGTTGCAAATTAAATTGGAAATTAACAGAGTAATTTCTCAACGAAAGGATTCTGGGCGCAGCAAGGAACCAGACCTACATTATGAACTCCCCAAAGCACTCCAGTCAACCAAACGTACCAATTTATTTCAGATGCTTGGTCAAGCATGCAGCTGAATTCGTAGGGCTCACAGTCCACATGCTTCGTGGATACTCTTATAACATCCTAATTAAGGAGCTTTTCCCCATACTGCACCTACAGAGCTAACATAAAGTTTTTGAAAAGGACAGGAACGTCTGTGGCCAGAAAAGCTCTTGCTAGAAAATGATAAAGAATATAGAATCTGGAACATGAATGCTGTCGATTCTCCTTGAAAAATCCTCTCAGAAGTTTTGAAGGTGCCGCATCCAGAAAAGGCTCAAGTTAGGATAATTTTGATGAAAAAAAGGGGTAGATTAGTTACTGTTTTAAGCAATTCTGAGGCCGAATTCCACAAATAGTAAATTAATCCAATATTCTGATTTAGGAAAGGAGAGCATTGTACACTGTCTTTAGAGCTAGGAATCGGAGTATTGTTTATATCAAAGATATAGAGTACAATTGTAAGAGAGGTGGATTAAAATATCTATCCATATCTACTTATCTCTATCTATCTATCTATCTATCTATCTATCTATCTATCTATCTATCATCTATCTATTCATCTATCTATGTATTCATCTATTTATCTGTCAATCAATCATATATCAACTATCTATAACATCTCTTTCCTTAACTAGTTGTTTAAATGTTATTCTACATCGATGGATGAAAAGCACCTGAAGGCAGGACAAGAAGCAATGGATGGAAACTGATCAAGGAGAGAAGCAACCTAGAACTAAGGAGAAATTTCCTGATAGTTGAAACAATGAATCAGTCGAACAACTTGGCTCCAGAACTTGTTGGTGCTCCAAAACTGGAGGTTTTTAAGACAAGATTGGACAACCACTTGTCTGAAATGGTATAGGATCTCCTGCCTGAGCAGGGGGTTGGACTAGAAGGCCTCCAAGGTCCCTTCCAACTCTGTTATTCTGAGCTTGAATCTTAACTTACTGGCAATATAAAGCATTTGCAGTATCCAGAAAAATATATTCCCTTTGATCAAAAAACAGTTTGTATGTGGAATGTATCAGAAAGACCTGGATATTTTACCAGACAAGGGGAGATAAAATAGATTCTAATATCTGTATAAATAGCAGTACAATAAAATGTGAGCAATATATTCTGTGGAGCCCTTATTTCGTGGACATATTGAAGCAACCTATGGAATTTTTTGTTCTGTTTGCCTTCCGAACTAACTGGAGAGAGACCATTAAACTGAGCCAGTGTTAAGTCCCTTCTCAGCTTGGATATTATATAAATAGAGAAGTGTATTCTCTTCTTTATTATAATAGAAAAGGGCACGTTAAAGGGAAACATGTACATTCAAGTCTAAAACCCATATAAAATAGTGATAAGAAGATCTTGTGTCCCCCCCAAAAAAAGTCAGACCTGGATTGGAATTGCAAAACAAAATGTAACAAAGCAATGTTGGGTATCCAAAAACAAAACAAGCAGCATTATTAGCCCTTTCAGGTAGACCAGACTGAGAAACTAAAGTTATGAATCATAATACCAGTTTTGTTATAATATTACAGCATGAGTATCAAACTCGCTGTGTCACATTGCCATCACATTTTGCGACGTTTTCCCCATTCACAGAGCTGGGGTGGGCGTGGCCGGTATGTGACATTTCTGGCCCGTGGGCCACCAGTTTGGCACCCCTGGGCTACAGTATCAGAATCTTGCAAGTCTGAATGTACTTCTGCCTTACCTTCTTTTATCTTCAAGAGAAGCAGGGAGGGTCAAATCTGAGATATTTTCTCTAATTACGTACCTTCTGTGGGCTCAGATTTCTCTTATCTGACTGTTGTCCTAGTTGCAGCTCTTCCTCCTGTCCCTCAAGATATTCTTACTACCCATTGCAAGCATTTTAAGATTGCAAATAAATACTTTCTTGAAGTTGGATATGATTCTGAATTTGAAAAGCAAAACATTTTGCTGGTGGATCAGGTCTCTACATCTGCAGCCAAGACGTGTTAATAAACCTTGGTGAACTTTACCAAGGAAGAATTAAGTTAAGAAATGGAATGTCAGTAGATGCACGAGGAAAAGGCAGCATTAAATCATCATGATTATAATGATTTTCATTAAGATAATGAAAGCAGAAATGTAATATAGCAAGAATCGTGTTATGCATGTGAACTCAAGGCAAATTACATAAATCTGTGTTATTTGATGCAACGTAGCTGTAAAATTGTTCTTAAAAATGGACTTTGGCCTGTTACAAAGGACCATGAAGTGATGTTGATGGAAAAGCACAATGAAGCTTAATTTGGTGGAATTTATACAACCTAAAGCAGAGTAACAGGATGCAGGCATAATAATAATCCTACGACGTGGCACAGAAGATTTGGTTACAGAGATGAGTCTGTTTTTGTGATATAATGTGCACTTGGAAAATCAGTGGATAGGGGTTTTGGCATAGTTTTCCCAGAGAGAGACCCAGATTAAGAGACTGCAAAATTCCAAACTATATGAGGGAAGGAAGGAATAAGTTCCGGGTAACCATACCTTAGAATCTCTCAAGATACAGTATATCTAGTAGTTTAGAAGTTATGGCTTTCGTTTGGCAAGATTGTCCATTAGGTGGAAGCAAATAAAGGATTGAACTTGAATAGCTTTCACTATGTCATCCTTGGGTTTGGACCTGAAATAAAGGATGAGGACCTAGACTGAATGTTTGTCCTTGCAAAGAATGAAAATGTGATTGGGGATATGAATGCAAATAAGCCAGCCAGCTTTTAGAACTTATTTTTTTAGATGTTTTTGTCTCATGACAATCAAAACAAAGGATGCAAAAACAAGCTGTAACATTCATAGAGTATCACTTAAGGTATATTTGCACCTATCTCCTGACGTCACCTCAGCAAGATAGACCATACCAGACAAAGGCCATAAAGATCAAAAATACTTTTATTGGGAGGAAAAGTAACAAAATCTTGAAGATGGAATGTGTTTCATCCTCCCTCAATTTATCTTCCTGTGTACTAAGAAGGAACTTGTCTGAGATGTTTTCTCAAACTATTTTCTTGGCCTGGGTTCAAGCCCCTTTATCTGACTTCATAGTGGCTCTGAAAGGTGATCTGAAAAGGGAGAATTGCATATGCTAAGCACCAGATTTTGAAGAGCCAGAGAAAGAAACACTGGTGTGCAATATATGCAAAAATCCATATATGGGCCAAAGCATGGTCTGATGAATTAAATCAAGTATTACAAAAGCAGGGAAATGCTCATCCATGATTGTAGCTTGCACAAGCTAAAATATTAAAAATGGAAGATGCATTGGTGTTTTGATAATATGTTGGGAGAGTACAAAATTCAGTGCATGGAGACGATGGGAAAGGGAATGTGGTATAGCTCATCCCCCCCCCCCCCCTTTGGCTCTCTTAAGGGGTAGAATAGAGGAGGGATCATCTGGTGTTCTGCTTTCCATATTTATTCTATTGTTCTTATGCATATACAATACAATACGATACAATAGTAGAGTTGGAAGGGACCTTGGAGGTCTTCTAGTCCAACCCCCTGCCTAGGCAGGAAACCCTATACCGTTTCAGACAAATAGCTAAAGACTTCCAGTATTGGGGCATAAATGAGTATATAAATGAGTTTAAGCTGGAATAACCAAAGGTTACTCCTTTTCTGACTGTCCATGCTAACTACCCACAGCCTTGTTTCCAGGGGCTCTGGAAAGTTCTGTGCCTTTTGATGTATCTCTTTTTTTCCATCCAATTGTGTCCAATTCTCAGAGATTGGCTGAACAATTCCCTGCAGTTTTCTGGGCAAGGTTTCTCAGAAGTGGTTTGCCATTGTCTCCTTCCTGAGAGAAAGTGACTGGCCCAATAGTCCCTCAGCTAGCCTAGTGCCTAAAGCAGGACTAGAACTCAGTCTCCTCATTTCTACCTGATGCCTTCACCATTACACCAGATTGGCTCTTTTGATCTACAGCTCAAGAGATATACATCATATGAATAAAATGAATATAAAATATCAGCCGGTGGTTGATATTTCTCCTTCTCCATGCTTTTGCCTGTCTTTGTCCCATTTTGCCAATTAACTGCTTTTGATCTTTCCTGATGTTTAATAAATAAACATCAAGGTATATTTTTTTACTAGTTGAGCTGAGTGGCAGTTGTGCTTGCTATGACCTAGATGTAGCGATTGACTGGGAATGATGGGTGCAAATTAAGTTGGAATTTAGCAGAATAATTTCCCAAAGAAAGGATTATTCTGGGTTCAGCACAATGGTGGGATTCAAAAATTTTTACTACCGGTTTTGGGGTGTGGCTTGGTGGACATGGCTTGGTGGGCGTGGCAGGGGAAGGATACTGTAAAATCTCCATACCCTCCCCACTCCAGGGGAAAGTTACGGCAAAATACCCATTTCCTCCCAATCAACTAGGACTCGGGAGGCAGAGAATAGATGGGGGCAGAACCAGCCAAAGGTGGTATTTACTGGTTCTCTGAACTACTCAAAATTTCCACTACCGATTCTCCAGAACTGGTCAGAACCCGCTGAATACCATCTCTGGTCCAGCAAGGAGAAAGGCCTACATTGTGAGCACCCTAAAGCAGGCATCCAAACATGCCAATTTATTTCCAGATGTTCTGCCAAGGAAGCCTCTCACAGTCCTGTCCCAATGCCTGGAGGGTATGCAGGCCTGACATGAGGGGAAACCAACTCTTCGCAATATGATACCCATTAACAAAGGATGGGATTTGGGATTACATGGTTGCAACCAGCTTCCTGATTTTTTTTATCCTTCCCTTTGTCCCTACCTGTCTACCTGCTATTGTGTCATCACAATATTTGCCCAAGAATAGCTGTATATTATGTCCGCCGACTGTTCTTGCTTTACATTGAATGTGCAATAAACATGTATTATTATTGTTATGGTTGGTTGCACAGATGTTTTGGCTGGATTTGACATTTTTATCCACCCAATGAGTCTTTCCCAAGGACCTGGGTTAGCAGTTGATATTATTTTATAAAGCAGTTCTGTAATTATTCAGATTTTCTTGATACAAACACAAAGTACACGTCCTTCAATTCAGAGCCAAAGGAAACACGGGGCAAATATGACACTTTTATCATACCACCCTGGCTCAGGAATTCTGGGATTTGAAGTCCACATGTGAAGTCCATATGAAGTCCATACAAGGGTCATAGTTGCCCACCCCATTATATGTGTAGGTTTAGACATTTATTCTTTGGGTAGTTTTAATTCTGCTTCACTCTAAGCAAGTACATAAAATCACCTTTTAATGACAAACTTAAACAAACAGTATCATTAGATATGAAACTCAGCCTACAGCCCCATTCCTTAGAAGCAGGTGTATCTTTCTCAGAATATTGTGGGTGGACAATGTGTGCTAAGTAAGTAGCACTCTGTGAGTCTTCTGCTGATTCCCCCCCCCAAAAAAATGTTGTCGTTCCAACTTGAAGGTGGATTGTGCTTTGCTTTGCCACACTGAATAAATACACAACTCTTGGATAGCCACTTTCCACCCTCTAAAAGACAGTGGAGAGAACGAGCTCCCCTTACAGTGAAGATCAAAAGGAAAAACCAAAACAGACAGGGGACAGGAAGCACTGCTCAGTGACAAAATGCAGGACAGGAAAGAAATCCTTCTGTGATCTTCAAAGCATGAGAGGTTCCATTTAATCTCTCTGTACAGGTCAGTGTTTTCTCAAACTCAGCAACCTTAAGATGTGTGAACTTCAATTCAGGGGGTGGTCTTCAGAAATTTCAGGAACAGGTTCTCTGCCCGGTTGCTGGGTGTGTGTGGCCATGGTGGGCATGGCCTAGTTGGCCTCCTGCACCATGGCGGGGGTGTTTTTGCCTTCCCCAGGTTCCAGAGGCCCTCTGTGCCCCGTTTCCAGTCTTCCAGAATTTCCGTGAGGCCTGTTTTCCCCCTTCCCCGAGCCTCCATGCAGGCACTGCACTGACCTCGCATCCAAAACATGTGGAGACTCCTGGGAGGGGAGGGGCCAGTCAGGGGTGGGATTCGGAGGTTCTCCGAACTGGCTTTAATGTTAGCTACGGGTTCTCCTGAGCCTGTGAGAACCCGTAACAGCCCACCCCTGCTTCAATTCCCAGAATTCCCCAGTCAGGAGTTCCGGGAGTTGAAGTCCACACATCTTAAAGTTGCTGAGGTTGAGAAACACCGATATATCTGTAGGCATATAAACCTTCTCCACATGTAGGGGACGGGGGGAACCATTTCTATATTAGCAGAGTTCTGAAAAGTTTCTTGCACCTTTTTTTCCCAGCAATTATCATGCAATCTATAATCTGTAATGGAGTAGGCAGGTTGTAGGTTGATGAAGAGATGGGCAGAGAGCAAGCATCGTCTTTTCATTAGCTCCCAATAATAGGCATAAGCCTAAAAACAGTACAAAAGAACATTTCCAGCCTTCTGAAAATGAGTTTGAACAACAGAATTTTCTTTTGCAATTTGTATTGCAATTTTGCAATACAAAAAGAAGAAACCTTTCAGGAAATGGAATACCGTTTCGGCATTTAATTCAAACTATGATAGAAGCATTCATAAAAGGTATTTCTTTTATGAAGCTACCATGGTTTTTAAAAACAGAAAATGTTTGCAGTGGTTCCCGTTCACCATTCCCCACTCCCCACCCCAAAATCAGTTAATTTATCCTAGAAAAACTTCTCTTTCTTTCCCTGGTGATTTTGCAGGCAAATAGAAAGACATAACTGAGGAGAACCACTTAACATGCTTCAATCTCAGGCTTGATTGCATGATCAAGGGGTTAATCAAAGGCCTGAAACAAATTAAACAGAAGAGGGGGAGGAAACCCCTCTTGGATAATTATCTATTCTTTGCAATTCTCTGTTGCCTTCCTTCAATCCACGGCAAATAACCAGGGAGGGGGTGTGGCAAGATACGTTGTTCACATGGACTTCCTTGTCCACACCTGTCCCTTTCAATGACAAATTTCATTGCTCCCCTTAGATTGCTATCACTACAGATCTAAAAATCTGTAGAAGTTTCCATATTCCTTTATTTCTGCCAGTGGCAAAAAAGCAGAGACTAAAACAACTACCATATTTCTCAGACTGTAAGACACACTTGTTTGTCTTCCAAAAGGGGGTGAAAATGTCTGTGTGTCTAATAGACTGAATATTGTCAAAGCCCCGCCCACCTGCCAACTATTTTTTTTTTGCCTCTGCATGCTCCTTTTGGGGGGGGCATTTTTGAGGCTTTTTTGGCCCATTTTTGAGGCTTTTCTTGGCCCGTTTTCAAGGCTTTTTTTAAACCTGTTTTTCAAAAAAAAGGCGGGGGGCAAAAAAGCCTAAAAATGGGCTGGAAAAAGCCCCCAAAACAGCCCAACAAAGCCCCCAAAATGGGCCAAAAAGACTTGAAAATGGGTAGAAAAAAGGCTTGAAAAGGCCGAACAAAAAGATCCGGAAAAAGGGCCAAAAATGAGGCATGGAGAGGCCAAAAAACCTTTTTTTGGTTTTCCTCTTCTAAATTTAGGTGCGTCTTATAATCAGGTGCGTTTTATAATCCAAAAAATACGGTAATATCAAGGAACCTATGGAAATGCTCAATGTTCTCTAGGTCCACTGTCCTACATGTAAAGGAGGTTCTGGAGACTTTTTTTAAAAAAAGAAAAAATCTCATCTCCATAACATGTTAAATTTACATTTTACAAAAATAATTTGTTCTGGAAGCGACCTCCTGGACTGGAGCTGAAAGGCGAAAGCAGAAGCAGTAGCAGTATGCTCCGTCCCATATTTGGTTAGACCAGGTTGTCCTGATAGACCAGTCCCACCAGAAATCAATCAATCAATCTCAATCTCAATCTCAATCTCAATCTCAATCTCAATCTCAATCTCTCCCTCCCTCCCTCCCTCCTGTCTCTCACTCAATCCACCCAATTTTTCTCTCTTATGTCTCTCACAAACTTCTGCGGTATGTAATTGCCAAATACTTACATCAAAGCATAAATAAACCAAATAAATTCATTTACATTATTCATATTTTCTCTGTTTTCTTCCTCTTTTATTTATGCCTTAAACAACAGTAAATATCACAATAATAACATTTTTTTAAAAAAAGAAAGCCTGCAGGAGGCCGGCTGATGATCAAAAGGCTCTGATATAGAGCAATTCATGTTTCTTCCCTGCAATCGCTAACGCATCTTAACTTGAGCCATGTTATGTTCCCATGTGAGTGATAAGCAATGATTTATTATGAAGTGTCATGAAATCGGAATGCCGTACAGTGAGAAATGAGTGAATGGGAAATGCTTTCCCAGTTTCCCGGTCTCATTACTCAAAGATGCAGAATCCCTTTTCAAAGCCTAATTCCACTGGAGGTTTTTACTGAGAATCTTGCTTTGCAATGGAAAACAAACTTTGACTGTAATCTCCTCTCCCCCTCCACTACCTCAAAAGTAGCCTTGCAGTCTGTTGGTTGAACAAAACATTCAACCATTATATTGGAGATTGTTACGGGAATAATCATGCAACTCACATGAACAATGCAGCACCTAAACCAAGGAATTACGGCTTTCAAATTAAGTGATTTTGATATTTGCTTTTATTTAGTGCATTTTATATGCCACTGTTCTTCCATCATAGAACTCAAGGGTACATGTACATGAGATTCCCAAGACAGACAGCATTCAGATGTATCTCTTTTCTGCATCAGGTGGCCTTAATCTATGATTTTAAAACTTTTAAGAACGTGTAGAAAAACTCACAAGTTGTTCTGACCCAGGCTTCCTTAGAAAGCAAGAAGCAAAGTCTTGGTCCCTGCAAAACCTCTTTTGTTTACACAACTTTGAATTCCTTTCATTCACAGTCAGCAAGGCTTGACAAACAGTCTTGCAGAGGAATGCTTATCCACATGCACCTTATCTCGTTTGGAGAGCTGCCAAATAACTAGTTTCCAAATGCAGGGTAAGGCAATCTTGGCACAGAGTCTCTTAAAGTAGCACTCAGAACGTTCCACACTTGAACCGATCAAATGAACGAATTGTTTCCTGCAAAAGCTCACTCCCCGTTCATTCCTCTTTTGTTTCCTAAGGGAGGAGGCCAATCACCTCCAAGGTGTGGCTTAAATTAACCCTGCTTTCTTAGTTGTTCTTGTCTTCTGTGCATGTGCACACTGGGAACAGGTTCCAGCTGTTCTTCTGCCTCATTGCTGTCTAACTCCGAGGCAGAGCTCTTGTCTGAGCTTTCCTCAACCCCCAGCGTTCCTCCCCAATCTCCTCACTGTCCAACTCTGCTACCAGCTCTGCTGGCCACCATAACACAAGTTACTTTGTGTCAGACCAAGTTATTCATCTCTCTCGTCCAGATTGGTATATTCCAGCTAGCATCTTTTCTCCATAATTATCAGTAAGCCTACCTTACTATTTTAAAAAAAAAAAATCCAGATAAGGGAGATTAGACTTACTTACTTGGTTCTGTCTTCTGCATGTAAAACATGCTAAACTATCAGCTATGGTTTGACCCCAATTCCAATTCAAACAATAAGGGGGTATTTATTTGTTTGAGAGCTCAATGCAATCCCCATTTTAGAGGAAATATACCAGAAATTGCCATTTTTTACCCTCAAAGGTTGCATACAGTATTTCCTTCTTCTTCAATTCCATGCAAAATAAATTTGCAGCTCTAAAAACAGAAGACAATCTTAGATAAGTTTTCCAAAATTGGCACAAAGTTCTTGCATTTCATTCAGTTAGTAAATAATAAATAGTGATAGTAAATAATAGTAATAAATGGATATGTGTGGGCTTCTGATATTTCACTGTGGCTTCCCAGATTGCAATTAAACTCCAAGGAGAAACATCACAAAGGACCCTCTTTCCATAGGACTTTTTGAGATCATGGAAGACAAGACAGAGTGTGTGAGACACACTCTGTCTTAGAGGGGGGAGCAATTTCTTGTGTTATCTCTCAATATTAAGCTCAGAAAAAAAATCAAAAGGACATTATGGAGGAGACAGGATGCCTCTCTCATGGGGAATGAGACTTTTGGGGCATTGGAAAACCATGTCAGGGGAAAAATCACCCTGAAGAAAAATGAGGTCTATGGATCGGGCTGATTTCCAACAGCATATGCATTAAGATATTGAAGAAAAGAAAATAGTCTTGAGAAGCATATTCTAATTAATAAACAAACTTTAATACGAAAATAATAAAAGTAAATAAAACAAAAGCTAACTAATTGTTACATTTTTGATAAGAAAGTTCCGTCTGCCAGCTTGGCAGGCGGACAAAAGTTCATCAGAAGCTTTCTCTTTCTCCTTCGCCTCTCTCTCTGGAATGTGTGAAGACATGCGCAATAAATCACTTTCAGATAACTTTTATGACCTGCGCAATAACTCTTTCTCAGTTTAACTCTTCAGTGTCAGTTTTCAGTCAGTTCATGTCTAGCAAACCTTTTAACATCGTGACAAACCAACCCTGAGATGCCAAGTCAGTTTCATGCACAGATGCTTTTCTTCATTTGGACCGGCATTGCCAAACTAAGTACAGTCTAGAGCAGTGTTTCCCAACCTTGGTAATGTTAAGATATGTAGACTTCCTCCTCCTCCTCCTCCTCCTCCTCCTCCTCCTCCTCCTCCTCCTCCTCCTCCTCCTCCCCCTCCTCCTCCTCTTCGTCTTCTTCTTCTCCTCCTTCGCTTTTACCACTTTGGGTATTGAGGGAGATACAAAGTTCAGGTTCTTGCATTTCCTGTGGCCTCAACCATTTTTATTTGATGTTGCAGTGTGTCTTGGATGTTGTCTCTCCATCGTCTTCTGGGTTTGCCTTGTGTTCTTTGGCCTTCTCCTCTTTTCGTAAATGCTTTGCATGGTATAGAATCCCAAGACATTTTCTCCAGATGAGCAAAATACTTCGTGTGTGTGGAAGTGTGGACTTCAATTCTCAGCCGCCCCCAGATAGCTTGGGGAAACATCTAAAGCTCTGATCTAGAGTTCCTGCACCTTGGCTGGTTTATAGGATTTGAAAGAGTCCACTTGGTCCCATTACAGTACTGAAGATCATAGAAAGTAGTCAGGTGCAAGTGTAGCCAAGCACAATCCTGCTTAATGCAGAACCTGGAAAATCTGAAGGAGTCATTGTACAGTTTGCTACCTTGTTAAAAAGAAGGAAAAGCTCTGGAGAGCATGAAATCAACCGAAGTGTAGCCTTTTTCTTCTGCTTCATTTCCATCCGTATATGTAGAGAGGCTGAGATTCCCAACACAATTGTTGCTGTTCCTTCTCAAAAAAAGGGTTGACATAATCTTTCATTTAGGAAATGCATCAGTGATGAACGAAGAAATATTCATGGCAGCATGAGGGAAAAGTGAAAGGAAATAATTTTTAAAAAGCTCATTAGTTTGATACTCTCTTGACCCATTTCTGACTTCTCATTTTACTGGGGAAGGAAAGGTTTTTGACAGAGAAAACTAAGCCTACATAAATTAATGTATTTCAATATTATGTGCCTCTACTTTAGTATAAAGTACTTTTTGGACATCAACAGGGGTGACAGTGAAGGCTTCGGCACTATTTCGTACGTGGGTTTGGGTGTCTTCAAATGTTCATTTTTTCCCCCCTAAGGGAGCAATGGGGCTAAAAGACAGACAAACCAGATTTGCAAGGGAAAGAAAAGGCAAAACCTTTTGGATTAACCTTTCACTGAGGAATCTGATCAAGAGATGGAAGTCTGATGAATCTTAAGCCCAAGGAGGAAAGGAAGCAAATATGTAGGGTGTCCAGTGGTGGGATTCAGTGAGTTTGCACGTAATCAGGAAAACCGGTTGTTAGCTTTCTAAGCAGTTCGGAGAACCGGTTGTTGGAAGAAATCTCCTATTTATTTCCACTTTACATGGCTAATCCTGTAAGGAAGGAAAAATTATGGTATTGTTTCTAGCCTAATCTTTATTGCCCTGCTTACCGAAACTGCCTTTCCAGTTAACCCTTAGTACATTGTAACAGCTAAGGCAAAGCGCCCATTGACGTGAGTGACATTGAGTTGGCCAGGCCCCCCCATCACATGACCACTGAGCCCCGCCTACCCAGCTGGTCATTAGGGCAGAGAATCAGTTGTTAAATTATTTGAATCCCACCACTGAGGGTATCCATAGATATGGCAACAGCAAGGTAGGAATACCATTTCAGACAAAAGTCTGACCAGTCTCTTCTTGAAAGCCTCCAGTGTTGGAGTACCCACAGTTTCTGAAGGCAAACCATTCTACTTGTTGATTGTTCTCATTGTTAGGAAATCTGTCCTTAGTTCTAGGTTGCTTCTGTCCTTGATTAGTTGATTCTTGTCTTGCCTTCTGCAAATTTGGAGAATAGGTTGACACCCTCATCTTTGGAACACTGCTATCATGTCTCCCCTATTCCTTCTTTTTACCAGACTAGACATACCCAATTCCAGCAACTGTTCTTTATATGTTTTGGCCTCCAGCCCCCTAATCATCTTTGTTGCCCTTCTCTACCCCTTTCAGGATCTCAACATTATTTTTATATTGTGGTGATGTTTCAGAAGTTAAAGAAATGAGATAAAGAAAGGTGGAGTTAAGGAAAGAGCAAACAAATGAGAAGAGGAGCTATGAAAAAGAATCTCAGCAAAAGATTGTGCACCATTGGGAGGAAAATGGAAGATAAAATGCTTGGCAGGAAAGGGTGTCATGCAAGCAAAAGCTAATTAGAGGTGATATGTTTAAAGATGTGGCAAACCAAGCTTGTAGCTTAGCTAGAAAACCTTGGCTTATACCTTCTGGTTATCACACTGACACACTATAAGAGTGGCTTATTGTGGTGTCTGAAATGTCTGATGGATTATTGCCAGAACAGGCTGTAAAATCAATGAAAACAAGCCATGGTTTCTTTCTCTGGTCACTTCCAGAAGAATCCATTGTAGGCCTGTGGGTGACAGAAGAAGACAGGTTTACAATGGAAATACAGGTGCAATGGTTCAGCGGTTAAAGACGCTGAGCTTGTCAGCTGGAAAGCTGACAGTCCAGGTTCGACACCCTAGTGCTGTTCAATGGAGTGTGCTCTCATTACTTGCCTCAGCTCCTGCCCACCTAGCATTTCAAAAGCATGCAAATGTGAGTAGATAAATAGGTACCACTTCGGGGGGAAAGATAACAGTATCCATGTGTCACAGCCAGTGGTGTATTAACCATTAAGCAGACTAAGCACGTGCTTAGGGCACCCAAAGGGGGCACCACAAAGTTGAGAAAGTTAAAAAAAAAACAGTATGTACAAAGGAGGGGGGCACCAAGACCTGTCAGTGCTTAGGGCACCAGTGAGCCTTAATCCGCCATTGGCCTCAGCATGTAGTCTTGCTGGCTGCATGATGAAGGAAATGTTTTCAGACAATGCTGGCTCCCTCAGCTAAGAAACGGAGATGAGCAACACCCCCTAGAGTCTATATGACAGGACAGGGGAAAACTTTACCTTTATCCTTACAATGCAAAGGATAATTAATTCACACATAATTTATATTACTATTTCTCTTTTTTATCTCTTTTCTGTTTACTTTTTTTTAATCTTTCCCCATAAATGAATGCATTACCCAAAAATGGAGAATCGGGCAAAGGGGCCCACTTGGGTTTACCCAGCTTCCCATGGACAAAAGTCCAAAGATTAGGAAGAACCAGAATAAACAAATAACTGGATCCAAGACAAAAATAGGATATGGTTTAATTAAATGATTTAAATGTAGTTATGATTAATACATTTCATGACAATTCCGTTAGCCAACAATTACTTCAATACAGTTATTACAGCCTATGCATCTTTGAATGTTGCTCTTCTGTTACATTAAAAGAATGGCGCCTTCCTTGCTATAGTCAGTGGAAGCTCTATAATCACTGCCCTCCAGATGTTGGAAGAGGAGAGACTCATAAGCCCCACACTGATGGATTGGACCCCTAGTTTATCTACTGGTAGTGCAACTTATTGAACAAGGAAGCCTACTAATCTCCTAGTAGAAGACCTCCACAACTGTCCCGCTGCCATCAAGCCTAATTGTCAGTGATCTCACCAACTTCTATTAAATGGACCAACCCTTTTTTGAAGCTAGCCAAGCTGGTAGCCCAACACTATATCTTGTGGTTGCAAAGTCCAAAGTCTGATTATGTATTATGCACCTCTGATTTACAGCTTAACTTACTATTACGCATCAACATTCACATACAGGGTTTAAACCCTGGATTTTGTAACACTTTCTCCCAACATTGAAAAATCAGGGTGATAACCTGCACCTCTCAGGTAACATGCAGCTCTTAGATTGATTTATTGAGAATCTGGCTTCCCTTTATGAAAGGATATCATAAGCAATTTAAACTTTTGATGGGATTGATCAGTCTCTTCCCATCTGTCCTACTGCATGTGAAGAAAAAGAGATGTATTGTAATAGGTATTGCCAAAAGTAAATTCTCAACTCCCCAGGTCATGGTTGTCCCAAAAATGTTTCCTTTTTTCCCAAAAGGCAATTGCGCTTTCTAGGTGTTTTCTTTGAAAATGTTTTGCTTCTCATCCAAGAAGCTTCTTCATAACTGAAGAAGTTTCTTGAATGAGAAGCAAAACATTTTCAAAGAAAACACCAAGAAAGTCCACTTGCCTTTTGAGGAGCTCCCCCTTTACACACACACACACACACACACACACAGAGAGAGAGAGAGAGAGAGAGAGAGAGAGAGAGAGAGAGAGAGAGAGAGGGAGAGAGGGAGGGAGAGAGAGAGAGAGACCTACCTTTGGGATGGTCACAAGTAAAGAGGAAAATGTAGGTACACCAAAGAAACTCCAAAAGAAAGAAAATGAGAAAAAGAATTAAAAGGGAAAGGTGTAAAGAAAACAGCACCCCCTCACTCCTGGGGCCCCATCCATCAGTAACTTCTGCTCTCTCAGCACCATCAGTATAGTCTCCAAGAGGTTCAAAGTACTGTTCTTCAAGTCAAATTCAATTCCCAGTGACTTCACAAGTATGAATTTCATGGGCCGGTCCACCACCAAACACCCCCCCCCCTCAATTTGACTAACAAAAGGAGGGGGGAATGTATAAATGGGCATCATCACAAAACAGGCTTCTGATCCCAAAGAAGGATCTCACCAGCATGGGCAGATTAACATGGTAGGATGCACCTTTGATGAACCATTGGTGGTGCATTGGTTAGAATGCAGTATCGCAGGCTGACTCTGCCTACTGCCAGGAGTTTGATGCTTACTGTCTCAAGGTCAACTCAGTCATCCATCCTTCCGAGGTTGGTAAAATGAGGAGCCAGATTGTTGGGGGCAATAGGCTGACTCTGTAAAATGCTTAGAGAGGGCTGAAAAAGCCGTGTGAAGCAGTATGTAAGTCTAAATGCTATTGCTAAGCAACTTAGCGTTCAAGAGATGACCTATTGATTTTGCTACCCACTTTCATCCCCTCCAAAATGGACACATCTCTGATGGTGCATGACTCGAATTATGGCTTAAAGTGTGTGTGTGGGGGGGGGGGGGAAGACTGCATTGTTATTTGCATTGTTGTTTTTATCATTTCTAATTGCAGGACCGATGCCTTAATACCCAAGCCCGCTCTGAACTCACTTCTGCATGATGCACCACTCCTGACATTGAACTTCCAACCACCTAGACAGAGAAGACTGCCAAAAGAATGATAATAATAATAATAATAATAATAATAATCTCCAGCTATTCTTCTTCATCCACACTAACAATTTTGGTAATGAAGTATTGATTTCCACTCCCCTGCTTATGGACGATATTAGATTTTCATTGATAAACTGCGCCAAGGCTGCCTCACCGCCACTGTCCCTTTTTCGCTGTCAGTAAAACAAAGTACCACTGAAGTAGGATAATGACTGAAAACATTGATGTACTTATTTTGTCAATTTGTAACACTCAACGGGGGGAAAGGAAGAAAAAAAAAGGAGTACAATTCTTCATAGTTTAATGTCGAGGCATGTTCCAGAAGATGCAGTCACACTAGAAGCTTTTGCTTTTCATGGTAATGTCCATTTCCTATTTATAACCCCTTTGGGATAGTTTGTTTAAAGGAAATGTTTCAACTCAGTGCAGCTATTACCCACACCTGGCCTGCCCAATCCAGTCATTGCACCAGGGATCAATACATCACCGTAAGTAGAAGAATTATTAAGTTAAAACAGATTCTGAGCCAAAAAAAACTCGGAACAGCGTTAATCTTCCCAGCAAGTTGTTCAGATAGTTATATGGTTAACCATGTTGCTGCCAAAGATTTGTTGAAAAACAGATTTCTGGTTTTGTTTTTGTTCGGTTTTGCATCTATAATACATATTGTCTTCTCTCTCTCTCTCTCTCTCTCTCTTGTTAATGATTATTATTTAAAATCTCCACTGTTCTGTTTCTCAAGATGTATGCAATGGAGTGGATTTTTTTTTCCAACAAGCCAGCAAAGATTGTGTGTATTCAGTGCTAAAAACAGTGAATTATGGTACAGTCATCTCTTGCTTGTATTATTGAGAACATTTTTGTAGACTACCTTCTCTGGTCCGGTGGCTTTCTGATGGGTTTGGAAGAGAAATTCCAGATACAAAAAATCAAAAGAGGGGCCAGATTGGAGAATTTGTTTTTCAGATTTTCTGTAATATGACAAAAACTCCATTTACCCAGGGTGGGTCGGGATGGAGAACAATGTTGTGCACTTCCTGATATCATTGTGCAACCGACATTATGATGTGCATGGCATTATTGTTGCTTCTTTAGATAGCTATGATCAGAAACATTGCCTTTTGGTATCTTTTCAGAATTCCTGCTTAAGTTCAAAAGACTCTCTATTGCCTAGAAAAGGGGAGAAATGTTTTGTTTTTAAAATGGTCCCTCTCAACTTTTCTTTTCCATTAAAACTTTGGAGGTCCTGATTTTAATTTGTGGAATATTCACGTTAATAATGAGATCTAATTAAGACATCCATTAAAAGCCCGTTAAAGTTAATTTAACGTAAAAATTCCAATAGAACCATATTAGATTTTCTCCATTAAATTAACGTTATGGATTTTTAACGGATGTCTTAATTATGTGTTATTATTAACAGGAATACTGTATTACACAGACTAAAATAAGGTTCGAAGTCAATTCAAAAAACCTTCCAAGACATTTGCATGGAGCAAATTCTACAGCACCAAGAGATTTTTTTAGATAGGGGTTAAATAGAGGCATAACCTTCTTTTTCCCAGATTGTCATTTCCCATGTAATAATGCCATCCCCTATGAGAAAACATGCTTGTGCATAAGGACAAAGCAGAAATAAGACCGAATAAGGGCCATTTTTGCTCTTCAAAAGACAAGTGAATTCTGTCCTGTAACCATGAAAATACATGAGAGGGGGGAGGAGAAGACAGAATCATTAGAAGAATAAATACTGTAAAAGACAACATCTGAAATGAAAGGTAAAGCTAGTCATACGTAAACAAAACAGATCACATCACATTTTGTGTTGCCTTCAGTTTTCAAGAACAGGTTTTTTTTTTTTAAAAAAAGCTGCTCCATCAGAACTGAGAAATTCTGACAAGATCCCTACATTCAACAATCGGCGGGGGAGGGGGGTGAAGAGGGGAAAATTCCCTCCTTATTTACCTCCTAGGGAAAGAGCTGCCCTTACGCCACATATAATAGCAAATTGCTTTTTTTTTATGGCATGCATAACCGAGATGGGGGGAAAAAATATGGCGCTTGAGGGAAGGAGGGAAAAAGGTAAATGAAGTTCCAGGAATGTCATTCTGAAGTAATGAGGCATGGACAGAAAATATACCCCTCACATCATCGGATTGAGATGGCAGTCGAAATAGCTTCATTGAAGTGTCAGCACTCATCCATCAATCAATCATCCACGAGGGAAAAAAATAGCAACAATACAACCAAGTAGCTTTTATGGGATTTACTCATGAGCATAGGGAATAGCTGCTCGACTGTAGTCCTGACATGAAAGCAAGGTGCTGATATTATTTTTTTATGATAGGAGGATCATAAAGTGAATTGAGAACAGTGAGGTCTGTCTTTGCTTAACCTACTCAACTGGAAACAAACGGAGCTCAACTGGAAACGAACGGAGCCTTCGGATGGGTTAAGATGGAAGCAAATCACATGCCGCAGCGGGCCACTGTCTGTGGATGACAAGAGATGCTATTACGGACAAACTGATGCATTTAGCGTGGATTTCCTCTGAAGCTGTTCAGTTGCACTAGGCCAAGTTGGAGATAATTCAATGAAGTCCTAAAGAAACATGTAGCTGCTTTGCTGTGTGGATTAGGATGAGGTGGGAAGCTATAGAAGTTATTTTGGGGTTTAGGAGAGATAAAATGTCCATACTTCCAAAAGATCTACTCATTACCTTTCTAACAATTGTTGCAGCTTGATGCAATGCAGAATGAAGGTTCTGCTAAATGGGAAGCACTTAGGTGCGTATAGTGTTGTAATTGATAGGAGCTGAAAATGACATTGACACAGAAGGTTGTTTTGTGCATAGATGGGAGAATCTTCCGAGTAAAATATTGCCTCTGCCTTAAGATTGCAAGGTGATCCCAGGTAAATCCCAGGTTACAGCCAAATAATGAGCATTAAGACTTTCAAAACCGTGATATACAGGTAATCCTCAACTTACAGCCACAATTGAGCCCAAAGTTTCTGTTGCTAAGTGAAACAGTTGTTAATACTACTTTATAATGCCTTGGTAAGGTCACACTTGGAATCCTGCATTCAGTTTTGGTCGCCATGATGTAAAGAGGATGTGGAGACTCTAGAAAGAATGCAGAGAAGAGCACCAAAGATGATTAGGGGACTTGAGGATAAAACATATAAAGAACAGTTGTTGGAACTGGGTATGTCTAGTTTAATGAAAAGAAGGACTAGGGGAGACATGATAGCAGTATTCCAATATCCCAGGGGTTGCCGCAAAGAAGAGGGAGTCAAGCTATTCTCCAAAGCACCTGAGGGCAGGACAAGAAGCAATGGGTGGAAATTAATCAAGGAGAGAAGCAACCTAGAACTAAGGAGAAATTTCCTGACAGTTAGAACAATTAATCAGTGGAACAGCTTGCCTCCAGAAGTTGTGAATACTACAACACTGGGAACTTTTTAAGAAGATGTTGCATAACCATTTGTCTGAAGTGGTGTAGGGTTTCCTGCCTAAGCAGGGGGCTGGACTAGAAGACTTCTAAGGTCCCTTCCAACTCTATTATTCTATTATATTAAATCTGCTTTTTTTCTGGCCTCAGTCTTCACAGGTAAAAAATGGGAGGAATAATGACAATCATTACCATTCACTTTGCAGTTTGGCTTTTGAGTAACAACCAAATAATGAGCATTAAGACTTTCAAAACCTTGATATACAGGGAATCCTCAACTTACGACCACAATTGAGCCTGAAATTTCTGTTGCTAAGTGAGACAGCTGTTACGTGAATTTTGTCCTGCTTTACATCCTTTCTTGCCACAGTTGTTAAGTGAATCGTTTGCAGTTGTAAAGTTAGTTACACGGTTGTTAAGTGAATCTGGCTTCCCGATTGACTTTGCTTGTCAGAAGGTTGCAAAAGGTGATCACGTAACCCTGGGACACTGCGACCGTCATAAATATGAGTAAGTTATCAAGTGTTTGAATTTTGATCGCATGACCACAGGGATGCTACAAAGGTCGTAAGTGTGAAAAATGGCCAGAAGTCACTTTTTTCAGTGCCGTTGTAACTTCAAATGGTCACTAAATGAACTTTTGTAAGTGGAGCATTACCTGTACCATCTCACTGTTAAGCATGACTTATTATTAACCTGTGGCTTTGCAGATCCTGCCCAATCCAATGTCTACAAACGTGAGATTGACTAGTAGTATCCCATCTCAGTTCAGACATGGTTACCCTGCCTAGGCTTCAGAGCGAGACAAGGCTGCCCAATTGCTGCCCCAGTTGAGCCTCATGTCAATGAGCTGCATGCCAAGATAACTCTCTGCACTTATTTCCTAAGATAGAGAAAGAGGTGTGATAAGGTTGCCACCTCTCCCTTTCCTCAATCAACTTTATGCCGCAATGATCATGAGGAAGCTGGATCTTGAAGAATCAGAAATGGAGGTAAAGATTGCAGAAAGAAACATCAACAATCAGCAGAATTATGGGTGCATTTTATCAATACAATACAATAGTAGAGTTGGAAGGGACCTTGGAGGTCTTCTAGTCCAACCCCCTGCCTAGGCAGGAAACCCTATACCGTTCCAGACAAATGGCTATCCAACATCTTCTTAAAGACTGCCAGTGTGGGGGCATTCACAACTTCTGGGGGCAAGCTGTTCCACTGATTAATTGTTCTCACTGTCAGGAAATTTCTCCTCAGTTCTAAGTTGCTTCTCTCCTTGATTAGTTTCCACCTATTGCTTTTTGTTCTGCCCTCAGGTGCTTTGGAGAATAGTTTGACTCCTTCTTCTTTGTGGCAACCCCTGAGATATTGGAACACTGCTATCATGTCTCCCCTAGTCCTTCTTTCTCTTAAACTAGACATACCCAGTTCCTGCAACTGTTCTTCGTATGTTTTAGTCTCCAGTCCCCTAATCATCTTTGTTGCTCTTCTCTGTACTCTTTCTAGAGTCCCAACATCTTTTTTACATCGTGGCGACCAGAACTGGATGCAGTATTCCAAGTGTGGCTTTACCAAGCCTTACTTATCATTTGACTTGAGAACATTTGCACAGGTAGGAAATTTCCTCTTGAACAGATTGTTCAGGAAGAAGCCAACAAGTGCACCTATTTTTCTGTCTGACTAATGGAGAATGCTGCTGACCTTCAAGAGGCCTCCTTTGTTGCTGTCATTGGGTTGGCATCTGTCTTGGCTAAAAGGTGGAAATAAATCAATGCAATCCAATGCAAAATTACCCGAAACCAGTGGGGATCTTTAAAACTTTTGCAGACTTGGTGAGATACAGTAGATATATATTGCAAAATCTTTCAGGAAGTTAGATAGGAAAGTCTGAGAAGATGCTTTAGAGCAGGGCTGTCAAACTCCTGGCCCATGGGCCGGATGCGTCAGGCACTGGCCACGCCCACATCCAGTTTAGCAAAGGGGGAAAAGTCCTGATACATCAGATGCTGCTGCTGTGAGTTTGCTTTAGAGCCTCCATGTGAAATTCAGGATCTCCATTCCACTAGGGCTGGTGAGCTATGACCTTGTTCCTTCCATATACTACATTCATCCTTGATATTGATATGGTACTAAGATTTTAACTGTCCAGTGCAGTCCAACATTAGCAGAGCTGAGGACATCAGTTTTTATTCTAAATAAACATTAAGCTTCTAGTTCTGCTGGTTGTAGAAGGTATTAGAGCAGTGCCAACTACTGGTTTAGGCATAATTAAAACCCATCTTATTTCTCTGAATGGGATAAAGGTAATGTACCATTGACTAAAAAATCTCTTTCCTCCCCTTTGGGAATAAGGAATGGCAGTAATGGAATGGATTATATTTGGAGTGAACCTTTTGTGAGGAGCAAATAGGTCCAGGTACAATTAACTCTTAAGACTACACCTTTCCACTGAGTCTGAAAACAGGCCATAGATGTTGGGTATTTGGGGTAGAAGAGAACAGATGCACCAAAATAATGCAGCAGACTTTTCACCTCAAAAGGGCACCATGCCAATCGCAAGGCGAATTCTTGATAGGTTTGTCTAAAGATACAGTTTTCTTCAGGAAGAGGACTGAAAAAAGGGCCCTGCCCTCTCAATCCCACAGCCTGGGCTCCACCTCTCAAAATGAATTTTTTAAAGGCTGCCCACAAATCACCAATCTTTATGCAAGAATATACAGATTTTTTTAACTTTGATCATTTTCCTTACATTGTTCTCGTTGGGGAAGGCTTTTGGATTATACAATATGCTTCAACTCAAATATTTACTCCCTCTCACAGATTTCTATTCTTTCTCGTTACAAACCTGGTTGAACCAATAGTTTATCTGTCATATAAATCAGGTAATATGAGGGGAAAATCACTGCATCGTTCTCAGCCGCCTCTGCTCAATATTATCATCCTGACTTTTATTCTTATCAGAGATCCTCAAAACATTAATTAAAAAAAAACAGTGATCAAACAGCTGAATATTTATGATTTGCATCCCTACTTATTAGCAAGTGGCATATTGATACACTATATATCCAAGCTGTTTACTCTTTCATGCAGCAATAAAATAGAAAGCCTTGTCACCAGCATCTACAGTTTGGGAAGATTTACTCAGAAACATGAGATTTTTTTTCCCCATCATTATCCTGATCAGCGTGTAAAATAAAAAAGGTGGGAAAGTGAAGATTTAGCTTATGCCTTTTCCTTTCATCACACATCTTTTGCATGCCCACATTTGGGGAGGGGGGGGGTTGCTGCAAATAGCTTGCATCTCAGAGTATTTCCTAACTACTAGTAGTTCATAATACCATGACCAGCTGCTCTACATAGCCAGCATTGGCTCATCTACATGACTTTGTAGCTTCATTTCCATCACTTGGGTGGGGGCGGGGGAGTGTTAAATAAATTGGAGCCTAGACAGATGTAACATCTTTAAAGCAGTCTAGTCGATTTGTAAATATTCTCACTGCAGTTTTGTTCTGAAAAGCAAATAGATAAATAAAAATAAAGAAAGGAGAGATGCTGGGGCTTCAAATATGCAAGAAATGCTGACTCTGGATGTGCTTTTTTTTTTTTTGACAAGGACTAGTTACGTGAAAACAAATCCATTATCCCTCTTGGAGCCTGCCAGTTTGGGTTTTTTTTTGGGGGGGGGGGAGGAGTGAGTATTAAATAAATGGAAGCCCTGAATATGTATACTATCAGTGATTACACAGAGGACAAGTTTTATAAAACTTCAGATACAGAGCCCGCTAAAACAGAGATCATTTAGTAAAGCCGGTGAATTGAGATGACTTCATTCTTGCTGAACTTCTGGAGAACATTTTTAATGGGCAGAAGTTGAGTTCATCAAACACATAGATAGAACTCGGGGTATTGTCTCTTTGGCCATTGTCATGGCTGGTTGCACAGTCACATATTTGGGTGTGGCATTTTTATCCAGCGATTGAGTCCTTTTCAATGACCTGGGGACAGGCAGTTGTAGTTTGATGATATTAGAGGTATGGATGTCGTAGGATGTAAGCTGTTTCAAGTAAAGCTGCCTTTTGCAATTGACTGGTAGTGATTTTGTCAATGTTGAGGGTGCTCCAGTGATGTTTTAGAGTTGTACCAAGGCACAAATCTCTATTGGTACTATCTTTGCTTTGCTTTGACAAAGACATTTTATTCCTATTTGCAGGAATTGGTATTTTGTGATCTTCTCCGATTCTTTCTCTTTTTTTCTGCTGTCATCAGATACTGCCATGTCCACTATCCAGGTTTTTCATTCCTATTTTTGATTTCCTGCTTGTAAAGCTACAAACAGTCCAGAGCATTCCACAAAAAAATTAATACCATCATCAGCAATTAAATCACCTCTCCTAAAACAATGTAGACTGAAGAATTAAAATGAAGCTAAATTTTAAATGATCATCTGAAAGGCAGTTTGACTCTGCAGTTAATATAACCTCAGAATGCTTAATTTCCTGTATTGTATAGTGTTAAACATACACATTGTTATTACAAAATATACAAAATCCTGGATTATATGACAGTACCTTTGTTATTTGAAAAATATGTTCAACATTAACTCATTTTCTTTTCTATGAAATGTAAAGAGATTAAAAGTCATTCTGAAAATCAATGTTACATATTAATCTCTCCCTATAACCATTTACAGAAGAACACTGTTACTCAAAGATGCTTTCAGCAATATAAATGAAAGAAGGTTTTTTTTTATTATTATTTAGCAATAAATAAAGCACCATATGTACTAGGATATAAATACACTTAGCAGAATTAGATTTTTAGACCAAATGTAAATTTCACCTTCCCACACAAATGGGTAAATAAATTCCATCAACAAGAAAACAAGAAAAACGTACATATAAGTAATAATGGTAATAACAATAATTACTTTACCATATTGGGTGCAATCCCAAAATATCTGAAGAACCACTTGAGGATCACTGGCATTGACAAAATCAACACCAGTCAATTGCAAAAGGCAGCTTTACTTGGAACAGCTTACATCCTGCGACAATATCTTTAACACTATCAAACAATGTCTGCCTATCCTAGGACTTCAGAAGCATAAAAATGCCAAATCCAGTTTGACTGACTGTGTGATGAACCATAATAAATATAAATACGTATTTAACACTTATCTCTTTAGAACATAAGTATAAAAATACATGTGATTCATTGCCATATGGATATTGTAATATTCTGATACAAGCTATAGAAAATTTGCATTTTAGCATATAAATATAGTAAACATTTTTCAAATTCCAACTTCTCCTGCTATTATTTTTTTTCTTTGAACTCTTACTATTTCAGATGTTGAAAAGCTATTCGGATATTCAGAAAAATCTGAAATAGTAAGTAAATAACAGACAGGAGAAGAACAGTATTGTTTTTCTCTGACATCAGAACTAACTGTAATGAAAAACATGGAGATATGTTTAAATGCTTCTCAGTTCTATTTTTTTTTCTTAGATTTAAAGAAGTCTTCCAAGGCTATGATAAAAGTCTGCATATTTGAAAAACTCAGTGAGGAATTGCAGATTTTGGTTCTAAATCAAAAGTTGGCAACTTCTGTTGGATTACTCAAGAGAAACCTCATCCGATGGCTGGTAAACATGCCAAAACCCTATTAAAGAGGTCATATAAGAATTCTGACATCATGCAACATCCCATTAAAAGCTTAAGAAATTTTGTGAGCATCTCCCAAGATATCACAAACCTTATATGAGATCTCACAGAATCCAACTGAAACCTTTTGAGGTTGCATCTAGGCTGCATCAACAGAGGGATAGAATCAAGATCACGTGAAGTGTTAATACCACTTTATAATGCCTTGGTAAGGCCACACTTGGAATACTGCATTCAGTTCTGGTCGCCACGATGTAAAAAAGATGTGGAGACTCTAGAAAGAGTGCAGAGAAGAGCAACAAAGATGATTAGGAGACTGGAGACTAAAACATATGAAGAACGGTTGCAGGAACTGGGTATGTCTAGCTTAAGAGAAAGAACGACTAGGGGAGACATGATAGCAGTGTTCCAATATCTCAGGGGTTGCCACAAAGAAGAGGAAGTCAAACTATTCTCCAAGGCACCTGAGGGTAGAACAAGAAGCAATGGGTGGAAACTAATCAAGGAGAGAAGCAATTTAGAACTGAGGAAAAATTTCCTGACAGTTAGAACAATTAATTAGTGGAACAGCTTGCCTCCAGAAGTTGTGAATGCCCCAACACTGGAAGTCTTTAAGAAGATGTTGGATAGCCATCTGTCTGAAACGGTATAGGGTTTCCTGCCTAGGCAGGGGGTTGGACTAGAAGACCTCCAAGGTCCCTTCCAACTCTACTATTGTATTGTATTGTATTGTATTGTGTTTTTATTGCTGCTTTGGCCTTGTCCATTGCCGATTATCAACACCTTGATCTTCAGGGTCAATACTAGACCACAAAATGGACTGCAGGGGGAGGCGCGGCACACACCCCACACCCCATTTTAGGTCTAGTAGCCTCCCTGTAGCCTCCTGGGAGCAAAAATGGGCTGCAAGAGGACACCACCACTCAGCACTCCCACCACCACCCGCGCATGTGCTCATGACCACCACACACACATGTGCAGCAGAGACCTGAAAATCAGCTGGCTGGCAAGAGGCACATGCATGCATGGTGGAGCTGAGCTGGGGCAACGGCTCGCATGCCCGCACAGAGGGCTCTGCATTCCACCTGTGACATGTGTGCCATAGGTTCACCATCATGGGTACAGAGTTGCCTGATTGAGGAGAGGATTGGACCAGAAGACCTCCAAGGTCCTTTCCAACTCTACTATTCTGTTCTGTTCTGTTAAACCCACAAAACCCTTCTCTCTCAGTTACTCAGTCTTTACATATTGGTAATTGTCTTGCTAGGACAAAGATATATGCAAATCTTTCCCTTGATAGGTGATCCACATTGGAAGCTGGGAGTGAGTTACCAATCGATAGATTTCCCATATTGTTATAAATGAATTCATACAAAGTATAGATCTGAAGTCTAACTTGTGCTTGAGCCAAATCCAAATTTTAAAGGTCGTTTCAATGTTATAGCAGGGTCCCTGCAAATTTTGGGATTTTTTTCCTTTGGAACAAAAACTTCCTTATAAGAATGGATTGCTCTCCTTTTTTCTTTTCAAAAAGAAACAAACCCTGAAAGAGTTTTTGTAGATTTCTATGTTCTTGCATCTACTACAGTATTGTAGGCCAGCCTATCTCAAGCAAGTGCCCACTTCAAATTGGAACTTCTAGGAATTCACAAGCAACAAATTTGCAAAGCACTAAAATGGGAAAAGCTGTCACAGATGCTAAAACACTTGAGGTCTAAAAATCTCTTTAGAGAAAAGATGTAAACTGCAAGACTATTTATGACTGACTCCAAAAGTCCTGGGTGTGGATCCCAGAGTTCTTGAAGAGTTGTTGCCAAACCATAATTTTAATTGTGATAGAAAAATGAAATTACTACATGGGAGTGGAGAGGAATCATATTAATAGGGCTCATTCAAAGATTCAGTTCAAAGAGACTCAATTCGATTTCCTATTTAAATTGGGTTTACAAATCAAAGCAACAAATGAACTATTGAATCAAATGTAATCCCTCCAGATCACTGCTATTCTACCTGGAACCATTCTAGACTTGTTTTGCAGATTTTAGCATTTGGATTGATTTAAATTAAAGGAGCTCAAATTGATGCAGTTCAGACATCCAAATGGGACTGGTTTTCCTAATAAAACTGAGTTGGGTTGCATAATCCTAACATTGAAATGTAATTAAATGTGGATACGTGAAATGAACTCTAAATTAATCTTTGTTGTGGCCTCAAAAATAGTTACGCATCCCTGTTTCAGAGTGTAGGATTTTATTCTATATGCCAAATTTTATATGTCAATCTATGCAGAGTTCTTAATTTATTGGAAGTGTAGGCAGGACAATAGTATCATTCATGAAATTCTCTTTTTAGTTTGCCCCTTTTCTGTTTGTCTGGAACAATTTGTAAAGCGTACTCCTTGTTTAAAAGAAACAAAGTTTTGCTGGCAAGGCTAGTAAAAAACAGCTAGCTCTTTTCAGCTCAGCGAGGTATATTCTAGGATTTTTTTAAAAAAGAACGCTCTTCACTGGATGTTTAGTACATGTTCTATGACATCTCAGTGGTGCTTAAAGCTAGACTTCAATGAGCAAGTTCTCTCAAAGTTCCACTCCCTCTTCCATCACACACCCACAGATACCTATCTACACCCACCCACACAGAGACACATGCCAAATGTCCATTGGGATCAGATCTCCATATATATATGGTTGCCCCTGATATATATTGATACAAATAAAACCTCCAAGAATCATTTCTCTCCCCCACTCCCCAACTCAAAATCATTGCCAATCCATCTGTAAGAATGCTTTGGTGTGTCTGCACTATTTTTGTTATGAGTGGCATGCTGTATATAAATTATATTGCCTGTATATTTGGGGCGGGGCAGAGGGGGGGGCAAAGGCCTGGAAAGGGTCTGGGAAAGGGGAGGGGTGTAGGAATATGGAAAAGCAAGCTGTTTCTGTGTGCTCAGCAGCTTGAACCGGCTGGTGAAGGAAGCCTTGGGTGCATTTTTTGTACTGTACATATCTGTAAATGATGAATTATATTGCCATGTTAATGAACACTGATCTTTTGTTCTGCTGGCTGGTTTCTGTTTCCTATGCAAAGAAATCCTTGATAACAAAAAGAAAGGAATCTCACCCTTCCCCAGCGCCTCTAGCCCGCTATGCCTGCTCAGTCACACGGGTGGCTTTCCTTTGCCTCACCAGCTCTTACATTCCACAATGAGAAATTAAAAATGGATTTTAAGAGGGAAAGATAGCTTTGCAGGGAACTGCCCAGTTCTGGTGATGATGAAAATGGAGGAAGAGAAGAAGAAAAAAAATAATCCCTAAATTTTGGTTTGAAGGCATGCTTAAGCCCTCCTGAGCAATTGGAACATGTGCAATTACCTTCTCTGTGTTTTATCTAATAGCGCCTGGGTTTTTATTTTATTTTATTTTTCTCTTTAAAGAAAACTGAGAGCAGGGGGAGGGAGAAAGTCCCCTCCGAAGAACCATTTGTAATTGTCAAAATTTGAAACATTAGCTTAATTTTGTTTTCATGACCTCACATTTCTCCCTCTTATTTATTTTGTTGCTATTCTAATGGGCCCTGAGGCCACAGCTGACATTGTAGTACTGTTCTTTCACATTAAGGATGTTTTTAAAATTACTAAGATTATTGAGCCAACAGGCTGTTTTAATCAAAACCATGTTTCACTTGGTTTGATGATTATGAATGGTCCTTATAGTTAAAAAATAAAAGGGAAGAAAATTAAACCACGAGGATGTCATATTTAGGAATATAGCACCACCTACTGATTTTTTCAAAAAGAAAAAAGAAAAAAATCACCACACATCCCTAGCTTTTCCAGAGGAAAAAATATTTCTTCTTTTCAGTACAAAAGGAATTTTAAATGATGCAATCTATAAACTAGCCTTATGGAAGCTGGCAGTCTCTAGATTTGTTGAACTATCGTTCCTAACATGAATGGGTAACATGGATGAGAATGATGGGATTTGCAGTCCAAAAGAGCCATTATAATTGGGACACTTCCTTACACCTGCCTCCATAATAAAGCTTAAATTGATCCCCAAATCTAAGCACATAAAATTTCAGGAACCATCATTCCACCTAATACTTAGACCCATAAATGGGTCTAAGTATTAGTAAATAGCATAAATAAATGGGATTTTTTAAAAAGAAAAGAAACAATGTTAGATATTTTCTTTCAGCAGTTATTGAATACATTCCTTTTTTCTCCCCCCAAAAAGTGGTGGGGTATCATTTTATTCAATTGCTTTGTCTTTCCATAAAACCAATTGTTAATAAAGGAAATTATTCTGGTGCCCTATTCTGGAGGGTCACTTTTTCCTGATAAAAAGAAAACAATGGCTCCTGTTAAACACGGTCATCATATGTAAAAGTTTTATAATTTTAGTAAAGCTGGAGGGAAAGATATTTAGCTGTCTTGTATAATCTGCAAGGACCTGTGTGTCAAAAAATATCAAGATGGTGGTCTGGAACAAGGTTGAAGCCCCGCCCCTTTTATACGCCACATGTAAAACTGGGTGGAGCTTCTTCAGGTGTTGAGGTATTGAGCGTCATACTGACTTTTTTGCCTCCCATGGATCCAGCTGCTGGACTGATACGTCAAACCTTGTTCCACCTCCTACATGCACATGAAAATAAAATTGCCCCGAGTGTCACAGATGTAATTAAAAATGGAATCGCTGAATAAATCAGATGTCTTTAATTGTGGTGTCCTAAAGGCAGAGATAATTCTCATATAGTCCTGAATGTTCTTTTCCAACAGTAAAAAAATGTACACACATATATTATATATTTGTTTTTAAATAGAAACATGTCCATTCATCGCTCCGTGGCAGAGAGAAGGGGGCGGGGGGAAAGATAGACCTGTCTGTTTTTCACGGCAGTTATTGGAAAGCAACTGTTCCCATCTAAAATGTTATCATAATTTGCATCAGGCAACCCAACTGCAGACATTAAGGGCTTGGGTGTGCATTCAATTATCATTTTGCTGGAGGCTGTCCCTCATTTTAATGCATTCCTCATTGAACTACCTTTCTGAAATCTCACTGATACGGCTTGCTGTAGACATGCTGCACAACATCATTAGCTTTGCAAATAGCTTCATTTCAGTCGAGACAGACTTCAGTTTGGGCCAATTGTATAATGGAAATTGGAAGAAGGAATAATAATTAAGAAAAACAGATGCACTTAAAAACATGAAAAGAATTATTTATATGATAAATATATATATATATATATTTAGATTTTCAAAGCACAAGACCGAACAGAAGTGCTCTTTTTATGCTTTCTGAAAATGTTAAAAGTCTTTCTACATCAGGCTTAATAAATCTGTAATGACATTTGATGGATTGATTTCTTCCTGTGCCTAGCTCTGTGTGTGTGTGTGTTTCTGCGCCCACATTTGTTTCCATTAGAGACAGGGGAAGAAAAAGAAAAGAAAAAGAGAATCATCTGACCTAAGAAAGAAAGTCTGGAGTTTATAACTGCTTCTCCAAGAGACCTAAAATTATTCTCCAGCTTGTTTTAGTCCTCCCCCCCGCCCCCTTCCATTTCCTAAATGCATGAAGTGACATCAAGCATCAGACTGGTCACACAAAGAGACTGACCTGCACCTTGTCAGAAACACCCAGGTGCCATTTTTCTTGGTGTAAAGATGGCAGTTTAAGTGCCTTTGTAATAAGCATCCCCATTTAATGTCCCATCTTATGGACAGATGACTGTGGATGAATACACAGTGATTGCCCATCAGCTAGAGATCCTTTCCCCAACCTAGTGCCCTCCTAGATTGGAAACTAGAGTTGTTTCAGCTCACTGGCCTTGATGAAACTTGACCAGCTTGACTGTTGTATGAAGCTTAATCTAACATATTCAGATGAAGTCAATTTGGAGAAGATGCATTAGACTAGTGTTTCACAACCTTGACAAGTCTAAGACTTATGGACTTCAACTCCCAGAAGTCCCCAGCCAGCCATGCTTCTGAGAGTTGATGTCCACACATTTTAAAGTTGCAAGTTTGAAAAACACCTGCATTAGAAGAACTATAATAATAGAAGGACCTCTTCAAAACAACATGGACATAGGGAGCGGCTCTTTGCCAAAATTCATGACATAAACTTTTATGCCAGCCTTTCTCATGTATGAATTTAAATTCATTGATCTCTTAAACCAATGCAGCCAGTGCTGAGAACTCTAGGAGTTTGAAGTCCAAGTATTTGGATATTGTCCAGATTGGTGAAGGTTGGCATTCTTGCATCAAAATTGGGAATGAAGTTTCTAACTTGGATTGAAAGATGCCTTGGGGAATACAATCAAGCTGCACTGTCCTAAATGTTCCCTTTAGGTACAGCATCCTTCAACATTTCACAGATGGAAATAGGACATTCCCATTCTTCTATTCCATGTTTCTTGGATTGAAGCTACTCCAATTAGTACACAACCTTGATGATTCCACTCTCTTTCCTATATGATGTGCTTCTATGACTCACATTCCCTTACACAATAGCCCTTGTTCACTGGTTTAAAAATTATCCTTGGAGATTTTGTATGAAGCAGTGACGTGCAGTCAGGGGAGGCACAGCCTCACCACTGTCATCATGAAAAAAAAATGTAAAAGGAAAAAGGCGAGAGTTGAGGTCAGGCTGAGTTAGTTGCTGCCTCACCATGGATGACTCTGCTTAACTGTTTAAAAAAAGTCTCTAAAAAAGCACCCTCTACTATGAGGCAGGAGAACTGCATGCCTCCTCTAGTCTAGGCATTTTATGATCATTCGAGCAGAGTTAAGCAAGGGTTAAAAGCCTAACAATTCCTGATGTAGGGGAGGCACACAGTTCTCCTGCCTCATAGTAGAGAGCGCTCATTTGGACGGGGCTTCTTCAGAGGACACGAGGCAAGAGCAGAGTTAAAATCCTCTCTGAAACAGCTGGAAAAGGTACGTGTGGGTCAGAGGGAGGGGGAGGAATTCAAACTTCATCCTCCTGGTGCGGGGCTTTGGGCAAAGGCTGGAGGGAAGGACTCTGGCTCACTTGTGTGTTTGATTGCAGGCAGAGCCACGTTGCCTTTTCAAACCTGTAATCAGTGAAGCTGGGCTGGATCCTTCCAAGTGTGTGTGCTCCAGTATGGCTCTTTGACTGGCTTCCTGCCTCCTCCTGTGGTCTTCCTCCAATCCAACTTTGTGTGTGTGTGTGTGTGTTTGTTTGAGAGAGAGTTTGTTTGAGTGAGAGAGGGGAGAGGGTAGGAGAGATAGTCCAATCCAACTTGTGTGTGTGTGTGTGTGTGTGTTTGAGAGAGGGGGAAGGAGGGAGAGAGGGAGGAAGGAGGGGAAGGGAGAAGAAAAAGAAAAAGAAAGAAGGAATCTTCTTTCGCAAAGGAGAAAAACAAATGCTGTTGCTTTAAATCGGAACTGAGAATGCCTAGCTGTGGAATTCTGGGAGTTGAAGTCCACAAGTCTAAAAAAATTTGAAACCCACCACTGTGTCAGTGCCTCACCAGCCATAAACCTCACTGCACATCACTGGTATGAAGAAAGGTTACCATAAAAGAAAGAATGATTTGCAATAGCGACTGTAGAGCATGCACAGCTGCAGAACCTGATGGCAAACAGTGTATGGTTCATATCGCCTAAATACACACAGATCTCCAGGTTTTCATAAAGAAGTGTTTTCCAGCCCTGGAAGGATATGTTGGATACACTTGGAATCCCCCAACAGCGCCTCGAGGAAAGAGAATTCTTGCAATGTTGGCAACACTTTTAGCAAGATATTCAGCCAACCCAATTGCAATAGCAATAGCACTTAGACTTACTGTATATACCCCTTCACAGTGCTTTACAGCCCTCTCTAGGCAGTTTACAGAGTCAGCCTATTGCCCCCAACCATCTGGGTCCTCATTTTGCCAACCTCGGAAGGATGGAAGGCTGAGTCAACCTTGAGCCTGGTAAGATTCGATCTGCCAAACTGCTGGCAGCCGGTGATCAGCAGAAGTGGCCTGCAGTACTGCACTCTAACCACTGTGCCACCACAGCTCTTCCAATGTTGAAAAGACCTTCAGAGGAAGTTCTTCATCCAAATTTGGTATCACTGAGGACTGTTTTCCTGACCAAGGGTCATATTCTATCCTTGAGTACCACGATAGGGTTGTACTCCGAGAAGGATGAGGGACCAAGGCAAGATTTTAGATAATTTATTGATTGATTAGACTTATGACCAAATGGCCAAGACAAGAAAACAACAGGAACATATAAAGAAATTGATTAGGACCAAAAACTTACTGAATTAATTTAAACAAAATGTTATGCAATTACTTTTTGTGAAAATCATTGTTTCTTCCACCACATTAAGGATGATGATATAACAACTGGAAGTATTTGATGGAGCAAATTCAAAGCTTAGGACACACAACGGCACACAGACCTCTAGCTATAAACCATTGTTTGGGAACCCTAGATTACATTATTCATTCGGGACATAGCTGTTGGAGAAAGCAATTCATCCCTAATTTCACAAACTTTCACATATTTCATAGCAGTTCAGAAAGCATTCATTGGCTATGTAGGGGATCTGACAGCTTTGTGATAAATAAGTCAGTTAAGTACTGAATATCATCCTAGTTAACCCCCTTCTATTCAAGCAAGCCCTCAATCTTACAGTACTCTGTTTCCCTGAAATTAAGACCTCCACTGATAATAAGCCCAATTGGGCTTTTGAGCGCATGCGCTAAAATAAGCCCTCCCCCCACAAAATAAGCCCTCCCTGAAAATATTGCAACACAGCAGCAGCCATGAGGTGACCACGCTCACCGTCTCCTGCACCTCAAAAATAATAAGACCTCCAAGAAAATAAGACCAAGCGTTTATTTTGGGGTTCAAAAGAAAATAAGACCCTGTTTTATTTTCGGGGAAACACGATAATAAAACACATGATTTAGTTGGGGAAAAATCCAGAGAAGTACTTTTTATTCTTTGTTGCATTACCCAAAGGGCAACAATTCTCAACAACATAAATGACACATTAGATATAATTAGAACCTGTTAAGACATTATGAGTAATAATTTCCAAAACTGAGCTGCGTTTAAGTAATTCTTTTGCATGTTTTAAGAAGTTTTATCCAGTCTGGGTTGTTGATATGTAATAAAGAATATGGTTTGGTAGCCTTTTCCTATTTTATTTTGTGGTAATTTAAATTTCAAAGCATCGGCCCGGCCTTACTTCTTTGTTTCCTCATTTCTTTCCTCTCTTTCATTTAAATTCTCTTTGACCATTGTGAATTCGGGTTATTTATGATGCAATCTGTGTCAGGCCCTGGATTGCTGTCACACAAATTCAAGGCTTACTGGCCATAAACCAGGTGTGATTGGGATAGCAAGTCTTCTCCCCTCTCTGACTCTATTTCAGATGAATGGCTCTGTTTAATACTTCGTTTCCCTAATCATTTCCTTGTTCCTCTTAATGTTCTCAGTGAATTGGGCAATGCTTCACATTACAGAATTCAGAAGCAAAAACCAATAGTCAGAACGGAATAATGCAGGGCTTTGTTCTTTCTTTCCTTCCCTTTTTGTTCACTGCAGATAAATGGGAGAAATGGAAAAGATGCAGCTTTCCTAAGATCCATCCTTGTCTTTTCTTTTAGGATAAATGCCTCTGGTGAAAGGTGGCCCTCAACTTATAACCATCATTGGTATTGAAATTTCCATTCTAAGTCACTGTGGTCATAAGTCAAGTTAGATCCAATTTTATAACATTTTTTTAGCAAAATCTAACAGGGATGTGGTGGCTCAGTGGTTAAGATGCTGAGCTTGTCAATCAGAAAAGTCAGCAGTTCGGCAGTTCGAATCCCTAGCACCGCGTAATGGAGTGAGCTCCCGTTACTTGTCCCAGCTTCCGCCAACCTATCAATTCAAAAGCATGTAAAAATGCAAGTAGAAAAAATAGGGAACACCTTTAGTGGGAAGGTAGCAGCGTTCCGTGCGCCTTTGGCATTTAGTCATGCTGGCCACATGACCACTGAGACGTCTTCAGACAGTGCTGGCTCTTCAGCTTTGAAACAGAGATGAACACCACCCCCCAGAGTCAGGAACGACTAGCACACATATGCGAGGTGAACCTTTACCTCTATCTATCTATCTATCTATCTATCTATCTATCTATCTATCTATCTATCTATCTATCTATCATCTATCTATCTATCTATCATCTATCTATCTATCTATCTATCTATCTATCTATCTATCTATCTATCTATCTATCTATCACTCTAGCTAGCTAGTTAGCTAGCTTACACAAACAAAACTCTAACATCATATTGCTGTTTGACATTTCTAAAAGATGTCCTGATAGGTAACCCAACTATCCCAATCTTCAATACACAATGAAATACATCAAAGCTTTCTCCAACCAAAAATACATGATAGCGGTGTTCCAATATTTGAGGTGCTGACACAGAGAGGAGGGGGTCAACTTATTTTCCAAAGCACCTGAAGGCCAGACAAGGAATAATGGATGGAAACTGACCAAGGAGTGATTCGACCTAGGAATAAGGAGAAATTTTCTGACAGTGAGAACAATCAACCTATGGAACAGTTTAACTTCTAAATTTGTGGGAGCTTCATCACTGGAAGTTTTCAAGAAGAGACTAGACTGCCATCTGTCAAAAATGGTGTAGGGTTTTCTGCTTAGGCTGGGGGGGGGGTCGACTAGATGACCTACAAGTTCCCTTCCAACTCTGTTATTCTGTTAAGGAGACATTTCCTGACAGTGACAACAATCAATTCTGTTGAAGGACTTGTCTTCAAACCCTCCATCATTGAGGTTGTTAAGAAGAGATTGGACAACCATTTGTCTGAAATGGTATAGGACCGTGATGGCGAACCTATGGAAGCCATTTGTCAGGGCACGCGAGGCGCTGCCCTGTCAGCTGGCCAGCGTGCATGCGCGCGCTGGCCAGCTGAGCTCACCTTTTTAAAAGTTATTTTTCACCTTCCCCAGACTCCAGAGGCTTTATTAGGAGCCTGGGGAAGGCGAAAAGAGCCTCCCCCGCCCCGTCCCGGAGGCTTCAGGGACCGTCCCTGAAGCCTTCGGAACGCTTAAAACCACCCTCTGAGCAAACCGGAAGTCACTTCCGGTTTGCTTGGAGGATGGTTTTAAGCACTCCGAAGGCTTCAGGGAAGCCTCTGGACAGTCCCTGAAGTCTCCGGAGGGCCTCCGGGGGGTCGGGGGAGGCTCTTTTCGCCCTCCCCAGGCTCCTATAAAGCCCCTGGAGCATGGGGAGGGCAAAAAAAATGTAAAAATGGGGGGGTCACGCGTTTTGCGCGCATGCGCACTGGGGGGGTCGCGCGTTGCATTATGGGTGCGGCATGCCCGCACTCGACCCCCCTGCACTCCCCCCACTTGTGGCACGCGAGCCAAAAAAGGTTCGCCATCACTGGTATAGGATTTCCTGCTTGAGCAGGGGGTTGGATTAGAAGATCTCCAAAGTCCCTTCCAATTCTGTTATTTTGTTATTCAGTCTGATTCCACTAGATCAGGGGTGTCAAACTTGTGTTGTCATGGTGGTGTCATGTGACCTTTTGCAACATTTTCCCTCTTCGCTAAACCAGGCATGGGTGTAGCCAGTGTGTGACACATCCAGCTCGCGCACCGCAAGTTTGACAGCCCTGCACTAGATACATATTTCATCTCCCACCATCTCCAGCCAAGAACCCAAAGCCTGATCTACTAGGAGGGCACCAGAAAAGGCTGTTGTAAAATATAAGGAATTATGACAAAAAAAGATCAGCCTGTGCTGCACCATTAGGGATCAAATAGGTCTAGTGATAATCTTCTTTTCTATATTTTCTTCTTTCTTCATTAGGTTGCTAATCAGATGAGCTGGTTTTGTGAAAAAGCATCACTAATAGTCCTAGAGTAAATGAATCCTTTACATCAAGGCTAACTGCAATGGACAAACAAGTGAAAATATCTTTAAGAGTATTGTTTTTTCACATATGATAATCTTCCTTGGGACCTCTCTATACAATGACCATAGTGAATAAAGTACAACAAAATGCAAAGTCCTGAGAGGCTACCTTCCTCATCAAAACATGATTTAACTTACACGCTACAAACAGGTGGATGACAGGCTACTGTGGTGGTGATACCTGTAGCTGACTATTCAGGACATTTGACATTTGCTGTAAATAATAACATGTATCATTCCTGTTTATTGTTTTATTGCAACTATGTACCTCACTGTTTGGGGTCTAAACAACTAGCACTATATTAGGCTACAAAATCTCTCTTTATATGAAATGGCTCTGTGTGTGTGTGTGTATGTTCCAGCATAACTCTGGAATGCCTCAAACAATTTCAACCAAACTTGGTACACAGATGACTTATTCTATGGAAACAAATACTTTGGGGGTAAGACACCCCTAACACACCTTGGGATATGTGTTCTGTTAAGATACAGCCTGTTGTGCCTTTAAATGGCTTCTACTGTACTGCTGTAAATGGCTTCTACTGTACAGCGCAGTGGAGTTGCCATGGTAACAGCTTCACAGTACTCCAAGGGCTCCCTCTGGTAAGCGGTAAATCCAACATTAGAAATTACATTTGGCCCTGACATTTTCCCCCTATAAATAAATACCTGGAGAATTCCGGGTTATCAGGTAGCCAGTTATAAAATCAAAATCAAGTAATCCAGACTACAGAAACGCCAATGCAGTCATCGAATTATCCTGTAAACACCTGAAGTTTGTACCATTGTAGCATGGGATAAACTTTATCCTATGGAAAAGAAACATTCTCATGACCTTCTGGAACACTAATGAGAAGTGGGGGCAATCTGATTTTATGAAGCAAACTGGGCTTTATGGGGCTCTACTCACCCACATCATCTCCCTCAGGATGAGAATCTGCAGGCATGCTTATCTCCCTGGGCCCATTAGGGTATCTTTCAAAGTCTGTTAAGTTGAGAGAGAATGGTTCTACTCAGAGACCAAGATCAGTTGGCTGGTGATAAAACCTGAGAATAAGCCCAGAAATAAAGAATGGGAAGCCACGGGGAGTCCATTCCAGCATCCATTCTTTATGCTTGTGCAGACCTATGGCATTATGGAATTGGGTATGTCTAGTTTGATGAAAAGAAGGACTAGGGGTGACATGATAGCAGTCTTCCAATATCTCAGGAGCTGCCACAAAGAAGAGGGAGTCAAGCTATTCTCCAAAGCACCTAAGGGTAGGACAAGAAGCAGTGGATGGGAACTAATCAAGGAGAGACGCCACCTAGAACTAAGGAGAAATTTCCTGACAGAACAATTATTCATTGGAACAACTTGCCTCCAGAAGTTGTAATTGCTCCAACACTGGACGTTTTTAAGAAGAGATTGGATAACTAGTTGTCTGAAGTGGTGTAGGGTTTCCTACCTAAGCGGGGGGTTGGACTAGAAGACCTCCAAGGTCTCTTCCAACTCTGTTGTTCTATTCTGTTCTATCTATTCTTTCTTTCAATCCTTTGCACTAGACAATTGATATGTTTCTTCAGTATCTTGTCTTCACTTTGTTTAATTTCCATACTGTTCTGTCTGCCTGATTTGTAATTACAGCTAGACACTGGAGTATGGCATGTATTATATTAATTACACACAAATGACAAATGGTTTTCATACATCACTTCCAGGCCCTGGGAGCTAAACCCAGTTTTTTTTCTGTGCAGATGAGAGACCAGAGGCTTAATTCATTTACTCATACCTTTCTGGAGTTGGCCTGTACGTTAACAGGAGGCCTGAAAAGTCAATTTTGTTTCTTACTAAAAAAAAGTTGACATCCAGCAAATGGAGCCAGGGGCAAAAAGCAAACTGTGAAGTTAAAGAATGCTAAAAATGCTGAATTTGTTTTAACTGTGAAAATGATGTGGTTCCCAATTCTTCGCAAAAGCTATACTAGCCAAGGTTGGACAAGCATTCTTCTGTTCACAGCAGTTTTCCAGACGGGAAGGCATGATATCTGTGTGGTTGTATTTGAAGTAGGTACTGAACGCCTTACCAGTAGATCAAAATTTGCTTTTGACCTCTGCTGCTGCCAAAGGTTATATACAGTATCAGCAGCTGTGCATTCTCCTACTGTAGGGGTGTCAAACTCAATTTCATCGAGGGCTGTGCATTGGGGCTGTGGTTGACCTTAGAGGGATGAGTGGGCATGGCCAGCTGGCTGGGTGTGGCTGACTGGGTGGGCGTGTCCAGCTTGACGCCACTCCCCAAACTGCTGGCATGTTTCCTCTTCGCATTGGGGAGACTGGCCAAAGCAACATGGGCCAGCACCTTTCATTTTCTAGGCCCGCCCCATGGGCCAGAGTTTCACACCCCTGTACGACTGTATCCCTCTAATCATCTACTTTTTTCCTATTGTGATGCGGCTCTTGCAGTGGTAGGATTCAAATTCTTTTACTACCGGTGTGACTTTGTGGGCCTGGCATGACTTTGTGGGTGTGGCTTTGTGGGCGTGGCAGGGGAAGAATACTGCAAAATCTCCATTCCTTCCCCACCCCACTAACCTACTTTCCAGCTCCATTCTCCTGTTCAGGACAACAAAAGAAGATCAGCTGGGAGACTAGGAGGCAGCGGGGGCAGGGACAGCCTATTTGCCGGTTCTCCAAACTACTCAGAATTTCCACTACGGTTCTCCAGAACCTGTCAGAACTGGCTGAGTACCACTTCTGGGCTCTTGGCCTGTCCTTTGCTGTCAAAGCCATTCAACTCTCACCCTTGCACGTAGTCAATATCACCAGCAAGCGAGTTTTGCAGCTCTTTAAGAGAGCAGATCTTACAATGTAGGATGCAACTCTAGCCTTCTTCAGAAGAACTGATCATGCACTGAATTAACATGGAGAGAGGATGCGGTGATGATCTGTCACGTTGAATACAAGCTTGCTCCATCCGCCTCATCCATCTCCAACACCGAAGCCATTGTCATGTACACAGGCTTCCCTGTTGGAGACGTTTCGGCTGTAAACATGGATGATTGAGGTGGGAGATGTTGGTGTGCACTTCAACCACTCATGTATCGATTCCTGCATTGTCAGAGGTGGCCCCCAGACCCCTGCAATAATTCTTCCTCTGGAATTCAGTGCTCTCACGGGAAATCAAGGGCTTGGCTTGAGTAGATAGGATACTTTATTGCACGTGCAAGCAACTTTTGTTATGATGAAGGGCAGCTTCTACTGAGGCTAAGCATCTGCTTGAATGCACAACGACACAAGTTCACACCCTGGTCTTTTCTTCTGCCCATTTCTACAGACCACTTGCAGTCCAGTTCTCATGCGGGCCAGTCGGTTGTATCAGGCCTGCGTTTTATAAGGTGGTCGCAACTGGTTCTAGGCTCCTCCTGCCTCACCTTGACTGGAGGAGGGTTTGTTTTAAATATTTTGAAGCACCATCTACACTAATTAAGCCTCAATGTTTCCCTCAAGACCTGCAGTATATTTCAGCCCTTGGACCTCCACATCTGGGAAAGTGGTCTATTTTCCCTCCCCTACAAATCCTTGGTCTTGGAAGATATGGAGTCTTTATAAATGTCCTTCTAGTGGAGGAAGGAACATGTTACATGCTTGAAGGCAGCCAAGGAAAAAGAGTAAAATTCAGATATTAAACAAAAAGAAAAAACACCCCCACACACACAATCCCCAGCATTTATTTAGATGATTTTACTAGCTGATCAATGCATCTCCAAGGTATGTATTTTTAAAAGCCATCTTTTCTCTACTCTACATCATGCTTCTCTCTCTCTCTCTCTCTCTCTCTCTCTCTCTCTCTCTCTCTCTCTCTCTCTCTCTCTCTCTCTCTCTCTCTCTTCTGCCTCTCTGTTTCTCTCTGTGTGTCTCTCTGTCTCTCTGATTGTGTGTGTGTTTCTCTCTCTCTCTCTGTCTCTCTCTCTGTATGTCTCTGTCCCTCTCTCTCTGTGTCTGTCTGTCTCTCTCTCTTTCTTTCTTTCTTTCTCTCTCTATCTGTCTGTCTCTGTCTATCTCTCTCTCTGTGTGTGTTTCTGTCTCTCTCTTGTCTCTGTCTCTCTCTGTCTCTGTCTCTGTGTGTGTGTGTGTGTGTGTGTTTTACTAAGACTGCTCTGCTGTTGCCATCAACAATGACTCAGAGAAGCTTACATTTCTCACATGATCCACATTATCAAAACTAACAAAATAATGACACTCTTCATAATCCAGTTAGATGGTGCTATTTCTACTCAAATCTATTCACAGTTTACCCATCTACAAAGGCCCTTTGGAAAAGCTGATCTTAATTGATTTCCAAACTGCAACATGGAATCAGCCAACTTTATCTACAGCAACTCGTGGTGTCACGTTGTCATCATGTGACGTATTGAGACTCCCCCCCCTTCAGTAAAAATGTGGTGGGCGTGGCCACGTGATGCATCCGACCTGTGAGCTGCAAGTTTGACACCCCTGATCTTCAGGGTTACTGTATGATCTGCCAGCAAAATGATCTACTACAGAGAATGTTCACACTCAAAAGTCTTTGATGGTGAAATTCCCTGGGATCAGGCCTTCTACGTGGATCTCCACTGAGTCTACCTCAAGAAGGCAGTCTCACTGATATCCAGATGCTGAGCCCTAATCTGGTTTAAAGCTGGTAACCAAGAGCCTGAAATTTAAGGTGACCAACTTTTTTACAATGAAAAGGAGGACAAATAAATTGGAAAAAATATATTGCAAATAAAAGAAATATTTCATTCATTGCAACAATAATACACTAAAATATGATATATGCATAATAAAAACATTTGCAACATTTTATATTGTAATTATGCTTACATTCCTGTTAATTATTATTTAAATGAGTACTTTTCCATTGAATTAATATTTTTTGTCAATGTATCATCTTCTAAGAATATATTGGAAATATCTGAACAAGAAATATCCTTCATATTGAATTTTACGGCAAGTGCTGCAGCTAGAGTATCAACATTCAATCTCGATTTCTCACTTGTCCCAAAATCATTGGCAACTGAAAAAAACTCTTTCAACTGCTGCATTAGTTCCAGGGCAGCACAATGTAAATTGAACAAGTATAAATAAATGTTCACATGGAATATGTTCGTTTTTGAAATGGCTGAAAATATCCACCCATCTTTTATCAATTTCAACGTGTTGATTTTCCCATTGTATTAATTTTTCAGAATGTAAATATACATTCAGTCTTCTAATTTCTTCAAAGAGACAATTGTCGTCTATTTTAATGTCTAGCATTTTTTTAGATAAAAATTCAACACAAGATTCAATATCTGTTCAGTATACTTGCGATGAAGTAAAAGAAAACACCATTAAAAACTGTTTAATAAAATACGTCACATAACGCGCAACAGATTAGCCTTCAAATATCAAAAAGGAGGACATGTAGGAGGACACTTTTCGAGGGAGGACAGAAATTACAAAAGACGGACTGTCCTCCCTAAAGGAGGACGGTTGGTCACCTTATGAAATTGCCTGAAGTCATATGGAAACCAACTGGCAAAACTTGTAGAGGTAGTGGGTTACATGGGTATATGGATAGTCCTCAAATAACCACAATTGGGATTGGAGCTGCTATCACCAAGTGAGGAGGTTATTATGTGTTATTCACCTGACTTTTTTGCCATGATCATTAAATGAATCATCATGATCATTAGCTCAATTTAAGTCTATAAATAACTTAAAGGCTAATGCATCAGACTTCTCCCATTGTCTTTGTTGCAAGCTGACTGGGAAGGTTGCAAATGGCTGTCACGTGACCCCAGAATATCAGAACCGTCAAAAATACACACCAGTTGCCAAATTTTGATCATACGACTGCAGGAATGTTGCAACAGTCGTAGGTGTGAGAACTAGTTGTACTGTAAGTGACTTTTTTCAGCACCACTGTAATTTCAAATGGTTACTAAGCAAATGATTGTAAGTTAATGTTCCGACCTAGGCTTCCCAAGAGCATGAAGCAAACTCCTGGTCCCGACAAAAACCCCTTTTGTTAATTTACTATGAATTCTGCTCATTCACATCCAGCAATGTCTTTCAAGGGAGGATTTACAGCCACAGACCTTATCTGGCTTGGAGAGCTGCCAGGCCAATATCTGCAAAACATGGCAAGGAATGTCAGAGAGTCACAAACCAATTAAGCGAACTAATTGTCTCCTGCAAACTCCAATCTCCTTCGCACCTCTTTCATTTCCTCTGGGAGGGGCCATTCATCATCCACCTGTGGCCTTACTCCCAAGTTGACCCCTGTTCCTCAGTTGTCCCCTTAATCTGGCAACTCTGCGCATGCGAACACTGGGAACAGGCTCTAGCTGTTTGTCTGCCTCACTGATATGTGACTCTAAAGGCAGCTGATAACTGTCAGATGGCCCTGGCTCCCTCTCTGCCTCTGACACAGAGCCCTCATCAAAGCCTTCCCCAGACTCCAGGACTGGCCCATGTTCCTCCCCAACCTCCTCACTGTTCGAATCTAATGCCAGCTCCACTGGCCGCTGGCCACTGGCAGGCCACAACACTTAAGGGCTACCTATAAATCCATCTTTCAAAAGTAAGCTTGTTTTTACTCAGTTCTTCACTTGTAATGCATATCTTCCAAGTTTCTGTTATTTATTCAGATTCCATTAAAGTTCTTGTAACTTCTTCTCCCCCAATACAGGTTTTGTTTATGCAGGACTGGGTGGAGCATAGAATGTGGAGCACTTTTAAGTCATCAGTCCTGTCTCCCATCTGCTACAATCCAACCATTTTTATACCCCATAAAAAAAAAAACCACTAATGAAATATTTTGTACCATCTCAATACTAGATAATGTTCAAAGATGCCTGAATTAATGGTAATTAAAATCCAATGCATTTGCAGATTGAGGTAGGCTAATTAATATGCCTAATTTATGTTATGGAAAGAGTGCAGAGAAGAGCAACAAGGATAATTAGGGGCCTGGAGGCTAAAACATACGAAGAACGGCCACAGGAATTGAGCATGTCTAGTCTAGGGAAAATAGACAAGAAATGATGGATGGAAACTAATCAAGGAGAGAAGCAAAATAGATCTAAGGAAACATTTCCTTAGAACAATCAATTTGCCTTCAGAAGTTGTGGTGCACCATCACTAAAGGTTTTTTAAAAAAGAGACTGGATAACCACTTGTCTGGAATGGTATAGGGCAGTGGTTCCCAACCTTTTTTTGGCCATGCCCCCCCTAAGCATCTCTAAAATCCTGATGCCCACTTCTCCATGACATATAATTCTTACTTTACTCAAAAAGTGAACTCTACTCATGCAGAGGAAGCCTAAAAGGCCATTAACTTGATTTGAACAAAGTTCAAATTGCCCCCCATTCAAAATCAAATTGCCCCCTTGTGGGGCATGGGCCCCACGTTGAGGACCACTGGTATAGATTCTGCTGCTCAAGCAGCGGGTTGGACTAAAAGACCTCCAAGGCCCCTTCCAACTCAGTTATTCTATGTTCTACATACAAAGCATACGTTCCACCCCTGGAAAACCAACTCTCATCCAAAACCAATACCCACCCCCTTTTAAAAAAAAATTCAAGATGCTGTCTTCAACATTAACATGAATAAAACAAATCTGGCTAGAAAGATATCTACAATATTCTATTAGGCATTGGTAAATCAGTATCCTGACAGTTGAAAGGTCCTGATATTTATATGACACTTGAGTTTTGAAGTGATCATTTTTGGAGGACTTTGACAATGTGTATTTCACAAGGTCCCTCCTGGGCAAAATAAAACATTTGGATATGGAGAGATGGCTAAGAACAGCCAATGAATCATGGAAAGCTTGAGAGAAAAGAAATTGAACACACAGTTCAACTCTGGAGCAGGATGGTTCCATAAAAAATGTATCCCAAAGCATTGCTAAGTTCACTTGAATAAACTCTAGGAATCAGTATCTGTTGATTGTCCAGAGGAAATCGTGAACGCTGGAGAACCATACGAATACATGCAAAACCAACTTAGAAAACCGAGTAGGACTTCTCTGGAAACCTGGAGAAATTGAAAAAGTGTAGGCACATTTAATTTCTCTTCATGCATTATTCACAAATAGGGCATTTCAGCATTAAAGTAAAACAGGGTTGCACTTAGAGACTTCTTGTGGACATCTCTCCATCATTCTGAATTTAGTTATAATACACCAGAGGCTGCTCAGGACTGTTTTGGAATAAATTCAAATTGATTTGGACATCACAACCCTCCGGATAAGGGCATATTCACCTGTTCTGAGATTGCAGGGAATGCCACATTGAAATATATATATTTATTTTCCTGGCCAATAAGCTAAACAGAGAGATCTCTCAGTAAGTGGGACTCACTTGCCAACCAGAAATGGAGAAATCTGTTCCTAAGCACCGAAACAGAATAACAGTATTGGAAGGGACCTTGGAGGTCGTCTAGTCCGTGTGTCTGCAATCTGCAGCTCCGGAGCCACATGCGGCTCATTGGGTCTTCTGCTGTGGCTCCCTGTTGGGTGATCCCACCACTGGCTGGCCCAGCCCTTCTCCCTCCCCTCCCAGTCACTCTTTGCCTGGCCTGAGAAGGTAAGGGCAACAGCAAGGGATGGAGAAGCAGCCAAGGGCTGATTATCCAGCACTTCACTCTTGCTGGAGCTTCTTCCAGCTCTTATTGGTGCTGGGCATGTGAGAGAGAGGGGGGGAGGGAGGGAGATATGTCAAAAGGGTTATGAGCAGCTGGGTAGGCATTGCTAGGGTTGTCATGTGACTGGGTGGGCGTGAATGACTTCGAGTTGGCCATACCCACTCAGGTTTTGTGGCTCCCAGAGTTGTTGTTTTTTCTGTGGAAAGTGGGTCCAAATGGCTCTTTGAGTGCTTAAGGTTGCACTTGATCCAGTCCAATCCCCTGCTAGAGCAGAAGACCTTACATCATGTCAGCAAGAGGCTGTCCAACCTCTTCTTAAAAGCCTCCATTGATGGAGCATTTCTTCCTCCATTTCTTCTTCATAGCAACAAATGAATATGTTTCTGGGTATTAAAATCACAAGTCCTTTAACAATTCTAAAGCTCTTGGCTTAGCAGTTCTGCATTTTGGCTCCTGTACCTAACCATGCAAATTAGAAGGTAGGAGCAAGGGGGAGCCAAGTATATCTTTCCAGAGTGCACAGATCACTTTTTGAAGCAGAAGCCAGAAATACATTGCTTCTTTCACACTGCCTGTGAATAAAAAGCCTCTGGCACAAGGCATATACAGAGATTGCTCACAGTTGCAAGACCCTGGTTATGATCAACAGAGAACTGGCTCTGCACTTCCCTCTGGAAGATCCTTAAATTACTAAGGTAAAAAAAAAAAAAAACCAACCACCTAACTTCATGCTGCCAGTTGCTGCTTTTAATTGTTTTTTTTAAACATTCCTTTTCCAAATGTGTATGCTTTCTCCAAGAAGCTGGATGAAAATTACATGCCGAAGACCATTCTGAGTGGAATTTAAAAAGAGAGAGAGAGGGAAAGAGAGCAAACATCGTTTCCAGCCAATAGGCTGGGATTATATATTATGAAACCATGTTGTAATTTTGTTTTACAGAAGTCAGATCCAGTCCCGTGTTTTGTATACTTTGTATAATATACTACTTGGCTGATTCACAGTAAGTTTTTTGCATTCTGCAGGAACAGAGGTGGCATTCAGCAGGTTTGGACTGATTCACCTGAACCCATTGTGGAAATCGCAGGTGGGCCTGCCCACTCACCCCACTCTATGCCATTTTATATAGGCATGTTTTTAAGCCGCATGCATGCGTGCAAGCTGCACGTGCAATCAAAGCGCATGGAGCATTGAGCGAAGAAGAATTGTCTTGAGTCATTTATAGAATATATAACATACCGTATTTTTCAGAGTATAAGACGCACCAAGATTTTGAAGAGGCAATTTTTTTAAAAAAAAGTTTTTGCACTCTGCAGACCTCCCCAAAACAACCCTTTTTTCGTGAAAAGGGAGCTGTTTTTTGTCAAAAAGGGGGGCATGTATAGCCTTTAGGAGGCTTGTAGACTGCTCCTGGGGGCTAAGGGGGGCAAAAGCGAGCAGGAAGTGGCCCGTTTTTCGCTCATTTCTGCCCTCCCCAGCCCCCAGGAGTACTCTGAAAAACTCCTAAAGGCTATGCACGGCCATTTTTCAAAGGGGGCGGGGTTTTTGGAGGCCAAAAATGCTGTATTCAGTGTATAAGATGCACTCAGATTTTCACCCTCTTTTTTGAGGGAAAAAGGTGCATCTTATATTCTGAAAAATATGGTAGTTAATGTATATAAACAATATAATAATGAATATCTCAGGAACTGCCACAAAGAAGAGGAGGGTCAATCTATTCTACAAAGTCCCTGAACGCATGACAAGAAGCAATGGATGGAAACTAATCAAAGAGAGAAGCAACCTAGAACTAAGGAGAAATTTCCTCAGATAACAATTAATTTGTTGGACAACTTGCCTCCAGAAGTTGAGATGCTCCAACACGGGAAGTTTGTAAGAAGTGAGTTGAAGCCACTTATCTGGAATGATAAAGGGATTCCTGCTTGAGTAGGGGTTGGATTGGAGACATCCAAGGTCCCTTCCAACTCTATTATTCTGTTATTCTGTTAAATAGCAAACTTATGTTATTAAGAGCCATGGTGGTGCAGTGGTTAAGTGCAGTACTGCAGGCTATGTCTGCTGACTGCCGGCTTCCTGCAATTTGGCAATTCGAATCTCACCAAGGCTCAAGGTTGACTCAGCCTTCCATCCTTCTGAGGTGGGTAAAATGAGGACTCAGATTGTTGGGGGCAATATATGCTGACTCTGTAAACCGCTTAGAGAAAAAGCAGTATATAAGTTTAAGTGCCACTCATATTGCTATTTTTAAAATATTTTTAATTACAATCTTGTGGGGTTGCATTACAAGTCTCCAGATTCATGGCCGGCTCATTAATGGTTTAATGATTGCAGAGTTCACTTTGCGGCCATTGGATTCCTTTAATGATTGCAGCAAACATCGTAAAATTGGGTTTATCTATTTATATTTATATTCCATATAACTTGACTGCCCATCTCCCTGGGTTGGTCATGTGGGTGCCTCAACTTATGACAATCATGCTTTATGATGACAATTTGGGATTCATTGCAGTCAAGTATTACCGTAATGTATTTCTCCCTTTGAACAAACTCCTTCCATCCTTAGGGAAGGGTGGCTGCAGGGCCGGATTTTCCTATAGGCTAACTAGGCTTCAGCCTAGGGCCTCAAGATCAAGAGGGGCCTTTTATTTTTATTTATTATCCGTGCCACATTTTTTATAAAGGTTAGTACCAATTACAACATGTTTCAATTTAATATATTGATATATATCACAGTAATGATGTATTTTATTATCTCTCGTGTAATTTACAAACTTAAAAATGGGAGGTGAAAGGGCCCCATAAGTGGAATAGCCTAGGGCCTCTTTTCATCTAAATCCGGCCCTGGGCGGCTGCTGTGTTTAAAATGGACTGGGTCCTGGTGCTTTTCACAGGAGGGGTGGGAAAAAACAAAAAGTTTCACAAACCAGTTTCTTAGTGCCTTTTGACCCAAAGGTGCTTTTTTCAGGAGGCAACTGGACTTCTTTTGTTTTTACTTTTGCCTTTTCTGTGACCAGGATGACTGAGAATCTCCATGGACATAGTGCCTTTTGAGTTTGCCATTCTATAATTAAACACATTTGAAAGCAGTTGCCCATAAGCATCTCACCATCAGAAGATGCCATTACTGCTGAGATCACTCTCATTCTCCCTTTTTTTAAAAAAAAAAACCACAAATGAGCAACTTTTACCTCCTAGCACCATTATGTTATCGGGCAGATGAAATGCTTTTGGGAAGAACTGGATGATTAAGAGGAACAAAAGAGGAAATACGCGATAAAGTCACTTTAGAGCACTGGAACTCACTTCACTTACACTAAAATATTCAATTTATGGGCCATTTTGAATCCATTGGTAATTTACTGCCCTAAGTGCAGAGGAGATTTTAATACAAGCCTATTTTCCCCCTTGCTTTTACTAGCTTTCTTTCACCCCCTCCCTCCCTTCCCTTTGTTCTTCATTCTGCAAGGAAGGTGAGCAAATATTTCATATATGAAACCAAGCCTACATTTCTGAACAGCTGCAACAGTTTTTGGACAGCTGCAATAAAGTGGGAAGCTCCCTGTATTCCTCTTTGGCAGAAACCCCATTTAAGTGCCTTAAGCAAGTTCATAACATTTAAAATTAGATCTTGTGAACGTGGGAACTTCCCATCTAGGAATTCTTGAACCAGGTTTCTTCTATCCAAAAAAAAAAAACCCACTACAATATCCCAGCAGTGACAAGCCCTTACTGTATGTTCCTGGGTGTTGGTTCAGCAACATCTGGCAGGCCACAAAGTTTGCCAAACTTTGCTCTGATGCTTGCCCTAAGAGCAACTGTGCCAGTGGTGGGTTCCAGATCCCGTTCCAACCAGTATGGTTGGAACGGGCCCGTCGTTGTCCACATGGACGTGTGCAGCCCACGCATGCATTGTACTGTCCAGCAATGCCTCCACGAGCCTCTGCGACACTCTAGCTGCTCAACAGGGCATCACGCAGGTGCTCTACGCACTGTGCGTGTGTGCGGAAGAGCCGAAGACTTTAAAGACAGGTAAGGAGCTCGGGCGGGCAGGTATGCCTGCCCACCCGAGCTCCTTATCTGTCTTTAAAGACTTCTGCTCTTCTGCACACACGCACGTACCGTTCCGGTACAGTGCTCCGGAGGGTCTACCTGCCTGCCTGAGCACCGTACCGGAATGGTACCTGGTGCTCCGGTCAGGCTCCTGTACAACCCACCACTGAACTGTGCCCAAGTGCTTTCCTCAAAAGTGATGGGCAACCATTTCCATGGTTTTAAATTTAGACCAACACATTTGGAAGAATCTAGCTTGCATCCATTGCTCTAAGGAGGAGTTCTGCACAAAGTTTTGCACAAGTTGTAATGGGACACATGCAGTGGTGGGATTCAAATAATTTAACAACTGGTTCTCTGCCCTAATGATTTCTTTCAACAACCAGTTCTCCAAACTGCTCAGAAAATTAACAACCGGTTCTCCCAAAGTGGTGTGAACTGGCTGAATCCCACCACTGGACACATGTTACTATGCATATTAAAGATGAACACTTATGGGAACTCATGTGAATACACCTTATGTTACCTGTGGATATTAAACATTAGCAATTTGTAACTGCAAGAGTATCCTTTCTGGGTCACTACATAAAAATTTGCCAGCCGTTCTATATTTTTGTTCCCCCAGATTCCAATAAGATAAGCAAAAACAAAAACTCTGGAAAACTGTTATCTATGTATCTCTTAAAATTAGGAGGGCTTAAATTACAATTGGTGAAACAACAAATTTATAAGACTCATTAACAGTAGAAATACCGTATTTTTTGGAATATAAGATGCAACTTTTCCCCCCAAAAGAGACTGAAAATCTGAGTGAGTCTTATACGCTGAATAGAACATTTTTGGCCTCCCAAAACCCCACCCACCCACTTCACAAAAATGGACATGCACAGCCTTTAGGAGGCCTGCAAAGTGCTCCTGGGGCTGGAGAGGGCAAAAATGAGCAAAAAATAGGCCCTTTTTGGCTCGTTTTTGCCCCCCCCCCCCAGCCCCCAGGAGCACTCTACAAGCTTCCTAAAGGCTATGCATGCCCCTTTTCTGGCAAAAACCATGCCCGTTTTTGCAAAAAACAGGCAGTTTTTCGCTCGTTTTTGTCTCCCACCCCCAGGACTTTTTCACAAACATGAGGAGTGCAGAGGGTTTAAGAGGTCTGCAGAGTGCAAACACTTTTTTAAAAAATTTACCTCTTCAAAATCTTGGTGCGTCTTATATTCCGGTGCGTCTTATATTCCGAAAAATACGACATCTTTTTCAATTCGTCGTGACTGTTAGAACTGGAGGAGTATGCACAGCACTCAAATTCCAGAGAGAAAGCCCAAAAGCTTTGGATAGTGTAGATATGGTCTACATAATTACAAGCAGTAGAGATCACTCAATACTGATTGCGAAAACCATGGATATAACCAATGATGATTAATGCACAAACATCCCTTATTTTCTTTACTAAGGAACCTACACGAGTATGAAATTCCTTTAGACTGAACCAAGCTATGTCAGCTAGCCCATTCCTGATCTTTCTTTCAATGGTATCAGACAAAGATGATTTTTGAAGGTACCAGTCATTTAATTAGTTCATCTTTACCTTTTTTCAGAATAAAGATTTATGGTCTGCAATAGATAGCCTGCCTATGACTATGTGTCAATGGTGAGCAGGCCCAAACCAAAAATTAGGTGGTATAATAGTAAAATAGGCAGGGTATTCTTTTCTCATGCCATTCATTATTACCTGTATATATTCATACTCCTTTCTAACCCTACTCCACCTACCTCCCATCAGTACAATGTGTGCACTAACTATGCTATAACAAGACATGCTGAAATATATTTCTATCCATCTCAGCATTCAAGAATTCACAACAGGATTGTTGTATTTTGATTCTATCATCTTAGTTTTTATTTGGTCTATATTACTTGAATTTTAATGATATCCAGTTTTTAAAATAAAATCTATTGCCCAATATGCATTTATTTAAAAAAAATATGCTGTAAGATTTATTCATTTATCATCATAAACTTAGAATGTAAGTATTGCAGGCTAATTCAGTTCACTGCCAGGAGTTCAACCCTCATCGGTTCAAGGTTGACTTAGCCTTCCATCCTTCAAAGGTCAGTAAAATAAAGACGTAGATTGTTGGGGGGCAACATGCTGACTTTGTAAACTGCTTAGAGGGGGCTGTAAAGCACTATGAAGTGGTATATAAGTCTAAGTGCTATTGCTATCAGTATTATTATGTATAATCTTGAGAGGCGGAAGCTATTATTTGTGCTTGCAGAGACCAACTACAAAGTATCTTGTGTAAACAACTTTAACTTTCCTTTCCAGATTTGTGGCTCATGTAGGAATATTCTAGGTCCCATCTATTAGTTCATACTGTCCCCCTGTGGTCACAAGACTTACAAATTATTCTAAAACAGGATTTCCTAAATGCTGCTGATTTTAGGAATATCTAATCAGCCTAACATGGCAATTAGCTGAAGTGGATGGGTTGGAAATTGCAATTCCATTACAGCTACATGGCCTGGGATACAGGAAAACTGAATCAATGCAATTAAAAGCCATTTAATTCCATTTAGTTTGATAAGGCATGTAAGCCCATTCTCTACTCAGCCAGGAATCCAAATGGAACATTCTGCTAACTCCTATTGCATTGCATTGGGAAAGACCCTGATGTTGGAATAGATTGAAGGCAAAAGGAGAAGGGACAGCTGATAGTTAGTGCCACCGATGCAATGAACATGAGTTTGGTCAGACTCGGGGAGACAGTGGAGGACAGAGGTGGTTGGATGTTGTGGTCCATAGGGTTGCAAAGAATCGGACACAACTTAGCAACTGGATAACAATTGTGTTGCAAGACATCCCATGAAGGCCGTCCCCTGCTTTTTCAGGAGGCAACTGGACTTACTTGTTTTTCTTGGAAGACATTTCACCTCTCATGCAAAAAGCTTCTTCAGCTCTGACTGGATGATGGGGAATCAGAGGATTTACATTTCTTGCAGACAGCTGGCCATTTGCATTGTTTTAGAGTCGTTGAGGCCACTTGGAGGTTTATCTGCATCCTCAGGGTTATCTGAGGATGATCTTAAACTGAAGGAATATAATAGGAATATAAATCCTTCCATTCCTCACCATCCAGAGCTGAAGAAGCTTCTTGGATGAGAAGCAAAACGTCTTCAAAGAAAAACCAGAAAATACAGTTGACTCTTGAAAAAAAGCACCTTTGGGACAACCGTGACCTGGATGACTAGAGAATCTCCATAGACATCCCATGAAGAAACATCCAACACTTTCCCAAACTAGTTTTACCATTAGGTAGTTGTGTTTTAACATTTAACCAATGTTTCCCTGGGAGTTAAAACCATTGTTTTTGTGATTTCAACCCAGGAACAATAGAGAATAGGTCATGCTATTTTCTGGGACTTCTTTCCAGGTTCCATAAATAACAAGAACGATGAGCTCCCACTTTAGTTTCCATTTATAAGTCTTATGACATAATCTCCAGTTCCCTGACCATCTAAATTTTCCTTCTTGGAATCTATTTCACTTGGTCTTAATCTTTTAAAGAGCAGAATTTAAGACTGGGCCCAGTACTTAGGTGGAGACTGACCAACACAAAAAGGAAGATAACTTTTACTTCCTACAATTTAGAAAATAATTCAGAAAATATTCCTACTGATGCAGCCTCCATTTATCTCTGTGCTTTTTTATCACGTCACACTGCTGACCTATATTCAGTTTGGGATCAAGTGCAATTGCGAAGTCACTTCATAAGTATGATTTATAGAAAGAGAATTAAGTATTTGTTGAATGGTATTATTTTCAGTACGTCAAGATGCCTTAAGAGACATTTCCATGCTGCTGTCCTCCAGTTCATAGAAGTAGCAAAGCCGTTCTGTCAATTCGTGGAGCTTCCCTGACCTGCTCCCGAGTTGCCATAGGTAGGGGGATGGGAAATTACGCCTCACAGCTGCACCAAGGAATTTACTCCTCAGTCATAACAAGATGCATTCTGGCTGACCCAAGTCAAGGCCATCTCCGTGGATACCAGCAATGCCTGGAAGGGAGTGATTGGGGAATGTGACAGGGGGACACACTTTGGGGGGAGAGGGAAACAGGGTCAGAGGCAAGGTGTGATGGGGGTGAAGTCAGAGTTGATTTCACCTAGGTAACGCTGACATGGTGCTCCTAATAAAAGACTGGATTTTTATTGCCAGGTAGCTTGAGATTCTTGTGTTAGGGCACTGGTCGTATCAGAATACTTGTCTATCAGAAAGATCAGCAGTTCGGTGGTTCGAATCCCTAGTGCCGCGTAACGGAGTGAGTTCCCATTACTTGTCCCAGCTTTTGCCAACCTAGCAGTTTGAAAGCACATAAAACGCAAGTAGAAAAATAGGAGCCACCTTTGGTGGGAAGGTAACAGAGTTCCATGCGCCTTTGGCATTTAGTCATGCTGGCCACATGACCACGGAATCGTCTTCGGCCACTACTGGCTCTTCGGCTTTGAAACAGAGATGAGCACCACCCCCTAGAGTCGGGAACGACTAGCACATATGATCAAGGGGAAGCTTTACCTTTACTGTCAGAAGCCTGACACCCTTTTCTGCTGGCCTAATTATCTAAATTCATTTCATTTCAAACACACACACACCTTTATTATACAGAATCAACCCTGATGTAACAGCTCTATTCAGTTGATGGGTTGGTGCAGAAGCATGAAATGCTTCTGATAGAAGATAAAGATTATGAAGTAGGGTGTATTGCACAGATTTGAATGGGACATTTAAATGTCCAGACATTGTTGGGCCCCAAATTCCAACCTACTTGGAAGAATGATTTAAAATGGAATTCCGTTGCAAGCATTCTTGAGCTGGCATTTGTAAGAATAAAATTAAATTGCTTATTTTCAGTGTTCACTAGCAAGCATTTGTACAAAAAGGATTTACAGCTATTGGGAAATTAATGTCAACTAGCCTTGGGGTGCCCCCTTGTGGGTGATACGAGACAGAAATGTTTAAGATGAAACGATTGTGAAAAGCGAAGTAGAACAACCTCCAAGGAATAAAATCTTTATACTCCAAAAGAAATAACTTTTTCCAAAGCAGGTCTTCCTATTATTTAATGGGAAAATAATTTTACAAAACTCCCAGGCCTTGGTGGGATCACTACCTATTGGGCAAAACCCCTCTCTCTTAACAGTCTCAGGTTTAGGCTATCTGCCTAATAAAATAGATAAGATTATATTACATGGATTAGAAAGTAATTTTTATGAACATGCCCCTATAAAATTTAGAAAGTGTGTTACTGGCATTTTTCCCCCTTTTATTTAGAAAATGTATTTGTTGCCCTTCTTGCATCCAACAACTCTGGGGGCCTTTTTTAAAAAAATAATAATGGAGACTTTATAGCTTACCGTATTTTTCGGAGTATAAGACGCAGCAAGGTTTTGAAGAGGCAAATTTTTAAAAAAAAGTTTTTGCACTCTGCAAACCTTCCAAAAACGGCCTGTTTTTTGTGAAAACGGGTCCGTTTGTTTTTGTTTGTTTTTTTCAAAAAAAAAAGAGAGGAATGGATAGCTCTTAGGAAGCTTGTAGGGTGCTCCGGGGGGGGCAAAAAAAAGCAAAAAATGACCCATTTTTCATCAAAAAAGGGGCATGGATAGCCTTATGAAGGCTTATAGAGTACTTCTGGGGCGGGGGGGGACCAAAATTGAACAAAAAACAGGCCATTTTTTGCTCATTTCTGCCCTCCCCAGCCCCCAGGAGCTCTCTAAAAGCCTCCTAAAGGCTATGCAATGACCATTTTGGTGAGGGGGGCGAGGTTTCAGGAGGCAAAAAATGCTGTATTCAGTGTATAAGAAGCACCCAGATTTTCAACCTTTTTTGAGGGAAAAGGGTGCGTCTTATACTCTGAAAAATACGGTAACTATTCAGAGAATTGGATATAAATCACAGAAAGAAACTGAAAGTTTCTGCCATGAAATCCACCTGAAGGAATAGAACCTCTTCAATTATTTTTATTTATTTATCTTTTTTCTGGCTTTATTATTTTTATAAAAATGTCTAGGTAGTAAACATATCAAATACTCCTTTGTCCTATGTTCCCCACAACCACCCTGTGAGGCAGTGGTGGGTTCCGGATCCCGTTGCAACCAGTACGGTGCAACGGAGCCCGGCGTCCACCACATGAATGTGTGCAGCGCACACACACATGCGTCTTTACCTCTTGCAACACCTCCGCAATGCTCCAGCTGCTCGGCGGAGTGTCACGTAGGCGCCGTGAGCGGAAGAGCTCAAATACAGGTAAGGAGCTCGGGCAGGTGGATGGGACCTCTGGAGCACCGTACCGGTACCCGGTGCTCCGGGCAGGGACCGGTACACCCGTACAGGGGAGTACCGCCTGCAACCCACTACTACTGTGAGGTGGGTTGGGCTGAGACAGTGACTGGCCCAAAGTCACCCAGCTGGCTTTCATACCTAAGGTAAGGCTAGAATTCACAATATTCTGGTTTCTAGGCCAGCTACACCAAACTGGGTCTACTGTATCAAATAGTATTTCAAGGTAGCCATCCAATGCTTTCATTTAAATCTGAATCTAGCAAAACTGGATCACTGCAAAATGCAATGGAAAGTTATGCTTCAAAAATCTTGAACATAATTGAAAACGAGATCTTTAGCTAGAAATACACAAAGTTCTCCTATAATCAGTGATGCAATTCAATTTTTTTTACTACTGATTCTGTGTGTGTGGCTTGGTAGGCGTGGCAGGGGAAGGTGTTGTGGCCCAGCAGGAGCCCTTGCAGTTGCCACCAGACTCCGAGAGTGAGGGTCTCTGTGAGTCGGCTCAGGAGGAGGTGGAGGACCCTGGACAGGGTTCCGACTCTGAGCAGGGATCGGAAAGTCTGGTCGGCCACCAGGAGCAGCGGTGAGAGCCAGAGGAGGGGGGCTCCCGATGCCATGCCTTGGAGCAGTGGGGAGGAGTCATGAGACAGTGAGTCAGTGCTGAACAGGGAGTTCCTGGACGCTCGTTATCACCGCGCCCATAGACGCAAGGAGCGTGGGTGTAATTATCGGCAGTAAGGGCTCTCAGCTGTTGATCAGGAGACTCCTCTCCAGGCTATAAAAGGGTTGACTGTGCATACGCCCTTTGCAGCAGTCAACAAAGGACTCTTGCAAAAGTCTTGGTTTTGAAACATAGCTAGCTGGATAGCTGCTTTCGTGTCTTGTCATTGTGAGCTTTGTCGTGGTGGTTTACTACCACGGAACTGTCTGTTTGTAAAATAAACCCTGTTCCCTTGTATTGTTCCGGAGCGTGTTCTGTGTGGGCGAAGGAGGAAGGGGGGGTCAGAACAGGAAGGATACTGCAAAATCTCCATTTCCACCTCACTCTGGGGTCAGCCAGAGGTGGCATTTGCCGGTTCTCTGAACTACTCAAAATTTCCGCTACCGGTTCTCCAGAACCTGTCCGAACCTACTCCCTCCAAGCCAGCATCAAATCTAATTTACAAAAGCACATATAATTTGCACACAACAGTTATTTAATGTCTGTTTTTCAAACTTGCATAGTTTTCAAACTCAGGTATCATGGTTGGGAATTTGGGGAGTTCAAGTCCACTCAACTTAAAAAGTGGACAAGTTTGAAAAACACTGTTATTAAACCACAGAATAGCTGAACATGGGAGAACTAACATGCAAGCCAAAATGCAGCATGTTATGTTTCTTTTAGTGACCTGGCTGAACTAAGGCAAAATCTACAAGTTCTTTTTACATGATTGCTTCTTGACAAAACACACAGTTCCTAGACGACCAGAGGGAAGACTTCCATTTCCGGTGGTGTCTATAGAATCTTGTTTCTTTTGTTAAAAGAATGTAGCATCACAGCATAAACCAAACCTGGGCATTTTATGGCCCTGGGGCCACCTCTGCCCTGTCTGGCTCGCGTGAGGTCAATTGGAAGTTAGAAAATAAAATGTAAGTAAGTGCACCATGGGGGCGGGAGAACAGCGCACTCCTTTAGAGCTGTGGTGGCGTAGTGGTTAGAATGCAGTATTGCAGGTTAATTCTGCTGATTGCCAGCAGTTCGATTCTCACTGGCTCAAGATTGACTCTGCCTTCCATCCTTCCAAGGTGGGTAAAATGATGACCGAGATTGTTGGGGGCAATAGGCTGACTCCGTAAATCGCTTAGAGAGGGCTGTAAAGCACTGTAAAGCTGTATATAAGTCTAAGTGCGATTGCTATTTAGTCAGATAGCAAGGTAACATTTTGGCATCTGTGACAGAAAAATGGTGGTTGGGCTGAAGTGAGGCTGTGCTTCTTCCCTCAACATGTGGATGCTAAGTTCAGTGTATTGCTTCAGCCCTCCACAACAATCCCAATTTCTCATGTGGTCCCTTGGAAATCTTAATTGCTTACCCTTCGTGTAAAGTCTGCCTCTTCTGGACATAACTGACATCTTGCAATGCTCTAAAGCTGCCTTCCTCAATGTGACTCCCCTTGCCTTCCACCACATGGGCCACTGTTGATTTTTCCCCCACTCCCAATACATGCACACAAGCACACACAACCACGAAGTAAATATTCTTTGTAACCATGTGAAATGCCCTATCTTTTGGAGTATAAGACATACTTTTTTCCCGCAAAAAAAGTGTGTGAAAATCTTGAGTGCGTCTTATTACACTGAATACAGCATTTTTGGCCTCACGAAAACCTGCCCCCTTCACCAATATGGCCTTGCATAGCCTTTAGGAGGCTTTCAGAGTGCTCCCGGGTGCTGGGGAGGGGAAAATAAGTGAAAAATGGGCCGTTTTTTGCTTGTTTTCCCCCCCTCCAACCCCCAGCTCTCTATAAGCCTCCAAAAGGCTATGCATGCCCTTTTTTTTGACAAAAAAATGGGCCCGTTTTTATGAAAAACGGGCCATTTTTGGGAGGTCGGCAGAGTGCAAAACCTTTTTTAAAAAATTTGCCTCTTCAAAATCTTGGTGTGTCTTACCCTCCGGTGCGTCTTATACTCCAAAAACTATGATAATGTACACATCTAAGAAACCGTCTCTCTCAACTCGTAACTATGAATCAACATTCTCCCTACATGGCTCTTTTCAAATATATTCAGAAGACCAAAAAAATAAAGGACAACAAAAGTATTTTCAAAACAAAAACCCAACCCTTCACATTTGTATTTATATAACAAATTGCACTAAATTGAAAACACAGCATAAATTAAATGATTTTTATGGTGTCTACAGTTCAATAATGTAAGAATTTAACAATTATAAATCATGGTAGAAAGAAATAAATATAACAATTGTACCAGCATTCTCATCACTATTACCAAAAAGAAGAAAAGAAACACACAGTAGTATCCCATAGTTAATACTGATGGGCAAACCTATTTTGGAGACCAATGTTGTAATTTACAAATAACTACAAATAAGCAGCATCTTTCCCTTTTGACCTGGTCGGTACCACATCTCTGCCCAGAAAGGTTTAGTGGAGTATGCTTAAGGACTCTTTTGCAATATCCCATCAACAGCTTTCCTCTATCTGGACATCCTCCAGATGTATAGATCAGCTCAAATGACCAGACCGTTGTGACACCCTGCAGAAGTTGCTGCAAATATAACATCAGAAGTGTGAAGGAAAGTACTATTGCTCCCTCCTGCAACCCGATCTAACTCTGATATAGACTAGAACAGTGTTGGCGAAACTTTTCGGCACCGAGAGCCAAAACGAGCGAATGCGCCACAAACCGGAAGATCAGCAACCCGGTGCGCATGCGCACACTGGGAAAATAATCTTCTGATTTCCGGCACGCACATGCGCACCGTCCATCTGGTCTTCCGATTTCTGGCCCGCATATGTGCACGAAGACCAGCTGGCCGGTGCCGGAAACTGGAAGAGCAGCCACTTGGCACGCATGCAAGTGCCGGGAAGATGACCTTCTGGTTTCTGGAACCAGTGCGTGTGCAACGGCCACCTGGTTTTCCAGTTGCTGGTGCGCATGCACATGCAAAGACCAGCTGGCTGGTGCGCATGTGCATTTCAGAAATCAGAAGATCATCTTCCCGGCACGCACATGCGTGCCAGGTGGCCACTCTTCCCGTTTCCGGACACGTGAGGACCAGCTGGTCAGTACGCCGGAACCTGGAAGAGCAACACGCGACAGCTCACATGCCCAGAGAGATGGCTCTGTGTGCCACTTCCAGCACATGTGCCATAGGTTCGCCATCACTGGACTAGAACAAGAGTCAGCCAGGGTCTTTCACAGAGACTTACAGTAGGACAGGAAAAAAGCTTGTGCTGCAGTAATTCCCGTGCTTAAAAGGGAAATGGGACTGGGAACCCTGACTTGGAACTAAGGCCTCTGTTCTTAATTTTATCTCCACTTTCGAAGGGTGCCTATAAGCTTCCAAATGGCTGCACCAACAAAAAGAAAGATATGCCTTTAAAACCTGTAATTAAATACAGTCCTGGTCTTTTTTAAAAAAAGTATTATTTCATTAAGCTCCATTACTTAAAAACAGAAAAAAAGAGAGAGAGACAAGACTCATTGAAGGTTCAGGCAAAAATAGATCAGCCATCTTCCAAATGTATTCATCTTCAAAAATAGGCTATAAAAGTGCAAAACTAGGAAAACAAATCTAGATTTTATGTACATATGGCTCAGCTTATGAACAGGAAAAGGGTAAATTTTGCACAATTTCCTGATACACAGCACTTCATTCCATTGCCAGTTTTTTTATAGAGATGCATTTTTTTCACACACAGAAAGTCAGAAAATTAAAACGCTTCCAAAGTTGCTTGCTGGGTGTGAAGAAAATTTCCAAGAATGTCTACCTAGCTTTTGCATATTTACATCTGATAGGAAACACATTCTCAACAGTGCAAAAAGTATTTTTGAAACCATTTTTGTTCTGGAAACAAGGGCATGTCAAACAGAAAATAACATTTAAGCTATTGTTATAAAGGCTTTTACAAAATGCTTGGAACATCCAGCTTCAACATGTACAAATCATTTTTTTCAGCCAGCAAACCATTCTCCTATTCAATTTTCAGTTGTGTGCAGTTGGAAACAAACCCAAAAAACCTCCTAGGGTTTGAAAACAAAACATATTTTTTTTAACTTTTGGAATGTGTGTTTTTTTAATGTTGTACGCCGCCCCGAGACCTTTTGGAGAAGGGTGGCATATAAATCCAAACAAACAAACAAAAATAGCAAACCACCTTTCGCCGTTAAATTTATCACTCAAACTTTGGGCTGAACTACTTACGCAGTGTGGACAGACAAAAATTACCTCACAAGTTCCCTTTATACACACAATTTTGATTTTGGCAAACAGTGCTGGGCATATGCCCCAATTTTTCAAATGGGACCCAAATTATACATGTAGCTTATATGGGAGAAGTGTGGCTGCAGAATCTCTTTAAGGAACCACAAGCCCCCAATTCAAGGCAACTCCTGTGTGCATCACAATGTATCTAAAATTTTATCCTGACCCAAAGCAAACAATCTTTGAGTTGGGGACAAGGAGAGAGGAAAAAAAGCAGACCAACCTGTGGAATCTTCATCTATGAAGTCACGTGAGAGAGGCAGATTGAACCTTCAGTTTGTCAAGTAAATATGCAAGAGTTGCTATATCCGTATGTATGTATGTATGTATGTATGTATGTATGTATGTATGTATGTATGAATGAATGAATGAATGAATATGAATGAGTTGGTATAATTGGCATTGGTATTTGAGAGGAATCTTACCTTCTCTCTTAGGCATATGTACACAATCTATTTACATCTATATATTTTTGCAAAATAATGCATGTGTAGAGGTGAAAATGGCATTTAACAAAAGAAAAAGGGGTGAACTGAAATGCCCTGAAGGCATACAGTTAGAAACATTCTATGTTCATTGTAAGAGAGGAATTATGTCTTTATGTCAAAGGTCTGAGTAACTTTAATCCCTATACAAGAGGTCTCCAACCTTGTGAACTTCAATTCTCGAGAATTCTGGGAGTTGAAGTCCATAAGTCTTAAAGTTGCAAAGTTGGAGACCCGTTATCTTACACTACCCAAGAGTGCAATCAATTAATCCCATTCCCTTATGGAAGAGATGTTAAAAGAAAAATAAAGCAAGATTCAATTTCAGAAAAACATGATGTTTCCAAAGACAGAAGTACGGTCTTGTTTGGTGCAGAATGTTCCCGATACAATCTGATGGGAAATAATTGTGCTTAAAATGAACCTAAGCAGTACATGGAGGGGGTTTCATTTTGAAAATTATTTTTTTAAAGGAAAAACAAAAACAAAACCTGAAAATATTTAGAGAATCAAAATCTCTCTGTATTTCAATGAGGGAAACAGAATGTACAGCTTTACCTGAGATGCAAGGACTGCACGCAACATCAGCAGCACTCACAAAATGCAAAATATATATTTAAGTTGGATATTTGGTCTACAGTAATTCTAAGAAAAAAAAATATTATTCAAGATTTGGGAAAAGATACACACACTTTAGACAACACTGTCTTGGACAACAACGTTTACACTGCGCTTCGTCCAAACAGGATCAAATCTTCCATTACACAACTGTAGTGTTTTTCCTCTGTGCACAGTAAAATCACAGCTTAGTTTGGTAGCTTCCGTCATTCTATCAATTCTCAAGAGACGAACTGCGAGGGAATTCAAAGTCTGTGTCTTCATACCTGCAATACAGGGGGGGGGGGAATATTTTCAAACGATTCACAACAGATGCAAAAACAGTATTTTTTAGCATCGTTTCTAGACATTGTAAAGGGATTGATCTTCCTAAAGATTTACTACAAAAAGCAGGAAATATGGTATTGAGGTTTAGGTAATTTACATGACTCTTTGGGGTCAGATTTCATTTTACGTTATTTAAGGTTGCAATGGAAACCGGCCCGAGGAAACTATGATGTGTCGGTTGTAAAGTTACAGTATTTTCCAACAGTTACCTGCTGAGGCCCTGAAATCAAATCTAATAAGTTCTAGTTACAAACCTTAACCTCAAAACCACCTTAGGAAGAAATGTCATTACTTTATGGTGAAACAAAAGACAAAAATCATACATACTCTGGAAACTTAAATACATAACATTTCTGGGAAGCAAAACAAAAACAAAACACCAAACCCCACTCCAGTTTTCAGATCATATTATCACACTACAGGGTGTACATGTAGAGAAGTCCCACTAAGAGCATTTACCTATCAGAAGAGTTAAGATGGCACACTTCCGCCTTAAACACTACCACCCAATAGGATCTTCCTGTTGAGGTCCGCTGGCAGCAGAGTCGGACAGTAAGGAGGTTGGGGAGGAACATGGGCCAGTTCTGGAGTCTGGGGAAGGCTCGGGCGTGGGCTCTGCATCGGGGGCAGGGGGGGCAGGGCCATCTGGTAGGTATATGCTGCCTTCGGAGTCTGACATCAGCAAGGCAGAGGAACAGGGGGAGCCTGCTTCCAGTACGTGCATGTGCAGAACTGCCAGAAGGCAGGAACAGTTAAGAGAAAAGGGGTGATTTGGGAGTAAGGCTTGGAGATGATTGGCCCTCCCATAATACATAAAAGAGGAGCAAACAGACGTGAGCCTTTGCAGGAAGCAATTTTGTTCGTTCTGGTCAGTTTAAACTCTGAAGCTCTGTTTGACTCTATGCTCTGTTTGGCCTTGCAAAACTAATTAGGAATTAGGTCTTCGGCAGAGTTTCAAGGGAGATAAAGAGCAGAAGTCTGCCTGATTTCAAAGGGAAGTGTCCTGACCTAGGCTTCCTGAGACAGTAAAAAAATCATACGCTTAGTTCCAAAACTCCTCTTTTTATTTAAATGGCTGTGAATTATGTTCATTTACAGCCCGTAATGATTCACAACCAGTCTGTGAGGAGTCCGACAGAAGTCTGCCACAGTCTTTCAGGGTAAGGCTGATAAGAACCCACTTTTCTCCAAGTGCTGGGATAGGGCAAGATGGACAAAAAGATTTAACGATGGGCTTGTCTTTGATGCCAGGCTTGCAATGTTTATGGTTTTAATAGATATATAGGTATGATGTTGTTTTATTCCTAGTGTTGTTTCAACTGTTGGTTGGGAGCTGACCAGAGTTTGATATCAGATAGGCAGCCATATAAATGTTTTATAATATAGAGCCATGATGGCTAACCTTTTTGTCATCGCGTGCCGAAAGTGTGGCTGTGTGCCCACACCCATAATGCAATCTGTGCATGCACCCATGAGCTCCGCCCCCCCATGCACACGACCCCCGCAACCCATTTTGGGCTTAGCAGGCCTCCCTGCAGCCTCCTGGGACCAAAAGGGGATGCAGGGGGCACACCGAGGGGGTAGGGTCTCAAAAGGGGATGCAGGGGGCACGCCGAGGGGTAGGGCCTTCTCTGTGATGGGCCCGGCCCTCTGGAATGACCTCCCCCCCGACATTAGGACAGCTACCGATCTCCGCTCCTTCCGCACAAAACTCAAGACCCACCTGTTCCAACTAGCCGGCCTGGCCTGAATCATAACCATATTTCCAATCCCTCTGGATAATTTTTAAATTTTAAATTAAGTTTGACTTTGGGCATTTTAATTGTTTTTAATTGCATTATGTTGTTCTTAACTAATTGATTATTTATTTATTATATATTGTACAATGTTTTTTGTATATCTCCTCCTCGTTATTTATTTGTTATGTAATGAATTGTACGCCGCCCCGAGTCCCTTGGTGGAGAGGGAGCGGCCTATAAATTGGATTAATAAATAATAAATAAACCGTGCGGTTGATCTGAGCTGGGGCATCAGCTCACATGCCCGCAGAGGGCTCCGCATGACACCTGTGGCATGCGTGTCATAGGGCCGCCATCATGGATATAGAGTGTGGGTGATATATAGTCAAAATAACATTCTTTCTCAGAAAGTCAAGGCCATCTTGCCCTGCAGCTGCGATGAGGTGGCTGGGAGGCATCTCTAGTTTTGGATGGTGCCTGATTGGATCATGTGATGGACATGTGGGTCCTGGGCAGAGGCTTAAGCTTTCTTTTGGGTGGGGAAAACCTGGAAACTTTTCAGATTCAGGTTTTCCCAGATGTGCCGATATGACATCTCTAATAAAATGGAACTTCCGAGGAAACTCAAGCCTCGGGAGTCTTCTTCCGTTAGAGGAGTGTTACTTGGAACCCTGACATTTTTTCATACATATTTCCTTATTCTTAAAGATAACAATCACATTAGTCCAGAATTACACTTTGTCTTCTCGAGCAACTCCTGTTATCTTTTTTGGCTATTTGGCAGCAGAACAACCACCGTGGGAGAAAATATTTTAGTTAAATGCTCTTAAGGCTGCTCTTTAAGTGAAGCAACGTAGATCTGAGCAGAAGTCTAATTTAGATTCTGTCTCTCTCTCCCAGGAAGACATACTGATAAACAAGCCTCTTAGGAATTATAGCAAGCATTGGATAGTAATGGATGTCCATGCACGCGCTTTGCTCTCGTGTGCGGCTTTGCACGCATGCGCACGGCTTAAACATGCCTAAAAAGACCGTCATAAATCCGGGGCGGGTGGGCCAACCTGCGATTTCAACTACTGGTTTGGGCGAACCAGTCCAAACCGGCTGAATACCACCTCTGACAGTGACTCACGGGTCTTTCAGACAGCACTAAAAATGTAAAATATGTACATTGGTGTATGAAATGTGCCTTACCATCTGTTGCAGCCAAATCATGTTTTCTTATCATTCAGGCGGCTATGGGTATTGCCAATGAAGCTCTCATAACTTCGTTTTTGCAGCAAGGTGTTAGATAGGTGTTGATATGACACTGGTCTTTTTCCTAGTAAGAAACATTACAACACATGAGCAAAGGAATACAAAATAAGAGAGGACCTATTCAGTGCAAGATACCTATATCCCAGGGGTCGGCAACCTTAAACACTCAAAGAGCCACAAAGTTCCCAACCGGAAGTCCCCCTGTTCAATTCTGGAGCCGACGGGAAGTCCAGTTCCCCCGCCACAGAATCTCCTCCTAGCATGCCATCCATTTTCCTCTACCTGTCCTAACTGAAAGCCCTATCAATTGCGGAGCCGATAGGAAACGGAGCCGCAGCAGAGGGATGAAAGGACCACATGTGGCTCCAGAGCTGCGGGTTGCTGACCCCTGCTACATCCCATGGCTACATGGAATTAACAATTCCATTTGGCAGGTACTCTTTGTTTTAAAGAACGTCTTAATTTTTCCATCATTCATTTGCTGAAAGGCTAACAAAGTACATACCTTCTTTCGAAGAGCTGGGGACGTGGCTGGCACTTGATCCACAGGAAGTGGGAAACGGTCCCGGATTGTATGTTTCATATGGTTTTACAACAGTCATTGGATTCACAGCATCTCTGTCAGAGCTCATGAGCCCTTGTTTGAAAAGCAGGAGAGAGGCATGCTTGGTGTGGGAACAGACCTGAGGGAGCAGACCTGAATATTTGCCTGAAAGAGGTAATCTAGCAGTTTCATTCTCTGTCCGATGTCGAGCAGAGTCCATCTGTTCCAGAGCGAAGAGATTAGGCCGAAGTCTTTTTGCAGGCAGTCCGTCAAATCCCATATATCTATTCCCGGCAGATCTGTTACTGAAAAACTCTACTTCTCGGCTCGCTTTATTCAAAGGGTTCTCCGAAGAGCTGTTGACGTCGCTATTGCCCATCCCTGACTGAGAAGTCAAAAGTCTTGATTTCCCTTTATCTTGCACTGAAGATCGACCAGGGCTCTGATGCATTTCCTGCCTACAGTTATTAATCGGGACGCCGATCATTTGAGGTTTGCATGATTTCAAGTTGCTCGGGGACCAGCTGCTGGAGTTTTGTCCTGAGAGAATGGGTCCTTTGCTCTGTGGGGTAGGGCACTGCTTCGCCTTCTCCACAGGCAAAGATTTTGACTGAGCAAGTGAGGAAGATTTGATTTTCCTAGAATTAAGAGGCAGGGGTAACACGTCCTTGCCCAAAAGGCAAGGTGGGCAGCCTGTACGTCTGGCCTTATGAGCAGCCCTGTTTCTAATGCTATTTTTAGTCACTGCATTGAGGTTATTAGCAGACTTATGCATCAACCGTTGGTGCATGATGAGAACTTCTGGATACAACGTCCGGAAAGTACAAAAGGGACAGGTGCTGGTTGCTAAGGAACACCGAGAATGAAGAATTACTGGAGCATCCTGAGAAGAGGCGGTAGATAAATTTAAGGGCTTTTCTTGAACTGTTAATCTGCATTTTGAGTTTTCGGTAACGTCACTTAAATCCGCCTTCGTCCTGCCAGCATAAAACACATTTTTTGTTAACTCAGAGTTCTTTTTTGCACTTCTATTAACAAGACTGTTTGCCTGATGTTCCACTGTGTTTTTTGCACCACGTTTTAAAAAACCTGAAACAGACGCACCACCCTCTTTCGAGGCATCACAGTCTAAGTCTTTGCTCGTGTCCTGAGTTAGGTTTTTGGGCGCACCGTGAAAAGGGTAAAACTCTTCTCTCTGTTGTTTTACAGGTGGGACTACTCCTTTGGCATCTTTGGCGTCTTCAAGGAGCCTTTTCAGATTTTTGGTTTCTGGAGCATGACCGACGCTTGCTGACAAGAAGCCTGTCTCCTGGGAAGGAAATAACCCTTTACTGTCACTTTTCAGATCTGCTGAAGCTTCTGTGTGCTTGTCCTTGTGATGTCTCTCTAAATGGTAGCGCAGGGAGGTTTTCTGTGCTGCTGCATACTCACAAAATTCACATTTGTATGGCTTTTCGCCTGCAAAAATAATGAGCCAAAAGTCAGAAAACCTCTTTTGATTCACCAGAAAACAGAAATGAATTCTGTCTGTTTTCTTTACTGCAACTAAAACATCTTAGAACAAATAATATTTTGCCAGAATAATGGTTTCCTTAATTGCACTAATTGGTATTTGGCTTTGATTTCATTTTTAGAAATTAAAAGGGATGGCTTGCTTAGCGCAGACAGGGAAAAAGTAAGGACAAAGTAATATGGCATGTGGTGCCTAAAGCCTTTAATTCTTCTTCTGTCTTTATACTCATGTAGGACTCATGTGTTAGCCTGCCTGAGGCTTTTTCCAACATTGAACTGCAAATCCTTAATATTTACTTTGCTCAGTCTCCTGGAGATACAAGGCATGTTTCAAAACCTTCAGGCCTCCCAACTGCTAATCACAGCAATTTGCAGAGTAATTCATTTATTTGTCGAATTCATAGCCTCATTTTACTCCAGAAGCTAAAGTTGGTCTGAACAGTACTCACTCTTTCCTCCACTCCCCCATATCATGCAACCAGTAAGACAGGTTTGGTTGAAACAAACAAAAAGATTGACTGGTGTGTGCGTGTGTGTGAGGGGGGGGGGAGGGAGGTTGAGAAATATGCCAACATTCTTGGTATCAGAAGTAATGGAAGTCTTTCCTCCCAACACCAGATTAAAATCCTAACAACTGCAGATCAACTGTGGGCTATAAAGTGAAATTAGCAAATAGCAGGAACCTTAATATTGCTGTTTTAAAATCTCTCTTAGAAAGCTAGCTCTCTTATTATGTATGTATGTATGTATGTATGTATGTATGTATGTATGTATGTATGTAGATGGAAAAGGTTCCCCTTGCACATGCATGCTAGTCATTCCTGACTCTAGGGGGCAGTGCTCATCTCCTTTTCAAAGCTGAAGAACCAGCCACTGTCCAAAGACCTCTCCGTGGTCATGTGGCCGGCATGACTAAATGCCGAAGGCGCATGGAGCGCTGTTACCTTCCCACCAAAGGTGGTTCCTATTTTTCTACTTGCATTTCTACATGCTTTCGAACTGCTAGGTTGGCAAAAGCTGGAACAAGTAATGGGAGCTCACTCCATTACGCGGCACTAGGGATTCGAACCGCCAACAACGGCTAGCCATTTTTGTCACATTATCCAGAAATCTACACGGACAGTTGTCTGATCTCCTCAACAACTCTAGGAAAGTTTAGCTTTTTTACCGTCTCCTTAGGTTTGATGGTCTCTACTGTCGAGGGAAACTTACCCTATTTTCTTAGCATGCAGCAAACTATTTTTCCAATGAGTGTCAAATTTGAATCACATTTGTTTTTTACTTATTTATAATGTTCCCCTTTTGATTCTTCACCAAAGGCATAATCCAAGTTTCCTTTACCTGTATGAGTTCTGAGATGAATATTGAGGTAATAGTTTGAACGAAAAAACTTTCCACAGTAGCTGCATTCTCTAGTAGCTCCAAGATTTTTTACTTTTGATCTTTCCAACCCGTCTTCATTTTTATCTTTAGATGGGGAAAAACATAAAGAAAAGTAAGGAACACATTTCTGTACATTGTAAAAAAGAATACATATCGTGCAATAATTGAGCAACCTCTGTAATTATTTGTTCATTCTTAGGTATCTTTTTTGAAAATATTCTTTTGTTTAAATAAAAGGATTATAATAATAAGACAAAAATAGTAAGTGAACAGGTTATTGTTAATGTACTTCCTAAGAGGGAAAATGAACATGTATCTCTATTTATATCTGTATATCCGTATGCCGCAAAATTGTTAAATAAAAAAATTAAATGGAAAAAATAAGACATAACAGGATTTGGTTTGGTTTGCAAAGATATCTGCCAAGAATACAATGCTGCTGACCCTCTGGAGTAAAATTAGATTTTACTCTAATCTTTTTGAGGCCTACTGAATTGATATTTCTGGGAGGGAGGGAAGGAAGAAGGGAGGGAAGAAGGAAGGAACAGAGGAAGGGAGGGAGGGAGGGAAGAAGGAAGATTCTTTATCTCAACACGCACGTTTTTGTCAGTATCTTATTCACATCACTCACACTTGCTCAGCATATCTTGTATATCTAATCCACCATCTTCCTCCAACACTTTAGAATGTCTCAATTCAATGCTATCACACAAAAAGATTCCATCATGGAGCAGATTTTAACTATGACAGTGGGATACAGAGAGGTGTGCAAAAGTTTAGTTACCTATGGTCAAACTGTTTCAAAGGATTGCAGAAAGAACGCAAGATGCACAGCTTCTACAAGGCACATTATTAAAGATAACATCTTTGTTGAAACACATATGCCAATTATACATAGTTGTTTACAGATTTTTTTTTAAAGAATTATGAATACGCCAAGTCCAAAAGTTCGGAGACTCCCAGTCAGTTCTAACAATCTCTTGCTAGAAAGAGCAGCTTCCAAATCTTTTCTCTGGCTAACTAAGAATCTTTCTATCCCACTTTTTCGATGTTTTCCCGGGTCTTCCTTGCAAGGTTCAAAAATATTCTTAGGTCTCTTTTGCATACATTGCATCGTAAAGATCATCATACAAAAGTCCACAGTGCAGGTACTCCTTGACTTACAACAATTCATTTAGTGACCGTTCAGAGTTAGAATGGCACTGAAAAGCGACGTACGACCATTTTTCACTGCTGCATCCCCATGGTCACGGGATCAAAATTCAGACGCTTGGCAATTGACTCATATTTATGACGGTTGCAGTGTCCTAAGGTCATGTGATCCCTTTTGTGATCTTCTGAGAAGCCAAGTCAATGGAGGAGACAGGTTCACTTAACAACCATGTCACTAATTTAATAATTGAATTGATTCACTTAACAAATGTGGCAAGAAAGGTTGTAAAATGAGTCAAATTCACTTAAGAAATGTTTCGCTTAGCAACGGAAATTTTGGGCTCATTTTCAGTCGTAAGTCGGGGACTACCTGTTACATCCAACTCTGGGTCTTGTGAAGTAGTTTTGAGTTTAAAGACTGCAACAGCAAGCAAAAAGACTATTCCCATGCCTTCAATTAGTTCTTTTTCTTTGATACTTATTAAAGATTTATTAATTTTCCCTAATACATCAATTGCTTTTAAAACTAGAAAGCTAAGATTGCAAAGCAAATTTTAATTTTACTATGGAATGATATTTTTTTCTTTTTAAAAAAAAATTTCCATCTGAAATATTTTTAAAGACCTGGATATCCAGATAGTACAACTAGTATTTTAGATTATAAATACCCTCTAGGAAGCAAAAAAGACATTGGTGGGCTGAGAGATTTTCACTCCTACTACACAGAACCGTTGCATCTAAAACAGTTGGGGCATAAAAACAATTGACATCTGGGCACAAGAGACAGATTTTTTTTTTTTGCAAATTCTTTTTCTCACATGGACGCACACATATGCAACACCTTAGAAAATATGCAGTGGCATTTGGCAGGCAGACTTCAGAAACAACTCAGGAAAGTACAGCCCTTCAATGCAACTGTTAAGTAGTGATTGGATTACTTTTTCAGGTTGCATAGCCGCCCTCCCAGGGAACACAATTTGTGAGTTTACACTCTGCAGGATTTAATCTGAAATGCAGATATCAGAATAACAACAGATAACATATGAACTAGGAAGAAAACAGGATGGGCTAGATGGATAGAATAGACTTGTATAGCTGTTTTAATTACAAGTGGAAATATGAAGCTTTGAAGAGCCATTATTCAAGATGAAGCAAGCACAATGATAAAGTCATTTTTAAAACCATTCCGCAGCCACATGTTTTCGTTCATTAAAAAACATCATGGCAAAATATCTTGTTTAATTTTTATAATTGGCAACCTCACATCTCACTGCCTTAGGTAAATCCTGCATTTATTTAAAAGAGAATTGATTCTACTTAATTTTAGGGATGAATCCTTCTAAACTAGAATGATTTCCAAAACTGAACACTGGAGACAAGTATTTGTTTCTTCAATTACCCTTACCACATTTTTATTTATCTTATAATATTTGTGCTTTGTTCTCTATACTGTGAGCTGCCCAAATCTCAATACAGAATCACCAAATCATCAAATATTGACTAATTAATTAGCATGCATCGCTCAAGGTTTATCACTAGAGGGCAGCAGGCACCGTATTATGCTCATTTGAACTTGTTTCAAGCTGTAACTGCATTGAAGGTTTGATTAACACAGGGGTGTCCAAACTTGGCAACTTTAAGACTTGTGGACTTCAACTCCCAGAATTCCCTAGCCAGGCTGGGGAATTCTGGGAGTTGAAGTCCACAAGTCTTAAAGTTGCCAAGTTTGGACACCCCTGGATTAACTGAAGAGATTAATTTAATTTAATTTAATTTATTAAATTTATAGACCGCCCCCTCTCCCCAAAGGGACTCCGGGCGGTGTACAGACCACAGTAAAAACAATATACAAAAATTAAATATTTTTAGAAACCCATAAAAACAGATTAAATAATAGGCTGTACAGTATAGTTAAAAATTAAAACAACCTAAAAACCTACCCCTAAAAATTTTAAAAACAGGCTAGAGGAACACAAAACTACAGTTAGGCCAGGCCAGCTAAGTTGAACAGGTGGGTCTTGAGTTTCTTACGGAAGGAGCGGAGATCAGTAGTTATTCTAATATCGGGGGGGAGGTCATTCCAGAGGGTCAGGCCCATCACGCTCCTGGGCGTCGCCCGCTGGCACTGCCTAGTGGACGGCACCCGGAGGAGTCCCTCTCTGTGAGAGCGAATCGGTCGCAGGGATGTATGGGGCAGGATGCGATCCCGCAAGTAGCTAGGTCCTGTGCCATGGAGCGCTTTAGACATGATAGTCAACACCTTGAAACGCACCCGAAAAGCCACAGGTAGCCAGTGCAGGCCGCGCAGGAGAGGTGTTACATGAGAGTATCTTGTACCTCCCATAATTACCCGCGCGGCCGCATTCTGGACCAACTGCAGCTTTCGGGTGCATCTCAAGGGAAGCCCCATGTAGAGAGGTGAGGCAAGAAAAATAATGGTTGTTTTATAAAAAAGGACCTATGTGGCTATCTCAAAATTTCTGCCAATCTGTCCAAAGTACAAAGCAGGGTATATGTAGTTCTCGACTTACAAACATTCATTTAGTGACCATTTGAAATTAAAACGGCACCCAAAAAAGTAACGTATGACCATTTTGCACACTTATAACCACTGCAGCCTTCCATAGTCAGAATTTGATCAGAATTTGGATAACTGGCATGGATTTAAAACGGTTGCAGTGTCCTGGAGTCATGTTATCACTTTTTGCAACCTTCTGACAAGCAAAATCAATGGGGAAGCCAGATTCACTTAACAACTGTGTTACCAACTTCATAAATGTTGCAAGAAAGGTTGCAAAACTGAGCAAAAATTTACTTTAAAAATGTCCTAATTAGCAACAGAAAATTCTGGCTCAATTGTGGATTATCTGTATTGCATAACAAAGGGATTTATTGGTATCTTTAGGTGAGTAGTCTCACCTGTGATGGGAAAAAAACCTAAAAGGTCTAGCATTAAAGGAATGAAAATATCCATCTGTCTAATCATCCATTACACTATATTTTTATACAATTCTACAATTGTGTCATACATATATGAAATGTGCTATGCGTTTTAAGATTATGCAAGCATCTTTCCATTTGGTGTAGATGCAAATTATGCCATGACTTAAAACTAGCGTTAAGATGATGGTGTGATAATATTCCTTGGAAAGCAGTTAAGAAAACATGCCTCCCTCCAGATTATCTTTAATACAGATACTCTCTTATGCAGGGGTGAAATACACTTACCTTCACTAATGGTTCGCAAATGTGAGCGCTCTCTCTCGCTCTAGTCGCACGAACCACCTCCACGCATGAACAGGAATTTCTGTGCATGCGCAGAGCATAAAAAATGGACGTGATGACGTCCGGGCAGGTGGGTGGAGCCTGCTACTGAGTGCGCCTGGAAAGGTAAGTAGAACGGGGCGGGGGGGGAAATCCGCTGTGCCACACAATTTAGATTAGCTAGAAAGCAGGAAAGTTTGCTTTCTAGCTAATATAAATCACGCATCACAGCTGATCGGAGCATTTTTTTACTACCGGTTCGGGCGAACCAGTCCGAATCAGTAGCGTTTCACCCCTGCGCTAAATGAACAAAATACATTTTTATTGTGAACAGTTCTTAAATTGTCTTACCTGGAGTCTCTATTATCCCATCCTCGGAGCCGTCTTCAGACCCTCCCTCCAGTCGTTCAGCTCCGTTCTCATCTAGGGTCCCAGGGTCAGAAAGACATGTTCTCGGCTGCTTCCCTTCCCCACAACCGCTTTCTAGATCATTCTTCCGCTCTTTCTTATTATGGACTCGCGAGTGAAGGACAAGCTGGTGGTAAGTTCGAAAGGCTTTGCCACAGTCTGAACAATGGGTAGGCTTGTCTTTGTTCTGGGACAGTTTCGAATCCATCTGCAATGAAGGCACTTCGCGGCAACGATATTTATTAAATTTGTCCTGTGGCATGTTACCAATCCCTGCGTAACTTCCACCTCTGCTTCCCTTGGTCTTTCCTGTGCTTTCAGTCTGGTTTGCTTTGCTCCCGTTCCAAATCTCCCCAAGTTCTTCTTTGTCCGAAGACGAGTCATCGTTGTCCGTGCTTCCCTCTTGACCTGCCTCTTTTGTTTGCCCATGGCCAATAGCCACTTTACCTTTAGTAGCCAGCTGCCATGCCTGATAGGTACTGAAGGGATCCAACTCGGCAATCCATTTCACGGGCTTTTTCTGTTTGCTGTTATTAGAAGTTGAAAGGGGCTTTAGGTTTAAAAACTGCAGAAATTCTTCTCTGGGTATCGTCCTTTCTTTACCGTCCCCTTCCGAAGGAGAGCCGTTGCTGTTGGCTAGAGAATCTTTGGTATGTACTTTGCTGTGCTCGATTAAACTTTCCTTATTCTGAAATAGAAAGCCACACACCATGCAGATTTTATAAGGGGATGTTATGCTTTCTGCCACTTGATCCTGAACAACCTCATTTATCGTTACGGGGCTCTCGGATCCTTGCAGCGCCTTGCTGCGAGACCCAGGTTTGCTGTTGTGAGTTCTCATGTGATTTTTCAGGAACCAGGGCTCCTTAAATCTCCTTCCACACACACTGCACCAATAAGTGAAAGAATCCTTGTGCTTCCTCATATGGGCCTCAACATCAAAAGCCTCATCGAATGTTTGCCCGCAAACCACGCAGCTGAAGTCTTGGCTATCCTTTTCATTTACGTCCAGGGATGGCAAATCAATTCTCCCTTGTCCTTTATCAAGATGGCTAACATACTCCGCTTCCACACGCAAAACCGCAGGTTCACAGAGAGTGGGCCTATGCTGGGTCAATACATGCTTACCGAGATCTTCTGGATGCTTGAAAGTCTGTTCACAAAACATGCAGTCTAAAGACACACATCCTTCGCCTTGCATCAAGAACTTATCTTGCAAGTTCTTATAGGAGATTGTGTTGGCTCCTTTCACTGGCATGGTGGCATCATTATTGTCCATTCGTGAACCAACAGTACTGGCTATACTTTCTGGGCCATCCATGTACACCAAAAGAGGCTGAGTTGGCATGTTTCCTTTGGCAGTTTCAAGAAGAAGCGTTTTTATGCAAGAAACAGAGCCACTTCGGAAACTTCCCAGTTGTTTAAGGGCAGATGTTTGAGCCTTGATGACTCCTTCACGAGAGGGTTGTTGGGTATTCTGCTCATCTGTAGAAGTAGCTAACCTCTGCCAGGAAGAAATAATTTCATAAAAAATTGTTGCTAGCTCTTGTATGAAAGAGGTGGAATTGCTTATTTTGTTCTGCAGTTTATGTAACTTGCTTTCAGCAAAACCGGTCTGTTCACATCTCCGAGTTTAATACTTAAAGAGCTTTTTAAGCTTGGAGAAAATTGCTGTAGTTCAGAATCACCAAAAATGTCACCACCTATGTGAAGACAATTTGAAAACAAATCGATGTTAGCTTAGGAATCGAAAAGAATCAATAAAATCGTTTGAAACAAAAGGACTAATATACTTTTATGATACAAAGTATTCTTTCTTCCACAAAGCAATTCCTGTGTTCCTTTGACACTAATATACAATGTATGATTAACAGTTTCCCAACATACTTTTAACAAATGCTCCAATGTAATCTAAGTTTAAAGATGTGCAATCCAGCTACACATTCAGATTTTACTAAATATTTATCTTTAAAATGATGCAATTATCAAAGGAAGTTACTAATCTCTGCAAGGAAACTGCCTTAGGGAGTTACTGTATAACATTATCTTCAGCACTCAGTCATAAAGAAGAAACTGCCTCAGTGAAAGAAAGAGGACAATTATTCAGCCATTACATTTGCAGAATCCTAGAAGTCCACATTATTATCCTACAAAAAAATGTAGGAAATCCCATTTTTAAAGGAATAATATTCTCTTATTACAAAACCATTTAATAAGTTGTTTTATGAGAGCCTTTCTGTCCCATAGCATACTGAACCATTTGTAAGGGCTTAAATGTTTCTTTATAAAATAAAATGTGTCAGTTTTTAACAAGTTTAAAAGAAATCTTATCTTAAAAAGAAAAGAAAAAAGTATTTCCTCATGAGTTATCAGCTGCCATTTTGAAATCATGAGGCCACTTCAAATGCCAGCCATTTGGAAAGCTTGTTTATGCCCCTTTGAATACTTCAAAACTAATCCTTAGGTTTAAAACGATTTGTTTTATATAACAATTAAATATGAATTTGGATGCCCATTAAAATAGTAACTTGAATATGAAACTTATGTGGGAGATAAACAAGCACAGGGGAAATACTTGATATTTAGTATCTCTCAATAAATAGATCAACTACTGAAACACACATTTACTGCAGGAAAGATGGATAAGAGCTAAACAATATGCAATGTATAAATACTCTAAATTAGTGTAACAGCATTTAACATAATCCTAAATAATTTAGTATAATAAAAGTCATCAACACATGAATTCAAATTTTCAAAAGTTACTTTTTCTTCTTTTTTAGTGCCTACTGTCCACACACTTAAGTAAAAAGACATTTATTTGGGGGAAAAGAATGTTTTTCTAAAGGCTAATAAATCTGATCCAATTACAAGTATTATATGCATCTTTCCTTTGATTTTAATCTACATATCATTTGGCATAATCAAGATAGGAGTACAAAAACAGATACAGATATTCACATAAAAATATTTATTAGCACACACATATTTCAAAATACCAACCAAGTGAAAAGTATTACTGAATCTGAACCATATTAAATACTCTAGTTTGATTTGATGTTACCTATTTATTTGGCACAACCAACACATAGATGTAGATACACATGTCAATACACATGTCACTTAAATCTATTAGTCTCAGGATACCTTCCTACTTTAACAAGTTATGGAGGACCCGTTCCCACATTTAAAAATAATAGAGAATTTTTGCTTGTATGGGCTTTGTTTTTTACCGTATTAAAATTAAAATGGATGCATTCATAGAATACTTATTGAATCCTGTAAAAAGAATGATATTAAATTCATAATTTTCATGAAATAAACCTGTATTTTGTCAGATTTTTTTAAAAAGAGTGACACTCTAAGAAACACTGTCCTAAACAATTTAAAGTGGCTTTTGTAAAAAAAATTGGCAGCCAGAATGCCACGTGTCTCATCTTATATCCCTGAACGAAAGAAAGATTACACTATGTATTATTTGCTTCTGATCATAATCCTCTTTTGCAACATTGCAAATTAGAAGGCACTATTATAAAAGAAGATGGTTTAATAAGTGAATTGCAATATTTGGGCAATTTTCCAAAAAGGAACTACTATTTAGTTCCCAAAGTCCATCTTAAGAAGTTAGGTTGGTTTACTGAAATAATTACCAGTATCAGCTAATGTGGCAGACGAACAAAAGTATCTGCTATCAACATCTTGACCCAGGTTGGTGGTCTACTATAGGCTTCTCAGATCTTCCCAATAGGTGAATTTCAACTCCAAGTCTCAGTAACTCCAGTATTGGCTGGAAATTCTAGGAGTTGAAATCCAAGATCTGGAAAATTCTCAAATACATTTTCCCCTCCTTTTCTATAGCACAAGTACATTCTATATCATTTCCTTCTCACCAAAGGTGCTTTTTCAAGAGACAACTGGACTTTCTGGTTTTTCTTTGAAGACATTTCAAGTTCCATTTCTCATCCAAGAAGCTTCTTCAGCTCTGGCTGGATGGTGGGGAATGGAAGGATTTATACTCTTAGTAGACAGCTGGTCATTTACATTCTTTTAGAATGTCCTTGAGTCTTATCTGTGTTATCAAGATCACCTGAGTATTGCAAATGGATGTAACTGTTGAAAAGACTGTATTGTAGAATGGGATGTAGATGATGGCTTATCCCTCCCCCTCAGTTGAGAGGGGACTGCTCAATTTTGACATAGATGGCCCTTTGACCCCTCTTTCAAACTAGCGGTCCTTTCTGTCCAAAATGTGGACTTTGCTGTCTTCAAAAGAGTGGCCTTTATCTTTTAAATGCAGATGGACTCTGAATCTTGTCCTGATGGGTTTGTTCTCATATTCCACTTCCCATCATCCAGCCAGAGCTGAATAAGCTTCTTGGATGAGAAGAGAAACGTCTTCAAAGAAAATCATAAAGTCCAGTTGCCCTTGACAAAGCATCTTTGGGACAACCATGACCTGAATGACTAAGAATTTCCATAAACCCTTCTCATCAGAGATAACCAACATTATTTCACCCTTTATTACTTTCAAACCATGAGACCTTTCTTCCAAGGCCCTCAAAGTAGAATAAATGCATTTAATATTCCCACTCTATGCCATCATTTTACCTTTAGAAGTAGTACATTGTACAAGTACAAGTATACTAACAAACTGATACAAAATTGTTTAGTAAACCTTAAAGCTGATTTAAGATAGTTTGGTTTCTCTATACCTAATCCTTAGGTGCACAGTAGTTTGATTCATTTAAATTTATATTCAATTAGAGCAGTGTATGAACCTAGCCTTTTATCATTTGTAAACCAGTTTATTGTGTACTGCAGTACAATCTATTAACCAACTATGGTTTATTCAATAACATCATGGTAAAAGCAGTTATGTAAATACAGTATATAAAGAGACCTGATCCTTTGATCACTAGACTAGACTAATTCTTCAACAATCCACATTATCAACAGCATTGTCTGCTAGATATTAGAAATCTATTATCTTTTGAGGTCTACAATTTTCTTAGCTGTGTGTGTGTGTGTTTGTTTGTGTGTGTGTTACACAATTAGAAATTATTGTGACAGACAGATCAATGGGTACTGTGACGGTTTAAAGTTATTCCTCTGCGATCCAAGATAATCCTACCAAATGTATAAAGCACACCACAAAATTTGAGTGGATTGAAATTTAAAGCTTCTAATTACTACTGAATTAGCAACCAAAGTACTCAATGTGCATTTTATTCTAATATACAATTTCACTACAGCCCTTTACAAATAAATAGCCCAGATTTTCCAAATGCAGTACAACTAAACTTCAGGAAGTTTAGGAAGTATGTATTTGGGGGGGGGGGGGGGTAAACATTTTAACAAGGACAGATGACACTTATATTAAAAGGGCATATTTGTAAAGTCCAAAAAATAAGTAGCCTTAGTGCTTCTCTCACACACTTCTCACAAATCCTTTAGAAGCAGGAGCTAAGCTTTTTATGTAAAGGTAAAACCAGTATATTAAATCAGAATAGAGCTGGAAGGGACCTTGGAGGTCTTCCAATCCAACCCTCTGCTCAAGCAGGAGATCCTATACCAGTGATGGCGAACCTTTTCCAGAAGAGCATCTGCCGACGGCGCACATGCCCACAGAGAGTGGTCTGTGCGCCACCTCTGGCACATGTGCCATCATGGCCCTATACCATTTCAGACATATGACTGTCCAGCCTCTTCTTAAAAACCTCAAGTGATGAAGCACCCACAACTTCTGAAGGCAAGCTTTATCACAGACTATATTGACAACTGAGACTGTGCTGTAATTCAACATATTTTTGCACTTTCAGGAGTCAACTTTGTATTTAGAACATTTATATTCTAGGATCTGCATGAATTCAGCAGATTTTTAAAATATGCGTAATATATTTTAGTGCTCGGAGAAATAAAGATACTGCAGTCTCTCTCAGCCATAGCAGCCATCAATCTCTCTTCCGAAAGGGCAAGCAAATTACACGTCTTTTTAAAAATACAACCGCCATAATAATTTTGGGAGGGTTTCTTTTTAAGAAAAGCTGAGATTTTCAAGAAGCTGAATTATATTATATGTTCAATGCTTTTTCAGAACAATGTTTGTTTGTTTGTTTTATTGGATTTATATGCCGCCCTTCTCCCAAAGGACTCAGGGCAGCGTATAGCATCAAAAAACACATATTACAAAAGTTAAAAGGAAATTAGAAACAATCCAAAAAACCAAACCCCATTAATATAACACTAACATTTAAAAAATTAGATAAAATTAGATAAAATATCTATGTACATCACCCTAAAGTGACAAACTTACTGGGGTCAATTTAACTCCATTATGAAACTTGTAATGGATAGTGGAAACAGGGTAGAAGGTAGCAGGGAAAAGAATGGAGAAAACCCACTTTTTTCTGAGGTAGACTTAGATTATGTGAAATTGTGCAGCTATATGGTTTTTTTAATGGCATGACTTTAAAACTACCACATTATGTGCTTCCTCTTTTTTAAGAAAACTGTGTAACTGTTCTGATCAGGGTAGATAAAAATTGATGGGTTTTTTTTAATGATTTTTTTATTTAAATCGGATATTTTTATTTTTGTTAAATTTATTTTAATAAAATGCTTTTGGAGTAAAAATCTATCTAAAGATAGTTTTCTATTTAAGATACATTAGTAATTTATTTTATTCAGCATGAAATGGAACTTAGTTATGTAGCATGAGGCTATATATTCTGCAATATTAGTACTGTTGGTGAGTCAACAGCGGGTCAGAGGAGGAGCTGCTGCGGGACAGAGATAACAGTTGCTCTTTTAAAATTACAATTTAAATCGAGTTGATTTAAATCAAGCCTTTTTACCAGTGATTTAAATCGTGATTTAAATCGACTTAATTTAAATCAAATCCACCCTGTCTGATAACTAAGAAAACACACTCATTCTACGATAAATAACATTTCGAATAGTTATGTTTTACTACAGAATTTCTTTTGGTTTTTCAAAATATTGCTTATGTCAGTAAACACTAGTATTCAATTCCAGCTGTGTTCATGCATTTTGGTAAGTATCAGCCTTAATCGCAGAGATAGGCAATCTGATTCTCTGCAGAAGTTTTGGACTTCAACCCCTATCAGCCTCCACCAACAGAGATAATGACAGGCAATTGTGGAAGTGATACTGAGGGAAAAATATGCAGGGGAATGGATTGCTTAATCCTGATTAATAGTTATTTTCCTATAATAGTTTTATATATATACATATACATATACATATACATATACAATTTGTGTTGTATTTGTGCTGATAAATATATATATTGTGTTACAACCCCTGGTATGCCCATTATATATGTATATATATATATTGTTGTATTTGTGCTGATAAATAAATAAAGGGAGACTAGTACAGATCTATTTCAAGCTATTTAGCTCTCATCAGCTAGCCATACCCTTACTGGGACTCGAAAGGTTAAATTTGTGTATGGCCATCTATCTCCTTCTCTTTTTAAAATTTTAAAGTTGATACTCTGCTGCTGAGTTTTGGAAAGCTGAGGATCACAACCTTAAATGCTTAAATCTTCAAAAAAAAATCATATACTATACAAACCTATCAGTTTTGGTTTTAGATATACATTCTATTTTTAGGTAAAATGCTTACTAAGCATTGGAGATCACGGAGCAATATATCCAAATAATAAGAAGCCAGGCTGGGAAAGCCAGTGTTTCTGAAACCCAAAATTACACTGATCCTTTTAAATTGTGGGGCTGCATTTCAACAGACGAGTGAAACATCACATAAATATGGAGCTGGGATGAGAACCTAAGTTTAATTCTTTTTGTTTTACTTTATTAGTGAACAATCCAGAACAAATTTGTAAGCAATAATTGTATTTTTACATTCTTTACAAATTTATGTATGCTAAAGATTCTCCTTTATAGTTTTCTTTAAATAACTGTTCCTTCTGCTTCATATATTACCAATTTGGTTTGTCTTTTATATTTATCCTGCATAACTTCAAATAAAACAATCACCAACTATGATAAAAGGCATTTTATAAGATACTACTGAAAAATATCAGTCTAACAAGGAAGGCAATAATAATTTCTGGTTTTTGCATTTCAATGATCAGGTAAATGGCAGGCCAAAGTACAGCAAGATTTTAACATTGCTTTTCAGTTTCCTAATCTAGCCAAAAGTCAAGTTCCTTTCAAGTTAATCTCAATTACTGTTATTTGCAAATAAAACATTGAATCTTTTGAAGTAGAGATTTATTACTCTCACTTCTCTACCTAGAATGATATTTTATGCTACAATATAGTTTCATCCTAGAAACTATTCATATCAGGCCCTTAAAACTGTTTTTTCTTGTATTTCTATGACATATTTTCATCTGCCATCTATTTGGTAAAATTTTGAAAAGAGGCAGTGTGTCTCTCTGTGTGTAAACAGAATGCCTTATAAAATTCAGTTTTGTCAAACTGAATCCTGTTGGATATTGAAGATTGAAAATAATTAGATTCATTCTTCACAGTTCTATAAATGAGAACTGTTTTGATACAAAAAGCTACTTTACACATTTTGAAAACATGAAGAGCCTGGCAATTTCAACTATAAAAACACTGGAAAGCCACCTAATTTACAATTTCATTTAATATAATCTAATTTCAGAGTTGCAGGATATACAATATTTTAAAAGGAACAGAATTCATTTCTGAACGTTCCATCCTTCTGTACAGAACAAACTATTTCCATTGCTTAATTTTGACCTTACAGCCCTTTCTAAGATTTAACCTGGCACTGCAATATCTCAAGCTTCCCAACTGAAACTTGAGACACGGAAATATGTGCTTTAGACTGCAAACAGTATGAAATGGGTGGTGGTGAACCTGTGGCACTCTAGTTATTGCTGAACTACAATTCCCAGCATTCCTCAGCCATGACCATGCTAGTTGGGACTGATGTGCATATTCAGCAATATCTATGGGCGATAGGCAACTGACATAATGCAAAGGCCTGCTTTGCTCTTCATGATATCTTTTTAAGCAACGCTCAAGAATCTCCAGAACTCATTCTGGATGCTAATTCAGAAAGTCATTCTAAGGGGCTTTGACTAGATATTCAACCTTCTTCTAAAGATGAAGAGACACCAACATTCTCATAGAAACTAACTTCTTTGTTTAAAGACAAACAAGAAATTTCTTTTCTTCCTTCCTTTTGCCCTAGCATTTATTAGCAGCTTTCCCTTGCTTTTCATCATACCAACAACTAACAACGCAACTAATGAGAATAAGTCCTCAAAAATAACATCCTTGTGTCTTCTAGAAAGAAAAGGAGGCTTAGAAGTGGAGTGCGAGTTTACACATGAGCCACACACCAGTTCTGAACTCATAGTGGCCTTTTGAAGAGCCAAAAGTGTGAACAGCATTCTACACCTCATTAATGGCTAATCTTCAGCCCACAATTGACGAGCTGTTATATTTTGATCCCAGAATGTACAATGGAACATTTGCAAATGTGCCAATTCTCCGTAACATCATTTGTTCATCTTATAAAAACACCTATTTTACATTTAACTCTATTTTCCCTCAGAAAAACAGCCAGTGATATCACAGGGATGTAAATCTTTTAAGCTTCCATTAAAAAAGAAAGAAAACAGAAGTAAATACAACATTGATATTGATGTCAATATATTTAATTTCTACTGTATAGATACTATAGATTAATGTGCTGTACTTCAGAGTTTAGTTACTAAAACACAGTTCTAACAGCAACTATGTATTCCTTCCAAAAATCTAACCTAAATGTATTATTATAATGTGGTTCCTTGTTTATGTCCTAGTGTGGTTTGCAAACCCACCCATTATGGTTTACGGTATGTGACTAAGCCACTATGACCTGTTTAGCAAACCATGTTTAAAACACTCAGCTTATCATTTATACATAAAACAGGGCCAATCTTTTCCTTTAGTTCATTACAAAAACTGGTACCATGCCACTAAGACAGCACACCAGATTTTCTGTCCATAGCATTCTATTCAAATTTGAGATTCTATCAAATTAGACACCTCCTCCTAATTCCTATACTTGGAATTTTAGTCCCATTAGATTTCTGTATGTGAGTAACAATACCTACAAATATTTGAAAAAAAAAATCTTTAAAGAACACCACTGACATAACTTTCAAGCTTAGATGCATTTTTATTTTTTCAAATAATTATTTTTAGTAACTTATGTAGAACAAATTGTTCTATGTAGCTATTATTAAAAACAATACTTTCTTTTTATAATATAAATATAAGTATATTGTTTTCATAATCTAATGTCGGATAGCATGTATGTCTATGCCTATATAATTAAAATATTAAAGTTTTAAAAGTTCCCCTCACACAATATGTGCTAGTTGTTCCTGACTCTAGAAGGCGGTGCTCATCTCCGTTTCAAAGCCAAAGAGCCACCGCTGTCTGAAGACATCTCCGTGGTCATGTGGCTGGCATGACTAAACACCTAAGGTGCACGGGACACTGTTACCTTCCCACCAAAAGTGGTCCCTATTTTTCTACTTACATTTTTTATGTGTTTTCGAACTGCTAGGTTGGCAGAAGTTGGGACAAGTAACGGGAGCTCACTCCATCAGGCGGCGCTAGGGATTCAAACCGCCGAACTTTCTGATCGACAAGCTCAGCGTCTTAGTCAGTGAGCCACTGTGTAAAATCATAAAATTATTTCCTTTTATAATATATAGTGTATTGTTTCCATAATCTAATGTCAGATACCATTTATGTTCATGCATATATAATAAAATATTAACTATATATTAATACAAAATACAGTTAAAATAATTGCAATAAGACTGAAGGCAGTGTACATAACAGCCTTCCTCCTCATTTTTTCCTCACAACAACCCTGAAAGGTGGGTTGGGCTGAGAGTAATAGTTCCAAAACCACTCCCCCAAAAAACAGCTGATTTCTAGGCCTAAACCACAGTGGCTCTAGTTGGGAGAATTGCTATTTGCTTTTTAGTTGTAATCTATTCTTTATGTAGTGCTTATTTTGAAATTGCTCAATTTCCATAAATTCATAATGGTACTGTCAATATGTCATATATATTTTAAAAGGTTAATATTTAATCAGTCAAAAATATTGGACAAGTAGAATTCCAATGAGGTAATTTTTAAGTCTTATTAACTATTTCTTTCTCAAAAGTTGCATAGCTCATTCTAGCTTCAGAACAATTTGTAGAAAAACTAGTCTTACGACTAAGCTACGATATAAATTTATCACTATAAGCACAATATTTAAAATCAACGTGAGCCACATACTACTGAGAAAAATTATACAAGTCTATAATATTTGTACCAAGTTCTCAAGCGGATGTTAAACAACTGTCATTCTTGATTAATTATGTCCTTGTACTTTTACTAATTTGATTCTTCTAATAAGGAACCAGTCCTCTTGGTTTCAATCAAGTTCAAATTACAGTTGATGATACATTTTTTGCAAAAACTATTTTTAAACAGGAGCTTTCTTTGAATACTCAGAAAAATTTCCATTCAGACTTCACTATGAATTGGTCACCTTTTGTTCTCAAATTAGATATATTTAAATGTTGAAACTGTATTGTTGTTCTTGGAATCTATAATATATAAATACACACATACATACATACACATTTTTGGTCCCATGGTTTACAATATCCTCCCTTTCCTACCCTCAAAGGATATAATCTTTTCTCTGCCAACAGAGGCATCAGACAATTTATGCTCAAGTTCATACAACACAAATACACTAATTTTGTAGAGGTGTCACAAATGAGTCACATGCTGAATACGTGACTCATACAAATGAATACAATCACATGCATAATCTCGTCCACCAGTATCAAATTCTTATAGGACAGCCTTCTCACTACATGGTGAGTATTTTTGCAACTGTTGTAAAATTAGCCTGATATGTTTAGGGACCTGCAACTGGGAAGAAAATTCCCAAATCCTACTAAATCCGAGCTACTGATATCTCCGGATATTATTGCTTTTCCCTTCTACATCGTTCATATACATCAGTCACTTGCAAATACCTGCCACCAGAGGTGGTATTCAGCCAATTTAGACCAGTTTGTCCAAACTGGTAGTGGAAATCGCGGGTGGGCCTGTCCACCCGCCCCGGCTCTATGCCGTCCTATTTAAGCACATTTTCAAGCTGTGCACATGAGTGCAAGCAGCGCGCACAATCAAAGCACATGCACGGAAGCCCGATCACATGCATGGACGCATGCACACTCACATTTGTGAACCGGTAGGGAAAGTAAGTGAATACCACCCCTGCCTGCCACAGAATAGTTGGTATATATTTATGGCCCCAACAAACATTCAAAAGAAATCTAAAATTACAATAAAATGTATCCCAAAGTTAGGAGAACATAAGCATTGGAAGTTCTTCATGGTGGAAGGTTTACTAGCTCTGATCAAAATACTAAAATGCACTTTAAGTAGCAAAGAAAGTTCCAGAATACACCTAGTGATCCTGTCCTGAGGCAGAAGCAACTTCCTTTTTGCCATTTTTTTATATTTGACTTTTGGGGGATATATAGATTAGTTTTCCACATGTTTGCCACAGAACAGGATAACATAAAATGCACTGTCTGTGAAGACATGAAAGACACACTGTTAATCTGTTTTAACTCAAAGATAAGATATTTTGGTAGCCTGATTAGAAGAACACCCATTTAAATTTGTTTCAAGTTTATCACATGCCAATACTGATATACAAAATGGAAGGAGGAAAAGAAGCAATAGGATGAAGACAGATTCAAATTTTGAATGCCGAGACATATGCCTAACTATATTCTGACTTTAAAGAAAAACTTGGTAATTTTGAGTTCAAATTCTTCTGAAACTTCAATGGTAAAGCAACTTAATGTATAATCTAATTTAATGATCATCCATTTGGATTGCAACTAAAAAAAGTTTAAATACTTACAAAGGATTTATATTAAAATACTCAAGTCAATTTTCTTTTTTGTAAATTATACTATGCAGATCTTAGTATCCTAAAGAATTTAGGAGATCCAGAAGCTGGCAATTTCAATCGTTTTCCAAAGTGTGCATAATAATGCAACAGGATATCCTATATTAATTCTGCAATTATTTAGCCAATAATGAGTTATGTGCTAGGATCTTTATCTTAGGTAAAAGAGGAGAGGTAGATGATAGACAGACAAACATGTCCATTAAGTTGGGTATATAAATTAAAAATAAATGCAGCTGGAAAAAACTAGTATAAGCAATACTGTAGTATTGAATATAATAGCCAATATACATATTCAGATGGATTAAATTAATGATTTTCAAGATGAAACTTGAAATAGCATATCCTAAGTGTGAATGTTAGGCCAAATCAAAGCCCGTGAAAAACAAGCTTATCAGATAAAAGGTTTTGGATTTTTCCTACATTAGAATTTCCCTAAGCAGTGTATTTCTTTGCATGATAATCCCCCAAATTCAATTATCAATTAATTCATTCAAATATATCATGCAGCTTTCGCTCTGATTTAAACTAGGTCTGGCAGACAACAGAATAGTTTTACTAAAAGTCAAAAAGAAAATATGTTTCTTGGAATTGGGATATCAAATTCAGGAAATGCATCACCTGTTTTATATGTTTTTAAAGTTGCCTGAATATATTAGCTGATATTTTTAATCTTAGTAAACCTTTTATTTAAAAAAAAATCTCAGAGATTTACTTAAAAACTAGTCAAGCCAAAAACCACAGCTAATCATACCGAGCAAAGCTCCTCCAGGATCCTCCGCTCAAAAGCTGGTAGGAATTTCTACAATAAGTGAATTCAAAATCCATGCGTAGTGATATGGCTATGTTGTCCAACATTTAAAATGAAGAAACCTAACATTGTAGATTCACAAATAAAAAAATTCTTCCCAACAGAATTTTCTTCTGAATGAAAATATAGCTTGCATTGATATCTGCAGGTACAGTTTGAGTTAAGAGTTCCACGAAATTTTCATCCATTATCTAAGTAAATACTAAAGCTATAGCTCACATTTCATGTAGATTAAATGAAATTTCAAGTGACTCCAGTTCACCCAAGCATACAACAGAGCAATAGTACATATTTTTGAGCAAATAATCTATTTTAATTAAGTTTTTTCTCTCTCTACCTTGCAGAATACTTATATGCCCCATTTGAATAGCAAATATTTTCTTTTAAACCGTGTAATTACAGTCATCTGGGTTTAAGTAGTATATAAAGTATACTTCATTAAACAATCAAGAACACAATATTTTCAATTATCCTTGAAAACAAGGTTAAAAGGCAATTTCCCCTGTTTTCCTTCACTTTCATAGCTGCTGTAAATCCAAATATATTTAAACAGTTCTTTCCACATAGTGTTCTCTAGAGGTATGGACTTCATCTCCCATAATCCTTAAGTGAGATTAAGGCTGCATTTGAGGATCATGTGAAAATATATTGCAATCACTTTGGTTGTGTTCCAAACCTTTTCTAGCTCCCTTCATGACACCTACACAACATATTCAACAAAAAAGCAAAGTCATAAAAGGACTCATTTGCATTTGAAAGTCGATAGTTCAGCATAACATAACAATTCATGAGTCCTACATATCTAGGGTTAGGGAGAAGCAATAAAGCAGTTGTTGGCTGTTATCCAACTGCTCTCCTAGATTAGGTGTATGAGCAATAATCTCTGGAATAATCAACTGGAACAAAATTCCATTTTTTTAAATGACGGCAATCCCATGCTGATTTTTTAGTGCTAATTTTTATCCCTACTCCTCATTATTCACTAACTAGTAGAACAGTTTATTTAAAATCAAACTATAAAAATAATTCTATAATAGCACTATATAGTACAATACAATACAATAGTAGAGTTGGAAGGGACCTTGGAGGTCTTCTAGTCCAACCCCCTGTGTTTGAGATAAAGTTTCAATGTGGCATAGGAGACCCAAGTTATATTCCAACCTCAACCATATAAGATCATTGACTGATTTTGGGCTAGTCACTCTTTTTCAGCTGAGTCCACTTCACAGCATTGTTATTGTGAGGAATATTATGTACACCATTTTGTGCTTCTGAACAAAAAAAAATATGTTATTCATCTCATGTATAAATAAAAGACAATTATTCCAAACACAACATATTCAGTAGTATTAATTGCTATAGAAGAGTGTTGCATTAATAGGCCTTGATTTCAAATTATATTATTTTTAATTTTGGCTTCTTACTTTGAATGTTGACAATTTATAGTCCAGTAGGCTATAAAATTATTTGGGTTAAAGTGAAGGAGGAGATGATTTATCTAATATGCTGTAATTGCTTCTTAAGGAGTGGAACAACACTATGAGCATGTGTATTTAAATCCATAGTGAAAAATAATTAATTCCACTTACAATTTACCTCAACCCAAACAAGAATATTTTTCTGGCTTCATCTGATGATGCTAACTTAAAACTATTAATATGGTTGGTGTGAACCCTTCACCAGCTGAACAACTAAAAGTTTATGTTCTTGGAATGCTTAATTTTTAGACAAAATGAGATCCTTTAACTTTACTGAAAACAAAGCATAAAGCAAGAATTCTGCCAACTGCTTATCAACTGTAATACTAACTTGGAGTACAACCACATGTGGCCTTATATTAGAAAGAAGATAAAAATAGAAGTGTTGCTAGCTCACTAACTTTGAACAAGAAAACCTCAATTTACAATAGTGAAGCCACTTTTACAAACAGTTGTACTGACTGCACATTTCATTTTTAAAATACAAAACTTCTATAAGCACATAATAACAAAAATAAAGCAACAACATGTTTACTTTCCCAATTCAAAGCAGCATTCATAAATCTCTGAAACATCATCACCCTTCCCACCCCCCACCCCAAATATTATTTTATTCCTGATTCTCAATTGCTGGAGGCTTGCACAAGATTCAAGTGTCATTAAAAATGCTAAAAAGTATTCATTATGAATAATTATCTTTGGTGCCAAAGGCATAGCAAATGTAATTATGTGAAGCAGAAGACAAGAAGGACCAACTGGATTGGACTCCTGATGTTCTAATCAGGCAAAAAGAGAATAAAGGAAGGTCTGAATCCCATAATGACAGCCCTGCTGTGGGAAAAACTGTGCTATTTTCTACATTTAAATAAAAGCTCAAACAAAGGATGACATGAGATAAATAACTGGTCATCCAACAGCTTCAGTTATTTAATCTTCCTGAATCTTTGTGGAAGCAACTAAATTCAAAGGTCAAGCTTCTTTTTCAAACTTGCCTAAAGATAGTAAAACTAGTCATTTTCAACCATAGATTGAAAAGGGAGGGAGAAGCCATTCTCTCCTGTAAGAATTAGCAATATGGGTTTTGATTTTGTGGCATGCATTATATTCTTCTATAAGTTTACAAAAAGCAGGTTCTTTTCTTCTTCCAGATTTTTTTAAAATGAAGCCATGTTACTACTTCCTCAACCTATAAAGTTTACTGACATTGACTCTGTTTTACATAGCTATCATAATATTGAAAGCCAAATAAGGCCTACAATCCTCTTTTCTATTCTTCCCCCCTCCTCTCCTTGGGCGGGAAATTAATAACTTGAATTTTCACTGTTCCTGAACATACTATTTGAGAGTATGGCACACCAAAAGCCAAAGCACTTACTTTCAAGTAACAATATTAGGATAAAGAAATAAAGTATGCCTCTCACTTTGATCTTATACTTGTCAGAAAGAGATTAATCCTGAAACAATGCCATTCTATAGATGGATGCAGGATCTAACAACAACCTTGAAGTAATACATAAAATGGTTTGCAGAAGTTTGATAAAGAATCCAACATGAAACAAACCAGCGTAAGAGAAGTAATGAAGTAAATCTCCTTTTTCAAGCCCATATATCCCCACCCCCATGCCTTTCCATTCCTCATCAAAACAAAGGAGATATTTCAACCCATCCATAGCTCTCCATCTGGAATCTAATGCAATTTCCATTAAAGAAGCTAGTAGCCATCTCCTTAAAATCCCCATGAATACTAGCCTTTCTTTAAAATTTCACCTTTTAGATCACAACTTTGCAAATAATATTTAATTAAAATAGACCTTCCCCCCCCCCCAGAGATAACACTTCATCCACTATAACATGGATTAACATAAAAAATTAATTGTTTAAAAATGTGCATACATCCACAAAAAATACAATCTCCAGCATTTACAGGTTATTACAAAATTGTTTACATCAAACCTTTGAAGGAAAGAATTCTTATAGTATGTAGACTAGAGACTGAATTTAGGGGGTGGGTAGGGATATGTCTTTAACTCCTTTAAAATGACATATGGATTTTTTTTTTTAAAAAAAGGAACTCAAATTAAGAATCGTTTTTCAAAGAAACTATTCTATATCGCTATTTAGCTCCAAGATAATTTTCAAAGAAACATATACCCAAAATAAGATTTGTTTCTAAGCAAGAATCGTCAGCTGCCATTAAAGCCACACCTTAAAAAGTTCCTACCATACAGCAGCCAAGCAAGTACAAACTAGTGGTGGCTCTTTTCAGATAAAATAGCAGTAAACTTAAGACTTAGCAAGATTTGATATTTGAGCATGAGGTGTTCTTTTTTTTAATAAAAGGATGAAATGCATGGCACCAAATTTTTAAAAGGCTCTAAATACAGGAGTGTTTTGTTTTGCCTTTTTAAAAAACATATAAGTGGAGTCTAACAACCTTTCACGGGAATATAAATATTTAACATTTAAACCTGACAACACAACACTAAAAGATAAAATGCCTTCCTGCTAAGCGCAATAGTGCCTCAGAACTGGAAGGCAGCTGTTGTTCCCTCGGCCTTCTCTTTTGTTGCACCTAATCTCATGTCAAGTCATTCAACCAGTTCCAAAGAGATGAAGACATAATTGAATCAACCTCATACAAAAAAAAAACTGTTCTTAAATAGCAATATGGAGACATTAATTATTCTATACAAGCCAACAACCGTATTTTCCTTCTTCCATCTTCCACCAAAACACACACACACACACACAAACCCCTTGTATAAATACATGCATGTACAGACAATGAAACTGAAAACAACTCTGGGATTTGGCAAAGACACTAAATAGTCAGCTCAATCAAAAGGCTATAGGAATAGATTCTTAACAGCAGTTTTTGTAATGCATTAACATAACTTGAAATAAAGCTTCAGGAGTCCAATTCAATTTCAAGAAAAACCAGGATAATTCTCACTTCCCATTCACAAGCAGATAAGTATTATTAGTAATTAATAGGAGTCATATTGAATTATCTGGAGAATGAAGTTCACATTTAAGAAGTTACTGATGACCCATTACAAGCTGGAATTCCAACTGCAGATCTTAAATACTGACTCATCAATTCATATAAAAATAGAAGAGGGAAATCAAACTCCACCCACTTTCCCTCCCCCACCTTCAAAGAAAGCAGTTTAACCTACTTATCTGAACCATTTCTTCTTGCCCAAGAGAACATCTAATTATGAGCAATCCTCCCTTATTTGAAATGGGTTTTGAAACATCCAAGCGACAAGACGACCCCTGAAGTCTGTGTTAACAGAATTTAGGCAAATATATTTTCAAACTCTTGTTGTAATCAGGATGCTCACAGTACCTTTGCAGATACAAAAACCAAGCTCTCACCTGCCAACAGAATGTAAACAGTGGTCAGCAAGTTAATGCTTGATATGTAGTTGGCTGGAAGGCCTCTTACTTCGTAGCCTCCCTGATTGTATCTAGTCAGCTTTTCAAGGCCTAATACTGTGAAGAATGATAGGAGTCCTCCCACCCACCCCCTTCACATTTTCGAAAGTGTGTTATTTCCTTCTGCTCCTTCACATTATAGAAACTTCCCTTTTCACATTCTTCTGTAAAAAGAATTACTTTGTCTACAGGCTTAAGTTCCTTTTCTTTTTCTTTTTTTTGCTTTTCCCTCTGTACTGTATTCCTCCTGCTCAAATAACACCTTCCGTATTGGAAATGCTGTAAATTTTAAAGGTTCCAAGGTCAATTCAGAAAGGGCATTTTAAAAAAAGGATAGAAAACTAATTTCCTCCCCCCCCCCCCACACACACACACACTTCTTTGGGCAACTAGAGCTATTACAGAAGAAAAACCCAAATTATCTGCAAATTTAGATGCAAACAAACTAGACCGGCAATTTTCCTATATCTCTTACTTCAAAAACTCTTAAACTTCAATACAGATACTATATACTCACAAGGGGATTCATATGGGGGTGGGGAGGTGTTAGGGAGCAGGGGCTTATGGGATTGCATATCGAAAGGCTTCTTTTGGCTACCAATTTCTGCAAGTCAAATAAACAAAAAGGCAAGCGCACCCCAAGTGAAGACGCAATCAGTTAGGAAATTAATGCAACCCTCCCTGTAGGGAAAGGTATCAACATATGGAAGTGAAATCACTCTGTCAGGCTTTGTGAATTTGTTATTTTCCTCTTCTCCCAGCGGAGCTATTGTTATTGGAGTCAACTAGTTTTATTTTATTTTTAAAAGTGTAAGCGGGGAAGATTTCCCCCCCCCCTCCCCAATGATCTCTATAATCGTCAATAATAAAACACACCTCGAGAGCAGATTCAATTCCGCCCAGGAAGCCCCGAAAACGAAACTGACAAAATGAATCAATAAACTTCTCATTAGCAAATCTGCCCCCCCCCCCGCTGCCCCCCCATCTGTGCCAAACACATTACAAATCTTGCTTCCAGGAACATCCCTGAGTCACAAAGAGGTCCTCCCTTTCCCTTCTTCCCTCCCCTCCCCCATTCGAGATTAAACATATTGAATATTGAAAACAAAATACCTATATAGAAATGTAATGGAAGTTTCACCAACATCGATTGGGAGAGGGAAGAGAAGGGGGAAGAGAGAATTGAGAGGCAGAAGTAAGCGAGGCAAAATCGTATTATTATTATTATTATTTTTAAATCACCAAACACTAAGAAGTTTAGAGGAAGCAGAGGAGGTAAATGTTTGTCTTCCCCATCTATCTTTCTACCTCCCTCCCTCTCTCGCTTTGCAGGAAGGTGGAAAGAAAAGAAGAAGAAATGCAGGGTCATACAGAGTGTTGTTTTTTTAAGGGTAATTATTTTAGAATATTAAGTGCCTTTACCTTTATGATTCTCCGCTGCCAAGTGGCTGTGGTAGTGGCTGGTAGTAGTGGAAGATAAAACTGACACAACAGGAGTTGCTGTGTTTGAATGAGAAAGAAGAGAGGAAGGAGGGATTCGGAAGGAGGGAGGGAAAGAGGGAGGAGGCTATTGGGAGTTTTTGAGGCTGGTTCGTGAGACAAGCAAAGACACACGCACACACACACACACACACACACACAAACGGGATACACACCTGATCCTTTTGGTTTCATTCTCCAGATGCCAGAGGAAGAGGGGCTTAGCAGGAAAGGAAAAAGGAAGACAATGCAGAGAATCTGAGCTGCTCTACCATACCATTACAATCCAGCTGGGCAACATCCTTGGCAAAATTAGAAAGCAAAATTTGGCTAGGTTTGTACACATCCCCCCCCCTTATTGGGGGGGGGTGAGGGTGGAGACTTTTTTTGCATTTTGTTTTACATAAATGGACGGATCCTGTAGGTATAAACGGTTTGTGAAGCAGTTGTTTAAGATGGTTTATAAAAGTAATTGTGAATACACAGGAACATAAAACGCATACTCTGTAAACGCCTTGGGGCGGGGACCTATTTTTTTTATACACACACACACACACACTATACATACTATTTTTAGTTATATTAATTATAATTATATATTTATATATGAATTATAAACATGTCATGTTTATCTTGGCATGGCATTCACAATCTTTTTTAAGCCGCCTTGGAAAGAGCACGGGCAATAATAATTAAAAAAATCAATCAAATTCCCCCTCCTCAAGAGGAAGTCCCGCTACAACACACAGGACTTATTCTCCACCCGGGGTTGCATCCTTCGTGGAGCCGTTCCTCTTCGGCAGCTTCACCCACTCCTGCGCAGGAGGATTAACACTCGCCGCGCGCCCCGTCCTGAAAGGAAGCCCCCCACCCCAATTGCTCAGGCTGCTGCGTCCCCGTCCTTTGTTTTATAAGGGGAAGCGCTGAATCTCGAGTTACCCTACAACGGGGGGGAGGGGAAAGAGGGTGCCCCCCCTCCATGATCTTCCCGCATAGCCCTCTTTTCAGGCTGGGGAAGGGTCTTCCATTTGTCCGCCCACCCACCCCCTTTTGCTTTAGGGCTTCAGACACCCAGGAAGCCCTGCGCCATTGGAGAGGGTAACCTGTCGTTAGGGCGAGGGGAGGCTCTCAGGGAGTCTCCTGGGCGCGGACTCCCCACCAAGGAGAAGCTGGCCAGTCTGTCCTCCTTTACCCTCACGCCCTCCCTGCCCAGCCGGACTCCTCCCCGCTCCCCAGCCGCGGTCAGAAGGCGGGAAACGGAACGAGCCCCGCGGCGCTGAAAGATCTTGGCCCATCCTTCTTGGGCGCGCGTGGTGGCTACGTCCATCCCCGCGCACCTCGGAGGGCCGGTGTGGAGTGGCGGGAGGGGGGCTGGCACCAAGAGTGCCGAAGTTTGCAATGGGGATTGCAACTCAAGAGACGCATCTTGCGGGAGGAGGAAGTTTAGAAGCGGGGAACCGTTCCTGGGTCAAGGCGCTGCCAGGGCTGCTTCGCCCTCTTGTTTGCTGCACCACGTGGAGAAGGGAAAGAAGAGGTGGAAAGGGATAAGGAGGGCAGTGTTTCAAGGGGGGGGGGGGGAGCCCGGGTTTTCAGCTTGAGGAAAGACTTCGGCTAAGGAGATATTGGGTGAGTGGGAAGTGTCTACACATGCATTGCAGACGGATGGGGCTTTTCCCCACGTGCACATCTGGTTTGTCGCCAGCTTTGCTCCCCGTGGTATCCGTGGGATTGTCCTTTGAAGAGGCTGGGAGAGAGAATGGTAAACTTTATCTAAGGGCATCCTTAACAATGGATAGGGAATCTGCTAGAGACGGGATTTGGGCATTCTCACGTATAAGCCAGTGCTCAGTTGCGTTATGCAGATCGGCTTTGCAACAATCCTGTGAAACTGCAGAATAAATACAGTTCTACTGGCAAAGCTTTAGTTAAGGGTATCTGAAAAGACTTAGGTAGAATTTAAACCCACAAGTGCCGAAAACTGACACTTAGGACCTCTAATTCTGTATAGAGATACTGAACTGTGAACAATTAGACTAATGCAAAACTTTCTGTAGACTTAACTGAAGAGTGGAATAAGATTAATCTGTAATTGATTTGATTTTTCCTATCTCAGAGTTACATTAATGGCTGTTCTCTAGTCTATTTCGTATGCTGAACACTAAGCTAGCTTATGCTGAACACTAAGCTAGTTTATGCAAAAAATCTCATGACTTTTACAGATCTCTGAGCTATTAATCTTTTACCCATTTACCAAAGATAAAATCAGTAGGTCTTGCTTTTGACTGAAAATATAGGTTTAATTAACATACTTTTGTTTTGATTATGTACCATCAAGCTGTCTTTTACTCCTGTCAACCACATAGGCTTTCTTTTTTGTTTTACTATTTTCTTTTACTTTGCCTTTATTTAATTAAAAATGAAACTAGAAAAAGAGGGATGAGCAAAATAATTTCAATAACACTGTAACACTGAAATCACTCATACTTAACATAAAAATAGGAGCAATTTGTTCATAAATGCAAATAGCATCAGGTCTTCAACCCAGAGATCCTATTAGCAATTTTAGTTTGCTTTTTTTTAATCCCGCCTTTATTTTATTTTTTATAAATAAGAAAGTGAATGTGCTTAATATTCTTTCTCCTGTTTTCCGCACAACAGCCCTGTGAGGTAGGTTGAACTGAGAGAATGATTGGCCCAAAGTCACCCAGCTGGCTTTTACTCCTAAAGTGGAACTAGAACTCACTTTCCAGGCGCTGTAACTACTAGATTAAATTAGTCTTTTTAGTTTACTTGTTTATTTCTATACCTTGGTGTTTTACAAACAAGGCAGTGGACATACCCAACACAACTTCATCCTCCTAATTTCCCTTCAACAATAATCCTGTGAAATGGATTGGGCTGAGAGAAATTATGACTGGCCCAATCATGAATATACGAAGCAGTGACATTTTAAACCAGGGTTTTCAGTTCTAATTCAACAGCCTAACTTTATCATGCTTACAGTTAGTCCTTGATTTACAACCACACCTGGGACCAGAATTTTCATTGCTAAGCGATGCAGATTTTAAGTGAGCTGCATCTGGTTTTATGACCCTTTTTTTTCCTAAGGTTTTAAGCAAGCCACTAGTTGCTAAGTGAATGATGTAAATCTGCCTTTCCCCATTGACATTGATTGTTAGAAAATCCCAGGGACAGTTGGGAAAAGGCAATCACATGTGACCCCAGGGCACTGCAACCATTTTAAATACAGGTAGTCCTTAAGTTACAACAGTTCATTTAGTGACCATTCAGGGTCTGGATGGATGGCAACCGACTAAAACTCAACCCTTCCAAGACGGAGTGGCTGTGGCTTCCGGCCTCCCGGTTCAACCAGGTGTTTCCATCTCTGGCCATCGGGGGCGTCCAACTAGCCCCCATGGAACAGGTGCGCAATTTGGGCGTCCTCCTGGATGCCCGGCTGTCCATGGATAACCATGTAACAGCCGTGGCAAGGGGGGCGTTCCATCAGGTTCGCCTGATGCGCCAATTGCGCCCCTTATTGGACCGGGATGCCCTACGCACAGTCACCCATGCGCTAGTGACGTCTCGCCTGGATTACTGCAATGCTCTCTACATGGGGCTTCCCTTGAGATGCACTCGGAGACTACAGTTGGTCCAGAACGCGGCCGCGCGGGTGATTATGGGGAGGACTAGGTACTCCCCTGTAACACCTCTCCTGCGCGAGCTGCACTGGCTTCCTGTGGTCTACCGAGTGCGTTTCAAGGTTTTGATTATGATCTTTAAAGCGCTTCATGGCACAGGGCCTAGTTATATGCAGGATCGCATCCTGCCCCACACATCCCTACGACCAATTCGCTCACACAGAGAGGGACTTCTCCGGGTGCCGTCCGCCAAACAGTGCCGGGGGGCGACACCCAGGAGCAGAGCCTTCTCTGTGGTGGGCCCAGCCCTGTGGAATGACCTCCCCCGTGACATCAGGATTACTTCCGATCTCCGCTCCTTCCGTGTACAGCTGAAGACCCACCTCTTTCAATTATCTGGCCTGGCTCAATCGTAATTATTCTTATTCCTCCTAACTGTTTTAAATTGTATTTTAAACGTTAAATCTTATTTTTATATCGGGTTTTTACAACTGGGGTATTTTAATGCGGGTCTTTTAACTGTCTATATGATGTAAATTGTTTACCTCCTCCGAGTCCGTGTTTGTGTATCTGTATGTATGTTTTGTATGTACGCCTATGTGTTTTATATATTTTCTGTGTTTTATATGCCCCATTGTACGCCGCCCCGAGTCCTACTTGGAAAGGGAGCGGCTAATAAATTCAAACTTATTATTATTATCTTATTATTATTCAAAGTTACAAACGCACTGAAAAAGTGACTTAGGATCGTTTTTCACACTTAAGACTTTTTTAGCATCCACATGGCCAAGTGATCAAAATTCAAATGCTTGGCAACTGCTTCATACTTATGACCATTCCTGTGTCCCAAGGTCATGTGATCACTTTTATAACCCGAATAAACAAAATCAATGGGAAAACCAGATTTACTTAACAACTGTGTTACTAACTTATCAACTGCAGTGGTTCACTTAACTGTGGCAAGAAAGGTCGTAAAATGGAGCAAAACTCAACTGAAATTTTGGACTCAATTGTGGTCGTAAGTCGAGGACAATCTCTACATGCCAGTTGCCAGGCGCCTGAATTTTTATCATGTGACTGCAGGGTTATAAATGTGAGGACCGGTTGTAAGTAACTTTTCAGCAGTGCCAAATGGTTAAAGAAATGGTTGTAAATTGAAGCCTGTCTGTATTAATACTAAAAGGAGTGTGCTAGATTTTGAGAATGAGCAACACCACCTCTGCATATAGAATACCTGTGTTTACAGAATTTGATCGAGTCAACTCTGCCTCAGACACTGAACTATAAATGGCCTGCATTATAATCTAGGCTCAAATATGATTTCTACTTTCATATTAAATGTATTAACACAAACTCAGCTACTCATTCCCTCCCTCTAATAAATAAAGGGCACTCTTCTTTTACATACATAGCAGAGTTTGGTTATAAAGGTAAGAATAACAGACAGGAAATGGAGACTGGATTGCCAGTCAGGTAGTCTTGAGCAGAATGACATGCTCCACTTAGATGTATCTCTTGTTGGGTTACAATAGAATGAACACAAAAGCCTATGCTGAATACAGTATTGAGAAGAAGGGAGATGGAGTAACAGAGAACCTAGTCAGTAAAACCCATCATTTTGTACCCCATAATAGCAATGGACGACAAAAGAGAAACAAACTATAGGTAAGGGTGGAGATTTCGAATGTATTATGCACCTACTGTAGGTAATGATGATAAATCAAGATTCAGATAGCAACAAAGATAAATTCTTAAGCCATCAAGTAGCCAACCACATTTTTGCAACCCAGATCTGCTATCCATAGCCACTATACTTTGTATATGAAAGGGGAGCCAATATCTCTGGGAATCCAAATTCTCCCAAGGTTGCTTGAAATAGGGTCAATAAAGCAACATATTTATGATTATTTGTAAGGTTTTTAATTTGGTACCTGTACACCGCCCCGAGTCCCTTCGGGGAGAGGGGGCGGTCTAGAAATCAAATAAATTAGAATTAGAATTACTTGAACCACAAATATGTTCTTGGAGAAATCTTTTAATATGTTCCTATGGATGTATGATTAAATCTTTTCTTTCAACAATAATGAAACCTGTTTCTTGAATTTGATTTGGCATATATATTTTTGCACAAATGGTGTTATGGTGTTAAACCATGTGGTTTTTTAAATCTGAAAAAAAGGAATGGGTTTGTTTTGAATGGTCATTTTAGCCTAGTAAGAATTAGGCAAAAGATTTCTGAGAAAAAAATTATTAAGATGGAAGACCTAGTACATAACTATCATTTCCTGCTTTTTTTGTCATGCTTGTAAGAGTATAATAATATATAGAACAGATTAACACTTTCTCATATGTTGGGGGTGGGGTGGGGATTAATTTTCTTGATAACTGAGTAGCATTGGCAACAAACTACACAAGTAGTAGTTTTATATAGGTACTTGGGGAATACAATACAGAGATAACAATACAGAGATAACTGTTAGAGAGATAACTTGGTGGGCATTTATTCTAAACTGTCCCCTTTTCCTTCAGTAATGCCTCCTTGTGTACATTCTTTTAAAAATCATTTCTTTTTATTGGAAGCTGAGAAAAAATAATTATAAATCTGACACCTGTGTAAGGGCTAACAGTGCAGCAGTGGTGGGTTCCTACTGGTTCGGACCGGTTCAGCCGAACCGGTAGTGGTTTGGCGGCCTAGGTTGCTGGAACCGGCAGTGACCCAGGCCTGCCATGCCCCTGAACCGGTTCTCCTGTAGGCACCGGCATCTTGTTTTTTGTTTCTGTACATGCGCAGAACAATTTTTAGTGTACTGCGCATGAGCGCACAGCACGCATCAAGAGTGCATACATGGATGATCACATGCGAACCGGTTGTAGTGGCTGCTGGAACCCACTCCTGCAGTGCACCTTTTGTACATACAAGTATTCTATGGTATCCTCAGCTATAATTTGACCCTTAAATTTATAATAAGAGAAGCTATCAATTCATGGATTATAATCTCTGAGGAATTTTAAGAATTTGTCTTAAATAGGTCTTGAAGAACAGTTCAGCAACCTTTGGAGCTCAACTTGGTGAACTCTGCAGATTAATTTATCTAAAGTAGATCTCCAAAAACAATATATTTGAATTTCTCAAAATGCAATGCAAATGAAACATTTACTGATACGGTTTCTAGGAATTTTCAGAGAGACAAAATGGAGGGGTGAAATTTTCGTCAAACGTCTGTGGAAAAACTGATTCACCAAGGACAGGCTAAATACATCATCTGTAAGTTGGATTCCCTTTCGGTTTTCAGTAGCTGTAGGAAACCTATTTTAATATTGCACATGTTCTGTTCTGAAAAATGAGGGTAACGATAGTGATCTTGCAAGAATTTAAAAAAAAAAATCCACAAAGACTTAAGATGACAGGTGTCTTCCACTCAAAAGATATGTTCTGTCGTTGAGTGTCCTCAGTGTTCTTGGTTCATGCATTCTTTAGTTCCTTTGCTTGAATAGTCAAGAGTTGTGCTCAACTTTAGAACTTAATGATTTCCCCATAAAAAAATAATTCCAGCCATTAATTTCTGTGGGACCAATGAAAAAGTTCTCTATAGGGAAGGTAAACATTTTACTCATTTAATATGGCCCACAGAATTCCCACAAGAAGCACTGAAATGTGAACAAGTCCTAAATTGTAGCTTCACTCTTTCATTTTCCTATTTTTATTCTGGAGTTTGCTTCTCAGCAGGGTTTCTAGGTATATGTCCTTTTTTGTTCATATTAAAAACCACCTGGATAAAGGTAGAAAAAATGTCATATGTTCATAGGCAAATGAAGAATTTGTCCTTTTTAGTAGTACATCAGCAGAGCAACTCCAATTGTGCCCAGTAAAACTAGAACAGTGTGCCCAGAAAAATGGTTACTATCAGTGAAACAATTAGTTGTGTTTAGATTATTTTCAACTGATCAAAATGATGGACAATCTTCTAAATGTAGACAGTTTTCCAAAATTACTACATTAAAAAAATAATTTGCTTTAAATCAAATCACAAGCTTAATACTATAATCTGTGTTTTCCAAAGATCTTTGGTATGTATTTTTTTAAGTATTCTAAAAATGTCCTTCAAAAACAGAACACATATATTTGTCATTTCTAAAAGGGTGTGCTTGATGTAATTGTGAAGTTACTGTTCAACATATACATATTCCATGATAACTGGGCAATACTGGAAGGAATGCAATAGAATAAACATGAAATGGAATGGAGAATTTTAAAAGCTGAACTTTTTTTTTCTTTGCAAGCTGTGTGAAAAACAGCACAATTGTTGCAAAGAGGAAGTTCCTACATTTATAAATCAAGTTTTATGCCAAAAGGATCTTACTATTCTGCATGTAAAAGTGAGAAGTTGCAATAAGAAACTAAGGTTAAACAGCATCTTCCCTATACTGTGTTCTAAATTGGTATTTCTGAATCTTGGTGACTTTTAAGATGTGTGGACTTCAACTCACAGAAACCTGTGGTAATGCTGTATAGGGAATTTTGAGTTTTGAAGTCCAAACACCTTAAAAGTTGTTGAGGCTGAGAAAAACTCTTAAATGAAAGAGAAAGAGAGTATATGGGTTTTGGGATGAAGAACTAATCTGAACATAATTTCCACTCTGCAGTTCATTCAAACTGGTTAGAATATAACTATAGATAGTCCTAGACTTATGATCACAATTGACCCCACAATTTATGTTGCTAAGTGAGAAATTTGTTAAGTGAGTTTTGGCCCATTTTACGACTTTTCTCGTTTGTTAATTGAATCGTTTGTTAAATTAGTAACACAGGTGTTAAGTGAACCTGGCTTCCCGTTCACTGTGCTTGTCACAAAAGAGGATCACATGACTCTGGAACACTGCAACCGTCGTAAGCAGTGACGTGCAGTCAGGTGAGGCAGGTGAGGCACAGCCTCACCACTCTCATCATGGAAAAAAAAAGTAAAAGGAAAGCTGAGCTAGTTACTGCCTCACCGTGGATGACTCTGCTTAACTGTTAAAAAAAGCTGGAAAAGGTACGTGTGGGTTGGAGGGAGGGGGAGGAATTCAAACTTCATCCTCCTGGTGCTGTGCAGGGCTTTGGGCAAAGGCTGGAGGGAAGAACCCTGGCTCACTTGTGCTCTCCCTCCCCAAGAGTAGTTTGATTGCAGGCAGAGCCACGTTGTGGGGCCGGTGTGTGTGCTACAGCATGGCTCTTTGCCTGGCTTCCTGCCTCCTCCTGTGGTCTCCTCACTGGTGCTCTCCCTCCCCAAGTGTAGTGACTTCCTCCCCAGGCCCCCATTCATTTCTCTCTCTCACACACACAGCTGGATAAAACTATATAAAAATCTAGCCCAGCTTCACTGATTACAAGTTTGAAAAGGCAACGTGGCTCCACCTGCAATCAAACTACACTTGGGGAGGGACAGCACAAGCGAGCACTGAGGAGACCACAGGAGGAGGCAGGAAGCCAGGCAAAGAGCCATGCTGTAGTACACACACTTCCCCCCAGCCTCTTTCTTTTGGAAGGCTCGGATCGGCTCTCCTCCGGCTTCTCTGCCTCTCCTCTCACCCCAGCCTGCCAGCAGGAGCTGGTGGGTGGGCTTTATTGTGTTCCAGGCATTTCCCACCCAGACAGCAGGCTGCATTTGCAATGGTGGAGGTGTTTGGGAAAGGCAGCAGGGGAATGGGGGGGGGGGGGATGGCAGAGGAGCTGCTTTCAAGCCAATGGAAAAGATATCCAATCCAACTTTTGTGTGTGGGGGGGTTTGTTTGAGTGAGAGAGGGAAGGGGTAGGAGAGATAGTCCAATCCAACTTGTGTGTGTGTGTGTGTGTGTGTTTGAGAGAGGGGGAGGAAGGGAGAGAGGGAGGAAGGAGGGGAAGGAAAAGAAAAAGAAAAAGAAAGAAGGAGCAAAGGAGAAAAACAAATGCTGTCGCTTTAAATTGGAACTGAGCATGCCTGGCTGTGGAATTCTGGGAGTTGAAGTCCACAAGTCTAAAAATATTTGAAACTCAGCACTGTGTCAGTGCCTCACCAGCCATAAACCTCACCGCACGTCACTGGTCGTAAGTATGAGCCACTTGTCAAACATCTGAATACTTTGAACGGTCACTAAACAAATTGCTGTAAATCATGGATTACATGTACTGTGTGTTTTCTTTCCTGTCAGTTTTGGGATGCTGGGATTATGAAGCGTGCACTTCTCTCTTTCCTGTTGACCAATAAAAAAAAAAAAATCAAACGGCCCAATCCAAGTTATTGTTGGTGCAGGAACAACAAAGCAAAATATTCCCCCTCCTCCATTCCAAAGAAAAAGGTAGGAACAAAAATTCTACTGCCATGCCACATTTTAAGAACGTATCAGTTTGGTGATTTGCACACTCAAATCCTGACCATTAATCATTAGTGGAATTGCCTGGTTACTGTCCCATCATTCTTCCTGCAATCTCCATGTCAAGCTGTGAGGGCAGCATGACAGCAGAGCCTCGATTTTGCAACCAAGCACTTTTTCTCAAACCATCCAACCCTGGTTTATAAGATCAAACTGTATAGCGCTTATACCGTTAGCTTCTGCTCCCTCTGAAGTAGAAGAAAGGGGAAATTATCCTAAGCAAAAATTTCTTAGCATCACTTCCACATCACCAGTTTCTGTTTCACTGGTGTCATAAAAATCACTTTATCCTCCTCTACACAAAGGACAAAACTACCACTACCACATCCTTATACTTTACATGTTTACTCCTCCTATTTCAAAGAAAAGGGAGAAATAGAACTGTAAAGACTTTTGCCCTAAGTCAAGTCAGCATTTTTCTGAAAAGACCTAGATCAACTTCAAGGAAAAGCAATAAGACAATAGTTCCTGCAATAGAGATCCAAACTGTTCACAAACTGCAGGGTTTTGTCATTGCAGAAAGAAAGTTTTGAGGGAAAGGTTCCATTTTCATTACTTTAGTTCAGGGCTGTCAAATTCCAGGCCTATGGGCCACATTGGCCTGCTGGGTGCTTAGATCTGGTCCGCAGGGCAGCCGTGGAAATGATGAATGACTCGCCCGCGGTGCCTCTGCCAGCAAAAAGGTAGCTTGGGAGGGCTGTGCTCAGGGGACCTCCGTTTTCACTGGCAGAGGGCTAGCAAACAAACTAAAAGCAAAACTAAAGGAGAAATGTTTTGCATTTGAGCATCCAAGAAGGGGCAGAAAAGGAAAAAGGGAAAGAGGAAAGACATATTAAAAGAAGGAAAGATGGGAAGAGAGCAAGGAAGGAAAAAGAAGGAAAGGGGGGAAGGAAGAAGTTTATAAAGTTTGTTTATTTGATTTATAGACCGCCCCCTCTCCCCGAAGGGACTCGGGGCGGTGTACAGATATCTCATTAAAAACCGTATACAAAAATAAATACCCTTAAATTCCCATAAAATCGAATTAAACAATAAGCTGTACAAAGAGATAAAAATTAAAAAGAACCTAAAACCCACCCCTAAAAATTTAAAATACAGACTTGAGGGACTAAACTGGGATTAGGCCAGGCCGGCTAAATTGAACAGGTGGGTTTTAAGCTTCTTACGGAAGGAGCAGAGATCGGTGGTTTTTCTAATATCGGGGGGGAGGTCATTCCAGAGAGTCGGGCCCATCACAGAGAAGGCCCTGCTCCTGGGTGTCGCCTGCTGGCACTGCCTAGTGGACGGCACCCGGAGGAGTCCCTCTGAGAGCGGATCGGCCGAAGGGATGTATGGGGCAGGATGCGATCCCGCAAATACCTAGGTCCTGTGCCTAGAAGAATGAAGAGGGAAGGAAAAAGAAGAAGAAGAGGGAGGGAGGGAAGTCCTGCTTTAGCACTTGACCACCAGCAGACGGCAAGGTTCCTCTGAAGGACAAACGGTTTGGCACTCCCTGATCTACCCTTCCTCCGCTAGAGACAATGGATCCCACCCAGCCCTGGTATGGTATGTGGAAAAGACATTGGGAGACAGAGTGAAGGGACACTACTGGTTAGATAAGAGATGGCATAGCCTGCAGCTACATAGCAGGTGGGTCAAGAAGCTCTGAAGAAGTTCCTTGAGCTGTAAAGCAACTGTTAGCCCACCCAGGTAAATCAGAGTGGAAACATGAGTGATGTCAGGCTTACCATGCCCACCCCAGCCGTGCCTCCCAGGTCAAACACAACCCTGATGCGACCCTCAATGAAATCGAGTTTGACACCCCTCCTTTAGTGGAACTACAAATGCTTAGGGGTTAATTGTTTAGACCTCAAACTCAGTCAATGTGGAACTCTGCTTTTCACCTGTTATAAAATCTTGTAGAATTGCCCTTTCTGTAATATTGACACAGAATTTTTGTACGGTAATCAAAGAATCTTTGACTTAAGGCCAAAATTAGGACCAGAATTTCCATTGCTATGAATGAATTCTGCCTGGTTTTACAACCTTTTTGGCCATGGTCCTTAAGCGAAACACTGCATTTAAGTGAATCAAACGTTCCTTAAGCAAATCCGGTTTCCCCCACTGACTTTGTTTTGTTGGAAACTGATCGGAAAAGTTGCTACAACCATTGTAAATACAGTACATATTGGTTGCCAAGCACCCAAATTTTGACCACGTAATTGTGGGGAAGCTGCAATGGTCATAAGTGCAAATACTGGTAGTAAGTCAATTTTTTCAGTGCCATTGTAACTTCAAATGGTGGTAAGTCAAGGTCTACCTATTATTCAAAAGAGAATGGTGGATACCGATAATGATGCATATGTAGAGCAAGCAGTATTTGGACTGGTTTGCTTCTGAATATTGTACCATGAAGGAAGAAACAAATAGCATCTGTGACTTGATACAAAGAGAACTACCATGTTTTCCCCAAAATAAGTCAGGGTCTTATTTTTCTTTTGATACCCCCCCCCCAAATAAGCACCTGACCTTATTTTCAGAGAGGTTTTATTATTTTTGAGGTACAGGAGGCGGTGAGCGTGGTCACCTTATGGCTGCTGCTGTGTTGCAAAATTTTCGGGAAGGACTTATTTTCAGGGGAGGGCTTATTTTAGCGCATGTGCTCAAAAGCCCGATTGGACTTATTATCCGAGGAGGCCTTATTTTTAGGGAAACAGGGTACTTTATATTCTAAGTTTTGAGATCAGCACAGGAACACTTGTTTTGATCCTTCTGCAATATTTTTATAGGATCCTTATCCTCTTCCTGCTTCAATAAAGCATCAGCAATATGTAGCTAGTTACAACTAAACACCACACAGCCTTTCTTGCTTTCCTTTAGCGATTCAAGTTTGACAACAAACATGAGCTAAGATAAACTTTAGAAGCTATAGGGTGATTCTTTGTCAGTGTTATGGCTTGGGTACTCTACAAATTGCACCATGGAAACCTTGTTTATACTTATTATTTCCATATAGATTTCAAACTTACAGATGTGCATAATTTGGCTCACTTGAGCAACCTAGTGTAAATGAATGTTGCTTTTACCAGTGCTGTGCAGTATTTTGTTTGCTGCAGGTTAAACCTGACCTACCAGTTCTTGGAAAACCATATTTAGCTCTGAAACTGCACTTGCAAAAGGATCAGTGGGAAATATGGCTTTCAAACAACCCTCAAGAGTTTTATTAAAAAAAAATAAATGAGTTATGTACTTTTTAATTCAAAACATTTTTTCCAAAATATCTTAAAATTATATAACAATAGTGATTAAATAACGCAATAGTAACAATAGTGATTAAATAACACAATACATCAATAATAAAAAATACACTGTAGACAGTAAAAACCTCAGATATTCTGCACAAGGCTTTCATCCAGAAAGAATATTTAAGTTAACATTTAGTGTGTTCTTATGGATATTACTAATAAGGTTCTGTTACCTTTTTTTTTTTTTATTTATACAGTCTCCATTTGAAACTTTTTCCTCCCTCAAGGGTTCATGAGATCCTTCACTTTAACAAAAAGCATAGCTTGAAAAGAGAAACTAAACAAAAAACAAATGATAGTGTCAAACTGGATGCCTGGTTGAAATATATAATTTAAGTCTGAATAAAATCTCTTTTTTTCCTGCATGGCTTTCTGTTTTGTTTTTCAAGTTCTGAGCAGAAAATGTATTGCTTTGTGGTTTGGTGGTGGTAGTTATTTGGATACAAACTAAAAACTAACTTAATTGATATTTTATAATACTTAGAAAATAATTTTAAAATCCTTACTCCCAAAAGTTGTTGCAAAATATCCACAAAAGTTGGCTTTTATGTACAGATCCCAATTGCATCAGGAGTGACGCCAGATAAAAAGATTTGAGAGCAAATGATGAGGAAGATCCCTTTCTTGAGGCCAAAGTAAATTATATTTTGGGGGAAAGAAATGGTTTCAACTGGCATAAAGCAATTTCTTTGTGCTGGAATTCAGTTATACCACTTTGACTTACATAGGATTGAAAAAAGAACTAAGGATGAAATAGGATGGTAGCAATTTGTGCTAGATTATTCTGGCATTGGTTATAGTAAGTCTCTTTATTAGCAGGACTTGGCATGGGGCCTTTATAGAACCTTATAGATCTGATAAGCCAACATTTTTCTGTTATTTAGAATACTGGAAATGGCCTTATATTGAGTCATTTGCCCAGGGATGTCAAACTTGATTTCATTGAGGGCCGCATCGAGATTGTGTTTGACCTTGGAAGGGGGAATGGCGGGGGGGGCATGGCCAGATCGACATCACTCGAGTCGGAGGGGGCCCTGTGGTGGCCCAAGCACTCTGCCAGCGAAAACAGGCTCCCAAGTTCCATTTTTGGCTGTGATGGCCTCCTGCAACACTCTGCCAGCAAAATCAGAGCTCAGGAGGGACTTCCCATGTTATGTTATGCTTTCACTGGCAGAGGCATCGCGGGCCACTCCTTTGCTGTTTCCAGGACAACTCTGCAGGCCAGATCTAAGCACCCTGCAGGCCGGATTCAGCCCCCTGGCCTTGAGTTTCACACCCCTGCTCTGGCCCAGTAGTAGTCCATCTAACCCAGGGGTGTTAAACTGGCGGTCTGTGGACCAGATGTGTCACACACAGGCAACACCCACCCCAGCTCCGTAAAGAGAAAAAATATGTTGTGACACATCATGTGACGGCAACATGACGTGGCGAGTTTGACACCTGTGATCTAACCGAATTAGGGCTATTGTTAACTGAGCTGCAAGAGTGTGGACAACCATTGGATGGTAGCAACAGGTTTCTAGATGTGTAGCACTAAGTGAAAAGTTGACAACAGTGACCAGCATTAACCAAGGATAGAAATTTCAAGTTTCTATGTCTATATAATTTGTTCTATCTGTTAGAATCCCTTCCCTTTGTTTTGGGCAAAGAAACTCTGTTTGACTTTCACAAGGTACCATATAGAAAGCAGCTTAATACAGACGCAAAATTAAACCCTACACAAAACTTCATATATGTTGTCAGATTAGACTCCATTGCCAATTTAACCCACTCTTTCGAAAAGTGGAAACAAATTTAGAAATTTTTTTTCTTATGTAGTCCTAAGCTGCATCAACAGAAGGATAGTATCAACGTCATGTAAAAATGTAAGTAGGCTTTATACTACCTTGGTAAGACCACAATACTCTGTCCATTTTTAGTCATCGTGATACAAAAAAAGATGTTGAGACTCTAGAAATGGTACAGAGAAGACAAACAAAGAAGATTAGGGGGCTGGAGGCTAAAACACATGAACAATTGCAGGAACTGGGTATGTCTAAGTCCAGTCTAACAAAGAGAAGGACTGGAGGTGACATGATCATTTTCCAATATTTGAGGTGCTGTCACAGAGAAGATGGGCACCATCCTATTCTCCAAAACACCTGAAGGAAGGACGTGACAAGAAATAACAGATGGAAGCTTAACAAAGAACTAAGCAGAAATTTCCTGACTGAGAACAATTAATCAGTGGAATAGCTTGTCCTCCAGTACTTCATCACTGAAGGTTTTTAAGAAGAGATTGGACAGTCATTTGGGTATAGGGTTTCCTGCTTGAACAGGGGGTTTGACTAGAAAACCTTCAAGATCCCTCCCAACTCTGCTATTCTATAAAGACACTTCCAAGTAAAGGGCTAAGGTACAGGTAGTCCTCAATTTATGAACACATTTGAGATCATAATTTCTGTTGCTAAACCAAAGTGGTAGTTAAGTTAATTGTGTCTAATTTTACTTTCTTTTGCAATCGCTTTTAAATGAATCTCTGCATTTATTCAATGAATTCAGTTTCCCTCAATGACAAATCCTACTGGGAAAGTCACAAATGGTGATCACATGACCCCAGGATGCTGAAATTGTCATAAATACATGCTGGTTGCAAAATACCCAAAGTTTGATCATGTGACCATGGGGTTCCTGTGATGGTTACAGAGGCTGCAATTTAATGCCAATGTATCTTCAAAAATTTGCTAAACAAATGGTTTTTAAGTCAAAGACTACCTATAACAGTGATGGCTAGCATTTTTTTGCTCGGGTGCTGAAAGCAAGTCTGTGTGCCAGTGGTGGGTTGCAGGCGTACCGGAGCCTGCCCATAGCACCAGATACCGTTCCGGTACGGTGCTCCGGAGGACCCACCTGCCCGCCTGAGCTCCTTACTGGTCTTTTAAGTCTTTGGCGCTTTCACGTACGCGCACAGTGTGTACAACGCCTGCGCGAAGCTCCGCTGAGCAGCTGGAGCGTTGTGGAGGCTCGCGGAAGCGGTAAGACGCATGCACGCTTCCATGTGGACGACGCCGGCCCCGTTCCAACCATACCAGTTGGAACGGGATCTGGAACCCACCACTGGTGTGTGCCCACGATAGCATGCGCGTACGCCCATGCCCATAATTCAATCCTGCCCGCGCGCCCCATGACCACCTCTGCCCTGCCCCCTGCCCTTGCACTCATTTCCCCCCTGCGCATGCGCACATGACCCCCCGCCCTCTGGAGGCCATTCAAAGGTCGGAAATCAGCTGGCAAGTGCACATATGCGTGCTGCAGCTGACCCAGGGCAACGGCTTGAGTGCCCTCAGAGATGGCTCCATGTGCCACCTGTGGCCCGCGTGCCATAGGTTCGCCATCATGGACCTATAATCTTCTCTGTCCAGCAATTTAAAATGCAATCTGTCTCTGTGTTTGTGTGTAAAGCTGAATTAGGCTTTATTGTTTCTAGGAAAAAAATTGTTTACAATTTTTAAACTAAAGAGCATTCATGATGTACCCATGTTAAGTGTATTAATTTCTATCCCAAAAGTTCATTTAGATACTGGTACCGGTATATGTATTTATAATTTTTTTAATGCATAATCCAGCTCTTTATTTTAGTTGTTTACTCTTGGAAAATGACCAGAGAATGCCAAAATAAAATAAATGTACATATAATTAAATGAAGAGTTCCTCTGAGTGTAATGGGACTTGCTTCCAAGAAAAACATAACCTGTCTTATTGAAAAACACAGGATTTAATTTGTTAGTAAAAAACGTTAACATGGGATCCTATACATACGTCCTTGAAAGTATGTCCTGTAAAATAGAGGCTTCAACACTTACGTTTTATATGTTTCTGTGAAAAATAAATAAATTGGCAATAGTAAATCTGAGCATATGTCTGAATTTTCCAGACCTATTTTAGAAAGCAGAGGGGAATTTGAAGGCTAGTGGTGAACATGCCAATTGTCCTATGGATTTGATTTGAAGATCCCTCACTATAATGCATCACACTTACTCCACTTCTACGTTATTAAGCTACATTAATGATACCTTCCTAACATACTGTCATACCATATAGCAGAATATGGTAAACTTTATATAGTGGCCTCCTGATATATAAAATGGGGATGAAGCCCAAAGCAACACACCTGTTTTGTTTTCACCTTTGAGTGGTGTACCAGGACAAAAGTTAAATTGCATTTAATCAACTTTTACATTAAATTCATACAGTTAACGTTATTATTCCCATGTCTATAAACTTGCCCCCTCCCCCCCCCCAGCTCTTGCAGGAAGAATTACCGCCCAGTAGCAAACATTGGATGGAGGGGGTGGGGAAGACATAGGAGAACTGCAGGCAATTAGTGCAGTTGCAAATTGCGAGCCTTTAGTAAGACTGTCCCCCTCCCCCAGTTTTAGGAGTGCGGTGTACTTTTCTGCTAAACTAACTACGGTTTTCAGAGGCACCAGGGTATATAAACTGCCTATAAACTCTGCATTTAGTTCACGATTAAGAAAATACATCTCTTCCTCTACAAGCTCTATCAAGCATATTCACTGTCCGGAACCCATTTTTTTAAACGAAGAATATTATGTAAGTTCCCGAAGCAGAATCTGCAATGCCTTGAATTCAATTAATCTTCCATGCCTATCGGTAAGAGCAGATGACACGAACAACTGGTGATCTTCTTTCAGATAGAGCCTTGCCTTACGTTTTAATTACTTCCAACCAAAAAGACCCTTCTTTTGCTCCTTTGCCGGAAAAAAAAGTGAGCTATTTTATTTAAGATAGCTTCTATGTAAGTTTGACCACAAATAGCATTAGGAAATTTAACAAGTCCTGTGTGTGTCCCCCCCCCCCCCCCATTTGTCTGACTTTAGCCTGCAGAACTTACTCAGTATTGTGTTTACAGGAAGTGCTTGCTAGGCAGACAGTTTGCTATTCTGGACGGAGTAGTTGATTTGAGTAATAGGTTCACATGATTATATTTGCAAAATTGCAAGTGGGAAAGCTGTGAATTCTAGAGTCCTCGTTTAACTGTCTTCTTTAACCACCAAATTATATAATTTCATGTTACTTTCTCCTCTACTTTCTCAGTTCAGTAACTTAACACATAATATATAACTATATAAACTTTCCTTCTCTATAAAATTGACTGTATTTTTTTTTATTTCTCTATCCGCTCTCCACTGCTGGGAAAAACTAGGAGCTAGCAGATTTAAGTATGTTTGCCGCTTTGATTTGAACAAATATTTTGTAAAAGGGATGCTTATAATAATAAAAGATGGAATACAAATAAATATTTTTAATCAATAACTCAAAACGGTGAACATACCTAATACTTCTTTCTCCTCCTATTTTCCCACAACAACAACCCTGTGAGTTGGGTAGGGCTGAGAGAATGACTGGTCCAAGGTTACCCAGCTGGCTTTCATGGCTAAGGCAGGATTTGAACTCACGCTCTCCCAATTTCCAGCCTGGTGTCTTAACCATTAGATGAAACTGGCTCTAATAAAATTGCCTTTGTTAATTCAAATATTTAGGTACAGATTTGGAAATAGCAGCTATAATTGACTTTTTAAAAAAATATTATAAAATGTCAGCCTTGTTAAGGTTCTTATTCTCCCTTCTCATGTAATTATATCCTGTCTGTCTGTCTACTCACCTTGTACAGCCTTTTAAATAAGAAGACACTAGGAAGTAAAGGACTGTCTTCTTTAGCATTTCAGATGCAGATTGTTGGAGTATTTGGCCACTGCCAAATCATGAGTCAACAATTTGGTAACTTCCAAGTATTTGGACTAAAACTCCCATAATCCCACATCATTGGTCATGCTGGCTGGGATGAATAGGGATTCAATCCTTCTGGAGTATTCTAAACTAGGTATCACTGCTTCAGGTAAATCTCAGTTGTACTTAGGCTGTTCCTACCCAACAGGGTTGTTAGGAAAAATATGGAGCATTTATGCTACCTTAAACTCCCAGAGAATCTAACATCTGAACAAACACATTTAGTTTCTTCTTCGCCTTCCTGGCAGTAGCAGCAGGACTAGTTAAGTTTTCTGCTTGTTATGATTTTTTTTTTACAAAATGTGTCGACTGCTTTAATGTGGGCAAATGGTTTGTGTATGCCTGCAGTCTAATGCTTTACTCCAAGCTGAATGATTGTCACGTGATGTGATTCCTTTTTGTAGCTGACTAAAGGGCTGTTTGCTTATCACAAAAGGCTAAATGCAAAGGTGATGATAAAGACATTTTCCTGCCAGGGCAGTGACTGAGAAAGGAAGGGTTTTGAAAATATCCTGCTCTTTCATTGCCCCCAAAGCTCAAAACTTTGGTGACTATGTCAGCCTCAACAAAAGTATTTTTGTATATTTCTCATTTGCAATGTTATTTAAAAAGACAACAGCATCAGGCAAGTTCATTTCAAGAATTAAGCTCTTTAAGAAGTATATTTTTCACACATTGTTAAAAAAATATTGCTATGAATTTATTGAAAATGTGGTTCCAAGTATTTATTTTGCTGAAATGACAGTACACTTGCTTAGTAGATTCACAAAAAGGAAATATTGTGGTATGTATTTTGTCACTGTCTGATCGAGGAAAATAAAAAACAATAGAATATTTGCCTCAGAGTTGTTACCTGTAAATTATTCCTACAAATGCATTTTAAATACTCATTTCCCCATAATTAAGCACTTTTCAGTGGTGGCTTGGGAATTCTGGGAGTTAAAGCCCATATATCTTAAAAGTTGATAAGGTTGACAAACACTGAGTTAAACCAGTCTTCTCCAGTTAATTTATGGGGAAGTTCATTAAAAGATTGAATCTTTTAAAATAGCTACTGGGGAAGATGGTTTTGTTAGAAAATGCAGTATTTTCTACAGAAAGGATTAATATTTCATGGTAGCCAACCAAGGTGGACAGTCACCCTTCCAATTTATCTACAATATGCTCAAGAGGCCAGGCCTGAGATTATATACCAATATTCCCCATACTGTACTGGCAGTGATTAGGATAGGCTGACATAACTGATTGCATTTATAGATTACAGCAGGGGTGTCCAAACTTGACAACTTTAAGACTTGTGGACTTCAACTCCCAGAATTCTGGGAGTTGAAGTCCACAAGTCTTAAAGTTGCCAAGTTTGGACACCCCTGGATTACAGTAAGACAAAATGGGAATTATTTGCTTGTTGAACCCACACAATGCATGAATGCAAACTCTGTGATCTGTAAACTATGTTTTATAGTTTGATGTATTGAGAAAATACAGTCAGTTGTCTTTTATTTACTAAACCAACTAAAGGAACCATTGTTTAAGAAATGTTTAAACCTGATCTGAATCTACATCAGTACTGAAGCAAAGCTTCTGGATGGGACAACAATCCATTATTATAAATGGTTGATAGAGGCAAGTGAAAGTCTTTCAAAAAATAGATCTCAGTTACTCTAGTGACTTGAATTCAAAATTAGTCCTTAGAGTAAACCCACTCAAATTATAGGGATTTACATGAGTCACAAACTCTACTCATACTAATTTAAAATCGTTTACTTGAAGTGTGACTAAGTCTAGAATCAATCCATAATTGTGAAATTTATGTGTAAACCACCAAATCATTGGAGTGATTAAAAACTTCCACATGTTGCATTTTACAGAATAAAATGTGTGGTAACAATTATTTTATTCTCCTTTTTTATTCCTCTCTTGTGTTTTAATATAGCAGGAAACAGCTTCATGTTTACCTAGAAATAGTCATGGAAGAACATTTTGCATTAGAAAGAGAGACAACAAAAGAAAACTTTGGCAACTGATAGCTTCATGCAAAAACTTATTTTATTTATTATGAAAGAGTACCTAATGCTGGAGCCTAGAATTTAAAGTAAAGAAGAACTGGCAATATACAATACAATACAATAGTAGAGTTGGAAGGGACCTTGGAGGTCTTCTAGTCCAACCCCCTGCCTAGGCAGGAAACCCTATACCGCTTCAGACAGATGGCTATCCAACATCTTCTTAAAGATTTCCAGTGTTGGGCATTCACAACTTCTGGAGGCAAGCTGTTCCACTCAGTGGCGTAGCGTGGGGGGTGCAGGGGGTGCCGGCCGCACCGGGCGCAACATCTGGGGGGGCGCCCTGACTCACCCCGCGCCGCCCTTTGCCGGACTGTGGCCGCCTCTTTCCGCACCCGGCTTGGCCCGCGAACTAAGCTCCCCGGCCCCGGCCCGCCCAGGCCCCTCCTGCGCACCGCCTACCTCCCAGCGGAGCCGCCAAGACCCGCCGCGCCTCCCCCACGGGAGCCGAAGGAGAGCGGCGCTGCGCTCCGTCTGCCCACGGTTGCAACACCACCGCGTCCTCCCGCTCCGCCTGGAGCGCCCCGGGGAGCCGGCGCCTTCCCGAAGCCCCCGGTGCGCCTCCCACCCCCGCGGCACCTGCTTCCCTTCAGTTGAGCCTTTTCCCGCTGCCCTGTCGAGCTCCTCCTCGGGAGGAAGGCAGGAGGCCCGCATGGAGAGCCTCACTTGACTGATGCGGACCAAGGGGCAGCTGCAGTCGGGCCACCCTCGGGTTAGGGGGCGCAAATTACTTGCCCCGGGTGCTGACAACCCACGCTACGCCACTGGTTCCACTGATTAATTGTTCTAACTGTCAGGAAATTTCTCCTCAGTTCTAAGTTGCTTCTCTCCTTGATTAGTTTCCACCCATTGCGTTTTGTTCTACCTTCAGGTGCCTTGGAGAATAGTTTGACTCCCTCTTCTTTGTGGCAACCTCTGAGATATTGGAACACTGCTATCATGTCTCCCCTAGTCCACATCTTTTCTACATCGTGGTGACCAAAACTGAATGCAGTACTCCCAAGTGTGGCCTTACCAAGGCATTATAAAGTGGTATTAACACTTCACGTGATCTTGATTTTATCCCTCTGTTGATGCAGCCTAGAACTGTGTTGGCTTTTTTGGCAGCTGCTGCACACTGCTGGCTCATATTTAAATGGTTGTCCACTAGGACTCCAAGATCCCTCTCACAGTTACTACTACTGAGCACGGTACCACCTATACTGTACCTGTGCATTTCGTTTTTGTTGCCTAAATGTAGAACCTTACTCTTTTCACCATTGAATTTCATTTTATTAGATAGTGCCCAATGTTCAAATTTGTCAAGATCCTTCTGTATCTTAAGCCTATCTTCTGGAATGTTGGCTATTCCTGCCAGCTTGGTGTCATCTGCAAATTTGATGAGTTCCCCATTTATTCCCTCATCCAAATCATTGATGAAGATGTTGAAGAGTACTGGGCCTAAAACAGAGCCTTGGGATACTCCACTGCAATACCTCCCTCCATGTAGATGCAGTTCCATTGAGGACTACACTATATGGAAAAGATAGTGATTATATAATAGCAAATAAATGGTTAATAGAGAATTCCAAAGAATTTGCAAGCATAAAAGTTGGTATTTCAAATTTTGAGCAACGAATACCCCCCTTCAAAAAAAATAGTTTTATTTCAAATGCAAATAATCTGCATTTAGTACAATAATACAAAATATTTGAATGTAATTAATTAATCACCCCATAAAGAATGATTTATTTACTTTAAAAATTGTGCAATAAATGCAGAAGATCTTAAGCCAAAAAAGAAGGCATTCAAAATGATTCTTTCTCGTGGGAACTTGCAATTAATGACCACAGTAAGAAATTTTTATGTTTAGAGTTTTAGTCAGCCCAGGATATTCTGTTCCAGGGTTCCTTGAAGATTTTGCTCTCAGGACCCCTCCCCATTTTTACAAATTATGGAGAACCCCCCAAAGATCTTTTGTTTGTATTCATCAATAATTAACATATCAAAAATTAAAATGGGCACATTCACTACTACTTCTCACAGTTGTTTGATGTGATTTCAATATGGTTTTCTTTTCAACATAGGCTGGCAAATAATTTGGATTTCGAGAAACTGAGGGGCTCTTCTGGGACCCACAGGGATTTTAGGGCCCCCCACTTTAAGAAATGCTGCTCAGTTGTGCTTCTGAATCCTGGTGACTTTAAGACGAGTGCGCTTCAATTCCCATGCTGACTGGAGAATTCTGGGAGTATTTATTTATTTTTATTTATTTATTTATTCCTCACCATTATTATTTTTATAAATAACCCAACTGTGAATACATGCAATAAATAATCTTTTCTTCTCCTAGTTCCCCCTAACAACCCTGTGATGGTTTGGGCTTAGAGAAAGTGAGTAGGCCAGTGATAGCTAACCTTTTCTCCTTCGCGTGCTGAAAGTGTGTGCATCAGCGCTCACCCACATCCATAATGCAATGCACAAGTGGCACCCCCCTGCGTGCCCCCCCTGTGCATGTGCACATGATCCCCTGTTCTCTCCCCATGCATGTGTGCACGCTCCCCCCACTTTCCTAAAGCCTCTTGGGACCAAAAACGGGCCGCAGGGAGGGGTGCCACAACCCCTATGCAACCCCCGCATTTCCCCCCCCCCCCCGCATGCATGATCCGAAAATCACCTGGCCAGCAGAAGGCATACGCACATGCGTGATGGAGCAGAGCTGGATGATGGCTCACGTTTTTTGTTTTTTTTTAATTGGATTGATATGCCGCCCTTCTCCCAAAGGACTCACGTGCCCGCAGAGAGGGCTCCACGTGCCACAGATTCACCATCACGGGACTAAGCCAAAGGCACCCAGTTGGTTTCCATGCCAAAGGAGGGATTAAAAGCCTAATCAATTGGCTTCTAGCCTGGTGTCTTGAAGTCCATACATCTTAAAAGTTGCCAAGGTTGAGAAACCCTGCTTTCTTTTATTCCCACTGGGTCAGGCCTTGTATATTGTCTCCCTTTCCCCAATATCCCAAATTCTGCAAATTCTGATCTTCTTGATGTGACCTTGATGGTTGACCTCATGGTTTCAAAGAGTTCTGTATTACCAAATCTTGGTCACAATAGCTAACAGTAGCTCAGCAACCTGGGGTGGTCATGGAAAAAAGCTAAGCAGCATCAGCTGTGTTTAGGAGAGCTGTGCTGTGCTACAGAAATAATTGGCGCATAGGAGTTAATGGGTCTGTATATGTAGTTCCTATCTGCAAATATTTAAAACACTCGTCTTTTCTTGGGATGGAAGGACTGCCCTTTACAGCTGCCATATAATCCTTGAAAAAAATGCAACTGCTTTAAAGATCTGCAGGTAGTTGATATATTCACACCCTACACAATCCAAAGCACCTTTCTGGAATTAACTGCACTGGTTAACCCTTCTTAAGGGCTTCCAGTGATGGAAAAGCCACAACTTCTTGATAGGTTTCCATCCATTACCACTTGTCCTGCCCTCAGATGCTTTGAAGAATAGGGTGATCTGCCTCTTCTTTCTGACATCCCACCAAATATTGGAAGACTGCTATTATGTCATTCCAGTTCCTGCAATCATTCCTGATACGTTTCAGCAAATGATTCATCACCCAACTAGGGAATATCATCAGGATATAGAAGAGAGTGGGGTTCACCCTCTTTTTATATTCAGCAATTTATCTGGGGAGAGGATTTCCCATTCATCCATCCATCCATCTGCTTGGCAATAGTCCAAACCTTTGCAGCTTGGTGGCCCAGCTGGAGGTGGGGGAGAGGGGAACTGGGGTGCATGCGAGTGCAGTTTAACTTGCGTAAGTTGAGTTCTGCACACGTGTATGCGCCTTCCTCATGCAAGTCAAGGTCCGCCAGGCATGTGACCCAATTTGAAATAGGCCATGGCCCGGTAGTAGGTTGCGGCCCAGGGGTTGGGAACCCCTGCGCTATGGGATCCATAAAGGAGAACATGCAGTGTTAGGGCTGCTTACTGTGTGCTCTTGTTCTATAATTAAGGAGTATATCCTCTGTCAGCCTGAAGGCCACATTAGATCTTGTGTAGTGGTATGTTGAGGGATATGCTCCAAAATGAATGGGGCCAGGTTCCATTTAACGAGGGTGATTCAGGAATTTTAAGAGGTGGAATGGGTGCTTTCAATATCTGCACGGTTAAAGGCACCCACATAGCCTCCATTAATGCAAAAGGAGGGGGGGGCTATAGAAAAAGTATAGTTGGGGGGGGGGTCACCTATCATCCGCACCAGGTAAGTTGAAAGTAAATGTTAAGCATTTCTTGCAAATGTGATTGCCATGCTTTATTACCAAATGTGTTGTCAGTATGAAACAATTTTTAAATTAAAAAAACAGGATGCATATATTAAATATGTGCATATGTATACCTGTATGCACATGCAAATTCAAGAGCTGTTACAGACACAAAGGAAATGGGCAAAAGTTACATCTTGCTAGAAATGTTGTACTACATTGCAACCACTGCTGCATTGATCACAGCTGCAGCTGCCAATTTTTTTTGAGGGGGGGAATAGCCGATGTATGTAACCAAGTTGAATTCTGCTTTTGTTTTAACCCAGGGAAATTCTGACTTAATTGAATGCAAGGAGATGAAATGCATACTGAAGTTACTCCTCATCCATTGATTTCCTCTTTCCCTTTTGTTAGATTGCTTACTGGCCCTTTAAGACGGAAGGAAATGCACACACAAAGATTGAAAGTGATATTATCAAGGGATCTCTGCTGCCAATTTTCCAATGACTAAGGAGAATGCTAGACTGGAATCTATTACTGTTTATTTCTCCTGCTGGAGTCATGCCTGAAGGAACCTGAACTACTATGGGATAGTAGTAATTACTATGGGGTAACAGTCTGAGTGACAGATATGGCACAAGAAGAACAGTAAGTGCAAGAGTGGATAATTCTGGATCAAATCTGATTTTGGCCAATTACTCATATTTTCAGTGCTGGGCGAACTGGTTGTTAATTCATGTGCCGCCTACCTCTGGTAACACGGTTAAATGAATCTGGCTTCCCAATTAACACTGCTTGTCGGAAGGTTGGAAAACGAGATCACGGGACATGCAACTGTCATATAGATGAGTTGGCATCTTAATTTTGATCACGGGACCAATGGTAAGTGTGAAAAACACTCTTCTCGTGCCATATCCGTCATTGACATTGGCAATCATGTTAGCGATCCTATTTTTATCAACAGCTGCATGAAAAAGTGCTGCTGAGTTTTGTTCAAACCAGTCCCTTAGATTTTGAAGCCATGATGTTGTTCTTCCGCCTGGACCTCCTTTGCCTTCAATTTTTCCCTGGAGGATTAAGTGAAGGATGCCGTATTTTTTCTGGGTGTCTCATCACACGCCCAACTTTTCTAACTTTTGCTTTTTTATGGTTTTGATAATTTCCCTTGGCTTTCCCAGGTGGCTTTTCGCATCCTCATTTCTGATTTTGTCAATCTAACTTATACGTAACAGCTGCCTGTAAATCCATGTTTCAAATGCTTCTCGTCTCTTCAAGTGGCTTTCTGCCAGAGACCAACTCTCCACTCCGTAGAGCAGGATGGAAATGATGTAGCATCTGACAAGCCTGATTTTCAATCTTAGGCTTATGTCGTGAGGCAGAAGACCTTTTTCATTTTGAAGAATGCTGTTCGAGCTTTCTCTATCCTTGTTGAAAAACAGTCATAAGTCATTATTTTCAGCCACTGAACAAGTGGTTCTTACGTCTAGCACCGTGATGGCGAACCTATGGCACACGTGCCACAGGTGGCATGCAGAGCCCTCTCTGCTGGCACACCAGCCCAGCTCCACTGCACATGTGTGTGCACCTCCCAACAGCCAGTTGGTCTTTGGGTCTCTGCCACGCATGCGCGAGGGGTGGGGCACAGGTGGGGGATGCACATGCATGGGGGGCGCATGCACTGGGTGCACTCTCATTGCATTTTGGGGCCTCGTGCGGTGCCCGGGTGCCCTGTTTAGGGCCTGGAAAGCCGCCTGCACCAACCTGAAAGCCAAAAATGGGTGAGGGGGCGGGCCGCATGCGGGGAGGTTGTGTGGATGTAGGTGGAGTGCAGGGGAGTTGCGCATGCATGTGTGGAGGGAGCGCAGGTTTGCATGCACGTTGGAGAGGTTTGCATGCTCATGCACAGGGGCGCACGGATTGTATTATGGGTGTGTGTGCGTGTATGCGCTTCGGCATGTGACTACAGAAAGGTTAGCCATTACTTGTCTAGGACTACCTGTATTCTCACGAATGAAGGAGAATATACGTGTCCCAGAATAATGTTGCAGGGTCAAATCTGGGTCTGTTACTGGGGCCAGATGTTTAGTCTTCCAAACTTTCGGACTTGTGCTGGAGCCCATCTTTAGAGAACTTCTCTCTAGCTTCGAAGTTCCCTGAAGATGAGCTCCAGCACAAGTCCGAAAGCTCAGAAGACAAAACCTCTGATCCTGGTGACCAACCCAGATGGGATACCTGTACTCTACCACTTGCCCCATTTAAAAAGTTAAGTGTCCAATTTGTCCCTGAACATAATAAGGTGCTGGAAGGCATCTAGAGAGCAAAAAGGCGGAGAAAGATAGGATAAGGGAGATTTATACCTGGAGCAGGCCAAATTAAAATATGCTTTTTATTAATCAAGAGAAATAGGGAGTAGTTTTATTACAACCTATAGGCAACAGGAATCATTGCATATGTCCAAAGGTACAGCCAAAGAAAGAGAAAAAAATCCTGAATATTTTCAGATTTTGAACCATCAGCCTATGTGGCTATATTTTTATCTACTAACTGTATAAACAATGAGCATCTAAAAATACTTCCTGTTGCAGTCTTCCGGTACTTTTGGAGTTGAAGTCTAGCACATTTCCCACAAATATTTACCACTGTCCGACTGTGCCATAACAGGGTCATTTGTGAGGATCGGAGCTTGGAATTTAATTCATGGTGCAAATCAAAAGCTGAACTTTAGAACTATGCTCCAGCTGTCTAATCTTATTTCTCTTCCTTACTCATTTTTCTTCCGTAACTTTTTTTTAAATTAAAAAAAACAAATTTGGGAGGTCTCAGTCTAGAAATATTGACACAGAGAGAGACACACGTAATATGTTCTTCCTAAGTAAATAGTTGCTTTTCTGCCAGTTCTGATTATTTGGAAAAGAGAAGCTAAATTCAGATATCGCCACCATAAAACAGCTGATTTCCAGTGAAAGCAGGAACAACACTATGCCTGATTTGGCAGTCTTTTATGTGTATGCTTCTGTTATTTACCTAACACATTTCTGCCCTGATCTTCAGCTCTCATAAGAGCCTTGGAAGCAGATTTCAGAATGCAACAAAATATTGTGAACAGTTCCAATTCCAATCAAAGCCTTAATTAATTTTAAAATGACAGCTAGTCCTCGACTTACAACCATTTATTTAGTGAGCGTTCGAAGTTACAACATCACTGAAAAAAGTGACTTATGACTTTTGTTTACATTTATGATCATTACAGCATTCTCGTGGTCACATGATCAAAATTTAGCTACTTGGCAACTGGCTCATATTTACCGTTTCCCTGAAAATAAGACCTCCCCGGATAATAAACCCAATCGGGCTTTTGAACGCATGCGCTAAAATAAGCCCTCCCCTAAACACAGCAACACAACACAGCAGCAGCCATGAGGTGACCACACTCGCCGCCTCCTGCACCTCAAAAATAATAAGACCTCCCCGAAAATAAGGCCAAGTGTTTATTTTGGGGAGGGGAGGTGTCAAAAAAATATGACCCTGTCTTATTTTTGGGGAAACATGACGGTAGCAGTGTCCCCAGGGTCATATGATCAACTGTTGCAGCCTTCTGATAAGCAAAATCAATGGGGAAGCCAGATTCACTTAATAACTGTGTTATCAATTTAACAATTGCCGTGATTCAGTTAACAACTGTGGCAAGAAACATTGTAAAATGGGGCAAAGCTCACTTAACAATGATCTTACCTAGCAACAGAAATTTTAGGCTCAGTTGTCGTTGTAAGTCAAGGACTACATGTATAATGAAAACTCTTTTAAGGGTTAAAAAGCAACCACAAAGAATAGTAATGTTTTATTGCTCACCTAGGTGGCACAAGGGTAAGGTACACATGAACTGTGCCATCACAGAAAATTTCATTCTTTGTTTTTTTCCATCCACAGAATTTCCTTGGTGAATGTATCAATATGGGTTTGAATGATCTTGCATACAGATCCATCTTCAAGAAAGGAATTCTGTGGCGAGTGGGTGAGTTATCTTAAGCAGTGGATTCCTGACCATTGAGGATTTTATTAAAAGTTTCAAAAGGTATTTTTAAAGAGCAATCTGTCTGCCATATTTAATTTGCAACCTGCTTTTATTTTGTAAAAAAGGCAACATGCATAATGTTCTTTCCCCCCCCCCTTTTTTTTTCCCCACACAACAACCCTGTGAGGTTTGGGTTTGGGCCAAGAAGAGATACAGAAGGTCACTAAGCCAGCTTCCATGCATAAGGGAGGACTAGAACTCATAGCCTCCCAGTTTCTAGTCTGACATTTCAACTTCTGTGTGCCAAATTATCATCTACTCATGGTATAATAATATCATCTTTACTACCTTAAACTGGTGGATTTTTGAAGCACTATTTGAAAGCATCCCCACCCCCCAAAATCTAGTCTGACATTTCAACTTCTGTGTGCCAAATTATCATCTACTCATGGTATAATAATATCATCTTTACTACCTTAAACTGGTGGATTTTTGAAGCACTATTTAAAAGCATCCCCACCCCCCAAAATCTTGGTTCATATGTCCATAATTAGTTTTATCATTGTTTATTGAACAAACTATAGTAGTTTGGTTTATACACGAGCTCATTTTAGAGTTGTGAAGAATAACCTTGAGAGTGTTGTAATGTACTGAAGGAGCACCCACACACTTTTGATATACAAATTCTGCTTCAGCACAGTTTTGCACTTCCAGATCTGTAAGCCCTCATGTGACAGGAAAATACATTTTATTATGATTATCTAAATGGTTGCAGAGCAGTGTATAAGCATACAGGTTTCCTGGTTGTCTTTTTAAAGTACAAGTTAAATGATTAGTTGAACCAAACGAAGAGGAAGGAAGAAAGAAAACATGGGCTCTGTGGGAGGCTTGGGGTATATATATTTTTTCTGTCTGCATTCCAGTTTTTAATACATGTAATGCATTCAAAGAAAAGCAATTTCATCAGAGGTAAGAGTCAGAGTAAGAGTCGCTTCTTGTTTCCTGAACGTAAAATGTCTGCATTGGGAATGGGGATAGAGCAATTACAGGAGTGGTAATTAGATTAGATGACAATCAGGGTTAATTACTTCGGATTGCAGTAGGTAGGTGTAAATAAGTTTCAGGTGGTACATACATATACATATACATATATACACACACACATACACACACACACACATATATATATATATATATATATACATACACACAAGCACACACACACATATACATACATATATTCCAGTGGTGGGTTATGGATCTGTACCGGTTGGAACGGGCCCGGCATCGGCCACATGAATGCGCGGCACACGCATCGTACCTGCCAGCGATGCCTCCGTGATGCTCCAGCTGCTTGATGGAGCATTGCGCAGGCACTGTATGCACCATGCATGGAAGCCCCGAAGTCTTTAAAGGACAGGTAAGGAGCTCAGGCAGGTGGGTGGGCCTTCTGGAGCACCGCACCGGAACAGTACCCAGTGCTCTGGGCAGGCTCCGGTACGCTTATACCGGAGGTGTACCGGAGTGCATTGCCTGCAACCCACCACTGATACATACATACATACATACATACATACATACATACATACATACATACATACATACAAAGGTTTTGGCTCAGAGAAATTCTGAATCAGCTCTGTATAGGTAAATTTCTACTCTTGGCTATATATGAAGAAACCCATGAACCAATCTCATTCCAGAAATATAATACATTCTGAATCTTCTACATAATAGGACATTCCCTCTGATTTATTCCTGTATATCTGGATTTTATGCTTTTAGAGAAAGTAAAGATTATGCAGTAGTATCCCCCCACCCCCTTCTTAAGAATTCCTTTCTAGACTGGAGATGTGTTTTGGCTTGCCCCAATTCTGCAATAAACACACGTGAATCTATATAATGACAATACCAATTCTAAACATTTTTAACTCTTGCGATAAGAACATGATTAGAGTTACAAGTTTATTCATTCATTCAGTTCCTCCTCCAAATTGCTTGAAAGTTTTATGGCAGAACGCACACTGTAAAATAGAGATAAAATTATTATTTTTTAAATCAAGACTCCCACCCCCACCCCCCAAATAGACACACAAACCCAAGGGAAAAAGACATCATGCATATTATGACAACATTGTGGAATTGATACAGATTACGTATTACATCCGTTTGATTGTATCATAAGTACAAGGGTGTCAAACTCGCTTCGTCACATGTATATTGCAACTTTTCCTCCTTTGCTAAAACAGGAGTGGGGTGGCCTTGTCCGGCGTGTGACACATCCAGCCTGCGGGCCGCAAATTTGACACCCCTGATAAAGTAGGTGATATCATTCATCTCCTTTCATCCCTCTAGAATGAATAAATCATATTTTAACATTTCACAGACATTTCTCTCGTTCCTACTGTTTTGAAGCAAAACTCGTGTTTACAGAATGTGCAAGGTTAGGCTTAAATAGCAACTCAGAGTACTGCCTTCCTCCCTTTCTCTTTGAGGGCATTTCCATACGCGACATTACAATTCAATACAATACAATAGTAGAGTTGGAAGGGACCTTGGAGGTCTTCTAGTCCAACCCCCTGCCTAGGCAGGAAACCCAATACCGTTTCAGACAAATGGCTATCCAACATCTTCTTAAAGACTTCCAGTGTTGGGGCATTCACAACTTCTGGAGGCAAGTTGTTCCACTGATTAATTGTTCTCACTGTCAGGAAATTTCTCCTCAGTTCTAAGTTGCTTCTCTCCTTGATTAGTTTCTACCCATTGCTTCTTGTTCTACCCTCAGGTGTTTTGGAGAATAGTTTGACTCCCTCTTCTTTGTGGCAACCCCTGAGATATTGGAACACTGCTATCATGTCTCCCCTAGTCCTTCTTTCTCTTAAGCTAGACATACCCAGTTCCTGCAACCGTTCTTCATATGTTTTAGTCTCCAGTCCCCTCATCATCTTTGTTGCTCTTCTCTGCACTCTTTCTAGAGTCTCCACATCTTTTTTACATTAGAATACTTGCAGTTGGTCAATGCACCCATGGGTGGACAATCAATGGTTTAATTATTGATTGATGTTTATTCTGTCTTTATTGATGGTTTACTCCAGGCAGCATCCATACCTAATGCTCCTGACTCCTTATTTCCCCTATAATAAGAATCCTGTGACTGAGAGTCTGACCCAAAGTCACCCAGCTGACTTTCATGCATAACTGGAATTGAAAGTCACCTGGTTTTTCTAGTCTGGGTGTCTTAACCACTAAACCAAAGTGGCTCTTTCAATTCATAAGGATATTTATTGAATGAGTGAAATTTTGAATCTGGGTTTCCAGTTCTAATCCAACAATTTAACTTTCTGGTGGTCTTCGATTTACAATCTAATTGGGACTGAAATAGCCAATGCTAAGAGATGTGATTGTTAAGGGCTCTATTTGTTGAAACAATCTACCTTCAGATTATCTTGGTTAGAATTTCAAGTCGCTTCTGATCTTTTGCCCATCTATTGAGGCCCTGTGGGTTTGGAGAAGATATGTATGAAACAGACAGTGGGCTAGAATAGAAAAGATATGAGAAAAGGGAATTCCTTTTCTTGATCCCCCCTCCCCCCCCCCATCATGAGCTGCAAGCTGGTGGACAGGCAACATGGAGAAAAAATAAATAGAACATCCTGAGTAATTTGCTTAAGTCTTCGCCTATTATTTGCATAAGGGGAGGACCTGTACTCCTTCTGATATTGCTTGTCTTAATTCTCCATCCCCACTACATATCCTCAGCTTCCAAATGCCAAACTCAACACTTAATAATAATCAGAGTAGAGCTGGAAGAGACCTTGGAGGTCTTCTAATCCAGGGGTCACCAACCTTTCGGACCTCAGGGACCACTAAATTCATAATTTTAAATCCCACAGACCACTAACATGAATTTTTTTTTAAAAAAGATAAATAGTATTTAGTGCAATATAAAAAATGCAAATAATTTTTCTGCGGACCACCAAAATGTTCTCATGGAACACCAGTGGTCCATGGACCACCGGTGGGTGACCACTGTAACTAGTCCAATCCCCTGCTCAAGCAGGAGACCCTATACCAGGCCTGTCAAACTGGCAGCCCAGGAGTTGGACGTGTCACACGCAGGCCATGCCCAGCTCCACAAAGGCAAAAAACATCACGCTACATCACAATATGTGACGTAATCGAATTTGACACCCGTGCCATATACCATTTCAGACAGGTGCCTTAAAAGCTAAAATTTGATAAGTCGTAATATCTGCCCCTGAATCCTATGGAGCCCTTGCCTGCCTTTCTCAATCTCAACAACTTTAAGATGGGTGGAACTTCAATATTTTCACTTATGTTCCACATAGTGGGAGAGAAAAAGCAAACAAACCAACATTTGCAGTAATAAGGGCCTGCCTGTTAACCTTCAACAAGAGACTCAGCTTATTCCCTCCCTGGTAAATGTTGAACATGTGCTGAAACTGACCTGTTAAACGCAAGCAATAGTTAGTAACTGATTTAGTTAGGTTGATTGCCTTTATTATATTTGGAATTCTCCATGTGTGATTGTTGTCTTCTCTTCTTCTCTTTTATTCCCATCTACATTCCTTTTTACATCTAGGATTTGGGTTCAGTTGGTTTAAGAAGAGATTTTCCCATTAAGGCCTTCCCAATATGCAAGACTGCATGATTGCACAGCTATTCTGCCCCACCCCACCCCCATGCCATTTGCACAAGTCTTTTTACATTCCTAGCTTTCAGCAGGAAGATGCAAATTACCTTCCTCCTTTCTATTTTCCTAGAACTGGGCTGAAGCAAAAAGTCTTGGTAAAACACCTAAGAAAGCTAGAAAGGCAAAGCTTGCACTTGACTGATAGAACTACAACTTATAAATTTCTGGAAAACCTCGGAAAAAAGAGATCTGCCAGTTATCCCTCCTCTCAGTTTGTCACACACCCTGTGTTAAGATTAGCTGAGGAGGGCCCCACTCATGGTCCCACACAGAAACAAGGTCTTCTCCATGGCAGTGCCCCATACTGGGACATTCTCTTGGTACAGAATGGCGAACCTCACAATGTCTTACTTCAAAGGTCAACTTGATTTCATTTGTAAGGAATGAGGTATCTGTAGTGTAACCTCTGTCCAGCTCTGCCCTTTTATATGAAATGCTTCACATTCTGTAATGGCTTGCATGTTTGATTACTCTTCACTATTTTGTGGCTGACTACTTTAACCAAACTGGGTTTTTTGTTTTTTTTTTTTAATATGGATAGGCCTGCAGCTTATTGTTTTATCTACCCTGCCCCAGGCTCTGTTTGGAGGAAGAGTGGCATTAAAAATAAATAAATATATCTCTATTTATATAAATAAATTTAAATAAATATATATCTATATTTTTGTATCCACTTTGTTTTAATATGACTGTACACCGCCCCGAGTCCTGTCAAGGAAAAGTCGCGGTCTATAAATTAAAGTATTATTATTATTATTATTATTATTATTATTATTATTATTATTATTATTATTATTAAATACAGAACAATTTGCTATAGTTTAGCAGGTTTCCATGCACTACAAATATCAGATGGAGGTAGCGCTGAGAAAGGCCTAAAAAAGGTTTAAAACCTGAAGCAGCTGCTACGCAGGCAGGGGGGGTGCAGCGAGTATATTGTTCAGGGGCCCATGGAGCTCAAAGGGGCAAAATTTTTAAATTTTTACAAAAGCAAATTTTTAAGAAGAAAAACAATATTGGATCATTTAAAGCATATGTTAAAACTTCACAGGCAGCAGGTATGGAATCTGGATCTTACCGTCCCAAATAGACAGTAAACAAGGAAGAACAAAAGAGGGGAGGAAAATTCAGCATATTAGTTGAGTACAATTAAGGTTTGAAGGAAGAGTTACAGTCAAAGGCAATGTGGAATAGGTAGATCTTTAGGAAGGATGTCAAAAAAAAAGGAGAAAAAAAAGTGCTATTGATGTTTAGGGCAGGGTTTCCCTTCACTGACAAAACAGGAGGAGATATTTAAAAATATATTTTAATATATTTGCAAGTATGTTTGAATGTAATTAATAAATGTACAATTGTGATATTATTGATTTATGTGTCCATGTGTAATTCAGGGGGCCCATGTTAGTCTTGTTCCAGCACTTAATAATCCTCTCGGCCCTCCTGCTTCTAGTGTCCCTTATATGCAAATTAATGGAAATGGGAAGCAGCTTCCTGTGTTCTCAAACTTTTGCATTTCAAGGAAGTTTATCTTACAGATCTGTCTTGGGAGTTTCTGGCGTTCTAAGAAACAGAACCAGGAAACAAGTCAATGCAGACTTCTGCAAATTTCAAACTTGTTGGGATGATCTCTGGCTTTTTATTGCCGCGATTTGATGCCAAGTATTATTGCTATGGAGATAAAGGAAATGTCTGCATTTGTACTGGTGAAAATAAAAATCCAGGGAATTGCATGACTTATGGTTTAGAAGCCAATGATTCACCTTGAAAGTATAACTGAAAGTTCTCTTTAACAGCAGGGTGCACATGCGACAGAAGGGAACTTAGTTGCTGAGAGCTTCCTCAAGACACATAACTCATAAATTAAGAAATAGAAAAAAAACCTTTACATGAAGAAAGCTGACCTTTGCCACTGAAATCATTCTGCGTCCTAATTTAATGCATGTGTAATTACTTGAACTCTGTATCTGTATGTTAAGGGTTCTTTGCATCTCAATTTTATAAACATTACAAGAAAAAAAAATGCAGAATAGCTTTCAGCTACCAGTGCTGTAGTCTTGCAGAATGCACTTTGATGGGATTTTTCCCTTGGATCAAGTGCTCTCCCCCCCCCCAAAAAAAAAATTAAACTCCCATTGTTAAAGGAATGCAGTACTGCACTGTACTTCCTTTCAGAGATTTAGAGGAAACAAAAAAAATGAGGAAATAGTTTTCTAAGCTAATAAGCATTACTAAACAAAGAATAATCATGGAGATAAAGAGAATGGGAAAGCTTTTGTGCAATGGTAAAATAAATAAATCTCTGCAGTTTACAAAAGGTGAGGAGCAGAAAACAGCAAAGAAGGTGACCAGGCAAATAAAATTAGGAACCGATTAAGGAAAATATTTGTAGCTCAGGGTTGAAACAGTAATAGTACTTAGACTTATATACCACTTCATAGTGCTTTTACAGCCCTCTCTAAGCAGTTTACAGAGTCCGCCTATTGTCCCCAACAATCTGGATCCTCATTTTGCCAACCTCGGAAGGATGGAAAGCTGAGTCAATCTTGAGCCGGTGAGATTTGAACTGCTGAACTGCAGCTAGCAGTCAGCTGAAGTAGCCTGCAATACTGCACTCTAACCACTGCGCCACCTCGGCTCTTTTAATTTTTACAATACAATACAATAGTAGAGTTGGAAGGGACCTTGGAGGTCTTCTAGTCCAACCCCCTGCCTAGGCAGGAAACCCTATACCATTTCAGACAAATAGCTATCCAACATCTTCTTAAAGACTTCCGGTGTTTCGATGTTATGAATTGCCTACTTACAGAAAGCCCCTTTTACATAAGAGCTGCCCTCCATTAACATATGGAAAGGGGTATTAAGAAGAGAATGGTCCTGGCACCACTCTGGTTGGTTGGTTGGTTGCTTCAGTTTTGCCCATTATTAGTCTTCCAATAGAATACTCTTATTCAAAAATAGGGGACAACTTCAAACCAATCAGGGGACACACATCTTGAGTATCGTCATCATACAAGCTTGCTGACATCATTGAATGGATGGGTCTTAGTCATCTTTAAGGTAAAGGTAAAGGTTCCCCTCGTACATATGTGTTAGTCGTTCCCGACTCTAAGGGGCGGTACTCACCCCCATTTCAAAGCCAAAGAAACAGTGCTCTCCGAAGATGTCTCTGTGGTCGTGGCCAGCATGATTTAACGGTGAAGGCACACGGAAAGCTGTTGCCTTCCCACCAAAGGTGGTTCCTATTTTTCTACAGAGGATTTTTACATGCTTTCAAACTGCTAGGTTGGCAGAAGCTGGGACAAATAACGGGAGCTCACTCCATTATGCGGCGCTAGGGATTCGAACCGCCGAACTGCCGACCTTTCTGATCAACAAGCTCAGCGTCTTAGCCACTGAGCCACCACGTCCTTCTCCAATAGAATACTCTTATCCAAAAATAGGGGACAACTTCAAACCAATGAGGGGTCACATCTTGAATATCATCATCGTTATGCTGACATCATTGAATGGATGGGTCCTTGTCATCCTTCGTTCTTTTAAAATCTTTTTCAGAGTATGAATTACTGAACTGGTCATTATATCTTGCTAGGGTTTATTACACCAGCTTTGAACTCTAGCTCAACTGCAGTGTTCTTGGTGCTCTCTCATCTTGTTTGCTTGCAGGTATTTCATCACCTTCCTAGGTAAGATCAAGCAAATGCTAAGCTCAGGGACCACCAAGAACTTCAGCCCTGAGCAACAGGTCTTTTTATTTATTTCATTGATTGCCTTCTCTTATTTTTGCAAGGCGGTGAATATATCCAACACACACATGCACCCTCCTCTTCCTATTTTCCCCACAACAACAACCCTGTGAGGTGAATTGGGCTGAGAGAGAGTGACTGGCCCATGATCACCCAGCTGGCTTTCACGGCTAAGGTAGGATGAGATAGTATCCTGCTCTCTAACCTTGTGCCTTAACCACTAGAGACATCTTTTATGGTAATTCGACTACAATGATTGCAGTGAACTACCTGAGGCTCATATACAGTAGATATTGGAAGATAAAATCCCGAGCCAGTCCTATTTGTGCATTCAGCAAATAAATGAACTCTTAACAACAGGCCTATGTACCTTATTAAAGGAGACTTATTGTACCATATCTATTGTCACATCTATTTTTAAGTGACTGTTGTATTGCCAAGTGCACTGGTTTGCCAGGTTTTTTAAAAATGTGCTGTAACCAAGATCCTTCAAAAGAAAGGACTTACTTTTATTTAAACCAGAAGCTTCATTTCAAAAGTGAAAGCCAATCCAGTTATAACAACCTATTCTCTTTTGATCTTTGAAACATTTATTAAGGATTGTAGTTCAGTTTATACACAGTGAGTTCCTCATCTCACAGCAAGTGGACAAGGTGAGAGTGTTAAAGATCAGCTGATATATAGAGTCCCCACCCTGCCACCAGCTACAGAAGCTGTCTGGTAACTTATCTTAGGCAACTAATATCCAGAGGTTGTATTCAGCAGGCTCTGACCAGTTCTGGAGAACTGGTAGCAGAAATTTTGAGTAGTTTGGAGAACCTGTAAATACCACCTCCGACTGGCCCTGCCCCCATCTATTGTCTGCCTCCCGACTCCCAGCTGATTGGGAGGGAATGGAGTATTTTGCAGTAACCTTCCCCTGGAGTGGGGAGGGAATGGAGATTTTGCAGTATCCTTCCCCTGGAGTGGGGTAGGAATGCAATTTTACAGTATCCTTCCCCTGTTACACCCACCAAGCCATGCCCACCAAGCCATACCACACCCCACCAAGCCACACTCACAGAACCGGTAGTAAAGAAAAAAAATGAATCCCACCTAATATCCCAAATGTTGGCACAACCAGATAAATTGGAAAATATTTTCTTTGCACTGGAACCCTAAAAGCAAAACAAAAGCAAAATAAAAAAACAAAACCCATGGGGTGTGGAAATATTTTGTGTTATATTGGTAAAAAAAAGATGCATCTTTGCTAGTTGCGTTTTAGTGAGCCATGCTATGGATTACACCTGTGAAACCCAAAGGTGCTTTTTCAGGAGGCAACTGGACTTTGTTGTGTGTAAGTAGCCCAAGGTAGTCAGTCATAACTGAGAACTGTTTTTAACTAATCAGTCATAAGTCAAAAACTTCATGTATTACTTTATTAAACTTTTGGAAGGGCCAACTGTGTGTAGTAATTAATGGCACAAGGAGAAACAGAAGAGGAGTTATTTAGAGGTGGAACCCATAGTAGATGAGCTCTCTTTTCATCTATTTCTATCAAGCTTTGCAAAGTGTGAGACACAACAGGAATTGCAATCCACAGCATCTAAAGCGCCACAAATTGCAATACTATGACCTGCACTTGTGTGATTCTGTATAACGATCTTATTTTCTTGGAAAAAATAACGGACAAACTTGAAAAGGGGTCAAATCTGACAGACGTTCATGAGGATAACAAAAAATTGGTTGCAACTTTGCTTTATAAAGCAAAATTCAAGAACAAAACAATGAAGTGAATAATTAAACCCACTTTCTGAAATAAAGAACTGTACTATATAATGAAGAATGTAGTGATTCTGAGAGACAGTGAGTTTCTATGGCTGAGGTTGGATCACTGCTAATCCTATATCCTAACCACTATATCATGCTGCCTCTTTGCTTAATAAATCATAATCATCAGATTTCCAGTTCAGTTTGAAAAAGCTAATCCTTCTTAAAGCCAGGAAGATATGTGGTAGCTTCAAAACCACCCGTCTGTCCATTTGTTTTTTAAGAAGTGATTCTATCTTCACTGTTCTGTCAACCACTATTGTCTGATGAAGCAACTTCCTGGTTCACTATGATACTCATCATATGAAAAGTGTGCCATAATATGGAAAATGAAATTGTGGTGAGAGATTACTTTAAACCAGGCCCCAAATCTCATTATATTATTCAGTATGTATTATGCTGGCAGAATTGAAGAGGGGCAGGATAATTTTGCTAAGGTAGCCAATGCTGCATTCGGAATTCAGAGTTTTGTGGAAGAGAAATGAGATGGCCCCAGAGGTACTGGTGAAACAAATTTAGTTATAAAACAACTTATTAAAGATGGGAGGAGAAATAATTTGATATATGGGTGTGTATACTTTAGAGAGACTGAGGCTGCATCTGTTCACTCAAGGTTAACTCAGCCTTCCATCCTTCCAAGGTCGGTAAAATGAGGACCCAGATTGTTGGGGGCAATTATGCTGCCTCTGTAAACTGTTTAGAGAGGGCTGTAAAGCACTTTGAAGCGGTATATAAGTCTAAATGCTATTGCTATTGCTGTTTTGTTTTCTCCCTCTTTCTTAATTTTAAGCAAATGCTACCCAATGCCACCAAGTTTACTGTTTTCTCTTCTTCAGTAATGAACACTGTTACGAAGATACCTAGGTATGTTACCTGGAAAACAGTCTATGGGTTGCTTTTAAGAGTAATGGATGAACTTTCCCACTCCTCTCAGCAATAACCACATGCATACAGAAATGAAAGCAAACAAGGGGGGAACGAAGCCAGGCAGAGGTGAATAATATCTAGAGGCAAGGTTTATCTACAGAAAAACAACTCCGTACATGCATGCTTTCTGGTGCCAGCTCTCCCTGTGTTTTCTTTGCTTAGTCACCACATCTTCCTGAGGGCCTTTTCTCTTAACCCAGGCAGGTGTGTGCTCTTGTACAGTAAAATGGTGCTGTAGTTAAAAACCAGTAGCTTGGTTTTCAGCAAAATAGGAAATGCAGCCTGGTTATCAAAAATATCCTGAATCTGCTTTGTTAATTCGCACAATCTAGATTTCTCCAGAATGCCCAGGTGAATTCATTGCCTAGCTTTTTTTGTGACTCACCAAAAGGTCTTGTAAAGAGTTCTCTCTCACTTGCTCCCAGACACAGCACAAATATGCCCCGGAAACTTTTTGTCCAATGGTATCCTCATGACAACCCAGACTTGAGGTAGCTTAAGGTTGTGCCTAAGCTGTTCCAGTTGGACAATGATGTTTGTCCGCTTCAAGGGTTTTTTAATTCTGTTTTTTTTTAATCTTCTGTTTTAATTTGGGTTGGACACCATTCCGAAAGAGCACTATTCATGTGCTGCACAGGCTAATTTAAAACAAGAAAGAGAGATCAACCAGCAGTGTGTTACTATGTAGTCTAGATTTTTCATTGCTTTGGCCAACAAGGAGTTTCATATGGCTATACACTTGACTGTTTTTATTTGTTTTATTATTTCTGATAGGTTATGGCTAACTTTTTTGTTGTTGGGTGCCAAAAATGCGAGCGTGCGCAGGCGATAGTGCACGTGTGTGCTGCCACCCACATGCGTATGCATGCAGAACCCCGCACGCCGCACTGCTTGTCTCCAAGTTGAGCTTGGTATTTCCTCTGCAGGCCTGGGGGAGGCTGTTTTCACCCTCCCCAGGGTCCAGGAAAGCCTCTGGAGCCTTGGGAGCGCAAAACAATGGCCCAACAGGCCTACCAGAAGTTCAGGGAGGATACAAATGGCCTCACCCGGCCCTCCAGAAGGCCAAAAATCAGCTGGAGCTGACGATTTGTGTGCCGGCAGATATGGCTCCGTATTCCACCTGTGGCACGCGTGCCAAAGATTTGCTAGCATGGGGTTATGCAAAAGCACTACAGGTGACACCCTAGAGAGGCAATGCTCCCAACCCCAGGAAGGAGTAGTTAAGTGTAATGGGCAGAAAAGAATAACCTTGAATCATAGGGCTGGGACATTGCAGGTCATCTAATCTTAAGGCAGGAGTCCTTATACCATCCCAAGTAAATGGATGTCTAGTCTTTTCTTGAAAACCTCCAGCGACGAAGCATCCAGAACTCTGGGAGACAAGCTACCATATTTTTCGGAGTATAAGATGCTCCGAAGTATAAGACATACCTAGCTTTTGGGGAGGAAAGCAAGAAAAAAAAATCCTGCCACTACTTCTGCCTCCCAGCAATGTGCCTCCTTGCAGCAAACAGCAAACATCCTGTTTCAGTTTCAGCACAGCCTGATTAGCACAAGCAGCCCAACGATCAGCTGTTTCAGGCTGCAGGGATTGCCAATGCCTGCAGTCTAAAATGGAGGCTGATCTAACCGACAATCAGCTGCTTGTGCTAATCAGGCTGTGCTGAAACTGAAACAGGATGTTTGCTTCAAGGAAGAAAATTGCTGGGAGGCAGAGGCCAAAAGGTGGGGGACAGCGGGTAGGCGGGGCTATATTTGGTGTATAAGACGCATCCAAATTTTCACTCTAGCGGGGAAAGGTGCATCTTATACTCCTAAAAATACAGTATTTCATTGATTGTTTTGATTGTCAGGAAATTTCTCCTTAGTTCTAGGTTGGATCTGTTTTTAATGAGCTTCCATCCATTGTTTCTTGTCCTTCCCTTAGGTGCTTTGGAGAATAAGTCAATCCTCTCATCTCTATGACTGTCCCTCAACTATTGGAAGACAGCTATCATATATCACCCCAATCCTTTTCTTCATTAGGTGGGTCACACCAAGGTTCCCTTAACTGTTCATCCTACAGTTTAACCTCCTGAATCTTTATCAACTTCGTTGCACTTCTTTGCACTCTTTTTAGAGCAGGGGCGTCAAACTCGCGTTGTCATGGTGTCGTCACATGACGTATCGTGAATTTTTTTCCCCCTTTGCTAAACCGGGCATGGGTGTGGCCAGCATATGACGCATCTGGCCTGCAGGCCGCGAGTTTGACACCCCTATTTTAGGGCCTCAGCATCTTTTTTGAACAATTGGGTGCAGTTTTCCAAGTCTGGCCTCGAGTAGTATACAGCAGCATTATCGTTTCTCGTGAACTTGATGCTATTCCTCTGTTAATGCAGAACAGGAGGAAGAGTCGCTATCAAGACAATGATCAGATAAAAAAAATCCAAATCTGAGGCAGAACCTGAGCAATTGTCTCAGGCAAGACTCTCCTGATTTTCATGAAGATGAAGGGGAAACATATTCAGGTTAACAAGATTCCGTCACCGTAACCGTACTCTACAACGCTGCGTAATTTTTGTTTTCCAGTCTAGGTTTATCTCCAGCGGTTGACAATAAGTAACCATGTACTTTCCACAGTAATTTATTCAAGGCTCTGTGATTATGTAAATCTGGGATATGGAATGGAAGCTATTTTGCACTCTCTGCTCTGGCTTTGGTGCTATTGCGCTAATTCTTATTGAATACACACTGGTCACAAGCACAGGAATTTCAGTGGTCTGTTCTACCTGCATATTCTGCATGGCCATTTCTCAGTTGCTTCCAGGAACTGCTACACACAAGACAGAAAGGGATTCCTTGGTCTTTCTCTCTCCGTGACACCTTCTATTCCTTTGAAGCACCAGTCCAAACTGGAGTTTGTCCATTATGGATTGCTCCCTCTTGTTTTACGCCATACCTCCCTGTAGAAGAATATGGAGATGATCTTGAAGACAAAAATTCAACAACCATTATGTAAACATCAGCTTTGTCCAAAGTGATGTAGGGTTTTCCTGCTTGAGCAGAGGGTTGGACTAGAAGACCTCCAAGGTCCCTTCCAACTCTGTTATTCTATAGTTGGATAAACAGAAGAGGCATGAGGAAAAAATATCAAGATATCTTCATCTTGATTCTCTTCAGTATAAGAGGAGATAGAAAGGTTCCGGCCTATAACACTAAAGAGGAGGTCCAATAATTCTTGTGGTATATGTTTCCTAATCTTGTTTAGCTTCAGGGTTGACACATTATCTCGGGCTTTTTGTTTGTTTGTTTGTGTGCTGGCTTTATTATTTTTACAAATAACTTCAGGCGGCAAATATATCCATCCCTTCTTCCTCCTCCTTTTTTCCCTGTGAGGTGAGTTGGACTGAGAGAGAGTGACTGGCCTAAAGTAAACCCAGCTGCCTTTCATGGCTCAGGTAGGACTTGAACTCGCAGTCTCCTACTTTCTAGCCTGGTGCCTTCACTGGCTCTTTACCTGTCAGTGTAGATTCAACACTTTTTGGAAAGGGTGTTTTGTTCAGAAAGGGTCCAGTTTATAAGCCATAGGAACGGAAGACAAATCGTGAGGGATAGTGGAAGAAGGATACTGCTATTCTATTCCCACATCTTTATTGCTTGCCACCTGTTAGTCAGATAATGGGACAGGTGTCTAAATCTGGCTTTTTCCAAGTCCGTTTAATTCACCCTACTCCCCTTAGGAAAAAAATGACAGGTTGTTGTCATTGGCAGATGATCCAGTAACCAAGCCAGGAAAATTTACTGATTGACCTACAATTCAAAAAAAAAAAAGAATAGTCCCATGGATATCAGGAAGACGCCTTAGCCCAGTGATGGCTAACCTTTTTGTCATCACGTGCTGAAAGCGGACGCACAAACCCATAATACAATGTGTGAGTGAGACACCCCCCTATGCCCCCCATGCATGCATGCGCAACACCCCATGCGCCCCATGCTGAAAGCGCACGCACAAACCCATAATACAATGTGTGTGAGACACCCCCCTATACCCCCCATGCGTGCATGCGCAACACCCCATGCGCCCTGTGCTGAAAGCGCACGCACAAACCCATAATACAATGTGTGTGAGACACCCCCCTATACCCCACATGCGTGCATGCGCAACACCCCATGTGCCCCGTGCATGCACATGTGACCCCTGCACATGCACGTGTGACTCCCCTTGTGCATGTGCACATGTGTCCCATGCATGCCTGTGACCCTCAGGCATGCGTGTGTGCTCCCATTCCCTGGCAGAGGCACAAAAACCAGATGGCCAGCGGGAGGCGCGTGCACATGCACGGTGAAGCTGAACTGGGGCAACAGCTTGCGTGCCCACAGAGAGGGCTCTGCATGCCACCTGTGCCACCTGTGCCATAAGTTCATCATCACAACCTTAGTCTTTGAAGACAGTTTGCCTCCAGAAGTTGTGAATGCCCCAACACTGGAAGTCTTTAAGAAGATGTTGAATAGCCATTTGTCTGAAACGGTATAGGATTTCTTGCCTAGGCAGGGGGTTGGACTAGAAGACCTCCAAGGTCCCTTCCAACTCTACTATTGTATTGTATTGTATTGTATTGTAAGATGATAAATCTTTTCCTCTGACTACTGTTTACTTCTTATTCTGTTTAAATTCTAACCACGACATTACAAATGTTAATAAACTTCACCTCTGAAAAGATGAATGTGATGAGATGTTATCTACTCATATGAGAAAGATTTGGTTCAAGCATAAGGTATAGAGATAATATTCTTAAAGACAATATCCTTTCACTGGTATCGTTTAAGAATTTGATCTTTCAGCCTGTACTTTTAAACTTCCCTTGTTCATCCATGCCTCTTCTCATTTTTTGAAAATTATTAAGGTTTTATCGAATCAACTTTTATAAATCTTAGGGAGCTCTGGGAATATGAAAGCAATCCATAGGTAAATAATTAACTGGATATGGTGAAATTGAACTGGGAGTTAATCCCTTTGAAATGTGGCTGCCTGATTGCAGTAAAGAGCTGCTTCTGAAGGCCAAGGAAAGTGTTTATATTTGGGACAATGGGATATTGGAAATTGTAGTTGAAAAAATTTCAAGAGCCACCAGCAAGCAAATTGTTGGACATAGTAATATAATGCAATGCTTGGTTTAGGAGATGAAGCAATACAGTTTTATTTTAAAGATATCACATTAAAGATTGAGCACTTCAGTTTAAAATATCAGAGTCCTGTTTTTGTGTCCATCTGGACTGCTTAAACAATGGAAGAAAAGGCAGATTTGGGTCCAATATAGTCAGCTTTCCTGCTGTACGTACATTCCTATTTCCTGAAAATGTGTTTCAGCATTTCCAAATGATTAAAGCGTGGAAGGAACTATTACTGTGTAGAGTAGTATGCCTTTGGGAACTTTCCTAGACAAGAATGCTTGGATTTTTCTATCAAGGCAGTGAAAGTAGAAAAGAAGCTACACTTTGTAAGTGCTTGCATGAATACCAAAACTTAAGATGTGGGAGGGAGAAACAGAGAAAACACTGTTATTATATTCAGTTATACAACTTTGTTCCATAGGTTTCTGCCTACAACACTGCTGTAATTACCTCTGACTAAGCAAAGTAACTTCTAAGAGATTATCTGAGAGGGTTTTCTGTGCATGTAACATAGATGTTTGTGTGAGTAAGATTATCAACCTTGCTGTCAAGTAAATCCAAGTATTTAATAGTGAGTGCCATACCATGTGCACTAATCAAACAGGTGGCAATAAAGTAGGGGCAGTCAGGCACAACAGGTTATGTAAACACAGAGTCAATCAAAATGGACTCAAATGTCTATACATCAATGCACAGAGTATGAGGAATAAACAGGGTGAATTAGAAATCCAAGTAAATGAGGGCAGATATGATATAGTTGCCCCGAGTCCCTTTTTGGGAGAGGGGGCGGTCTAGAAATCCAAGAAATAAAAAAATAAATTATGAAACCCACAAATGGAACATACAGCTAGCGGAATTCATATTATTTAAAAGAAATAGACCAAATAAAAGAGGAGGTGGAGTTGCACTATACATAAGAAATAACTACATCTCTACAGAACTAAAGCACAACAATGATGAAAATTATCTTGAATGCATATGGGTCAATATTTTAAAGAGGGAAAATGACATAAGTCTATACTATAGGCCACCCAACCAAAGGAAATAGATGAACTTTTGGCTAATCAGCTAACTAAGGGGTATGTAGGAAGCACATCACAATAGTAATGGAGGATTTTAACTAACCTGACATCAACTGGGAGAAAAACGCTGCACCAAGTGGAAGAACCAACAGTTGCCTAACAAACCCAGCAGACAACTTTGTTTCCCAAAAAGTAGAGAAGGGAACAGTCATATCGCCATATTGGACTCAATTCTTACTAACAGAGATGAAATGATAGAAGGTGTTGAATCTACAGTACCTTGGGGGCAAGAGATCATGCAATATTGGAATTCAACATTATGCAAGTACAAATAACAGAAAAAAGTCAAACTAGAGTCTTGGACTTTAAGAGAGCTAATTTCAGTAAATTTAGAGAGAGTTTGGAAAGGATTCCATGGATGAGGGGAAAACAACTCAAGAAGCTTGGGAAATTTTGAAAAGTGAGATTATAAAAGCCCAGTCTAGCACAATACCAATGAAGAAAAATACCAGCTCTCAAAAGAAATCAGCATGGCTGCATAAAAAATTATTCGACAAATTGAAAGACAAAAAGGTCAAGTATAAAAAGTGGAAAGAGGGGCACATAACTAAGGCAGAATATCAGCAAATAGCCCGAGCCTGTACAGATGAAGTGTGGAAAGCTAAGGTTCATAATGAAGAAAGGCTTGCAACAAAAGTAAAAAATAACAAAAAAAAGCTTCTTCCAACATATTAAAAACAAGAAAAAAATTAAGGAAACAATTGGTCCACTGCTAGGAGAAAGTGGCAAGAAGGTGACAAGCAACAGGGAGAAAGCAGAACTACTTAACTCATTTTTTGCATCTGTCTTTATACAAAGGGAAAAAAACAGTCCAACCTATCAAAAACAGCACCACAAAAAACAGATTAGGAACACAAGTCCAACCTTTGCTGGCTGACTTTGGGCAAGACTTCATACAATGGTATTTCACAGTTCTGATGGCAAAATTGGAAAAGGCAAGGCAACATGCAAGGAAGGGGGAATATGCATGTAAATGAAAATAATATATAATGGAAAGCTTGGTTCTTTATCAGGTTTCTATGCCATATATCACAAATGGCTTTTAAAACTGCCTTGCTAAAAGATCCACAAGGTTGTTTGCCAGATTTCCTGGAATCTGCAGGTAATTTGCCTGCTCTACAATATTTAGCTTCTATTATACCTGCTGTAAAACATTTTCCTTGTTCTTTTTTAAAGGAAATGTTTGGATTTTATGTTTGCTGTCGCTGGATAAATCTAGAATAACATTCTCTTTTGAGATCTGCAAGGTCCAGATCCCATTTTTGCCCAAGGAAGTCCAGATAGTGCAGTTAGCAAGTAGCATTATTTTTATAGATTTGAAGAAGACAGAATCAGCAAAAGTTTTGATTCCTAAACAAGCATCCACACCCACGCATCCCAAACTTTTATGCAGTCTTGCACGTAACAAAATCGAGCAAGCCCTACCAGTTTGACATACCTTGGCATATCAGACCAACCCTTCCTAATGCAATACCATGTATACCTTACACACTACTTCCCTTTAAGCTACTCACACCCATCAATTTGCTTTGCTCAACAAAAGTAAAAATCTAATTTCACCAAAGATGTGATCCTATGCATACCATACAGAAGAATAGACTCCATTCAACTAGCCAATGCACGTACACACACACACACACACACACACACACACACACACAAAGACCCATACATAACTCATGCATACAAAATTGCAGAGGCTTAAAGCGTAGGTTTCTTTTTGCAAATACTGTAAAAACATTTTCCTTCAGTGAAAGATTCAGGCAAAACCACCAGCAGGACATTTGCAGCTCTATTTTTGAGGAAGGCAAGTAATTGAAATGAGTTCGGGCATTATACAGACCGTATGTTTATGTTGGTTGTCTAATGTTTTGTTGTTCCTGCTTTGTTGTTTTATATGTACTGTCTGTACACCGCCCCGAGTCCCTGCGGGGAAAGGGGGGCGGTATATAAATTTAATAAAACTCAAACTCAATTTCCCTCTTTTCGCTTAATTGAAATCCCTGTTTTTGCCATAGGAAAGAAACCTGTGATCCACACTTCAGACAGGATACCGTACACTCCCTTTTCAGTGCCAGCAGATGTGCTGTGGAAAATTGTTGAATTGTTCTTTGAACAGCAAGTAGAGAGAAATCAACAGCAGCTCAATGCAAACAGGAGAAAAGAAGTTGAAAGAGGACTAGACACTGTCTTCCAATGCTTAAAAACTCACGAAGACAGTGACTGTAACCATGAAATAAAGCGATGTCTGCTCCTGTGGAAGGAGACAATGGAAGATGTAGACAAAATATTAAGGTGCAGAGAGCTTCTAATAACTACAAAGATACTTAATGTCAAGATTATGGATTTCCCCAGTTGTAATATGTGACTGGAAGCTGAATCACTGGAAAGGCTGAATAAAGGTTAAAAGATGCCTTTAAATTGTGGTGCTGAAAAAAAAAAGTGAGGTTACTTTGGATTGTAAGAGAAGAAGAATAAGTCATTCAACACTAGAGGAAGTCAAACCAGGCTGCTTGTTAAGGAAGTGCTAATAAATAAGCTAGCACTATTTTGGCTACAAAATGCACAAGCATAATGCACAAGGAAACACCGATGCCCTGGAAAAAGTGAAAACAATTAAAAAAGACTGGCTGAGTGTAGAGAAAGTGGCTTGATTCTATCACTGATGACATGAGAAGCAGCTTACAAGACGTTCAAGCAGATACTGATAACAACCCTGGTGAACAGATGTCCACAGATCATGAAGAGGTGACAGCAACTGACTGTTGAGCTTGAACTTAACCATATAACGTTGCATGATCATTTTCAGAAGTGGGTTTTCATAGTTTGTTCCTGTCTTGTTACAGATAAGCTTTTGCAGTTCATATTGGTGGAATCGTAGAAGGGAAATTCAGAAGGAAAGTTTGTAAATACAACAGGTTCAATACAATACAATACAATGCAATGCAATGCAATGCAATGCAATGCAATGCAATAGCAGAGTTGGAAGGGACCTTGGAGGTCTTCTAGTCCAACCCCCTGCTTAGGCAGGAAACCCTATGGTTCAGAGCCAACTATCTCTGAACTATTGTGGCTATTCACAAAAGTAGTTGTGTGTCATGTATTATTGCATTTTTGGGCAAGTTACACCTGTGGACCAAAAACAGGGGTCTTGCTCGTATCACTCTAAGGCAGGGGTGTCAAACTTGCGTCATCACTGTTGTCACATGGCATATCATGACTCCCCCCCCTTCGCTAAACCGGGCATGGGCGTGGCCAGCGCATGATGCACTCTGGCCCATGGGCTGTGAGTTTGACACCCCTGCTGTAAGGTGAATGATATTACACCTATTAAATCCCAGTTGTGCTATTTCTTGATGAAATTGGTTGTGTCACTTCTTAGCTTAAGAGTAACTCTTCTGAAGCCATAGAGGAGTTGAAATCTTCCCTCACTAATTTTTCTTTAAATTTTGTGACCTTAATCTCATAATTGTATTTTTTTATTTGCTATAGGAAGTAGCTCGTTTGTCCATTATGAAGTGTTGTGGGGGGTAAATAATTGCTGTCAGATAGCAACATATATCGTACTGGAAAATCAGATGCATGAACCATATTATGTCCCTTAACAAGTACATAAGCAGACACGAAGACTAAATTGACACTTTAGTGCCTATCTGCACCACTATGATTTAATAGGATGTTACTAATTTGTTGCTGTTTTAGACTTCGAGTCCTGTTGATAAAGGAATGCTTGACTCATGACCAATTGTGACCCAAAAATGTGCCATTATGCAATGTAGTTCTTAAGTAAGGCATAATGTGGCCACAGTCAATTTTACAGCTTTTTTGCTATAGTTATTTGTTTGTTTGTTTATGGGATTTATATTGTCACCTATTTGCCCATGCCAACTCAAGGCTGCTTACAGAAAATATAAAACCACATTTAAAACAAAAACTAACAACAAGAATGAAATAAATAAATATATTACAATATAATAAAATCACCTCCATCCCCCCCCGCCCCAGTGACAGCAGATCACTTAATTTAATTGGCTCCATCCCCTTCTGGGTTCCCCAGGCCTGCTGGTAGAAGCAGGTCTTTAGTACCTTCCAGAAGTGTATTAGACTGGGGGCCATTCTTATCTCTAGGGGAATGATGTTCCAGAGAGAGGGAGCCACCACTTCTGGGTCCCACCAGGTGTATCTCCCTTGGGGATGGGACCCACAACTTTCCCTGCCTCTTTGCTCTGATGGGCAGGGTAGATATGACCAGCAAGAGACGGTCCAGGGGTGGGTTCCTGCCAGTTCTAACTTCTTCTATAAAGAGGTTCCACAAATCTACAGTGCCGTTTAGAACCAAGTCCAGCTCTCTCCCCCACCCCCCCGCCCGTCCACACATCAAGATGAAGAGCGAGAGGAGGAATTCTGGGAGTTGAAGTCCACAAGTCTTAAAGCTGTCAAGTTTGAACACCCCTGGGGTTTCTTTTCTAAAGGTTTAGGGGTGCAAATGTCTTGTAACTTGACAGCTTTAAGACTTACACACTTCAATGCCAGTGTTCCTGGGCCAACATGACTGGAGGAGGAATTCTGGGAGTTGAAGTCCACAAGTCTTAAAGCTGTCAAATTTGAACACTTCTGGGGGGTTTTTTTCCTAAAGGGTTAGGGGTGCAAATGTCTTGTAACTTGACAGCTTTAAGACTTGCGTGCTTCTAATGCCAGAGTTTCTGAGCCAACATTTTGGTTGCTAAGCAAGAGCATTGTTAAGTGAGTTTCACCACATTTTACAAGTTGGCCATGCCCACCCAGTCACATGGCTGGCAAGCCACTCCCACCCGGTCACATGGCCGGCAAGCCACTCCAACTCGGTCACATGGCCGGCAAGCCACACCCACAAAGCAGACCACACCTATAGAAGAGGTTCTAAAAAAATTTGAAACCCACCACTGATACGGTCCCTCAGATAACCTGGTCCCAAACCATGAAGGGCTCTAAAGGTGAATCAGCACCTTTAGGCAGGACTTCCCATGATTGCCATTTGCAATTTTCCCTGCTGGTTTCCCCATTGGCTTGTTGGAAGCCAGCTAGGAAGGTCACAAATGACATTCATGTGACACTGGGATGCTACAACCATCGTAAATATAAGCCGGTTGCCAAGTGCCTGGATTGTAATCACAAGGCTGCAGGGATGGTTGTAAGAGTGAGGACCTGTCACAAGTCACTTTTTCAGCACCATCACAACTTCTGAATGAATTGTCTTAATTCAAGGAAAGGAACCCTTGGAATGTGCTGGAGATGAATAGTGCTATGGTTTTATGACTTTGGTGGAAACCATAATCACAGCAGATAGTGTTCTGACTGAGACTTCCTAAGAGCATGAAGCAAACTCCTTGTCCCAACAAAAACCCATTTTATTAATTTACTGTGAATTCTGCTCATTCACATACAACAAAATCTTTCAAGGAAGGGAGGATTTACAGTCACAGAACTTATCTGACTTGGAGAGCGGCTTTTACTGTGAATTCTTCTCATTCACATACAACAAAGTCTTTCAAGGGAGGATTTACAGTCACAGAACTTATCTGGCTTGGAGAGCGGCCAATATCTGCAAAACTTGGCAAGGAGTCTTGGAGAGACAAACCAATTAAGTGAACGAATTGTCTCCTGCAAACTCCACTCCCCTTTTGCTCCTCTTTTATAACCTCTGGGAGGGGCCATTCATCATCCACCTGTGGCCTTACTCCCAAGTCGACCTCTGTTCTTTAGCTGTTCCCTTTGTCTGGCAACTCACACACTAAGAACAGGCTCCAGCTGTTCATCTGCCTCACTGATGTCTGACTGTGAAGGCAGCTGATAACTGGCATATGGCTCTGGCCACCTTTCTGTCTCTGACACAGAACCCTCATCAGAGCCTTCCCCAGACTCCATGAGTGGCCCATGTTCCTCCCCAACCTCCTCACTGTCCAAATCTGCTGTCAGCTCCTCTGGCCGCTGGCGGGCCACAACAGATAGCAAGACCTAGCTAATTTTGACTGATTTTGTAAGTATCTGCTAGCCCACTTTAATCCATCTTGCCTATCAAGCTTATAATGGGAGACCTTGCCAAATGCTTTGGTGAGATCAAGATATATCAATTCCTGATTTCCTTCTGGTAATAGTGAACTTTTTCCAAGCATGATTCCGGTTTAGTCAAGTTCCACAAAAGGAAGCAACATTTGCCATATGCAAAATGTTTTAGGAGGAAATATTAGAGAGCCTTCTCACAAACCTATCTGAATGAGCAGGCTTAGCAAAGTGAACCTACACTATATTGCCAAAAGTATTCGCTCACCTGCCTTTACTCGCATGTGAACTTACTGTAAGTGACATCGCATTCCTAATCCATAGGGTTCAATGTGACGTCGGTCCACCCTTTGCAGCTATAACAGCTTCAACTCTACTGGGAAGGCTGTCCACAAGGTTTAGGAGTGTGTTTATGGGAATTTTTGACCATTCTTCCAGAAGCGCATTTGTGAGGTCACACACTGATGTTGGACGAGTTTACGTGGCCTACCACTTCGTGGCTGAGTTGCTGTCATTCCCAAACATTTCCACGTTCTTATAATACAGCTGACAATTGACTGTGGAATATTTAGGAGCGAGGAAATTTCACGACTGGATTTGTTGCACAGGTGGCATCCTATCACAGTTCCAGGCTGGAATTCACTGAGCTCCTGAGAGCGACCCATTCTTTCACAAATATTTGTAAAAACAGTCTGCATGCCTAGGTACTTGATTTTATACACCTGTGGCCATGGAAGTGATTGAAACACCTGATTCTGATTATTTGGATGGGTGAGCGAATACTTTTGGCAATACAGTGTATGTATTAAGAAAAAGGAAGTGCTGGAAAAGAAATTGGAATGGGATATGCTGGGGAAAAAAAGTTCTGACTAGTTAGCTGAATCTCTGAACAGAAGCATTCTTCCTCATTGCAACATTCATGGCAGGTGGTTGTACTTGTTTACAAGATCATTATTTCTCACTTCTGCTTAAAAAAACAATGCAGCATGTCATATGCAGCTTTTCTGAAAACCACAGCAGTTCAAAGCCAGAATTCTGAAAGTACAATGTAAGTCTGATTCTTAATTTATATTATTTCACCAATTATTTTGCCAATGTGCGTGCTCTTGCAATAAAGCCAGGTTTGTTGAAAAACAAAGTCCATTTAATTCCCTTTTAGAAGAGAGACTGGCAACTAGAGAAATCTTAGTCAAAGTAGACTGACTGTTGAGCACGTTGATGGAAAGTTTGTATAAATTAGTGGACCAGAGAGTTAATAACCGAAGTCAAGGAATCAAAGTAATTACCAGATAAAGATGGATTTGTTAATGGGTATCCAATTCAGTTCCCGTACATCCCTCTAAATAAGGTGAATGTCCTTAGTCACCAAGTGAATCATACTTTTCAATTACAGTTTAAACAATGGGCAGAAAAGAGGTTTAGCCCATGTAATTTGTAACTTGCCATGCAAAACACAGTCCATCAATAAAGGCCTTTCCATCAACCTGAAACTACAAAAACAGGGAAATTGTCAAGCGCTAACAGGTTTTAAAATAGTAATGGGTGATCTGCATTTCTGCCATTGGGGGGGGGGACATTAAAATTGGCTACTGCTAACATCTTCCATCTGCATTTTGCAAATGTTTTGCAGAACAATTCCAATTTTCTGTTGTTAACGTGGTTAGGGGTGAAGGGTAATTGTAATCCCATATCTCTCTGGGCTCCCATGTTGGCTAGACTACAAGGTACTCCTTGATTTATGACCAAAATTGAGTCCAACATTGCCACTGCTGACGCATTTGTTAAGTATGTTTTGCCCCATTTTAGGACCTTTCTTGCCACGGTTGTTAAGTGAATCACTGCAGTTGTTAAATTAGTAACAAGGTTGTTAAGTGAATCTGGCTTCCCCCTTGACTTTGCTTATCAGGTGATCGTAAAAGTTGATCTCATGACCCTGGGACATTGCAACGGTCCTCAAGAAGAGTCAGTTACCAAGTGGCTGAATTTTGGTCACATGACTATGGGGATGCTGCAACTGTTGCAAGTGTGAATTAAGTCACTTTTTTCAGAGCTGTTGTAACTTTGGTCACTAAACAAACTGTTGTAAGTCGAGGGCTACCTGGGATTGTAGAGTCTTAATACTACATTTCCCAATAGCCCTCCCACTCCCCATAGCTGCTGTGGTTACGCTAAAGCAGGGGTGTCCAAACTTGGCAACTTTAAGACTTGTGGACTTCAACTCCCAGAATTCCCCAGCCAGCTGGCTGGGGAATTCTAGGAGTTGAAGTCCACAAGTCTTAAAGTTGCCAAGTTTGGACACCCCTGCCCTAAAGAATTGATGATTTGACATGGAGAGGGCGGGTTTGTGTGGGGGAGGATGGATAGACCATTCAAATGAAGCCTGAAAAAGGGATTAGGATAAAATACAAAAGTGCAGAAGCATAATTTTTGACTCAGAGTTGAAAGAAAATGAAGTAGACACTGAGCCTGTGAGGAAGAATCTATTTTAATTCTTTACAAAATTAAAGATTTTAAAAAATAGTAAGATCTACCAACTGGAACCTTATGCAAAAAAAAAAAAAAAACCATATGTTTATAGAGTTAAAAGAATCCACATGCCATGAATTTATTTCAAATTACTGAACTAAATAAAACACCAGTTGTTCTACTGTGAAATTCACTTCTATTTTCCCCAGTCTAATTTATGGCAAGTATATTACTGTCATAATCAAAGTGTCAATAATCTGTGAGTTCATATAAATCAGGGGTGTCCAAACTTGGGAACTATTCTGGGAGTTGAAGTCCACAAGTCTTAAAAGTTCCCAAGTTTGGACACCCCTGATATAAATTAACCAGGAATCTCCTAGCAGATCTAATTTCAATCCATCTATTAAGTAGCTCTTTGTTAGCTGTTGTCCAACAAAGATACCTTGGGGATAGTTGCTATAAACTTTTCATGAAGAACAGCTAGGAAATATTAGTGGTTGGGTTTTTGAAAATATATTGCAGCCTAAGTTTTAAATGGACTTTTATGACTCACACGCCATGAATTTATTTCAAATTACTGAACTGAATGAAACACAAGCTGCTCCAATGCAACTTGTGACAAACCTTTTGCAGATGTCATATAGCACAAGTACAAAAACAAATACATCTGACAAGAGAAACCTTTATTGCTTACTCTGAGTAATTAATAGCTACAACATGTAAACTATGAATGTAGAGCAAGCTAACTATATTTTCCCCAAATTTCTACTAAGTTTGCTACTGATTCTCCCCTCCTCCTTCTAGTAAATCTCTCTTGAAAGTTCAGGAAGGGGTAAAAAGTTGACCAAATGGTTCAGCCAACTTTTGGATTCAGTTCTATTCAGATACATGCTCACATTTTCCTAGTTGTTCATTATTAGAACCCTGTTGGAGCTTTACTAGATACTAGTTGATACTAGTTGTTCCATTTAATGTCTTTTGGGCTTGCCTCCATCCCTCTGCACAGAACCTCAATGATGATTTGATATTCTGGTGTAGTTTTAATGATGATCAGTTTCCCTAGTGGTGCAAATGGTTTTCCTAGCCCTGTGTTTTAGCTTGACCTCTAAATGGATGTTTAATTAGCAAAAAACAGAGCTGAGTTTTGTGTCTGGCCAGATAAGGAGGAAAGGGGGCAGAAGGTGAGTTGTTGTTAGTTGCAAAGTCGTGTCTGACCCATTGTGACCCCATGGACAACGTTCCTCCAGGCCTTCCTGTCCTCTACCATCCTCTGGAGTCCATTTAAGCTCACGCAGACTGCTTCAGTGACTCCATCCAGCCACCTCATTCTCTGTCGTCCCATTCTTCTTTTGCCCTCAATTGTTCCCAGTATTAGGCTTTTCTTCGGGGAGTCCTTCCTTCTCATTAGGTGGCCAAAGTTTCATCTTCAGGATCTGGCCTTCTAAAGAGCAATCAGGGTTGATCTCTAGGATTGACCGGTTTGATCGCCTTGCAGTCCAAGGGACTCGCAGGAGTCTTCTCCAGCGCCATAGTTCAGAGGCCTGTTTAACCTGGTTGTTCCATTTTCCACCTTGTACAAGAGAGCCAGTTTGGTCTAGTGATTAAAGCAGCAAGCTAGAAACCAGGAGCCTGTGAGTTCTAGTCCTCCCTTAGGCATGAAAACCAGCTGGATGACCTTGGGACAGTCACTCTCTCAGCCCAACCCACTTTATTGTAAGGAAGAAGAGGAAGAAGAAGGAATGTTACGTATGTCTGCTAACTTGAGTTGTAAACAGTAATAAAGGCAGGATAAAAATCTAATAAACATGCTGGACATCTACCTAGCTATCTAAGGAGGACTTTTGAAAATTAGAAGTCATTTCTGAATACTTTCTTCATAAACACACTCTTGATTCCTTTCATCTCTTTTATCCCCTATTGAAATCAATTGCCTATGTTTAGGGTCTGTATCCCGACGTTATGATAAATTGTAATTCTATTGCCAATATCATTTCTTGTAGCCTATCAATTTTAATTAGTGGTTTAAACTACTAAATGGTTCTCAACTTTTATGAAACTGAGGCATATTGAACATAGCAGGAATTCTGTGGTGCACCAGAAAAGTATTAATCTTACATCCTTATATATGCCTGCCTGCCTGCCTATCCATCCATCCATCATCTATCTATCTATCATCTATCTATCTATCTATCTATCTATCTATCTATCTATCTATCTATCTATCTATCTATCTATCTATCTATCTATCTATCTATCCATCTATCCATCCATCCATCCATCCATCCATCCATCTATCAAATTTATTGGCCACTCATCTGATCACAGGGCAACTTATATGTATTTTTAATGTATCTTTTATGTAAGATATGGTTTTACATATCTTGGTGGGGTGTACAAATTTTATTATGTTATTCATTTAGGATTTAGGAAATAAAACACAAATTCTGTGGCACATTAGAAAAAAGCCTTTGGCTCACCTGCGCACCATTTCATGCCAGTTGAGAATCACTGATTTACATTGTTAACCAGCTACTCTTAAAGCTTATTAGTGATATTCAGGGTTTTTTTTTCCTTTAAAAAAGCAATGCAACACATTCCATCCCTTTGTAGGGATACAATGAACAATTTGTAATCTATGTGATGTTTTTGATCCCTTATTTGTATCTCTCTAACTGCACTTTATTCTTTCCTCCTTTGTGTGTGCTTTTTATGAGAGAGAAGGAGGGGAGGGAGGGAGAGAGACCAATCAATCACTATGTAGGGAAACCCCAAATGGGATTATATTATAACTGATTAGGAAAATCCAATGCAGAATATTGATCCTTCTGCTAGCTACTGTTCTCCTATTGTGTTTCTGCATTCCCACTTCCTTGCCCTGCCAGGGTTCTTGCTCCTTTGATGTCCGGGTGCTTTCTTCTGCTTGTTGCCCTCTAGGCCTTGGCAGACCACCTACCTCCTCGCCCTCGCCCCCCTCCCCTTCAAATCCTTGCAAACTCTAAATTTTCACAGTGCCAGCTGGGGAATGCTGGGAATTGAAGTACACACATCTTAAAGCTGCTGAGGTTGAGAATAGAATTAGAATTACTATTAGAATTAGAATAGCATAGCATAGCACAGAACAGAACAAAACAGCACAGAATATAATTCTTTATTGGCCAATTGTGATTAGACACACAAGGAATTTAATTTAATTTAATTAATGAATTTTATTTTATTTGATTTATAGACCGCCCCCTCTCCCCGAATTTGTCTTTGATGCATATGCTCTCAGTGTACATAAAGAAAAGATACATTTGTCACGAATCACAACACTTAATGATAGTCACAGGGTACAAATAAGCAACCAGGAAACAATCAATATCAATATAAATTGTAAGGATACAAGCAACAAAGTTACAGTCCTGCAGAAATGGGTGATAGAAACTCTGCCCTGGCATTACACGGCCCTGCTTTCTTCTCCGGAAGGTGGAGAAATCCTCCTCTCTCGGCTGCCCATCACCTTCACTCTCTGGTCCGCCTTCTCATAAAGCCACAAGCCATAACTTTCCATTGCTAGGCAAAGCAATTGGCAAAGGAACTCATTAGGACGCCTGGACCTCCGGCCAGACTGAGGAGAGTGGATTGAGTCACCGTTCCCACACCCGCCAGCAAAAGCGAAGCTGACGGGCTGGCTCAGTTCCTAGGCTGGGAAAGGAAAGTTGCTTTTGGGCCAGCAAAGGTCAGCTTTTCCAGGGTTGCCTTTGCTCGCACGTGCTGCTCCAGCGCCAGGCCCCCCAGACAAGAGCCAGCATGGGGTAAAAGCCAGGAAAACAAGCAGGCGATAGCTGTAAGGAAAAATGGATGAGAAGGGGAAGGCAGCAGCCTTGCTTGTAAAGTTAACTATGCCATTAAGGAAACTGATATCCTGGATGTGTCTGTGTGTCTGTGTAATTGACAATGCTGCTTTGCCATTGCTATCTACTGTGATATTTTTTCAACTTCCTGGTGTGTTGTATAGTCATGAGATTTCTTGTTGGTGTCCCATCCAAGCATTAACCAGATCCTTAAGCTTCCTGTGTGTAGACATAAATTTTGGGTCATGAAATGTATGTACAGCAGTATAGTAGTTATTATTTTAAAATTAGGATGGATTGGATGAAAAGTTATAGACAGAGAGTGAGATTAGATCAGAGCTAAAGATAAAGTTAACCTTTATTGTCATGTTTTTCTATGGCACTCTGGCACATATTAAAAATGAAATTCTTTTGCTTGCTCTCAAAAGGGTATACATAACACACACACAGAGACACACATATATAAGCATATACCTACACCTTAATATAGAAATACATATAAATATTAATCACTGTCCATCTTGAATACATAGAGAGACAGAGATAGAATATGCTATAATTACATTTTTGTTATCTGTATTTCCTTCCATTTTTTTCTCCCTGTTGTTACTTTTAAGATTTGTATTTGTTTTGTTTTTAAAAGGGAAAGAAGCAAATCAGACTGGTTGAAGTAACATAGCTACAGATAAGTAACTTAAGAACCTGAATCCAATGGTTTTTTTATGGAGAAAGTTTTAATAGCTTTATTTTTGCTGCAACTGTACGGAAGAATATATTCCTATCACCCACTATCTAATATTTATTAGCTGTTGCCATATTCCCAAGATTCATAAGATTATGGCTAAAATAGTAATAGTGGCGATGGGTGCACTGTTGGAAAACTTGAAAGACCAGGTTAGGGATAGATTGCCATGCAGTCATCTCTTATTCAATGGCACATAATAAAAAATAAAGTTTGCCCAAATGGTAAACCTATTTTCTTATGTATACAATTTGGTTATATCAAAGAAATAAAAGCAACAAAAAACAGATTTTGGGGGAAGTATTCAAACACACATACAATACATATGGACATTAGCTATTAACTATTAACTTATATTAATTTTTATTCTACTTATCACACCTATAAGGCAACTCTGGGCTTACTAACTTCCACTCAGCATATGTTGGATCAAAAACAAAGAATCTAGGATTAAATTCCCCACAGAAAGAAAGCTGTTTGGGTAACTGGGCACTAGTCCTGCTTTACAAGTCAGGATAAAGTGGTGTGGAGATATGTATCTTGCCTTATCTACTTAGAGCACTGTTTTTAACCTTGGCAATTTTAAGGTGCATGGACTTCAATTCCCAGGGTTCTCCAGCCAGCATGGTTGTTGAAGATTGCAAGTCTTAAAATTGCCAAGGTTGAGAAGCATTTCTTTAGAGGCGCAATGGGTAACAGATACTTGTATTAATACTGAGAAAGTATCTAAATGTTATAAAATTAAAATAGCTTCGATTCTAGAGGGGAAACCAATTACCCACATGATTTAACTTGGGTAAATCACTTGGGATTTAACTTAGTAACTGTGAGAGGGATCTTGGAATTCTAGTAGACAACCATTTAAATATGAGCCAGCAGTGTGCAGCAGCTGCCCCAAAAAAGCCAACACAGTTCTAGGCTGCATCAACAGAGGGATAGAATCAAGATCACGTGAAGTGTTAATACCACTTTATAATGCCTTGGTAAGGCCCCACTTGGAATACTGCATTCAGTTCTGGTCGCCACGATGTAAAAAAGATGTGGAGACTCTAGAAAGAGTGCAGAGAAGAGCAACAAAGATGATTAGGGGACTGGAGACTAAAACATATGAAGAACGGTTGCAGGAACTGGGTATGTTTAGCTTAAGAGAAAGAAGGACTAAGGGAGACATGATAGCAGTGTTCCAATATCTCAGGGGTTGCCACAAAGAAGAGGGAGTCAAACTATTCTCCAAAGCACCTGAGGGCAGAACAAGAAGCAATGGGTGGAAACTAATCAAGGAGAGAAGCTATTTAGAACTGAGGAGAAATTTCCTGACAGTTAGAACAATTAATCAGTGGAACAGTTTGCCTCCAGAAGTTGTGAATGCCCCAACACTGGAAGTCTTTAAGAAGATGTTGGATAGCCATTTGTCTGAAACTGTATAGGGTTTCCTGCCTAGGCAGGGGGTTGGACTAGAAGACTTCCAAAGTCCCTTCTAACTCTGCTATTGTAATTGTAAGATCACATTAAGATGACAAATTCCAAAAATGTTCTTTCAGATCTGTTGGGATGGCGTGACACACCAGTAATGGCTATCTAAGTGGCTATCCTAATTAGATCTATATTGTAAGTTATACTTCAGCATAAGAACATAAACAGTGGCCTGCTGGATTGGATCCTTGCTCATGAAGTACAGTAGCCTACTACATGTCCTCAGCTTATGACTGCAATTGAGCCCAAAATTTATTTTGCTAATGATGACTATTCTTGAGTTTTGCCTCATTGTATGACCTTTAATGAATCATTGCAGTTGTTCAGTTAGTAACACAATAGTTAAGTGAACAAGGCTTCTCAAGGTCACAAAAGGTGATTGCATGGTCCCGGGACACTGCAACCCCCATAAATTAACAGATTAACAGCCACAGAATTGGATGGGACCTTGGAGGTCATCTAGTCCAACCCCCTGCTCACGCAGGAGACCTGTACTAGGGATTCAAACTGCCGACTTTTCTGAACCAGTATGAACCTTTCTGAACCAGTAGCCAGGCATCTGAATTTTGAACACTTGACCACGGGGATGCTGCAATGGTCATAACTGTGAAAAAGTCATCAGTTACTTTTTGTCAGTGCTTTTGAACAATCACTAAACAAACTGTCGTAAGTTGAGGACTACCTACAGTCTTTGACCTATGAATCTTACTGAGCCCAGAATTACAGTTGCAATCATGCCGGCTGTTAAGTGACTCATTTTTTTTGTTTTCATCATTAAGTGAGTCTCCATGCATGAGTGTATGTTCATTACCCATTGTCTGCAATGAGTACTTTTCCCGTAAACATTGTAAATCATAACCATGTGACTACAGGTTGCTGCAAACGGCCATAAATTCAGGGTAGATGCCAAAAGCTGAAAATGCAATCATATAACCCGGGGACAGAACACAGCCATTGGAACTTTGAATCCGGGTCGTAAGTATCTTTTGGGGATCCATTGTAACTTCAAACCATTACTAAGGGACCAACTGTAGGTCAAGGTCTACCAGTAATACTCTAGCAGAAGCCCTTCATATCAGTGGTGGGATTCAACTGGTGTAACAACTGGTTCTCTGAGCACGCGCTTTGCACATGCGCCCACCAAACACATGCTCTGCATGCATGCAGTGGGTTTGAAAACAGGTCTAAAACTTACCTTCTACTGCAGCCCCGGTGAGTGATGAATGGCTGAAATGCAGCAATCCGTTCTGCCGGGCCTATCAGCTGGGCTTCAAACAAAGGTAATATAGGACAGACAGGGGCAGGTGGGCAGGCAAGGCGGGGCCAACTTTCGCCAGAACTACCGGTTCTAATAGCTAATAGCCATTGATCCCTATGACTTCATGATTTGGTCCATCTCTCTCTATCTCCCCCTCTCCCTCTTTTTTATTTTTTGAAGCCAACTAATGTGGTAGCTAGCACACATTTCATGGTAGCAAATTCTAAAGCTGAATTACATGTTGTGTAAAAAAAAAAGTATTTTCCTCTGTTTCGGTTCTCCCAATATTTCATTTCATTGTGTGACCTCTGATTCTGGTGTTTTGAGAAAGGAAAACTACCTTTCCCTTGTCCACTTTATCCATACCATCCATAATTTTTTAAATCTCTTCTCTTTTATCAACTTTCTAAACTACTGTAAAAAGGCCCAAGTGTTGCCTTTGAGGAAAGCCACTCCAGATCCTTGATCATCTTAATTGCCCACCTCTGAATCTCCTTTAGGTTCATTATATATCTTTTTGAAATGTCACACAATATTCCAGCAATGACCCAGCCACATCTGAAAAAACAGAATAATACAATGGAGGGATACAGTCCATCAAGTTTTCCCATGTAACTTAGTATTCCTTTTGTATTAGGTTTTCTCAGGTAACATAAACTAGTATAACTTAATGTTGTGTTTTATTTGACAATCCGTCCCATTCTTGCGAAGCTTACAGCCAGAGTTAGAATAAGAGGAGTTGCAAGGTATCATTAAATATTTCTTTGTTGAGAGATTATGCATAATGAATGAAATCTGGCTACATACAAAAGGTTGATAAACATGACCACATGAATATCTAAGAAGGCAACACCTTTTCCCAACAGTTTTGTGGCAAGTTTAGGAATGTTGCAGGGTGAGAAAAATTAAATTGTGATACAAAAGAGTCAGACTTTGGAGATAGAAGTAGTATCTATTCAAATACACCTTTTAACTTTCTGTTTAATGTTGAACTTGACAATGTTTCGTGGGCATTCACGTACTTGACACAGAACTGGAAGAATTGGCCTAATTCCTAACTGGTGACAGTGATGGGTGTGGTCAGTCACAAAATGCTCATTTATTAGATGGCAAACAGATGTGGATATTCCTTTGCAGTCTTCCTTCTCCCATGTTCATTATTGCCTGTTCCATTTTTCTTTTTCCTAAACAGGTAAATACACTGCCGGATGAAGCACTGAGTTGCTGTCATCCATCATGTCCATTTTCTCAGAATGTCTATTTGAGGTCCAGAGAGGGTTTTTCCCCCTCAGAATAAAAAAAAAAGTGATGAGTGCTATCACTCTTCTCTGAGATTTTAGTTCCTTTTCCTCTTCTTCTTAACGGTACGATTTTTTAAAGAAGGGAAATATTGTTGTTAGTTGCGAAGTTGTGTCTGACCAGAGGTGGGTTATGACCGGTACGCCCTGGTACGGGCATACCGGTGCCTGCCGGGAGCACTAGGTACCAATCTACAAAAGCTGTGATGTCAATAAATAGTACATCATTTACTATGACTTTTGTGCTGTGATTCCACCATAATATTATTAGACATTTCTCAAATACTTGTATCATTAAACATACAGACAAGTGTACATGCACACAGAAATATTTGAGAGAAAGTAGATGTAGATAAATAAATGGCTTGCAATGCATCCATGTAGCAGTAATTTAACAAGGAAAGCAAAAATGACATTTTCCCATTTCAACTTGGTGGAACAAATTAAGACAGCTTGGTATAATGAAGGTTCTTTTCTCTAATTTATGCCATATACTGCTTTCTGTGGTTTACCTTGGCAAGCACAACCCTCTGGTAGCTCAATGTTCTTTTTCCTGGTTTGGAAAATAACCAGTTTTTCATGCTTAATCTGATAGCAAGCCAAGCTTTTGGGTATTGCACTCTCCTCAAGCCCATTGCTCAGGAAAAGTGTGCTTGTATCGGGTGGGTTCCTGCCAGTTCTAACCTCTTCTAAAGAAGAGGTTCCACAAATCTACAGTGCTGTTTAGAACCGGTTCCAGCTCCCTCCCCCCGCCCGTCCGCACATCATCAACATGAAGAGAGAGAGAGGAGGAATTCTGGGAGTTGAAGTCCACAAGTCTTAAAGCTGTCAAGTTTGAACACCCCTGGGTTTTTTTTTTCTAAAGCGTTAGGGGTTCAAGGGTCTTGCAATTTGACAGCTTTAAATCTTGCATACTTCAATGCCAGAGTTCCTGAGCCAACATGAGTGGAGGAGGAATTCTGGGAGTTGAAGTCCACAAGTCTTAAAGCTGTCAAGTTTGAAAACTCCTGGTTTGTTTGTTTTTTTCCTAAAGGGTTAGGGGTGCAAGGGACTTGACAGCTTTAAGACTTGCGTGCTTCAAATGCCAGAGTTTCTGAGCCAACATTTTGGTTGCTAAGCAAGAGTGTTGTTAAGTGAGTTTCACCACATTTTATAAATTGGCCATGCCCACCCAGTCACATGGCTGGTAAGCCACTCCCACCAGGTCACATGGCTGGCAAGCCACTCCCACAAAGCAGGCCACACTTACAGAAGAGGTTCTAAAAAAAATTGAAACCCACCACTGGCTTGTATATATATAACAACCTAGATCTGTGATGGTGAACCTATGGCATGTGTGCTCAAAGTGGCACGCGAAACCATGCCGTCCGGCATGCACGGCCTTGCCTGTTTGTCTCCTGGATTTCTGGTGTGCATGCGATGATCAGCTGTCCTTTGTGTGCACGGCAGTGCCAAAACCCGGTGTGAGCATGTGCACTGGCCAGCTGATTGTCGGGCACGCATGCACGCTAGAACCCAGAGGTTCAGCTTTTTTGAAGCATGGCCCCAATGAGCATGCTCACATGCATGCAATGTTTCTGCACGGCCTTTTCAGGACCTATCACTGACCTAGATCCTCATTAGATTCCAAAGGAAGATGTCCACCGCTTCATCAAATAAAGGCTTCATACTAAGCCTTTATTTGTTTAACTACAGTTTATTGATTGCAACTTAATTGGGTCCATGCATTGCTCCATCTATGATAACAGACCTTTTCCCTGATATTCAGCTGAAAACTACTTCCTGTTCAACTTAGTCCTTCTTGTTCTGTTTTCTGAAACTATTGTTTTCCTAATCTAAACTGAATGTGTAATTCTACACCCAGACTCTCTGAATGTTAGTGGTTGTTGTCATACATGGTATAATCAGCTGGGATAAGAGTTGTGCCCACTATTTGAAATAGTTATAAATCTGTGTTAAGAAACAAAGAGGGCATTGATTCAGCTGCCAAGGTGACATGTGGAAAGCCTATTAAATCCAGTGTGAGAATTCAGCATGACCTTAAGTCTTCCCTTCCTAAAATCAGTAAAATCAGATCTCTGTAACATTTTCATCACAACATTCCCTGTTTGTCTTTAATAAGCATGCAGCCATTATTCCTTTCTCAAATACTGTCTAGTGCTGCTTTTAATTTAATTCTAGACAGTAAAGTTAAAATCCTAGACAGAGTACCTAATTCTTAATAAATGATACTGTTTTTAGACAGAACAGAACAGGAGGCATGTTATTTGCTATTTCACGCCAAAAACTGTTTTAGATTAAGCATTTGGACTACATTCTGCTTTGTATCATTACATCTGCATGGGCTTATTAATACAAGAAGAGTAAATTGGGGTCTTCATTGAAAGCAAAACATTGTAGGATGACACATAGGGACACAAAACAGTCTCTTCCATAGTGATTCATATCTATCGCCTGTTAGAAACAAACTTTGAGGGGAGAGAACTTCTAGGGGATATATTCCTTTGTTTAGACTGGAAAAATGTCATTTGATTCTTTTGGAGATTTTTTTAAAAACATATTTTTACTTAACAAGTTAAACTCGGCATCTGGATGACTTCATGGAAATACCTGTGGGGTTTTCTTCCCATTGACTTCTGGGATGTTTTTCTACAGCCGTAGGATTTCCTAGTGGTCTCCCATCCAAATGGTAAAAAGATCCGACTTAGTTTTCCAAGAGCAACCATTAGCTGGCTACATGCTGTCACCAACCTGGGTCTTCTCCTGAATTTGACTAGCCAGTGTCTTTTGCTGTTGTGTTTCATTTTCAAAGCCAATAGGTATTTAAAATATGCTATAGAAAACATGGAACTGATTACACATGCAGAAGCATTTCCAGATGGCTCAGATGAGTGAACATGTCAGTAGTTATTCAAATAAACAGATGGGCTATTGAGCAAGACATTTCCTCCAACAACAACAAAAGTGAGATCACCTGAAACTATCCATAAGAAGTGGTAGACTCCAACTCCCAGAATTCCTAAGCCAATATGGCCCTGACTTGTTAAGAATCACTTAAATCACTCAACCATGGCGATATTAAAACCTGTGGACTTCAACTCCCAGAATTCCCCAGGCAGCAAGGTCTTAACTTATTAAAACTGATTTAAATTATTCTTTTCCAGCCTGATTACTTCCAAATGAGTGATTCCTACCCACCAGTTTGTTGACTTTGGTTAATAGGAACAAAATACTTCTGGAACAGTGGTGGCTTCCGGATCCCGTTGCAATCGGTACGGTGCAACGGGACTGGGCATCTGCCACATGAACACGTGCAGCACGCACGCACATATGCACAGCATGCACATGCGTACTTACCGCCCACGACGCTCCGCAATGCCTCCATGACGCCCTGAAATGCTTGGTGGAGCGTCGCGCAGGTGCCATACGCTCTGTGCGCAGAAGCCCCGAACAGCTCAAATACCGGTAAGGAGAGCGGGCAGACAGGTGGGCCCTCCGAAGCACCGTACCGGAACCGTACTTGGTGCTCCCAGCAGGCACCGGTACGCTCGTACCAGGGCGTACCTCCTGCAACCCACCACTGTTCTGGAACGTACCAGGCTGGAGAAAGCTTTCCTTAAAATTGCTAGAATTTTTAGCAATAGTCATCCTGGCTGGATAATTCTGGGCGCTGAAGTCCACAGAGCTGGAAATTGTGCAACCCTGATACATAGCTTGTGATCAGCATATGGTTGTCAATTGACATACTATATGAATATATGACATGCAAATATCATATATAGCTAAAAGATATAACTGGAGATTGTTCCTAAGATCGTACAGGTCTTTGCAACCTGTGATAAAACATCGGCAACTTTATATTCATAGGTGGTATCATCATAGGAGTCTGTGCTGTGTGTGTGTGTGTGTGTGTGTGTCAAAGAGGACACTTTGTCCTATTAGTAACATTTTTAGAATGTTGTATTTGTGGAAATGATGCTGTTTTCTACTATAAGTATCTTCGACTTGTATCTTTGCTCCGGAGGTAAGTATTCTGCCGGTTCGCCCCAGTTCAGGCGGACTGGTAGTGGCGGAATCGGGAGGCTCCGTCCACCTACCCAGATGTCATTACAGACGCTCTACGCATGCACAGAAGGGCCTTGCGCGAGCAAAGCACACATGCACCATCTCCCGGTTCCGAATCGGGAGCGAAGATAAGAGGATTTCGTGCCTGCAATGCTCATACTTATGTCTCTAACAGTGTTCCTATAAAGTGATAAAGTGAATGACAACTAACCTGTATTTATGATAGTTGCAGCAACCCTGTGATCATCACCTGCCATCTTTCCAAGAGGCTTCTGATGAGCAAAGTTAATGGGTTAGCCCAGATTCACTCAATGATCACATTCTTTAGTGACAGATGTTCTGGTCCCAAATATGGTTGTAAATCAAGGACCAATTGCAGAATAGAAGTGTTTTGAGCAAGGGCTACAGGGAACACTTTTTGAGAGGCTGAATAGAGAAGTCCATGGAGGTGGGATCTGGTTAAAAAAAGGCAAGGTAGTGGCTGTAACTGAAATCCCACCCTTTTAAATGTCATATCTAAGAAAATGGCAAAGCTTCCACTGAGTGAGTGCCATCTTGTCTTTTGAAACCTCTTGCCAATTCCTATATTATGGATAGAGCTTTATCCCGTAGATGTCTATGGAGATTCTCAGTCATGGTTGTCCCAAAGATGCTTTTTCAAGAGGCAACTGGACTTCTTCAGATCTCACAGTCATCCAAGAAACTTCTTCAGTTCTGACAGTCAGAGCTGAAGAAGCTTCTGGGATGAGAAGTGAAACGTCTTCAAAGAAAAGCCAGCAAGTCTACTTGCCTCTTGAAAAAGCACCTTTGGAACTTATCTGGGAAGAACTTGGTTTTGCAGAGTATCTGAAGGTTTCTCTTTTTAATTGTGATATATAGAACCTGGTTTCATGGGTTAAACTAGTCTGAATGCTTCCCCACCTTCAAATGATCTCGTAGGGATGTTTGAGGCAGCTCTGAAGGCTGCTAGGGGAGGGATTGGGACAGCAAGGTGCTCTGGGGCTGAAGGTCACCCATTGTAGTATTTCCATACTAGAAACCAAGAAGAAATCATGGTCCTAAAGAATCAACAGGACAAGAAGTAACGGGTGGAAGCTTGTTAAAGGGAGACCCAAGCTAGAAGAAATGTTCAGATAGGGAGAACAGTTAACTCTTCCTGAGGTTGTAAGTGCTCCAGAGGTGGGTTCCTACCGGTTCGGACGAGTAGGTAGTAACTAGGCATGCCACGCCCCCGAACAGTTCTCTCGGCGGCACCGTAGGCTCCACCATCTTGGTTTTTTTAGTACTGCGCATGTGTGCATGCGCAGCACATCCCTGAGTGAACCGGCAGTAGCAGCGCCAGAGCCCACCCCTGAAGTGCTCCATCACTATTTTCAAAAATAGACTGAAAAACCATTTGACTGGGATGGTATGAGTCCTGGGTGTCAAACTTGCAGCATCACATTGTCATGTGATGGATTGCGACTCCCCCCCTTCGCTAAATCAGGGGTGGGCATGGCCAGTGTTGACGCACCCAGCCCGCGGGCCGCGAGTTTGACACCTCTGGTATAAGGGTTTCTATTGTGGTTTTGTTGGACTAGAAAACCTTTTAAATCCCTTCAATTCTATGAAAACACTTGAGAGGGGAGGGGAGGCCTAGGTAAATTGGCCTCAGCTGAGCAGTGGTGGTTTCCCTCCCCAAAGGTTTTCCCTTTGAAATCGGGGCAGGGGTTGTTTAACATGATTATACACGGTTTATATTTAAACATATGCTTCTGCCAGTGAAACTCTCTCTCTCTCTTGTCCCAAATGCTGATAAGGGCTTCTAATCTCGCCCAGGAAAACACGAAACTCCCTTGCTACCCCTCCATAAGTGGGGGCGGAAAGGATTTTTGGAAAAATCCTTTGGTAAGGGAAGAGTAAGCTTTTGTTGGGATGAAATGGGATGGAATAAGAACCAGGAAGTTCCCAGCATCTCATTGAAATGCTAAGCAGGAACGGTTCACCTTGCAACAGATGTAATTGCACACCTTATGTTTTAGCCTAAAGAAGAACCCTAAAGTATTACACAACAGCACAGGGCACACCCTGTTCTATAATGTTTTTGGAGGAAAAATTTGTGGGGTTTTTTTGTTTTGTTTTACTCTATAGAGACATAGATGCTGTTCGGAAATTTTTAATACTTTTGATTTTCAACCTGCCGTTTTGCTGAGTTGTTTTCTCAGAAAGGTAGTTTTTATTGATTTTTCCTGCCTTCCTTCTTTGGAATTGGAGACTGCTTGTTCTTTTTGCTCCAGACAGATTGCCCATCTCACAGATCTGGGCAGGTTAGACTGCTTTTTCACTCTCAACCTTTGCTCTTCTTCTAAGGTTTCAGTTATTTGCAGCTGATATTTCTTTCCATCTGCACCCCCCACCCCAACCCTTTTAGCATTGAGTATGAGCAATGCTTTCGTACCAGGAGCAGAAAGTTGTGTAGATGTGCAATTAAACGTGATCCGAAATTTACAATAGATTTCCTTCTGTTGGGTAAATAAATATGCATCTGATTTCTTCAGCTGCCCAAGTTAGGATTGTACAGCATGCACATGCGGCTGTTTTGGCTAAATGCCTAGGCAAAAAGGGCTACCTTAATCCTTTTGTGAACTAGATTCAGCGACAGGCATTATAGAATTGAGGTCTAATTTTTAGGGCCAATTTGAAGTGACAGGGAGCAATCATCTTATCATTTATCTGTCTTGTTTGGGTGTAACAGGCATAGACTTGATGTTAGAAAGGGAAAAATAGAGGGGCGGGGGAGGGAAGGAGGTCTTAGACAAAGGAAACAAGAGAGAGAAAGTATGCAGAGCAGAGCATACTTTCTGGAATTCTTTCCAAACCCTTCACCAGTAGCAGACTTGAAGGAATCTGCGTTTTCTTCTGTGTAATGAAATAATATGTTGCATCTGTGTATATGCATGTATACTTCTGGGTTTCTGCTTCCCCCTCATCATGCATCTGTATATGTTTTGTGCATTCATTCATTCATTCAATTTGTCCACTACTTAAAACCTATTCAGCTCTAAGCAGCTTATAGCAAGGGTCTCTGACCACCAGGCCACAACCTGTTTTAAACCGGGCCATGCAAGTGCCTACCACTTGCACAAATGGAGCTGCATGCGCTCACACGCCTGCCTGCCACTCACACAGAACCATCCCCTCCTGCCAGGCCAAGCCGGAAAAGGTTGAGGACTGCTGGCTTAAACTTAAATTATACTATGTACCAGAAAAGGCAGGCTGCATTTCTGCTGCTCTAAGTCACATGACTAGAAGAGACGAAGGAGGGAAGCTTAGATTGAAGCAGCCATAAACTCATTCCAAGCCACTGCCCGGTAGCTGCCTTTCCTACACAGATACACTAGGATTTTTTTTCCTGGATTTTATTTCCTACTCCCAGTATTTAGAGAATTATTACTGATGGACACACGGAATCCTGATCCCTTTGCAAGCTTCTCTTTTCAATGTTCGGTTGGGTTAGACCAGGGGTGTCAAACTCGCATCATCAGGGCGTCATCACATGACATGTCGCGACTCCCCCCCCCTTCACTAAACTGGGCATCGCCATGGCCAGCATGTGATCCAGGCATGAAATGTCTTACCAGTTCAGAACCTTTTGCACATGCGCAGAGCATCTGTGATGACGGCTGGGCAGGTGGGCAGAGCCTCCCGCCCCCACCACTACCGGTTCACCCAAACTGTGGCGAACGAGCAGAAGCCCCCCCCCCCACTTTGGTGTGATGCATCCAGCCCACAGGCCAGGAGTTTGACAGTCCTGGATAGACAAAATAAAAATTCTATAAAATATACATATAGTCCTCATTTAGCAATCACTCATTCAACAATTGTTTTAAGCTATGAGGGTGTTGACGAAGGAGAATTTAAATGGGGTTGTTGAAGTTGTGGTTGTCGCCGTGTTCCCAGAGTCATGTGATTGCTATTTGTGATCTTCACTGCTGGCTTCTGAAATTGTCAGTCCCAATCATGTGATGTCACACTTAACAACTGTGTATGATTCACTTAATGACTACAACCAGAACTGTTGTTGTAAGTTGGCATGGCCACGTATTTTTTCTTTTTCTTTTCACAACTGTGTTGCTTAGTGACAGAGTTGTTGGCCCCAATTATGGTCTTTAATTGAGGACTGCCTATAACGCCAATTCAACACTTGCTTCGGCTCCATCCAATTGCCTGCATGTGACAAAAACCACAATTGGACTTTATATATGTTTAACTTTAACTCTTACATCAGGAGGACTTTATAGGTGAGAATTCCTCTAGTGAAAAATTACTACTGCATTGAGATTTATCTTAAGATATTCCATATAAATCAGAATAAAGGCTTCACATATCACCGATGTAGTTAATGTTAATTTAATCCCCCATAGAAGAAAATATATGTACGCTCAGGGTTGAACTGGAGTCCTTGGTGCTCTTTGAGCTTGGATGTTTGTTTGCAGACATTTCATTACCCAAGTACAGTATGTGAGAACCACAATTTAATCTCTATCAGCATTACCATTCCTCTGAGGTCAGTAAAATGGCCGAGATTGTCGGGGGCAATATGCTGACACTGTATACTGCTTGGAGAGGGCTGTAAAGCACCGTGAAGCGGTATATAAGTCTATGTGCAATTGCTATTAAGCGTTACAAATTCATCCTAAATTCTAAAGAAATTCTAGAGTTGCAGTAAAGTTAGCAAAATGCTATCACACACACACACACAATGATAAAATTTTATTCATTTGCATATCACGTTTACTTTATAGCCCAAGTTATATTTTAAACAGTATGGATGTTCCAACTTCAAATACAGAAAAAGATATTTATGCCAACAGCTGTTAAAAATCAAAATCCATGCATTTCAGTAGCCAGACAATGCTTGTGATTTAATCTTTGCAGCATTGTTTTATGGGATTGATTATTCATTGATCCAGCAAATTAGGAATTGCTTTTCTTCTTCTTTTTTCCCCACTCTTCTGATCCTATCCGGTTCTAAAGGATAATTACCGGTGGAATTGTTCGCCAAGTTGTTATGAGGATTGTAAAGCTTTTTTAGTTAATGCATGGCATATGTCCATGGCATTCATTTAATTCACATATCTCTCTGCACTATTAATAGAGAAGGTAACATGCCAATTATCCCAGATTCAATCAACTCTCTTAAGATACAATAGCTGTAGTGTTCACACACTTGATGACTAGCATTCCAGTCAGATATTATAAACAGCTGGTCTACATAAGATTGCAGTGGCATTACTACTACACACATTTGCCAACAATGTATTTGTCAGCAGTATCTCTTCAGTGGGACAAGATTGCTCTCTAAATATTCACTGGTAGTAATTAATTACTCGCTATTAGTCTCACTAAGTTCTGTGGGATGAGTTCCCAGATAAACATGTTTACAGCAAGTAGCTAGGGATCACATATTTTTAGATTGAGAAGTGTGAGAAGCAGTGTGATGCTTGTTCTTCCATGTAATGGGCTACGTTTAAATCTATTTTAATTTCTTCTCCCAAGCACACTAAAAAAAATGTTGCATCTAAATTTCCAGCTTCCTGTGGCTTGAAATTTTGTTGAAAGCACAGATTATTAATGTTTGTTTTAACCCAGAAAAAAAAGACTGCTTATTGCAATATGTGTTTAAAAGCCCTTGCAATGTTCATTCATCATCATTCATGTCTGCAAACAACTTAAAGGGACAGTTGTGGATTCTGACACCTGAACATAAGACAATTCCATCTGTTCCCATGGAGATGCTGTATTCCTTTTCTGAGTCAACTGGTCAATCCACAAATACTGTCCTTGCATTTCTCTTTACAAACCAAACATTCTTATCTGTATGCTTTGAGTAAAATTAAGAGAGATTGAGACCAAACAAAATGTGCTGGGCCAACACAGAGTTGGTTGCATCCTCCAGTTTCCAGAAATGTTGGAATTCCACTAACCTTGTTTTCTGAAAGTGCAGGAATACTTCTCAAGATGTAAACAGTAACTATGAACCAGGTATCATAAAAGCAACATAGGAATCCATCAGATGTATATTTTTTTTTTAAAAAAGGGATTTAATCTGCTTTTTCTTGGAGAAAAGAAGAGCAGGAGTGTTTATGGATTCATTCCATTGGCTACTGTAGTCTCCTTGTGATTTTGGTGTCATAATAACCCTGCAAGGAAATTAAGCTACAAGGGAGTAATCTGGCAAAGAGAGAACACAATCAGCCATAGTTTGCTTAATCAGTGTTTTTGAAGAAGGCCACTGAAGCATAATCAAACTATAATCAAACAAACCATCATATAACTTCATATGGAGATATGCAAGGTACGACACTAAGAATTTTAGAATGTGACTGTAAGGAGCTAAGAAATACAATAGTAGAGTTGGAAGGGACCTTGGAGGTCTTCTAGTCCAACCCCCTGCCTAGGCAGGAAACCCTATACCGTTTCAGACAAATAGCTATCCAACATCTTCTTAAAGACTTCCAGTGTTGGGGCATTCACAACTTCTGGAGGCAAGCTGTTCCACTGATTAATTGTTCTCACTGTCAGGAAATTTCTCCTCAGTTCTAAGTTGCTTCTCTCCTTGATTAGTTTCCACCCATTGCTTCTTGTTCTACCCTCAGGTGCTTTGGAGAATAGTTTGACTCCCTCTTCTTTGTGGCAACCTCTGAGATATTGGAATAATGCTATCTGTCTTTCTGTCTCTATCCATCCATCTAATCTATTTTACATTTCTAAATGATCTCCCTGAATGAAGCCCGCTTATACTTTTGAAAGGGAAAAGAAAAAATATATATTAATAATATAGGGCAGTGATCGCTAACCTTTTTGCCATCACGTGCCAAAAGCAGGGGGGATGCAGGAGGTTGTGTGTGTCCATGCCCATACCCATAATTCTATGCCCCCTCCCCCCTGTGCATTTGCATGCGACACCCCCACCCACCCCCACTCCCCGCTCTTGGTGTGTGATGACATGGTGGGCCCATTTTTCACCATGCTCCAGAGGCTTTCTAGGAGTCTGGGGAGGGCAAAAACAGCCTTCTCTGCCCCTGGAGGCCCTTTAGAAACCTCTGGAAGGTGAAAAACAGCCCAAACCGGAAGTTCGGGAAGGGACTTCCAGGTTGCCCGTTAGGCCGTTTTTCTCTCTCTAGGGCAATGTTTCTCAACCTTGGCAACTTGAAGATGTCTGGATTTCAACTCCCAGGCTGGGGAATTCTGGGAGTTGAAGTCCGGACATCTTCAAGTTGCCAAGGTTGAGAAACACTGCTCTAGGGGCTTCCGGAAACCTCTGGAGGATGAAAAATGGGGGGGGGGGGAATGAAGGCTGAAATTAGCTGGCCAGCACACGCATGTGTGCTGCAGCTGATAGGGCAACCCCTCACTATGCCCTCAGCAATGGTTCTACGTGCTCCCTGTGGCACACGTACCATAGGTTTGCCATCACAATATAGGGCTATATTGGTTAAATTAAAATTAAATGTTAATTAACTCAAAGTAAGCCAAAGAACACCTTATCTTTTTCTCCTCCCCTTAATCTTGGTTCTTCTTATGCAAGATAATAGGCTAATACAGGCATACCCACCAAACTGCATCCTTTGCTGAACTGTTGTTTTCCAAGCCTGTGCATCAACCTTCTTCAACTCCTGAAAAGCGTTTGCGTTCCTTTGAAAACGGCTGTCACCACCGCCTCAGTGTGTAGGAAAAGGACAGCAGGGTAGAACATTAACATTTCCGATCTTTGAAATAAAGAACAGGGCAGGGAGCTCAACATGGCACAGAGAGTTTGGAGACCACAATTATGTAACTCGTGCTTTTCCTCTTCATGAAGTTGCTCTAGCTGCTAGAGTTTAGTATATCTAGCGGTAGAATAAATCAATCAAATAAATAAAGCTTTACATTCTCTGGGCTTAGGCTGAAACCCGCCTGGCTGGTTTTACAACTTCTCACTAAACTGCATTAACATCCTTCCATGGGGGAGGTTTCACTGCTCCCAACTGTTAGGGCCAGAACAAAGAAACCCTGATACCTTGGAATCTTCCTAGGGCAGGAGAGAGAACTGCCACCGTCAAAGGATAAAGCGAGCAGGGACCATTAGAAGGACAGAGAAGATGGTTCAGTTCCTGGATGTATCTGCCATACATTGTTCTATTTATTCATATGTTTGATTGTGTAGGAAGTTAGCACCCACCCTTCTCCTAGAAAAAATGAAATATCCTGGGAAATATTGAAAAGGCAGAATATTATATTTCCCTGGATCAGAAATGGAGAAACATGTTTTAGGCAGGAAACAGACTCACTCTTAATAGCCCCCACCCTTCTCAATGGGCCATTAGCCCTGAGCTAGTTTACTCTAAATAACAAAGATAGAATTAGCCCTCTACAGAAACTCACCACATGGCATATGGGAACTCAACCAAGCTTGGGACTCAAAAAGGCACACAGCCTACAAAGTTAGCTAACAAACACACACACACACACACACACACACACCGCCGCTGCCCTGGGAGTCTGGCAAGCAATCAGAACACATTTCTTACACAGGAACAGGAAACAGAGAGGTGGTGCCAAACAGAGTATAAAAAAAAACCCAGGAACTCTCAGCAACTCCCTTCTTTTCTCTTTTCTTCTTCTTTCTTTCCCCAACATCTGGAAGCATGTGGTCACCTTTTCTGTTCAGGACCTCAAACCATGTGGTCCTGACCATCATTAAACCACCTTTCCAAGCAGCCTCCATGTTTCCAGTGTCTTTTTCCCCACTTGGAGCTGAACCCAGAAGGTCATTTCTTCCAACAATTGATTAACTCAAGAGTACTGTAACTAAATTAACTCAAGAGTACTGTAACTCTCCCACATTGCAGGAAAACACATTATCCCAGTGTCTCTTTTCCTTGGGAAACAAAACCCCCAAAGAACAAAACACAACAGATCCCAGAGAATATACCTTTTGTAGTGTGGGGACCATAAGCCACTTCTTGAGAAGAGCTGAGAATTGCTTAGTCATAGCAGGTGGGTGGGCCATATCATGACCAAAGGCAAAGCTGGCATCATTTTGATGTGGCTTGTCTTATATTTGGGGAAATAGGTTTGTACAAACATTTATTTATTTTTTGACATTGCCATGTTCATGGATTTCCTGTCTCGGAATAGCCTGAAATAACACTGCTGAGTTTTGACAATTGCAGAAGGAATTCTGTGGGCTGGGGAAAAAGAAGATTAGGGATCGTGTGCAGGCCTGGAGCTGAAGTCACTCATCCTTGGCAATAAATCGTTTTAAAAATAATACTTTTAAGACACACTGAGACCCTCAGAGCAGAGGAAGGACAAGATACAGTATTGTGACAAAATTTCCTGGAAGTTTTCTTCCTTTGTGGAAAGACGTGTCTGTTTTCTAACCTAATTATGTCAGATTTCTTTTGGGGTTCTTGGGGTTTTTATTATTGGAAAAAAATTAGATATGCCAGGTGGTTTTCTTCTTCTTCTTCTTCTTCTTCTTCTTCTTCTTCTTCTTCTTCTTCTTCTTCTTCTTCTTCTTCTTCTTCTTCTTCTTCTTCTTCTTCTTCTTCTTCTTCTTCTTCTTCGCTCTGCAGCCTCCCTAGTTGTCTACAGCTCTTTGTTCTGAAGAAATTGAGTCTTTTTGGGGTCTGAATGGAACTAGGGAGGCGTCAGATCTCTGAGGAGAATAGTATATACAGCAGAAGACAGAATACTTACAGATACTTCCCTGCTATGGCTCCCACATTTATTCAGGAAATTAATGGAGATTTCATTGTTCTTCCAAGCTTTGGAGTGTGGATCCCCCCCCCCTTTTCTTCTTTTTGTCTCTTTTCCTTTTTTCCTTTTTGTTTTGAATACTTTGCTCTTCCAGTTCTATCTTTTATACGCTTTTATATTGCTATTGGTTTCTTAGTTATTAGTCAAGCAGAACTGTATGGGAGTCAGTTATAAAAGAAACAAATAAACAGCCATATGATACATATGATATGATAAATATAAGAACAAAAATTGAACTTGGGGAAAAATGTAGAACTTGAGTTCAGAAATCGCTCTCAGAAAGAAGGGAGCCGTACCTCAAGCCCTATGAGTTACTAACCCGTATTAAGGTTTTTCAGTTAGTCTTGCAAAGAAATATGAATCTCTATTACCTTTTCTGCACATCTGAAAGGCACCTCATTTCTTTTTTTCCTTTATAACGATCTCCGATTCGTCTTAGTAAAAATATCACCTTCATTTTTTTTCTGATGAGCTATCTGATCAATACCGTGTTTCCCTGAAATAAGACAGGGTCTTATTTTATTTTGACACCCCCCCAAATAAGCATTTTACCTTATTTTGGGGGAGGTCATATTATTTTTGAGGTGCAGGAGACGGCAAGTGTGGTCACCTCATGGCTGCAGCTGTGTTGCAATATTTTGGGGGGCAGGTTTATTTTAGCGCATGCACTCAAAAGCCCAATTAGGCTTATTATCCAGGGAGGTCTTATTTTCAGGGAAACAGGGTATCATGGCCATAATATCTGAGAAAGAAATTTACATAGCTAAATTTGGCTGCTTAATCATGTTTGTATGAGATAAAAATTACTCTTTCCTTTGAATTGGGAGGCAATCTTTTCCTCTAAGGTGCAAATGATTTTTTTTTTTAAAAAAAAACATCTCTTCGATCTCAGTGGCCTCTGAGATGAAAGAAAATATGTCAAAATAGATTGCGGTGCAGAGTCTTATAGCCCAACCACAGCAAAATCCTTTTGGTTACTGCCTTTAAAAATGTACCTGAGAAACCAATTGGAAGAAAATATTTGATGAAGGAGGAAGGAGGCACTCTGCTTTAGCTGCACTTGCTTCAACATGCTCACAGAAGTGTTCGCCTTGATTACTGAAGGCGAAATCCAGAATTGCATGGAATAAAATGGAGGGATTTCAAAAGGAAAGCGGATTTTTCTTCTCCCCTTGCTCATATTCTGTCTGGTGTTTCTAATTCCGAAAGAGCTCTATGAGAAAGTGATTAGGGGTGGAGAATTGCAGAGGGAAGAGGGACCTTTTCCTTGGTTGCAAAGCCCCGTTGTCTCCAACAAACTATTTTGTTCATGGAAATCCAATCTGGATATAATCCATTATTTATTTATTATAGGCTGGCTGGCCCCATGAGAATTCCACCTCTGTCTGTATTAGCAACTGCTAATATCTCCCTCCTCCGATCTTGGAATTTTTCACCTTTTGAAATTTTCTAATGTTACTTTTATAATTTTAAACTTTTAAATCTTAAATTATGTCAATTTTAGTGTTCATTTTATTGATTATATTGTATTTTGCCCAGAGCCCCTCTCAGAGGGAGATGGGCAGTTAAGGACTATGAAACATTAATAAATTAAATAAATAAAAGTGATAACATTAGGAAAGCAAGCAGTGGATTTGGTTAGAACATTTCCCTTTGCTCTCAAGAACTGCTTTCTTGAACTGTAATGTAATTCCATCTCTCTCTCTCTCTCTCTCTCTCTCTCTCTCTCTCTCTCTCTCTCTCTCTCTCTCTCTCTCTCTCTCTCTCTCTGTGTCTGTGTGTCCCTTCAAAACTTTTTTTGTTATTGCTTAAATCCCCATCCACTATTGTATGCATGCTCATCCATCTTAAATGCAGTTGTCCATATTGACTTGTTCTTACAAATTCTTGTTTTCTCTTCCTTTCTCTTTCAAAAGCTTGTTTTAGACTGCAAACTCTTTAAAGTAAAGGACTATTTTTGTCCATATAATTTAGATGCGCAGTTTGTATATATTCGGTAGTGTGCATTCTTTTACTCTGGTTGTGGATAAGGGTGTGTTCTGATGAATTTGTTGCTAATATTGCTATTTTTAATGAAATTCTATGATCAAATTACAGTTTTAAACTGTTCAATGAAATTAAATTGACTACAAATTACCAAGAGAGCTAATAGATTGGAATAGAATTATATGAATATATGGTAGCATAAAATAATATTATTGATAATTATCGTAAATAAAAAAATGAGACAAGTTTCTTTCTCATTATGCTGACAATATTTTATTTTATTGCTGCATCTTAATTTTTAAGCAGCAATTCTAAATAATCTGGATTGATCCTTACAAATATTGCAGCTTTCCCTAATTTGTCTTCATGTGATAATATATAGCTTTACTGTACATTTTCAGGAGTTAACGTCAATTTTTAAATATCAAATTACACATTTTGTATTATTTGAATTCAAAGGCATATTTTAATATTGCATTGTTTTATTAAAAAATAATAATAAATCCTCCCCATCTTTATTTTATTTTTAGTCTATATGTTCTCCATCATAGAAAACATTTAATTCCATCACAGAATTCTCTCCCCACCTCTCCTCCTCCCGGGTGTATTCTTCTAAATGTATTTTATTATTATGACTGGTTTTATTTGTATTGACTGTACACCGCCCCGAGTCCCTTTTGGGAGAGGGGCGGTCTAAAAATCTAAGAAATAAATAAATAAAATTCCCTGCAGCTGAAGATGAAAATTCTACAATATAGAAACTACAAGCCTTGGTCCTGAAAAATTTATAAAGAATTCCTCCCCCCACCAATATTAGCATATCAATAGAACTTGCTCTCCAGGAGTTAAGAAGGGAAGACAACATTTGCATCTGCATTTTTTTTAACAGTGGAAGAAAACTACACCAAAACTTTATGTAAAGTACAAGGATTATTGTTGATTGTCAACTCTACTGCCACAGAGAGAGTTGGGTCAATGCTTCTTTTTCTTTTCTTTTCTCTAACTTTCCTCACTTCTCTTTCCTTTCCCTCCTCACTGCTCTTTTATTTACTTTTGTATTTTATAATACTTAATAACTTAATAAAAATGGTGCTATTGCTGTTGTTAACAGAATGAAAATTATAGCACACAAACACACACACACAGATATGTTTTAATTTCCATTCTATATAGTAGTGTGTGTGTATGTGTGTGTGTGAGAGAGAGACAGAGTGACAAAGAATATATGTGTGTGTGTATACACATACATAAAATACATACATACATACATATATAAAGACTGTGTGTGTGTGTTTGTGTGTGTGTGTGTATATACATGCTCTGTCACTATCTGTCTCTCTCTCTCTCCCTACACACACACACACACACACACACACACTCCAACATTGTATGCACTTAATCCTGCAGTCAAAAGAAAGCAAGTTATCTCCCCATCCTCTTTCCTGGCATCCTGAAAATGATGATGGACCACAAAATATACCTCTTCCACTGGCTGTTATTCAGATAATCCCCATTGGAGAGAAACTAGGATTACTTCAGCCACAATCATAGACGTGATGAATAGGAACTTGGTGACAGATTAATCGTTACTGGATCAAATGTCTACACATAGGGGAATTGGTCTTCCCAATATTTTTTGATTATCTGAAGGGAGAATGGCTCAGACCACAAACCTCTCTGGCTGAACTTGTTATGATACTTTTTGATAAGGTACTGTACAATTTCTCTTCCCCTATTTTAAATAATTCTTTGAAATAATTCTTGCTAGATGTCCTTTTAATTTAAAAAGTGTTATCTTCATTAAATAGTCTTGTTACACCTTTACTTTTATATAAACTTTTGTGGGTAATCTTCATCGGATGCTAAATGTTTATTCCTTTTGATTATTATTTATGCTATTATTTTAACTGTTTGGTATGGTGTCACGAATAGGGTTGTATTTAATTTCCTATGTAGCTTATATTGACTTACAAACTGGGGAAGGTGTAATTTAATACCTCACTAGCAGACCTTTAAGTTAAAAGGGATGCAGTGGCTCAGTGGCTAAGATGCTGAGTTTGTTGATCAGAAAGGTCAGCAGTTCGGCGGTTCGAATCCCTAGTGCCTTGTAACCGAGTGAGCTCTCGTTATTTGTCCCAGCTTCTTTACTTACTTTACTTTATTTGCGCTTATAGACCGCCTCCTCTCCCAGAAGGGACTCGGGGCGGTGTACAGTCCATACATAAAAATACATAACATGAATAATTAAATAATTAAATAGTTAAATAGTTAAATAGTTAAATAGTTATGGAGGAGGTTAAAAGAAGAACTGTACATCTAAGTAAAATATCTAAAATATAGTTTTAAAAACCCCTAAAAAATATCCCATAAGTTAAATTTAAAAACAGTTCCCCTAAAATACCAGTTAAAATATATCTGCCAGGAGGTAGAAGTTATGAATGTGCCAGGCCAGCTAATCGGAACAGGTGAGTCTTCAGTTTTTGTCGGAAGGAGCGGAAGTCGGTGGTGGTTCTAATGTCGGGGGGGAGGTCATTCCAGAGGGTTGGGCCCATCACAGAGAAGGCCCTACTCCCAGGCGTCGCCCGTTGGCATTGCCTGGTGGACGGCACCAGGAGAAGTCCCTCCCTGTGAGAGCAGATTGGTCGCAGGGATGTGTGTGGCAGGATGCGATCCCGCAGATAGCTAGGTCCTGTACCATGGAGCGCTTTGAAGATGGTAATCAAAACCTTGAAACGCACCCGAAAAACCACAGGCAGCCAGTGCAGCTCGCGCAGGAGAGGTGTTACATGGGAGTACCTAGTACTCCCCATGACAGCCCGCGCGGCTGCGTTCTGGACTAGCTGTAGTCTTCGGGCGCGTCCCAAGGGAAGCCCCATGTAGAGAGCATTGCAGTAGTCCAGGCGAGACGTCACCAGTGCGTGAGTGACCGTGCGTAGGGCATCCCGGTCCAGTAGGGGGCGCAATTGGCGCACCAGGCGAACCTGGTGGAACGCCCCCCTTGCCACGGCTGCCACATGATCGTCCATTGACAGCCGGGCATCTAGGAGGACGCCCAAATTGCGCGCCCGTTCCACAGGGGGCAATTGTTCGCCCCCTATGGCCAGTGATGGAGTCAACTGGCTGAACTGAGGTGCCGGTAACCACAGCCACTCAGTCTTGGAGGGGTTGAGTTTGAGTCTGTTGTCCCCCATCCAGACCCCGATGGCTTCCAAACACCGGGACATCACTTCGACAGCCTCGTTGGGGTGGTTTGGGGTTGAAATGTACAACTGGGTATCATCAGCGTACAGATGATACTCAACCCCAAAACCACGGATGATCTCCCCCAGTGGCTTCACATATGCGTTGAACAGAAGGGGCGAGAGGACCGACCCCTGTGGCACCCCACAAGTGAGTGGCCTCAGGGTCGACCTCTGCCCTCCTGCCAACACACATTGCGTCCGGTCGGAGAGGTAGGAGCCGAACCACCGCAAAACGGTGCCTCCGACTCCCATCCCCTCCAGCCGGCGCAATAAGATACCATGGTCGATGGTATCAAAAGCCGCTGAGAGATCTAATAGGACCAGGATAGAGGAACAACCTCTATCTCTGGCCCTCCAGAGATCATCAACCAATGCGACCAAGGCCATCTCCGTGCTGTGCCCGGGTCGGAAGCCGGACTGGCGTGGGTCTAGATATTTGGATTTGTCAAGGTGTCGCGGAAATTGCTGTGCCACCACATTCTCTACAACCTTCGCTAGAAAGGGAAGGTTGGAGACTGGATGGTAATTAGCTAGCTCCATCGGGTCAAGTGAAGGCCTCTTGAGTAAGGGCCTCACCACCGCCTCTTTCAAGGCAGTTGGTAAGGATCCCTCGCCCAACGAGGCGTTCACCAGGCCCAGAAGCCAGCCTCGTGTCACCTCCCAGGATGCCAGTACCAGCCAGGAGGGACACAGGTCCATTGAACATGTGGTGGGTCGCAGCCGTCCACGTAACCTGTCCAAATCCTCGGGGGCAACAGAGTCAAACTCCTCCCATTCTGCCAACCTAGCAGTTCGAAAGCATGTAAAAATGCAAGTAGAAAAATAGGGACCACCTTTGGTGGGAAGGTAACAGCGTTCCATGCACCTTCGGTGTTTAGTCATGCTGGCCACATGACCACGGAGACGTCTTCGGGCAGTGCTGGCACTTCAGCTTTGAAATGGAGATGAGAACACACCCCACCTAGAGTTGGGACCAACTAGCACCAGGGGTGGGTTCCTGCCAGTTCTAAACTCTTCTATAGAAGAGGTTCCACAAATCTGCAGTGCCGTTTAGAACCGGTTCCAGCTCCCTCCCCCTGCCCGTCTGCACATCATCAAGATGAAGAGCAAAGGAGGAATTCTGGGAGTTGAAGTCCACAAGTCTTAAAGCTGTCAAGTTTGAACACCCCTGGGTTTTTTTTTTCCTAAAGGGTTAGGGGTGCAAGGGTCTTGCTTCAAATGCCAGAGTTTCTGAGCCAACATTTTGGTTGCTAAGCAAGAGCGTTGTTAAGTGGCCACACCCTCCCAGTCACATCGCTGGCAAGCCACTCCCACTCGGTCACATGGCTGGTAAGCCACTCCCACAAAGCAGGCCACACCTACAGAAGAGGTTATAAAAAATTTGAAACCCAGCACTGACTAGCATGCATGTACAAGGGGAACCTTTATATTTACTAGCAGACCTTTATAATAGGCTACTGTTTAAATTGAACTTTCTTGACATCCTTAGTTTTACCAAATGGGAAGTTCTTAGTCTCCCTTCATTCTAGGAAAAACAGAAAATATTTGCAAACCTGCTGCCCAAAACCCCAAATGAAGAACTCAACAAACCCTTATACCAATCCTAAAAGGTAAAGGGACTGTATAACCTTCCACATGGTAATTTTTAATGATACAAGTTGCTAAACAAAATTAAACTAAATCTAAATCTAAAGATAGACTCAAGATTCAAAAGGCTCTTGGCAGATGTCCCAAAGATGCTTTTTCTGGAGGCAGCTTAGACTTTGGTTTTTTTTTTTTTTTTTTTGAAGACGTTTCGCTTCTCATCCATGAGGAGAAGCGAAATGCCTTGGATGAGAAGCAAAACGGTTTCAAAGAAAAACCAGGCAATCTAGTTGTCTCCTGAAAAAGCATCTTTGGGACAACCATGACCTGGATGACCGAGAATCTCCATAGCCCCTTGACAGATTGGAGCATTGAGCCCTACCCAACAAGAAGCAGTCCAGTGGTAAGAAAAATAAGCATCTGAATTTAGCCAAGAAAAAACAACAACAAATGTACAGCTATATAATAGGAAGTAGCTGGATCATTAGTAGTAATTTGGGGGTGGGGGTTGTTGTCCTGTTGGACCACCACTTAAATATGCCAATAGTATGCTATAGCAGCCCAAAGAGCCAATGCAGTCCTAGACTGCATCAACAGAGGGATAGCATCAAGATCACAAGAAGTGACAGTACTGCTCTATATTTCATTTCTATATTAGCTGAATCCTGAGTCACCATGATGTAAAAAGAGGCTGAGGCCCTAGAAAAAGTGCAGAGAAGAACAACAAAAATAACAAGGAGTCTGGAGGCAAAACCATATGATGAATGTCTAAGGGAACTGTGTGTGTGTCGCCTAACAAAGACTGAGGAGCTGTCACAGAGAAGAGGGAATTGATTTATTCTCCAGAGTACCTGAGGGTAGAACAAGATGCAATGGATGGAAGCTCATTAAAGAAAGATCCGATCTGGAACTAAGGAGAAATTTCCTTACAGCAAGATGAATTAATCAATGGAATAGTTTGCCTCTCAAGAGTTATGGGAGCTCTATTGCTGGAGGTTTTTGATAATAGACTGGACAACCAGTTGACCTGGATGGTATAAGGTCTCCAGTGTTGGGTGAGGGATTCAACTAGAACACCTCCAAGGTCCCTTCCAGTCCTGTGATTCCATGAACTTCTAAACTGTGACCCACAAAATAGTTAATTGGGGGGGGGGGGGAGGAAGTATAAGAAAAAAATAAAAGAAAGCAACGCCTCTGTAGGCAGAATTTGAATATTTGGTTTACCTGTAAGTTATTGATTATATCAAGATTTGTTCCCCTAGCATCTTAGAGAGGACAGTCAAGAGATCTTGTCTGAGTCTCTCTTGGAGATGTTATGCAGGCTTCTTTGGTTTTGTCCATTCCTACCCTTAGGATTTGTTTGGTTTGGAATTTTTTGTTTTAATTGTAACACCCTTGGAGAAACCGTTGTTTTCCAAAGTCCTTCCTAATTTTCTGTCTCAGAAGTCTAGCTAGCAAATCAGAAATTATTTATTAGCTAAATCCACCTTCTTAATGAATTCTGGTGGAGCAATAAAGGCACAAAGTAGTGGTTTTTTTTTCCAGTTGTGCTATTGTATAAGAAAGATGATGCCAGGAGAAGCATTTTTTTGGGGGGGAAACAAAAGATGAATTCCATCTATTCAAGTCTCTCAGCATGGGGTCAATTTATAAATGCTTCAGGAAGAACAGTTGTGTCATATCAGAAACCAAAATTTGTCAACCTATCGTTATTTGTCAGCTGCCATACATCTCATTTGGTAATATGGATTATGAATGCTGAATTGAACAAATGAATATGAAGTTTAAATGACAACCACTGTTTAAAATCTCTTCTCTCTTAGCATACACATGGCTAACATTTTGCTAGGAGTTAATTGATATGTATTTTACTTTGGACAAAATGTTTTACAGACCGTAAGACATAATTTGATATTCTCACACTCTAGTATTTTCTGAAAAGTCATCGGCATCATTCCATATTACTGATCTGCCTTTTATTTATATAAATGTGTTAATTTATATCCTTTCTTTCCCTGGGACCGTTAAATGGGGATCTGTCTTGTTCTTATTCCAGAAGTAGAACTCTTCTCTTTTCATCATCAACCCTGAGCATTGATGATGATATCTAGTTGTTTGACTTGTTCTTCCAAAGCAGATCTATATTCACTGAAGGATGGATCCCTTTAAAGAGGTAGCTAAGCTCATCTTTTCTTCTCTGAAATAGCCGATGTAGATAATTGGCTTCTACTGTACACTTCTGACATGGTGCTGATGTGGGATCACAACCCTGCATGCTCATAATATTTTATTACTGTTAGGAGAAATCCAACAATAATAAAAGAAGAAGAAAATATCCCCTTTTTGCCACTATACATTAAGATGACTTTTTTCTTACAGTCTTTTCCTTTCTCGTACTTAGAATAGAATAGAATAGAATTCTTTATTGGCCAAGGAATTTGTCTTTGGTGCAGATGCTCTCAGTGTACTTAAAAAGACAAGTTACATTCGTCAAGAATCCTAAGGTACAACACTTAATGATAGTCATAAGGTGCAAATAAGCAATCAGGAAACAATCAATATCAATATAAATCATAAGGATACAAGCAACAAAGTTACAGTCCTGCAGTCATAAGTGGGAGGAGATGGGTGATAGGAACGATGAGAAGACTAATACTAATAGTAATACAGCCTTAGTGAATAGTTTAGGTAGACCATAACCTACTACTAGATAAAGTAGAAGAATGTGGGTTAGACAGCATCAGCACCAGATGGATTCATAACTGGCTGACCAACCATACTCAACGTGTAGTCCTCAATGGAACTGCATCTACATGGAGGGAAGTATGCAGTGGAGTACCCCAAGGCTCTGTTTTAGGCCCAGTACTCTTCAACATCTTCATCAATGATTTGGATGAGGGAATAAATGGGAAACTCATCAAATTTGCAGATGACACCAAGCTGGCAGGAATAGCCAACACTCCAGAAGATAGGCTTAAGATACAGAAGGATCTTGACAAACTTGAACATTGGGCACTATCTAATAAAATGAAATTCAATGGTGAAAAGAGTAAGGTTCTACATTTAGGCAACAAAAACGGAATGCACAGGTACAGTATAGATGATACCTTGCTCAGTAGTAGTAACTGTGAAAGGGATCTTGGAGTCCTAGTGGACAACCATTTAAATATGAGCCAGCAGTGTGCAGCAACTGCCAAAAAAACCAACACAGTTCTAGGCTGCATAAATAGAGGGTAGAATCAAGAGCATGTGAAGTGTTAATACCACTTTATAATGCCTCAGTAAGGCCACACTTGGAATACTGCATTCAGTTCTGGTCGCCACGATGTAAAAAAGATGTGGAGAATCTAGAAAGAGTGCAGAGAAGAGCAACAAAGATGATTAGGGGACTGGAGACTAAAACATATGAAGAACGGTTGCAGGAACTGGGTATGTTTAGCTTAAGAGAAAGGACTAGGGGAGACATGATAGCAGTGTTCCAATATCTCAGGGGTTGCCACAAAGAAGATGGAGTCAAACTATTATCCAAGGCACCTGAAGGTAGAACAAGAAGCAATGGGTGGAAACTAATCAAGGAGAGAAGCAACTTAGAACTGAGGAGAAATTTCCTGACAGTTAGAACAATTAATCAGTGGAACAGCTTGCCTCCAGACGTTGTGAATGCCCCAACACTGGAAGTCTTTAAGAAGATGTTGAATAGCCATCTGTCTGAAACGGTATAGGGTTTCCTGCCTAGGCAGGGGGTTGGACTAGAAGACCTCCAAGGTCCCATTCAACTCTACTATTGTATTGTTTGACAGTGGTGAAGGATTTTTTGTTTAGCAGAGAGATGGCGTTCGGGGGGAAACTGTTCTTGTATCTAGTTGTCTTGGTGTGCAGTGCTCTAGAGCCTCATTTTGAGGGTAGGAATTGAAACAATTTATGTCCAGGATGCAGACATAAATTTTCACGGCCCTCTTTTTGACTCGTTCAGTGTACAGTTCCTCAATGGAAGACAGGTTGGCATTAATTGTTTCTTTTCTGCAGTTCTAATTATCCTGTGAAGTCTGTGTCTGTCTTGTTGGTTGCAAAACCAAACCAGACAATTATAGAGGTGCAGATGAGAGACTCAATAATTCCTCTGTAGAACTTAATCAGCAGCTCCTTAGGCTGTTTGAGCTTCCTGAGTTGGCGCAGAAAGAACATTCTTTGTTGTGCTTTTTTGATGACGTTTTTGATGTTAGGTGTCCATTTTAGGTTTTGAGATATGATAGAACCTAGAAATTTGAAGGTCTCTTCTATTGACTTTTCAGATAGGCAGTGAAGTGTGAATGCCAGTGTCTTCCTGAAAAAAAAAATGCTACATTTTCGTCTGGCCACATGTACATGTAAGATTATTAATTCTATCTGGTAAATGTAAAACCGTCAGACAGCGGGGGTTTTTTGTTGAGGTGGGGGAGGGAGAAATACAAAGACACTGCAGTATCTTGTTCTTAAAATAAACTTTTGGGAAATACCTTAAAATGTCTTACTTTAAAAAAATATATTAAAATTCATAGCCCATCTTTCTGATGGAAAAAAAAACCTTTCAGCTTTGTTTATGTTTAGAAACCACTTTTGGACCTTGCTTGAAAAACATAAAAATTAGATTTTGATTTTTTGATGACTAAATCTGTTTTAATTATAGAAATAATATGTATTGTTATTTCTTTTGTTTTCTATGTATGTTTTGCGAAGTATGCCTTTATTCAGAGTACAAGGTTATTTTATTATATATTTGTATCTGAACTGAAGAAAGTTGGAAGTTATTCTTTTTCTATATTTAAAAAAAATATTTTATCAGTTTTTGAAATTCAATAAAGTCTTATTTTTCTTAACAAAAAACACACTCCACTTTTTCTGCTTCTATAAGCACTCTAGAAGATTGACAACAATTAAAGCACAATGCAATGTATAGAACACGACAGCAAAATCAATACGTTGAAAATCAAAACTGAAGTCAGTATTGTTAAAACAATTTCACAGTTAAAGGCTTAGGGAAAAACATGCACTGTAGCTATTTCCTGAATACTGGAGTCCAAATGCATCTGAACATGTAATGACTCAGCAATTCTATTTGCCTTCTAGCCTGTTATAGCAATGTAAATATTTTGAACATCTTACACAGAACAATGGATATTCACCTATATTGGTCTTTTTGCTATACTGCCTAAATGGTGAAAGACAATGTATGAAGCCTGATATACACAGGATGAAAGCAAGAATGACTTCCAACAATGTAAAGTTCTTGAGAATAGTGTCCATGTAAGTAATTTAAGCTACCTTTTTTTCCCTCTTATCTAATGGATTTATTTACTTTGGGTTGCTACTTCTGTCCTTTGCAGAAGTTTACTCACCCCAGTCAGATATAGTGTGAGGGATACACTTGCCTGTCACCCTTATTGTACTTGCTTTTTAAAAAAATCCTAACCTTGTTAAGTTTTATTACATATTTATTTGTTTACTGATCAGATTTTCGGGTACAGCAACCACCTAAGTCTCTCTGTACTTAACAATATTAAAGATAAAGGAGGAAAGCCACCTTAAAAACAACAATATTAAAAAGATATATCAAATGATGGATGTTAAAAGTCTGCCCCGCCATCCCCCCAAAATAAGTATTTGAAAAGCAAAAGAAGAAGGATGGGGTTTCAACTCAGTAGGGGGTGCATTTCAAAGAATTGGGGCATCAGAATGAAAAGCTGTTTTCTAGTTGCCAGAAGGAAGCCATGACGATTGTAAGCAAAGCTTTTCGGCTAAACTCGGGGCAAAGGAAAAGCAGGCGAGAATTTTAAGAGAAGAGAAGGTTTCTCTCTAACTAAAAATTATCCTGCATGAGAGACAGATGCTGCATGATGCATAAGCAGATTTCTACAGGCTCATCTTTACCAGGATGGGAAGCCATGGAGTTGTACAGGCAGTCCTCCACTTATGACCACAATAGAGCCAAAATTTATGTTGCTAAGTGAGAGAAAATTCATGAATATTGCCCCACTTTACGATTTTTCTTGCCACATTTGTTAAGTGAATTCAGTGGTGAAATTAATTTTTTTTCCCCTACCGGTTCTATGGGTGTGGCATGGCTTGGTGGGTGTGGTGGGGCAAGGATACTGCAAAATCTCAATTCCCTCCCCACTCCTGGGGCCAGCCAGAGGTGGCATTTGCCGGTCCTCCGAACTACTCAAAATTTCTGCTACCGGTTCCCCAGAACCTGTCAGAACCTGCTGGATTTCACCCCTGAGTGAATCGCAGCAGTTGTTAAGTTGGTAACACAGTTGTTAAGTGAATCTGGCTTCCCCTTTGACTTTGTCAGAAGGTGGCAAGAGGGGATCACATGAACCCGGGACACTGCAACCGTCATAAATATGAACCCGTTGTCAAACATCTGAATGTAAATCACATGACTACAGGGGTGTGGCAATGGTCATAAGTGTGGAAAATGGTCATAAGTCACTTTTTTTCAGTGAGGTTGTAACTTCAAATGGTCCCTAAATGAACTGTTACAAGTTGGGGACTACTTGCATTGTGTGATTGCTTTTCATAATTTGGAAGATGTGGTTACACAAACATTCCTCACTTACTGACAATAATTGGAACCAGCAACTCTGTCGCTAAGCCACGTGATCATAAGGTGCAACATCCAACCAACCAGGAAAAGCAGTTGAAGCTGACACAGTTGTCATAGTTTTTGGCAAATTCTGTTGTAGTTGCAGCATTCTAGGGTCCCATGACCGCCCTTTGTGGGCTCCTGCTGGCTCCCCCATTGACTTTACTTGTTGGAAGTGAACCGTGAAGGTGTTTGAATTGTCATTCCAAATTGTGATCATAGGGCCATGGATTACAACCAAAAGGACCCATCATAAGTATCTCTTGTTTCATTGTAAGTTTGAACATAGCTGAACAAGTGGCTGTTAAGTGAGAACTACCTGTATATATATTTGCCATATAATGAATCAGATTATTAGACCCTAGAAACTTCTACTACAGGCAGTAATGTTAAAGAAACTGAGACTGCATTTATTCTATCCCAGCAGAAGCACCAGATCGATTTCATTTATATTCAGTTAATGAACATAATTTTAAATTTTTAAATTAAAAATATGAAAGTTTTAATATACTTTTAAAATCCTGCTTGTTATAAATAGGCAAAGAAAGTGCAGCTTTGATGTAAGTATTTGTGACAGTATTATAGAATTAGACTGTAATGCAACATCACGTCTACTTATCCTGTGTTACCACTGGATGGCAGCAAAGAATCAAAGGATTTTCTTGTATTCTTTGCTGCCCTCTAGTGGTCACTGGGCTATTAGCAGTCTATATCTGGCAGACATTTGACAATGCTCTTCCTTATTCTGCAATTTGGTATTTAATGCTCTATTTCCATTTCTGCTTTTTAGTTTTTTTAAAAAAAGGTTTCAGTATTTCTATTATGCTTCTAATTCTAATACTAGCTGCCTTCGAATAAATATCTCATAAAGATCTGCCTGAATGTTCTGACCACATTACTAAGGACTGCCTGTCCTATGACCTCAGAAAAAGCATTTTCAGGATAAATGCTTAATTGTTGAATCCCCTTTTCCTCTTTTTTCAGTTAAAGTTTTTGGCACATCTTGAGATGGTTAGTACCAACTAAAGACATATCTGATTGTCTAGTCCAAAGCTAGGAAACGATGGTGCTTTTATGACTTGTGGACTTCAACTCCCAGAATTCCTGTGCCAGGAATAAAATGGCCATCGTTCCCCACTCCTGATCTAGTCCTTCCGTTAAATTTGTGCTGCTGGATTTCATGTTTCCTACCAATGTCTAGTTGTTCCATGATGAGATACGAGTTTCTAGGCCAGGATAAGATTTTTAGCTTACCAGTCTTTCTCCTCCAAAATTTGCTTGCCACAATACTTTGGTGGCAAAACGCTGGATTTTACACTATTTTTCTCCCTCTACAGAGAGAGATGAAAAACAACTTTAAAAGACAGGAAATGGGAAGGGGAAGACGAATTGAAAATACAACTAACCAAAACATATAAGATCATAAGTTCCCATGAAAGTCAGTGACTGCATTGTGTGAATGCAGGGCTAGGGTTTTTAGATTAACAGATATGGACTTTTTAAATTAAAAAAAAAAAGATATCACAAAGAACAATATAAAACAAGCAGGTAAATGTTACACAAGTGTCCAGCCCATCATCATTATTTACCCAGCTCTTGGACAAGGTGTGGCACTAGAGGAAAAGAACAACCAAGAGGAATCTTGAAGGTGGAACAAGGGCATTTGAGTTTTATTCATGTCATGCAGAGTATTACTCATGTCTGTCAGCATTTCAAAATCCTGCCATTCTAATTTAAGCTATTCTTCTCTCCTAATTTTCTCTGCCTGCTGTCAGCACTCCAGAGCAGACCATACCTTTACGCATGTGAAAAACAAACCAAGAAATCTAGATCAGGATTTTCAATATTTGTACATTTGTGCAGAGTTCAATATTTGTGCATTTGTGCAGAGTTTAATCCTAGATATGTGCCTGAAACTGAAAAGTACTGAAGGACGCAGAGGCTAAAACATTTAAAAAAAAAAACAGTTGCTGGGATTAGATATGTCTAGTTTAATGAAAAGAAGGACTGGGGGAGACATGATAGCAGTGTTCCAATATCTCAGGGGCTGCCACAAAGAAGAAGGAGTCAAACTATTCTCCAAATCACCTGAGAGGGTAGGACAAGAAGCAATAGATGGAAACTGATCAAGGAGAGAAGCAACTTAGAACTAAGGAGAAATTTCCTGACAGTGAGAACAATTAATCAGTGGAACAACTTGCTTCCAGAAGTTGTGGGTGATCCAGCACTGGAAGTTTTTAAGTAGAGATTGGACACCCATTTGTCTGAAATGGTATAGGGCTTCCTGCCTGAGCGGGGGGGGGGGGGGGGTTGGAGTAGAAGACCTCAATGGTTCCTTCAAATTCTGTTATTCTGTTATTTTATTCTGTGCTATGAGATACAATATATTTTGCTATTAAGCAATTCATCCATTTTCAATAGATCTCTTTCTAAGTTTATCTTAGTGGCATCTTTTCCACCATGTGTTCTGCCCCATTTCACTGCGAATGGCTTTATTCAGCCCTGGCCAAACTTGCTTAATATTACTTAGAAATTAAAGGAAAGAGCTAAACCAGAAGATGTGAAATAACTGGAACAGAAACATAGTGAGGGTGGAACTGGTAGTTCTGCTTTTTTTTCATCAGCAGTCATTGGATGAGTCTCAATTACAAATACACAGATGGCATTGCTAAATGACCTAGGTATGTGTGAGAGAGAAAGAGAGAGGGAGGAAAGGAAAAAGAGAAAGAGACAAAAGGAGATAGATAAGGAAGTAAGTCACCATGAAGAGAATTCGGGGAAAGAAGCTCTAGGATCCGCTGAGTGATTGATAAAACTAGAAAATTAATTCTTTATGTTTCCACTTCACCCCATTAGAATCAATTCCTCTATCCTTAAGAAATGACACTACCATTCCATCAGAACAGCTTGTCCTTATTTATCAACCCAGCCCATTAACCCACATATCTGAAATTTGGCATGCTGTATTGGTTCACTGACAACAAAAGTAGAGGCACTTGCTTACATAAATAAATAAAAAAGCAAAATCCAACTGTTTAGCTGGAAAAGCCCTGTGCCAATTTCAATAAAATTTTAACTTCATTCTTGCTTAAAGTACTTGGCCAAAGTGATTCAAAGTACATCATGCCTACTGCTGTAAAAACATTGCAACTATAGCTATTGTAAATCACTGACTAAATGGTAGGAAAACTAAGCTTTGTTAATCTATTTCTTCTCTTATTCCAGGCAATTAACTTGGTTAGGTGACCTTCAGAGAAACTCATGCCTGAATATTGAATTCTCAAACTAGACCAGGTGAAATTTGCGTATATTTTAATCTCTAGCTTGTTTTCCCTGAGTTATCCACAACTGCAAACCTCCATTCCTGCTTAGGTGGTTGCAAACTCAGAACCCCTTTAGGGTCTGAAGAAATCTTAAATATTTTCAGCAACTATCTGCTTACCTGTAATTAAATCCTTTTAATAATACAATACAGTACAGTAGAATACAATACAATAATTCAATACTATGCTATGCTATGCTATATTATGCAATGCTATGGTATACCACACCATAGTACAATGCAACACAACACAACACAATACAATATAAAACAATATAAATATTCATGGAAGATCCTGGAGTTTACATCTTGGGGAAACTACCCATATATTCCTGCTTTCTTATCTTTATCTGGGCTATTCTCCCAAAAGGACATCACTTATCTCATGAATGTTATATTTGCTCAGAAGCCTTAGAGGAGGAAATTTATTGCAAACACTTTGAAAGTCCAAGCAAACTGCATCTTCTGGATCACCCTTACCTGTATGCTTCAAGGAACTCTTAATATTTGAAAGGTCTCTAGAATTTTACCACCATTTGCTTCTATTTCTTAGACTCTGTCTTCATAAGATTGGACATGGCTATTCTTTATCTACAGTGGAAAAGTTTCCCAGCTTCTTCAAAGTCCCCTTATCTTTTAATATTCCTTTACCTCCCATGATCTCTCATGGTCTAACCACTTTCCTTGCCAGCTTCCTACTTCTATTGCCTTTTAAATTCATCTTAACGTGATTGATGACATGCTCTTTAACATTTTACAGTTACTTTGTGCAGTGCTGTATTCTGTTCTGGTTTTTGGTTTGGCAAGATTTCCAGTTTCGAAAGAAGCCTTTCTCTTCCCCCATATCTAGTTTGAATACTGCTCCCCCATGTGGGTGATTTCTCGGAGTGACTCTAGATGAGCTTCTATTGTTTCGTTTCACTTTTATTTATTTGTTTATTAAAATTACATGGCCAGCCATCTCAGAAAGTGCCTGTGTGATGAAAGGGAACACATCAGAATACTAAATATAATGCAGCCAACTTTTTAGCTTTGGAGAGATGCAGCCTGTTCAATTTTCTCTTTCAACTTTTGGCTCATTGATCCACTCATTTTTAGATATCTTAAAGTTCAGTGCAATTATATTTTGATGCCTTTGGAAGCTTTCGGTTAAATACAAATTGATGATAGTTAATGGCGATCTCTAATCCATTCAACAACATCTATATCTTCTATTAAGCAATTTAGGGAAAAGTCAAGTCATAGGTTCTGTCATCATGGTTTTAGGGCATAATCATTTGGGTATCTAAAACTATATTTCTTTGTGAGTAGATAGAGTATTATATCTGTTAGATACTTGTTCTAACTACAGTGGTTTCCACCCAGGTCCTCTGTTCCGGCGGGAACAGAGGTTTAATCCTATTGGTCGAAGGGTTTGACAACTCCCTATAAAAGGGCTTCTGTCAAACTCAAACTTCATTGGATTGTTCTCACTTGTTGTACTTAATAAAGAGCTGTTGTTACCGTTAAGCCTGTGTGTGCCTATCCATTATCCAATCTAACACTGGCGACGAAGGTGGGATTGGAAGGCAACTAGGCGAACCAAAAAGAGTGTAGCACTAACCGATGGTTCTGGGATTCACCTGACCACACAAAAAATTAAAGCTATTCAGGACGCCCCCACACCTCGCAATCAAACCGAGCTGCAGGTGTTCCTCAGGCTCCTTAATTTCAAACAAAGCCACCGTTGCTGAGCCCTTACACTGTCTCCTGGCTAAGAACGCAAAATGGTCCTGGGGCAGAGCCGAGGCTGCCGCATTTGCCGCGGTAAAACGATTCCTGTCGGCGGACTCCTTTCTAATGCAATACAGCCAGACCTTGCGATTGGTGCTGACCTGCGACGCTTCACCATTCGGCGTCGGCGCCGTCCTCAGCCACCGCATGCCCAATGAAACTGAAGCCCCTATTGCATTTTACTCCAGGACCTTGTCCGCCACAGAGCGGAACTACAGCCAGCTGGACTGTGAGGCTTTGGCTGCAGTGGCCGGAGTAAAGATTTCCATGAGTATCTATATGGCCGGGACTTCAAACTGGTTACAGACCACAAGCTCTTGTTGGGCTTACTGGCAGGGGACCGACCTACCCCAGTGTCATTATCACCTCGCATGACCAAGTGGACCATCTTCTTAGCTGCCTACTTCTACCACCTCATCCACCGACCAGGTTCCACTTTGGGGCATTAAGTCGCTGCCCACTGCCGGAACTTCTCGCTGACCCTATCCCCGAGACTCCAGTCCTCCTCATTGACTGCCTTGAGAATGGGCCTGTCTCGTCCAGTGATGTTGCCCATCACTCTGCAAAGGACTCCACCATCAAGCAAATTTTGAACTGGGTATGGAGGGGGTGGCCCAAGGGGCCAGTTGGGGTTGATTTCAAAATGTATTTTACCAAACGTGATGAGTTATCGGTTGTTAATGGCTGTTTACTGTGGGGGGATCTGATCGTTGTTTCACCCAAACTGTGCATTGCAGTATTAGAGGCTTTACACACAGGGCATCCTGGAATTGTCAGGATGAAGTTTTTGGCTAGGAGTTACATGTGGTGGCCTAACATGGACATGGAGATCGAAGAATGGGTGGCTACCTGCACACTGTGCCAGGAGTCCAGACCAGTTCCCCCAGAGGCGCCCGCTAAGGAGTGGGAGCGACCTCAAGCACCATGGTCTAGGGTGCACATTGACTTTGCTGGCCCAGTTCATGGCTAGACATTTCTTGTAGTTGTGGACGCCTACTCGAAATGGCTAGAGTTAGTCCTGATGACCTCCACTATGGCAGAAGCGGTCATCAAGGTGCTACAGACACTTTTCTCCATGCACGGCCTGCCCGACGTCTTGGTCTCTGACAATGGGCCCCAATTCATGGCCATGTAATTTGAGACCTTCCTAGCAGCTCAGGGAATCAGGCATGCCCTGGTCACGCCATTCCATCCGGCCTCCAATGGTTAGGTGGAGAGAATGGTGAGATCTGCAAAAGAAGCCCTCTCTAGGATGGGCGCGGGAGATTGGCCAACATGGGTTGACCACTATTTGCTAATTCAGCACATCACACCAAGTGCTACTACAGGGAGAAGTCCCTCCAAGCTTCTCATGGGTCGCCAGCTAAGGTCCCACTTAGACCGGCTACACCCCAATTATTCTGCCTCATCGCCCCCAGACTCCACAAGCAAGGTTTGGACATTTAGCATAGGGGATTCGGTATACGCCCACAACTACGCCGGGGGAACTCTCTGGATTCCTGCCACAGTGATAGGCATCACCAGCCCTCGGTCTTACCTCCTAGAGCTCGAGGACAGTAGGAATTGGAGAAGGCATATTGACCAACTCCGTGGCCGCCTCTCCAACTCCACACTTAGACAACCAGAGGTAACTCCTGCATGAGTTAGCCAAAGCCCTACCCATATGGAGCAAACACTCACTCTTTTCATGGCCAGCTCAAGCCCGAGGGTACCGGGAAACTTATCTGGTTATGTTGCAGGCCCACAGCGAGCTCCAAGCGAACCGGCTCTAGAAGCTCCAGCCACGGCCTGTGAAAAGTTCCAGGAGCTTCCACCAAGCGGAGCTGCGGAGCAAACAGGTCCGTCCGACCTGTCCAAGGAAACCCCTCCTACTGAACTGTGCAGGTCAGGCAGAGCTACCCAAAAGCCTGTCTACCTGCGTGACTATGTAACAAGTAGGATTGTTCCATCCAAGAGGAGAGGGGTGTTAGATATTTGTTCTAACTACAGTGGTTTCCACCAAGGTCCTCTATTCCAGCGGGAACAGAGGTTTAATCCTATTGGTCGAAGGGTCTGACAGTTCCCTATAAAAGGGCTGCTGTCAGACTCAACCTTTGCTGGATTGTTCTCACTTGTACTTAATAAAGAGCTGTTACCGTTAAGCCTGTGTGTGCCTATCCATTACCCAATCTAACAATATCTATTCACTGTAACAATAAAGCCTAATTCCAGGAAGCCTTGCATTCTTATCAATCTTTGCAAGCTTTGGAACCATGTTGCCCCGAAATATTCTGAAAATGTCACTAAAATTGTTTGACCATTAACATTTGCCATTTAAAGAGCGCTGCGAGCCCTTATACAATATTGAATCCACAGTCTAAAACTGCACTGCTACATGTTGATATGTATGAAAGCTTTTTATTCTTATGAATAATTAAGAAAAACTCTTAATATCAGTGGTGGGTTTCTAATTTTTTTACTACTGGTTTGTTTGTGCATGCACACACTCTTATGTGAGCGTGTGATGCTTCTGCGCATGTGCAGAAGCGTCTGGGCGGGTGGGCAGAACCTCCCACCGCCGCCATTACTGGTTCACCCGATCCGGGCCAAACTGGGAGCAATCTCAGAATTCCATTTGTACTTACTAAGAATAGTACACATAGTCTTCGACTTACGACTACAACGTAACCCAAAATTTCCATTGCTAGGGAGTTGTTAAGTGAAACATCCCCCATTTCATGACCTTTTTGCCAAGGCTGGCAAACAAGTCACTGTAGTTGTTAAGTGACTCAATACAATAATACAATAGTAGAGTTGGAAGGAACCTTGGAGGTCTTCTAGTCCAACCCCCTGCCTAGGCAGGAAACCCTATACCGTTTCAGACAGATGGCTATACAACATCTTCTTAAAGACTTCCAGTGTTGGGGCATTCACAACCTCTGGAGGCAAGCTGTTCCACTGATTAATTGTTCTAACTGTCAGGAAGTTTCTCCTCAGTTCTAAGTTGCTTCTCTCCTTAATTAGTTTCCACTCATTGCTTCTTGTTCTACCCTCAGGTGCCTTGGAGAATAGTTTGACTCCCTCTTCTTTGTGGCAACCCCTGAGATATTGGAACACTGCTATCATGTCTCCCCTAGTCCTTCTTTCTCTTAAGCTAAACATACCCAGTTCCTGCAACCGTTCTTCATATGTTTTAGTCCCCAGTCCCATAATCATCTTTGTTGCTCTTCTCTGCACTCTTTCTAGAGTCTCCACATCTTTTTTACATTGTGGCGACCAGAACTGAATGCAGTATTCCAAGTGGGGCCTTACCAAGGCATTATAAAGTGGTATTAACACTTCACGTGATCTTGATTCTATCCCTCTGTTGATGCAGCCTAGAACTCTTGCGGTTGTTAAGTGAATATGGTTTCCTCCTTTCAGTTTGCTGTCAAAAGCTCCTTAGGAAGGTTCCAAGAACAGTCCCAGGACTCCGGGATGCTGCAACCATCATAAATGCAGTTGGAATTTTGATCCCGTGACTGTAGGGATGGTGCAATGGTCATAAGTGTGAGAACCAATCATAAGTCAGTGTTTTCGGTGTTGTGGTAACTTCAGACTGTCAGTAAACGAATGGTTCTAAGTCAAGCAGTGTCTCTATTTTTACAGCTAGTCCTTGACTTATAATAGTTTGTTTAGTGACCATTCAATGTTGCAACATCTCTGAAAAAAGCGACTTATGACCATTTTTCACACTTACGACCATTGCAGCATCCTTTTTAAAAAAAACATTTTTATTAGATTATAGAACAAAATACAAAAATATGAAAGTGAATAATAGGACAAAGTGACGACAAAGATGGGAAAGAAAAGCATTGAATTGCAACTGGATTGCCGTAGAATAAAGCATTAATATCGAACCTCAACTTTTTACTTTTCCCAAATAATATAAGCTAGCCATTTCTAAAACAGCAAATGCAGCATCCCTATAGTCACATGATCAAAATGCAGCTGCTTGGCAACGGCTCATATTTATGATAGTTGTAGTGTCCCAGGGTCATGTGATCACCTTTTGCGACTTTCTGACAAGCAAGGATAATAGAGTCAGAGTCACTTAACAACCATGTTACTAACTTAACAACTGCAGTATTGCATTTAACAACAACGGTGGCAAGAAAGGTGGTAAAATTGGCCAAAACTCACTTAGTAAATGTCTTGCTTAACAACAGACATTTTGGGCCTCAATTGTGGTCATAGGTTTAGGACTACCTGTACAAATAGATTTTAGCCAGATAGCTAAGAAGAGTAAGTAGTTGAATTCCCATTCTTACAAATCGTTCCATGAACTTTTCGGAAGTGTGGCATAAAGTGGGAGACTTCCAAAATCAGAGACAGATTCTTTATTTTAGCATTGCAATTTGTTAAATAATCTCATTGAAGCCCTAGTAGCTCAGCTGATTCAATACAGTCCTTAATACATTTGTGACAGAGCTAAATGAGAATACGTTGTCAATTTTCCACATCGGCTTTTCCTAACTTGGCATGCTTTCCATTTGTAAAGACATGTTAGTTGAGAATTTAGGCAATTCCAGCCACAAAACATCTGGAGGATAGGAGATTAGGAGAAAAGCAGTTTTAAAGGAAAGGTCATTCTTTACAAACATCTAGTACAATGAAATGTTTGAGCAAACTTGAAAAACTGGATGTCCTAAGCTAACAGCAATCAAAATTGCTGATGTGTGTTTTACAGAAACGCCCAAGAAAGACTGATGCCTTATTTCACTCTCTTTCCTGCCAAGTATCCAAATAAGAGAGTGATTAAAAAAAAAAAAGCTCCAGAGGCATTGATATACATATATGCATAATCTGACATTAACCTTTAAAGGACAAAATAAATGTTCTTCTCGCCAACAGGTTTGCTTTTCATTCTCTGGTTCTCCAGAGACCAATGAAAGAAAACATTTTGTGTTTTCATGCAGTTCAAATGTCTTTATGTATTGGAGAAGCTGAATAACCTATGATTTAACAACAGTATCTGCTGATCAAAGAGATAAACTGTCTCCAGTCTGTCTGGTACATTTCTTAAGTCCTACTACACCTTCAATTATATTTTTCTTTCTTTCTCCAACTCTTCCTAATGCATGCAGATGAGTCTTTGGGAGTCCAGCTTTTGCATTTTAAAATATGCTCCGGAATTGGCTAGTGAGAGGAGGCTTGTTTTTCAGCTGGTGAGAATGGCATAGAAGAGATAATCCAGAACAAAGCTGAATTCTTGAGAAATTCCAGCATGACAATAAAACTCGCATAGCTTCTTGCTTTAATAAAAGATGGGGGAAATTAGAAACCTCCCAAAGTAATTAAAGGAATGCCATTAAAATGTCTTCCCTCAGCGTTTGAACACTACTATTGTTACACGAATCTATATTTTATTCTTCATCTTAATATGCAGGGGAAATTTTGAACCTTTTGACTCAACTTCCTTTTTGCATTTGTATAGGTATATTTATACACACTGTTAAAAACTTAAAAGAGGCTCTACATGGCAGCCCACTTCCTGAGCCATGAAGACATCTGCATTGAGGCAAAATAAAAAGGGATTGCAGAGAGCTGTTAACAGCCCAACTTTCCTTGAAGAATAAGTGGAATAGTTTTATCATGGGCTGCTCCAGTTCAGTCTGTCTATTAGATCCTCTTTTGGAATATCTCCTATTCTTTGCCCTGCTTTTTCTTCTACCTTCAAAGAAACACTGCAGCTTTTTAAAAAATAAATTAATAACAACCATGGACCTTTTTATACTTCTGTAAAATTTGGAATTTGTTTTAGTGAATGTATAATATTCTCCCCCCCCCTCCAAACCCCCCAAATCAGGCTTCTAAGGGGCTACCACAAGGAAGAGAGGGGTCAGCCTACTCTCCAAAGAACAAGGAAGGCAGGATAAGAAGCAACGATGGAAACTAATCAAGGGGAGAAGCAACCTAGAACCAAGGAGAAATCTCTTGACGGTGAGAACAATTAACCAGTGAAGCATCTTGCTTCCAAAGTTATGGGTGCTCTAACACTGGAGGTTTTTAAGACTAGATTGTACATTTGCTTGAAATAGTATAGAAGTTCATGCTTGTGCAGGTGATTGGACTGGAAGAACTCTCCCTTCCAGTGCTCTTATGCTGTTATTCATTTGGCTTAACACACCCCATTGTGTTTGCATTGTTTTATTTACAATTGTTAGATCCTAAATTAAATGTAAAGGTTCTCCTCACACATATGTGCTAGTTCTTCCCGACTCTAGGGGGTGGTGCTCATCTCCGTTTCAAAGCTGAAGAGCCACCGCTGTCTCCGTGGTCATGTGGCCGGCATGACTCAATGCCGAAGGGACACGGAACACTGTTACCTTCCCACCAAAGTGATCCCTATTTTCCACTTGCATTTTTACCTGCTTTTGAACTGCTAGGTTGGCAGAAGCTGGGACAAGTAACGGGAGCTCACTCGGTTATGCGGCGCTAGGGATTCAAACCAGTGGGTGAGATTCAAAATTGTTTACTACCGGTTCTGTGGATGTGGCTTGGGGGGCATGACCTGGCTTGGGGTGTGTGGCTCAGTGGGCATGGCAAGGGAAGGGTACTGCAAAATCTCCATGCCCACCCCACTCCAGGGGAAGGTTACTGCAAAGTCCTCATTTCCTCCCAATCAGCTGGGACTCGGGAGGCAGAGAAAAGATGAGGGCGGGGCCAGTGGTGGGTTTCCAGGATTTTTTTTTTACTACCGGTTTGCTCGTGCATGTGCGGTGCTTCCACAAATGTGCAGAAGTGTTCGGGCGCATGGGCGGAGCCTCCCGCCACCACCACTACTGGTTCCCCTGATCCAAGCCGAACCAGCAGAAATCCACCTCTCGGCAGGGCTAGTCAGAGGTGGTATTTACCAGTTCTCCAAACTACTCAAAATTTCCACTACTAGTTCTCCAGAACTGGTCAGAACTTGCTGAATACCACCCCTGATTCAACGGTCTAACTGCCAACCTTTCTGATCAACAAGCTCAGCATCTTAGCCACTGAGCCACCGCGCCCCTAGATCCCAAATTAAACAATGGCTATTCCTTTAACATTTTTGGATGGATAGAGAAAGCAAGTCTCCTTCAAAAAGAGCTCAAACCCTGGTAACTTCATGGACACATCTATGATATACGAGGGCTTGATTCAGACATGGTTTGCCATTGTCTTCTTCGGGAATGATTTTTCAACCTCTCCATCTGCCCTACACTTCTGCATTCCTTACAGCTTTCCCATTCAAGTGCAAACTAGGTCTGGCAGTGTTCTTTTGAGATCAGCTCAGATGGGCTGCCTAAGACGGGCTTTTTGCAGCTAATGAAAATGCTATAGAACCGTTAATAGATATAAATATGATTAGAAGAAGAAGGTTCTAAAACTAGTTCTGTAAACACTTGAATATTGAAAGGACTGAGAAAGTTAACAAGGTGTGAGCTCCCTTCTGAGTTTATATGAAAATTTATTCCATAACCTGGGTCCTGTCCTAGAGAAAAAAGAATCAGTAATTCATGTCAATTCATGTAAAATAGCAGAATAGATTATATAGAAATAGCCTGGTCTTAGCCATGTATTCCTGGATGCATTATCATGAGCATCATGGATTGCATTCAGAAGTTAAGCTGGCCAACTTTGAAATTATTTCACAAGTAGAATAATGTAGGTCTTTGAAGAGGTTTCACTCACCCCATGCACCCACAATTGTATCTTTGGCAATGTCTTTAAGGATTACAGTACATCATAAAAAATAACTTGTGCTATTCCAACTCTTAAGATGATCGTTGCATAAATGATCAAGCCAAAGGCTTTTTCTTCCTGATAGGACAAGGTCATTTATCAGCTGAAAATGACAGGATGTTTTTGCTGCAAACACTATGTGTGTAGTGACTGAATCTAGTTCCCTCCATTGCAAGTCACTTCTATAAGCGAGAGTACAATCCCATCTAGAACCGGATATATTTTCAAATATTGAAACCAGACCCTGAAACTGATAACAGCTCAGTTCTAACTAATTTTAGCTTCAATCTACTGTACTTCCTCACATTAAATTATTTTTACCCTGGAGCAGGGTTTCTCAACCTGAGGAACTTTAAGATGATTGGAACTCCCAGAATTCCCCAGTCAGCCATATTTAAGTTCACATGTCTTAAAGTGCCCCATGTGGAGATACCCAGTCCTGGAGAATTTGAATCCTAAAAGAGCAAGAAGGGGAAACATAAATCCCATCAGCGTATTGATGACAATAACCCTTAAACTTGCAAATAATCCTTTCCTTTCACATAGAGGCTAAACAACATGGGAAATAAAATAGAACTAATGAAAATAACCTGTGTACTGCACAGCCAAAAAGAGGGCTGTGAAAATATCTACAGACCCCTCATATCCTGGACATAAATTGTTTCAATCCTACCCTCAAAACGACGCTATAGAGCACTGCCCATCAAGACAACTATACACAAGAACAGTTTTTCCCCAAACGCCATCACTCTGCTAAACAAATAATTCCCTCACCACTGTCAAACCATTTACTAAGGCTGCATTACTATTATTCTTCTCATCCTTCCTAGTACCTACCTCTTCCCACTTATGACTATAACCATGTTGCTTGTATCTTTACAATTTATATTGTTTTATTTGTTTCCTAGTACGATTTGACTGCTTATTAGTAACCTATGACTATCTCTAAGTGTTGTATCTTATGATTCTTGATGAATGTATTCTATTCTCCTTATGTACACTGAGAGCATATGCACCAAAGACAAATTCCTTGTGCATCCAATCACACTTAGGTAATAAAGAATTCTATTCTATAATGTCTCCATGTAGAACATTTGGGGGAGAAGGGATTTCACATGTACTAAAGACATTCACCTAGCCACATAAATAGAAATCTGTTGACAGTTCTCCCAACATATGCTTGTTTATATAGACAGACCATCTTTAAGAGATCCCTAATTTAGATGTGTGAACACTAAAAGAACAGTGCACTTCTTTATGTAACTCTTACTTTGGAGATGGATAAACGGTGGGGGCCTTTTACACAAGATGCAAATGTTAAATTCTATATCGCAAGTGGGCATTTTCAAAACTTAAGATTGCATGCCCTCCCTCCCTCCGAACCTATTTTTGCAATCACCAGCAATTTATCCAATCAGGCCACTGGATTTCAGCACTGACACTGCCTGAAATCGTTTACATGGCATTTGACTATTTGAAGATGAGAATCACACAGAAACTATAATGGAATCAAAATAAAGTTGGTTTATTTTACCCACTCAAAAAATCTTCCCCATGGAGAATTTAAATATCTAGGTATTTTAAGTGATGTATTACATATTTAGGAAAATATTTTCTTCTCTGCCATTATTTAAATTCAAAGACAGAGATTTGCAGTTGACTTACATGAATTATTTGATGATGTTGAAAAGTCAGATCTAAGTGTTATTTTATTAATTTATTTTTTTCATTTCTGAACTATGTATCTTTTTTAAAGGGAATTTATTTAAGAGACTTTAAAAAATAAAATAAAATGACTAATTGGGAGAGACCATGGCTGGGAGGGAATTATTTGTTTTCTTTCCAAATAAAGACTTTTATGTCCATCAATGTATTGGTTTGGCTGATTGCCACAACAGCTGAAAAAAATGTCAAGTGCTTCTCTGTTGCACATGTTATCTCTGCATTCATTAGCCAGAATCCTGAAAGGTTACTATTTCCTTTTAGACTGAGCAACTTGGACCAGAGGAATGCCGTCAATATAGTTTACTTGGACTTCAGTAAGGCATTTGATAAGGTAGACCATAACCTACTACTAAGATAAAGTAGAGGAATGTGGGTTGGACAGCATCACCACCAGATGGATTTGTGGCTGACCAACCACACTCAACGTGTAGTCCTCAATGGAACTGCAGCCACATGGAGCGAAGTATGCAGTGGAGTACCCCAAGGCTCTGTTTTAGGCCCAGTACTCTTCAACATCTTCATCAATGATTTGGATGAGGGAATAAACGGGGAACTCATCAAATTTGCAGATGACACCAAGCTGGCAGGAATAGCCAACATTCCAGAAGATAGGCTAAAGATACAGAAGGATCTTGACAAACTTGAACATTGGGCACTATCTAATAAAATGAAATTCAATGGTGAAAAGAGTAAGGTTCTACCTTTAGGCAACAAAAACGGAATGCACAGGTACAGTATAAATGGTACCTTCCTCAATAGTAGTAATTGTGAGAGGGATCTTGGAGTCCTAGTGGACAACCATTTAAATATGAGCCAGCAGTGTGCAGCAGCTGCCAAAAAAGCCAACACAGTTCTAAGCTACATAAACAGAGGGATAGAATCAAGATCACGTGAAGTGTTAATACCGCTTTATAATGCCTTGGTAAGGCCACACTTGGAATACTGCATTCAGTTTTGGTCACCATGATGTAGAAAAGATGTGGAGACTCTAGAAAGAGTGTAGAGAAGCGCAACAAAGATGATTAGGGGACTGGAGACTTAAACATATGAAGAATGATTGCAGGAACTGGGTATGTCTAATTTAATGAAAAGAAGGACTAGGGGAGACATGATAGCAGTGTTCCAATATCTCAGGGGGTTGCCACAAAGAGGAGGGAGTCAAACTATTCTCCAAGGCACCTGAGGGTAGAACAAGAAACAATGGGTGGAAACTAATCAAGGAGAGAAGCAACTTAGAACTGAGGAGAAATTTCCTGACAGTTAGAACAATTATTCAATGGAACAGCTTGCCTCCAGATGTTGTAAATGCCCCAACACTAGAAGTCTTTAAGAAGATGTTGGATAGCCATCTGTCTCAAACGGTATAGGGTTTCCTGCAGGGCGTTGGACTAGAAGACCTCCAAGGTACCTTCCAACTCTGGTATTGTATTGTATTGTATTGTATTGTATTGTATTGTATTGTATTGTATTGTATTGTATTGTAACTTGAACCTTCACAAATAAAATGTTCAGAGATTTAAAGATCCCAAAGCAGGGGTGGACTGTTGCAGGTTCTCCACGTGGCCTATTTTGGATGTGAGGTAAGTGCCGGGCCCCCATCGAGACTTGGGGAGGGGGGAAAATGGGCCTCCCGGAAGGCCTCCGGAGCCCGGGGGAGCCAGTTTTCGCCCTCCCAGAGGCTCAAGGAAAGCATCTGGAGCCTGGGGAAGGTGAAAACACCTCCCCCCACCACCATGGGGCAGGAGGCTGACTAGGCCACACCCACCATGGCAACACACCCCAGCAACCAGGCAGAGAACCCATTGTGAAAGTTTGGAACCCCAGTCCTGCTCGAAAGGCCTGAAAACCAACAGAGAAGGCCAGAGGGTGTCCCTAAGTGGGGGGAGGAGAAGAGACTTGGCAATAATTTTTATGTGTCCAGTTCAACCCCTGCATATTACCGCTCTATTCCTTTCTGAATCAGACTCCATTTTATAGACTAGTGGGGGGGGGGGGGGGAATGTACTATCTTCAGTACTTCTGAATTAAAACTCAAACTGCAGGTATGAGTTCAAGAGGTGAAGAAATATTGTAATTACAAATGAAATCAACTTGCTGCAGCAATGAAATGTCAGAAGTACAAGATAGTCTGCATCATATGGAATCAGATCCATAAAAGCCAGTGCCACAATTCAGGTGCTATGCTTTCAGTTCTATAAAGCTCAGCAAAACGACTCTGTCTACGATGTGTATTCGGTCTTATTTTTTCAGATGGTCATATAAACAAATACAAATTTGAAAAACTAAAATCGAACAAAATGGGATCTTCAGCCCATCTTCTAATGCGTTGACTATTCCTCATAGCTTGGTATATTCTTGTTATCAATCTTGAAATAGTACCAGACAAAACAGGCTTACATAAATAATACGACATAGAAGAAACCTAACAAGAAACAAATGAAAACTGCTCTAGATTTTGTGGGTAAGTACTACTAATTTGAAGAAAGGATAATGAACTAAGTCTTTGCACTACTTCCTTCCTTCCTTCCTTCCTTCCTTCCTTCCTTCCTTCCTTCCTTCCTTCCTTCCTTCCTTCCTTCCTTCCTTCCTTCCTTCTCTTTCTTCTCCTTATTACAGGAAGATTTGTACTATTTTTTGTCACCACAGGGGATTGAATAGATCTTTTAACTCATCACTGTTAATTGACAGTTTACTAATTGTCTCTCCAATCCAAGGCCAGTAACAATTGCCAATTACCCTTATTATTGGATTTCACTCAAAGAAGAATGATTCCTTACAGGATTATTTTTAGAAATGCCAGTACATTATTATTAAGTATCAGTTCCAGGTTTTCTTGAAGAATTAAATGCACACATCAATTTAAGCTCAAGATCTATGTGACTGGTTTGGTTGTTACTTATTGAATTAATCCAGACTATCTCTGCTCCATTCTATTCTTTGGTGCATAGGCTCATGATAATATTTGCTGATTATCTTCAGCTTTTAGTAAAAAGCTATTATTTATTCCCTGGCAATGGATATAATTCCCAAATTCTTTAGCTCTGTGTTGATGTCACCCCACTAGAGGCTATGGTTCATTACTTAAGAAATTGGACATTTGAAAGATATGTCAAAAATCACTGGGTAGGTGTAAGGATATTTATTCTGGCACAGATAATAGGATTGCCAGCAAAGCTTTTAATTCACTCCCCCCTCCCCGCCCTCACTTAAACTGGAAGGATGCATTTTATTTACTTTGTAAAAGTAACCACGGAGTCTTGAAAGGAAAACAAGTTGGAGTTGAGTCAAACAGAAATGATTAAACTTGAACATAATAGAAACAGCATGCCTCTTTCCTTCTAGTTTTTCTCATGCAGGAACAAAAAATAAATTTTGAGGAAATATAAATTGGATTAGGTGAAGAGTCTTGAGCGAGAAAATGTAGCATTTAAAACAAATGGCCAAAAGAATGCAAATTGGCAATATTTGGACATCCGGTTATGGACCAGCCCTTCTGTTGTAAATACTTCAGAATCTTCTCCAATCTTGTAGAAGAAATCATAAGTAATGATAACTGTTTATAAACAATATACTAAAATAGATGTTCAGGTGTGTAGAGACATGAAATAAGGAATTAGAATGCCCAATACATGAATCTCAATTTGTGATTAATTGAACAAAAAATTGATTTTTTAAAATATAATTTTAAGGAAGAAATTGATGAGTTCTGTTAACCATAAACTATACCCTTGATATTTGTGGGTGGTCCTGTCCTTCTAAATAGCAAATCAAACCACTTGAAGATTAATGCAAGTAAATACTGCACATTCTTTTTTTAATAAGTTTTTTATTTTATTTTAATACAAACACAGTTTCATTAAAGTGTGTGTCATCTGGGTACAAATATTTTGTGCAATAACAATTAAATTTACAACCATATTCATTATTTTATCTATTCTTAAGTTAATACTAATAGATAGCATATTATTGTAATAATCCTCTTATTTAACTTTATTAATACAATTTCCTTATTTCATTATGCTTTCATTTCTAATTTTCATATTTATTCTCTATCCATTGATAAAATAACTCCCATATACTATAATAGTTAGATTCTTCCTTTCCTTTAATTGCAAGTGTTAAATCTATTCATTTCTGCACATTCTAATATTTTCTTAATCACATTCTCATCCGTAGGGATCTCTTCACTTTTCCAATTATGTGCAAATACAATTCTAGCTGCAGGTATTACATGAATAATCAAATATACATTTTCTTTACTATAAATTTCTGGTAGAATCCCCAACAAGAATAATTCTGGTTTAAAGTCAATATGTTGTTGTATCATCTTCTCCAACCACATATGAATGTTTGTCCAATATTTTTTAGCTTCGACACATGTCCACCACATATCATAGTACAATCCCGGTATCTGATGACAGTTCCAACATTTCATATTCTATGATCACAAAAAATATTACAAGGTTGGAAGGATACATCTTCTCCATCGAGTGTCCCATGTCCTAAAGAACATCATTTCTCTTTCTATATTTGAACAAGTATGTGAGCGCCTGGAGTTTTACCTGACTTCAATGATTTAAAAGAGCTTCCTTTGGCGTCAATGGAAGCCATTTACAGCCTTACTGCTGCATTCAGGAAAAGGGACATGTTTTCCATGCTACCAGGGTGCTTCAGCTCATCCCTCCCCTCCCTTTCCCCATTTGAAAAACCATTCACTTGGGGGGGACGAGGACATGTGTTTGTGCGTTTGTGTGTGTGAATAAAATGAGAAACAGTGAATAGGCAGTGTGGCTGTCCATACGCTTAGAGAATGCAGAATGTGACCAGGGGTGGGCTTTAAAATTGTTAGCAAGGGGTTGTCTGCCCGATTGCTGGGTGGGCATGGCCATGGTGGGCATGGCCTAGTTGGCCTCCTGCACACGGAGGAGGGGGTGTTGCCCTCCCCAGACTCTAGAGGTTTTCCTCGAGCCTCCGGAAAGGCGAAAACAGCTCCACAGGCTCCAGAGGCCCCCTGGAGGCCAGAAACAGGCCCATTTCCGGTGTTCCAGAACTTCCATTAGGCCCGTTTTTCACCCTGTGTGCACCCTGCACTTACCTGCATCCAAAACAGGCCACATGGAGACTCTTGGGAGGGGCGGGGTGGGTGGGCAAGACCAGCCAGGAGTAGGATTTGGGGGTTCTGTGAACTGCACAGAATCTCACTCGCCATCTTCAGGCTGGGGCTTTGTGTTTGTGTAAGTAAAGCATGATCAGAGCTACCATTTTTCTATAAATCTTGGTGTGTGTGTGTGTGGAGTGCTGGCTTTGTTTCAGTAAGTGCATTGATTGGCTGTGTGGTTGTATCATGATTGGTTGATTGGTGCTGGCTGTGTGTCCGTTGTTGTTTTGTATCATGTTTATTCATGTTGTGGGGGTGATGATACCTCCCGCCTACCAGACATCTGGAAACCAGCCCTAGTCAACAAACGAGCCCCAACCACCACCCAGGCTGTTACAACACAAAACAACGGACACACAGCCAGCATGAATCAGCACTAATCTACCAATCATGATACAACCACACAGCCAATCAATCCACTTACTGAAACAAAGCCAGCACTCCACACACACACACCAAGATTTATAGAAAGACGGCAGCTCTGACCACGCTTTACTCACATAAACATGAAGCCGAAAACACCAGCCTGAAGATGGTGAGTGAGACCTCGCCGAAACGTTGCCAAGACAATCTCAATGTTACACGGGAAAAGACCCGAATACAACAAGACCAGCATATATATGTGTGTGTGTGTGTGTATACACATACATACATACACACACACACACACGCACTGTATATATATTAAAATGGTGGTTCAAACTGTGTGACTGAAAACTGTTTCCTGCTTGTGTCTTGATGTATGAGACAAGGGACTGGGGCTTCCATCTTGGCCTTTTCTATTCTCTCCTATGGCTGAAGGCAAAGCGCCATTGACTGCTGTGAAACTTAAAATGCATTTTCAGTTGGAAAGAAAGATAATTAATTGAAAAGACAATGTCTGAAGTCTTAAGGCGGGAAGAAAGGAAGAGGAACTTCTCCAGTGCTGATTTTCAGAACTGTAGTTAGTGATGGATCTCTTTTTGTACCCGTTTAATCTTCCAAATTCTTCTCCAAATGGCAGTTCCGAGCCAAAGACAAACTTCCTGTCAGTCAAGTAGACAGTAGACCATTTGAGGCCATGGGGGCTCTTTCCACAAAGCACAATTATTTTTATTAAGCCGTGAAAGAGTAAATCAGGCATTTATGAACACATACCCAGGAGAACTTATTCAACCTTTCTTATATTGGGGATTGACAAGAATGGTGAAACATTTAGAAACAGTATGCTAGTAAGATACAAATAACTACCTTCATTAAGAAAAGGTAATCATCAATTCCAGAAAACGGAAAAAATCATGCAATGTATCTATAATATGAATCATGTATCATCTGCAGGGGTGGAGGGGAATACCAGTGCTCAGGAACCAGAGAAAAATTCTGCTTTAACCACACTTTGCTTAAGCAATCATTCATTTTATCTGACAGTCTAACCTCCTGATGGTAGCCAAGTCTCAAGCCAATCATCCTGGAGAAGTTTTGCAACCATCTTCACAGTCCCGCGATGGCCATTCAGGTGCCCTGCAACCAGCACACATTTACAACTATCACTGCATCCCATGATTAGAGGATTGCCATTTGTAAGTTTCACAGTCAGCTAGTGACAAGCAAAGCCAACAAAAAAGCCAGCAGTAAAATTACAAGTCATGGTCACTTAACACCATGGACAATTTTTTCTTAATACAATACAATACAATACAATACAATAGTAGAGTTGGAAGGGACCTTGGAGGTCTTCTAGTCCAACCCCCTGCCTAAGCAGGAAACCCTATACTGTTTCAGACAGATGGCTATCCAGCATCTTCTTAAAGACTTCCAGTGTTGGGGCATTCACAACTTCTGGAGGCAAGCTGTTCCACTGAATAATTGTTCTAACTGTCAGGAAATTTCTCCTCAGTTCTAAGTTGCTTCTCTCCTTGATTAGTTTCCACCCATTGCTTCTTGTCCTGCCCTCAGGTGCCTTGGAGAATAGTTTGACTCCCTCTTCTTTGTGGCAACCCCTGAGATATTGGGACACTGCTATCATGTCTCCCCTGGTCCTTCTTTCTCTTAAGCTAAACATACCCAGCAGAACTGATGTCATAAGTCGAGCACAGTTACTTAATTATCGTATAACTTAGTGATGACGTTACTGGTTCTACATTGGAGCCATTAAATTAGGACTACCCGTAGAGCAGTGGTTCTCAACCTGTGGGTCGGGATCCCTTTGGGGGTCGAACGACCCTTTCACAGGGGTCACCTAAGACCATTGGAAAACACATATTTTCAAAACAAATATGAAAAACATAAAACAATATTATGGTTGGGGGTCACCACAACATGAGGAACTGTATTAAAGGGTCGCGGCATTAGGAAGTTTGAGATCCACTGCCGTAGAGGAACTGGGGCGAAGGTAAGTCGCTTGCTGGAAAATCAGTGCTCTGAATCCAGTCATTCATCTAGTCATTCATTCAATTCATCTGATCAGTCATTTTCTTTATAAAGAGTTTTATTATTTTTCAATTACAAAAATAAATATTCCAGCGCGTCATCTGAGTACAAACATCTCTGTGCAATATCGTGCCTCTTTTGCCACATCTTTCACATTCATATTAACATTATTTCCCCAAGTTTAGTATTATAAGATACTGAGCATTTAAACATTATAAAAGTCTCCATTTTTCATCTTTATATCTTCTAGTAATAATACCATATTGACATTAAACATCATTATTCTCATCATACACATACTAACAGTTTTCATCTTATTTATATCTCTGTCTAAGTATATTGCATACTTATTTTTTAGTTTTCTTCACCTCCAAACTCCTTTTTTATTCTCTAACCATTGGTAAAATGCTTCCCAAATCATACAATATTCAGTTTGCTCTTTCTCCTTAATCTGTTCATTTCTGCACATTCTAATATTTTCCTTAGCACCTTCTCATCAATAGGAATCTCTACACTTTTCCAATGTTGTGCAAATACTCTGATTAGTCATTCTAGTAATGTATTTTCTGCATTACGTTTTAAGTTGGTCTTGATGACCTCCGTGTTTCTCTCTGCTGCTGGTGTTGTGGTAATGATTGTGAAAGAACCACAATAAGCTCCCTTTAATATACCCTGAAAATTTACTCAGAGTTACACCAAAGAAAAGGCTTTTTGTACTTTGCCCTAAATGAGATGCCATTCTGGTTTGCTTTAGAATGGCATTGTGAGCTCTTGTATGAAGGTCCAGGTAACTAATAAATAGAATAGTTTCTTTTTTAATGGCTTCCTTTGCATAAAATGTTTGAGAACTAAAACCTGAGATCTCCCATGGTTTTGCTTTAGATCTTGCTGATAGCACCCAAATCCTCATATGTTGGGGCTACGTTTTAAAAGAATAGGGATATTTTTTCCTTGTGAATAATTAAGAAAAATTCTTCATACCAGTGGTGGGTTTCTAATTTTTTTACGACCGGTTTGTTCATGCATGCACACACTCTTATGTGTGCGTGTGATACTTCTGTGCATGTGCCTCCCACTGCCACTACTACTGGTTCGCCCGATCCGGGCCAAACTAGGAGCAGCCCACCTCTACTTGATACATAAAAAGCAAAATTCCATTTGTACTTACTAGGAATAGTACACATACCGTAGTCTTCGACTTACAACTACAACTGAACCCAAAATTTCCATTGCTAGGGAGTTGTTAAGTGAACCCCCCCCCCAATTTCATGATCTTTTTGCCAAGGCTGGCAAACAAATCACAAATCACATTTTTTTTGTGGGGGAGGGAAGGAAAGGGAAGGTAACAGCATTCCATGCACCTTTGACATTTAGTCATGCCAGCCATATGACCACAGAGACGTCTTCAGACAGCGCTGGCTTTTCGGCTTTGAAAAGGAGATGAGCACCGTCCCCTGGTTCCTACTGTGTTAAGTTCCTGATCTTTGCTCTGAAGCCACTCTTCGAAATATATTACTTCCCCTTTCGATCAGGAAATATGGTTTCAACTATAGGCTCATTGCATTAAAATTCTGTGAAACAAAATAATAAATACTGGGAACAAGGGGAATAAAATGGAATTTTCCCTTTGCTGGGTGGGATCTGGGTGCACATATATCCAACTGGAGTGCTTCCTGTTTCCCTTTTCAGATCCATCACATTTCTCACCTTCAGCAAACTAAATGGAATAACTTTGCATTTAAGTTGCCAAAGGCTGCTTTGATACATCTGCTTGAGTTACGTATTTTAAATGCCCCAAAAGAGTGATAGCTCTATAAAGGTAAAGGTTCCCCTCACACATATATGCTAGTCGTTCCCAACTCTAGGGGACGGTGCTCATCTCCTTTTCAAAGCCGAAAAGCCAGCGCTGTCTGAAGACGTCTCTGTGGTCATATGGCTGGCATGACTAAATGTCGAAGGTGCATGGAATGCTGTTACCTTCCCACCAAAGTTCGTTCCTATTTTTCTACTTACATTTTTTACATGCTTTTGAAGTGCTAGGTTGGCAGAAGCTGGGACAAATAACGGGAGCTCACTCCGTTACGCAGCGCTAGGGATTCGAACCACCAAACTGCTGACCTTTCTGATCGACAAGCTCAGCATCTTAGCCACTGAGCCACTGCGTCCCTTAAAGATATACTTAACCAGATTAACTAGATAAACTCCTCTGACTTCTACTGGGACTGCTGATAGAGACGTGGCATAAATGGTGCAGTGTTTCTTCTTCCATATGTTTCTCCCTGACCTTTAGAGCCCCAAATGGGACTTTATTGTCTACTTCATCAATTAGTGAAGCACAAGGGCACACAGGTCATAACTTTGTTTCTGTAGAATAATGTTGGTGGCATTGTTGAATCTACCTTTTCTTATGAAGTCTGTTTCCCTATGTAGCTTCTGTTTGTCCAAAAGTTAAGTCAATTTTAAACGAATGAATGTCTTTTTTTTTTTTAAAGTACATTTCAATTTTTTCTGGAATCTTTTTAATTTTAAATGATATGCTCGAAGGCAATTGTTTGTGTGTGTTGCTGTGTATCTGAAGATTGTGCTGGTGCTTTTATGAAATTCTGTTATAATCAAAAGCCTTGCAAAAGTGATATGTTTTACTGATGGCTTGAAATTGATTATGTGCCATAAGGTCGTTTCCCACTCTTAATGGCTACACGCGTAGATTCCCCCCCCCCAAAAAAACCATATCAATCCCTAATCTGTTTTTTCAAGATTCCCAACTCCGTACCCATCCCCACTGTTTTCTTACATTGATGGTTTTAGATTCCAAGTGTCCTTGTATTCCCATGATCAAATAACTTCCTTGACTCCTGTCAACTCCCCTGGAATTCAGCCCTTCCTTTCCTTACTTTGTACTGGAGGACAAACACTTGTATGCCATAGGCCAAGATCTCCAAACTTGGCAACTTTAAGACTTGTGGACTTCAATTCCCAGAATTCCCCAGTCAGTATAGCTGGTTGGGGAATTCTGGAAGTTGAAGTCCACAAGTCACAGAGTTGCTATGTTTGGAGATCCTTGCTATAGACAACCAAGGTGACATGCACTTTGGATTCCAGACACATAGCCATGTACATTTTTTGCAATTAATCTGGTACATTTTTAAATAGCTAGAGAAGGTACCAAAGGCAGCAATATTATTAATTAGATAACTTTCATTGAAGATTTTCTTCTAATAACGTACCTGTGCAATTTTACAGCAAGGTAGTCATCTATCGGGATGGTATAGTACTCTGCAGTGTGCAGGATGTTGGACGTCTCCTATGTTCCTTCTAATTCTAAGATTCTATGAAGGTGCAAACAGCTTTTTCAGAATAATCTTAATGCTTTTCTATTGCACATTTTTTTAATTTAAAAAAATGTGGCAGAGCCACAAGTAAGGAAATGGAGGTATTTCCTGCCTCTGCAGATTCAAAAGGAAGTTTCTTTCTCCTTCCCCTCCTCTTTTGCTTCTTTCCCTCTTTGCTGTTCTCCAGGTCAAAGGATTTGCTTTGTAAATCAGCTTTCCAAACAATGCAACTCAACATAAGCTTCTGAAAGATTTGGAGGAATACTTTCCTGAGGTTGCCTCTATGTTTGCTGGCTTCCTGCCTGCCTGCTTGACAATGCAGCACTTAAGTTATTGGTATCTATTTCTCAATTCAGCAATGAAGGAATAGTCTTGCCCACTCACAAAATGGTGGCTCTTAACGGGTTACAAGCCACCCATCTCCCAGAATGTTATCTGCAATCCTGTCTATTATTTATCAACCAATTGATAGATTAGATTTTCATCCTGCCTTTTTTCTCTTTAAAAGTAACATAAAGTGGCAAAAATATTTACTACCAGAAGTGGTATTCAGCAGGCTCTGACCAGTTCTGGAGAACCGGTAGAGGAAATTTTGAGTAGTTCGGAGAACCAGTAAATACCACCTCTGATTGGCCCCACCCCCTTCTATTCTCTGCCTCCTGAGTCCCAGTGTTTAGGGGATTTAGACAAGGGGATAGATGAGGAACTCATCAAATTTGTAGAGGGCACCAAGCTACCAGGAATAACCAACACTCCAGAAGTTAGGCTTAAGATACAGAAGGATCTTGACAGACTTGAACATTGGATGCTATCTAACAAAATGAAATTCAGTGGTGAATCTTCCCCTGGAGTGGGGAGGGAATGGAGATTTTACAGTATCCTTCCCCTGCCACACCCACCAAGCCACACCATGCCCACCAAGCCATGCCCACAGAACCGGTAGTAAAAAAAAATTGAATCCCACCACTGCTTACTACCCCTTCCTCCTATTTTCCTCACAACAACCCTGTGAAGTGGGTTAGGGTCAGCTTTCATGCCTAAGGCAGAACTAGAATTCACAATCTCCTAGTTTCTAGCCAGCACCTTTATTACTATACTAAACTGACTGGCAGGTTTCTCTGCAGGACACCTCCTAAGGTTATTGTCTCTGTCCTTTTTCTGAGCAAGTGAACACGTTTTTGGAGACAGTCCTGAGTTGCAACTGATCATCTTTTTCTTTTTTTAACATTCTGAAGGAGCCTCTGTAACCTATATGTACACTTGGGAATAAAAGCCTGGAAGGGGAATATTTTATTTGGGAACGTGCCAGCTTTTTTATTTTGTTTTTCAATACATAAGTTGCAAAGGCAGACAGCCTGATAGCTCTAAAAGGGACATTGGTTCCCCCACTGCCATACCTACTTAAATGAAGAGTTCCTGCACATTACTAAGCTGAAATCATTATTACCGGTATTTCATTTGGAGATTGATAGATTATAAACCATCAAGTCAAGTCATCAAATTTTGACTCCTAGCAACCATGTAAAAAATTGTCAGCTGTATTGTTCTATTCTTAACCTAACTCATTTGCATTAGAATTCCAGACAAGCTTTCAAATTATAGACTCCATTCAAATTTGCTAGAAGAAGTTGGAACACCTTCAAAGAAAAGAAAACAAGTCTCTACTTTCCAGGTCTATTTCATTGTTCTCTTCTTTCTCAGTCTTCCTAGTTTTCTAATTTCTCCCAGTCCTGAAAGCCTCATTTACTAACTCATTTGTTTCCCATCCTTCAGACTTCTACAGGTAATATTATCATTGTTTCATTTCCCAACAGTTCCTCAGACACGTCTTGGGGGTAAGTGTACTATGTTTAACTTCCAAATAAATACTGTGCATATAAATGCTTCAGATTAATTGAAAATGCTTCTCTTTCCCATTCCTTCTGGTGGCATCCTCTTGTACATCTGATGTAATTTCCCAGCCCACAGGTTTTTACTTCCTAACAACTTTCAGTGAGAACCACTAATTTACAGACATTTAAAATGGAAATTAAATTGCTTACTGCTTGCTCATTTTTTAGCCTCTGAATTTAAAGGAACATGGGTTTGTCAAAAACAGATCATGCCAGACTAATCTTGTTGCATTCTTTGACAAAGTGACAAAATTAATGGACCAAAGGAATGTTGTTGATATAATTTACTTGGACTTCAGTAAGGCATTTGATAAAGTAGACCACAACCTACTACTTGATAAAATAAAATACAATACAATAGTAGAGTTGGAAGGGACCTTGGAGGTCTTCTAGTCCAACCCCCTGCCTACACAGGAAACCCTATACTGTTTCAGACAAATAGCTATCCAACAACTTCTTAAAGACTTCCAGTGTTGGGGCATTCACAACTTCTGGAGGCAAGCTGTTCCACTGATTAATTGTTCTAACTGTCAGGAAATTTCTCCTCAGTTCTAAGTTGTTTCTGTCCTTGATTAGTTTCCACTAATAAATAAAATAAAAATGTGGGTTAGACAATATCACCACCAGATGGATTCACCTGGCTGCCACTCAACGTGTAGTGTAGTCCTCAATGGAATTGCATCTACTTCATCAATGATTTAGACGAGGGGATAGATGAGGAACTCATCAAATTTGTAGAGGACACCAAGCTACCAGGAATAACCAACACTCCAGAAGTTAGGCTTAAGATACAGAAGGATCTTGACAGACTTGAACATTGGATGCTATCTAACAAAATGAAATTCAGTGGTGAAAAAAGTAAGGTTCTACATTTAGGTAAGAAAAACAAAATGCACAGGTACAGTATATGTGGTACCAAATAGTAGTAATTGTGAGAGGGATCTTGGAGCCCTAGTGGACAACCATTTAAATATGAGCCAGCAGTGTGCAGCAACTGCCAAAAAAGCCAACACAGTTCTAGGCTGCATAAATGTGTTAATATCACTTTATAAAGATTTGGTAAGACCAAACTTGGAATACTGCACCCAGTTTTGGTTGCCACGATGTAGAAAAGGTTGAGGGAGTCTGGATTAATTATTTGCCTTAAGGATGGAAATGGACAGAATGAATGAACAATTGAAGAGGTTTAGGATGCAGTAGAAGCCATAATTTATTTATAAAATTTATTGGCTGCCCATCTTACCACAGAGTAACTGTGACATCACTGGTGGCATGACATCAGGGCAATGATATGTGATGCTATTTGTCCCATTCCCTCCATTATTTATCTTTCATGTCTCTATCAAGATAAATGGAAATGGATCAGAATTCTAGCATTCTAGGATCAAGATATGTTTCCCCAAATTGCAACATGAGTAGCAGTGGCTTATTCCAATGCCTAGCAAATGTAGTGGCTTAAACCTCGAGATGCTCCTGGGGATAAGATTTGGGTTACCAATTGGTGGTGATATTGACAAACCCTTGCAGTTTGCTTGGCAAAATTTTTGGAAATAATTTGTCAGTGTGATTGATCTTCCTGACATTGGCTGAGAGAGACTGGCCCAGAGTGACCAGCTGATTTCCTTCTGCTAAGAAAGTTTTTGCTTTGATCCAGCACCTTAACTGACCACACTGACTTTTCTATGTATCTACATCAGCCTTTCTCAATCTTGGTGGCTTTAAGATGGGTGGACTTCAACTCCCAGAATTCCCTAGCCCTCCACAACAGTCCCCGTTCCTCAAGTAACCCCTTGGGGAAATTAATTGCCCACTTCTGGTGTAAAATGTCTTGGTCATTTCTAGATAGGGTTACTGCCAATAATTGGATCTGTCTTCCCATGTTCTGGGCATCTTTTTCACTCTGAAGAATAACCTCCTCATGGCCAACTGCTTTTGGAAACAAACAAATATAGAGCAATAGATCTAACTATAGTTTATTTGGCAGGCTTTACCACGCTTTACTCAAGCTGTTTGTCTTTGGATTAAAGACATCATATTTACTTAATTAAATCCAGGGGGATGAAGTATCTCTGCTTCATAACCCTCAGTACTCATTCTCAGGAACATGAAATAAGTCAGTTGGTAATCACACACCTACAATCAAATCCTGTACCTTGTTTACATGTGTTACACATCCAATACCTGTAAACAGCTGCCATCCTAGTGATTTTGACCCAGTCCCCATGTACATCCCTGCTCCCTCCGATCACAAGGCCAAAAACAAATACCTACAGTACATAAAAGGTGAAAGTCCCCTTGTACATATGTGCTAGTCGTTTCCAACTCTAGGGGGCAGTGGTCACCTCCGTTTCAAAGCCGAAGAGCCAGCACTGTCCGAAGATGTCACCGTGGTCATGTGGCCGGCATGACTAAATGCCAAAGGCCCTTGGAAGGCTGTTACCTTCCCAACAAAGGTGGTCCCTATTTTTCTATTTGCATTTCTACATGCTTCCGAACTGCTAGGTTGGCAGAAGCTGGGACAAGTAACAGGAGCTTACTCCATTACACAGCTCTAGGGATTTGAACTGCCGAACTGCCAAGCTTTCTGATCGACAAGCTCAGCATCTTAGCCCCTGAGCCACTGCATCCCTACCTACAATATATAAACCTCCATAATACTTTCCATGATACTAGGATAAAATAGAAGATCTGTCACCAATAGTTTTATTCTGTACCCAAAATTTATTATGGCTGAAACAGGGCATAAATATTGTATAAATAAATTGCAAATGAAACAGTTGATTACAAGAATGACAATGCTAAATCTAAGGCATAAGAGTATCTATAACAAGCTTATTAGAAATGGACAGTGTTTATTGAGTTTGGTTTTGGAAAGGAACAATTTCATAAAGTCAACCCTCCCTTCCTCTTCAGAGCAATCCAATTATCACAATCCTCTCTAATGAAGCAAGTCGCCTCGATGATACCCGGAGGGAGACATGATCCGCCTTGATCAGCCAAATCAGCCGAAACAGATCACCTATTTCCCCTGCCCTAAGGGCTACTGTGAAGCTGTTGTGACAAGGAGATCTCTTTGCTTCATGGTTGTTCTTCAAAGCCGCTCCCCTAATTGAAGTCCCAGCGATGCAGAAAGAAGCCCATCTAAGATCTTTACGGGTTTAATGTTACTTTTTGCATGTCCAGGTGGAATAGGAAGAAGTTATTCTTACATGAATGGAATTACCTCAGAAAGTACATTATGGTGCCCTCTGCTGGTTAAAACTTCAGCCAGAGAGCTTAGCAGCAGAGTGGGTGAGAGTGTATGAAGCGGAAAACAGAGCACGGAAGTGAAATTAAGCAACAGTCAAGGAGCTTTGTCAATAACACTGGACAAGGCTTGAAAATTGTAATCACCTACCAGGGAGGACTATCTCATTCTTAGCAGATCTTGTACTAACTGTCAGCTGTATACATGTAACTAGTTCAAGACGTTGAAACAGAAGCTGTTGGGAGGGAGGAAAAACAAACAGGAACTGAGACTTTTCCAAGTTGTTTGATTTCCTCACCACAAGGAAAAAGAGGCTTGTAGTACTTTTGCATAGGTTGGCAAGTATGGTCAAGGCCTGGAATGCACTACCTGACTCCGTTGTTACATCCCCAAACCCCCATAATTTTAACCTAAGACTGTCTACTGTTGACCTCCTCACCCCATTCCTAAGAGGTCCGCAAGGGGGCATGCATAAGTGCACCAGCGTGCCTACCGTCCCTGTCCTACTGTCCCCATTTATTTGTCCCCATTTCCTGTGTTCTTATTCATTTTTATTCTTATTCCTGTTATCTTGTACATGAGTGACAAACTAAATAAATAAGTCGAAGACCCTCCCTCTCCATGTTCTATGACAACTAAAGAGAAGAAAGGGAAATGCACCAGGTCTCAAATGTTTGATTGTTTCGACACTGAACATTCTGAAATTCACAATGGGAGAAAGAAGGGATGGAAGAAAGGAAGGAAGAAAAAGGGGGGGAGAGAGAGAGAGAGAAAGAAGGAAAGACAGACTGACAGACAGAAAGAGAAAGAAAAAGAAGGAAGGAAGGAAGGAAGGAAGGAAGGAAGGAAGGAAGGAAAAAAAGACAGACAGAAAGGGAAAGGAAGAAAGAAAGAAAGAAAAAGAAAGAAAGAAAGAGAAAGAAAGAAAGAAAGAAAGAAAGAAAGAAAGAAAGAAAGAAAGAAAGAAAGAAAGAAAGAAAGAAAGGCATTTGAGAGGACAACACCATGGACTCTGCTGCCCACTTATATTTTTTGCTGATCATGGCTCAGCTGCTTCAAAAACTTTGATAACGAGGGGCATAATTGTTAGGGCTGTGCTGGGCACACTTTTAAAATGATAGGAAAGGAAGAATTTGGAATTTGTACAACCTACTGATTAAAGCAGCTCATCTTTTTCCCCAGCTTCTATGCCAGCTACAAACAGTTGACTCATTAAAGTTAGTGCATCTGCAATGTTTTCTCAACTGAAGATAGACAAAAGATGTGTCTGAACAGACTGTAATCCAGCTGTTTCCTGTGTGTATGTGCGAGACAGAATGAGTAGGTGAATGTCAGGCTACCAAATGCAATGTGGTGTTTCATTTTTTAAACAAAACTTTATTTTGTATGTACCATATGTGAGAGTGGTGCTTTTCTTAGGTTGAGTATATATACATGTATGTATGTATGTATGTATGTATGTATGTATGTATGTATGTATTTGTATTTGTGTTACAACCCCTGGTAGGCCCAAATATGGGAGGGAGCTCACTACTCCCTCTTTCTGTCCTTTGGCTCATCACAGAAGACCATCTAGGCAGAAAACCATATTTATATTTTTAATGTTGCCTTTTTATATTTGTGTTGTATTTGTGCTGATAAATAAATAAAGGGAGACTAGTATAGATCCATTTCAAGCTATTTAGTGAGCTCCCTCCCATATTTGGGCATACCAGGGGTTGTAACACAAATACATACTATTTCCCTGGCTCAGCTGATAAGGAGGAGAGCCTGTGGCTTAGTGGCTAATATAACTGCCTAATATGTAATACAGCCCTGGTTCGAA